>NC_081366.1:74494480-75123230 GCF_030684315.1 Stegostoma tigrinum | reverse complement strand
TTTTAGTTCCAGTGACCCTTCTTCAGAACACTGTTGTTGATTTTGTTTCAAATCCTCTGCAGTCCTCTGGTAACAGGCCCTTTTTTTCTAGCAAACTAGATTTTAATTAAAGAAAACTGTGTACTGAAAGAAAGCAGAAGATATCTCATGCAAACATCTAAGAGGGGTTTAATAAAGTGGAGGCATTAAAATCTGTCTGAGTTGAACAGGACAAAATTTAAATGACTTATTAACATTGATTGTAACTCTTCTTAACTGTTTGTGAAAGAGATGATGAAGCGCTTCTGTTGGAAGGGGCTCCAAGGTTGCAGCTGTCTACGAAATGCCTTTAAAAATGATTTTAACAAGATTATTAACTCAGCCTCAAGCTCCCATCATCTGCATATTCACATTTCAATCCTGTCAAGGGCACAGAGTTGCACAATCAACAGGTAGCTATAATTTCTGTCATTTTAACCAGATATTACCCATGTTCCCGAAAGCAATATTATTCTAAAATTTGGAATAATTCATGAGCTACACTATGAATTTAGTCATTTAAAAAAATGATTGTAACTGCTAAAATATACTTGCCTAGAAAGAATCAGTGATGTTCAGGCATAGAAATGGCCTTCACAACATGGACAGATACAAGTGAGAAATTGCCTCCTTCTGTACTCTGGGTATTATTTGCTTCTTTAATTCACCACTGTGCTTATAATAACAGGATTGGACAAACCTGATGTCACTACATCAAGACCAAAAGAACTGCGGATGCTGCAAATCGGAAAGCAAAAACAGAAATTGCTGGAAAAATGCTGCAGGTCTGGCAGCATCTGCAGGGAGAAATCACAGTTAACGTTTCGGGTCCTGGATGTGATTAAACTCTGATTTCCCCTCCACAGATGCCACCAGACCTGCTGAGCTTTTCCAGCAACTTCTCTTCTTGCATCCGATGTTACTACAAACTTCTTCGAAACCCCTTTCCACCCCTGGATTTCGCTCCCCATCTTAACTCCAAGGAGGGTGCTAAAAAAGACAGCAGATTGCACAGTGAATTTTCTAGACAAACCTTTGTGCTGAAGACACACAAAAAGAGTTTGCTTGGGAAATCTGTTTGGAAAGAAAGTATTATTATTAAGCCCTTGATAGAATCGGAATAAATTGCTTGTTTATTGATGGAAAAAGCCCTCTATTCCCCTTTCGGGAAGGAATCTTACCTGGCCTGACCTATATGCGACTCCAGACCCACAGCAATGTGGTTGACTCTTAACTGCCCTCTGGGCAATTAGGGATGGTCAATAAATGCCGGCCCAGCCTGTCCTCATCTCGTTAATGATAATAAAGAAATATCCCTATTTGAACATTGTGCTAAGACAACTTACCAGGGAAGAAGGAAACGCCACGAAGATTCCTAAGCAATGGTGGCCTTCAGCACAAGGGACAAGGTTGAGGAGTAACTGAGTCTTGAGCCGATAGGGCAGAATGGCTGGTCCTATTTGACCTCTTTCACCACTACAGGTACCAATGCTCAGCCAATTTAGTTCACTCCACATGATGTTGAGAAGTGGACTAATAAGCACTGCACGTCACAGGCCCTGACAAAATCCCAGCTGTGGTTCCAGAGACCAAATCCTACAAGGAGATCCGGCGCTAGCCATGAAAAATATTCTGAAGAAGAAAACTCAGTGGTTAACTCTGCTGCCTCACAGTGCCAGGGACCCGTGTTCGATTCCGTCCTCAGATGGCTGTGTATGTGGAGTTGGCAAATTCTCCCTATGACTGGAATTCCTTCGGGTGCTCTGGTTTTGCTCCGCAGCCTAAATATGTGTAGGCTAGGCAGATTGGCCATGCTAAATTGCCCCACAGTGTCCAGGGGATGTGCAAGCTGGGATAATGCAGGATTATCAGGTGGGGGGAGGGAGTTGGGATTATGGGTGCAATGCTCTTCAGATGGTCAGTGTGGACTCAATGGGCCAAACGGCCTGCTTCCACACTGCAGTGATGCTGTAATTCTTGATTCACTGGACCTAAATTGTTAACTCCACTTTCTCTCCGTAGATGCTGCCAGTCCTGCTGAGTTTCACCAGCAATTTCTGTCTTTGTTTTGTACTAGCTATCCACCTGATTAAAACTGAAGATTTCCCAAGTTATTCTAATACTTTAAAAATGGATAAACCTGAACTAATTTATCATTGATATCACTGGGCTCTGAGGGAGAGTCACCAGAGCCAAAGTGTGGCCTCTGTTTTTTTCCCTTCACAGATGCTACCAGACCTGCTGAGCTTTTCCAGCAACTTCTGTTTTTGTTCCTGATTTATCACTGCCCTCTAAGCACCCTCTAATGCAATGGAAGCATTGTCAAGTGTACCACCAAACGAGGCCTACTCACTAATAGACTATACATCGGATGATCAGTTCAGCTTCCCCAGAACCATCAAGTACAAGATCACATCACAATCCTGAAGCACAAAAGCCGAATGCCAAAGGAAAATATGTGTGGAGGTTGCTATGTTATAATGGCGTCGCTCACCTGAATGATGTAGCAAGAACATCAATGAAAACTTGAGGTCAGCAAAGGCTTTATAGGGCAAGCAACACACAAGATACAAGTGAAGATGTTGCAATTATTGAAGGCTAGTCACTACAGTTCCCCAAACATGTATGCACACATTCCTCAGGGAGATGCCCCGGCCCCAGCTATTTTCAGTTGCTGAAAATTGCCACTGCCGAGCAGTGCAGTTGCTGGCTAATGATTCCATGGCGTACAGGCTCATCCTGCTACACAGTACGTGACAGCCTTCATCAGCACCTGGATAGCTGTCATACAGAGGGGAAATGCTGGGAACACTCGGCAGGTCAGACAGGTTTTGTGGAGTGCGAAACAGGTAACATTTCAGATCGCTCACCTTTCAAAAGTGAGAAATGTTCGAGACGTAATGGGCTTTAAAGGGGTGGGGTGGGCAGGGGAAGGAGGCAAAATGAGAGACAGTGGCAGATTCTGATTGGCAGAAGATTTAACCTTACAGAGCTAAAGGCAATAGGGTCAAGAAAACGAGTAAAGAACCATTTTCTGCCAAACAACCTCAGACTGTAAGCATTGCTCTTTAGTCTGTTTCCTTTTCTTCTCAACTTTTGGATATTCCTGTCCAGACAGCAACACATTTGTTCAAGACACATTTTTTTTCCATGTTTGTTATGAAAAAACACAAGAGAAAGAAAGTGATGGAGTGGCAGTGGTTAGTTTTCATACTCTATGGAGACCATTGCCTTGCATGGGGGGTAAGCAATGCTTGTTATGTGGAGTCCTTTGATACCCTGAAGCCCTTTGAAAACTGATATCGCAAGTCAGTCTGGGATTTTGTGACTTCAGTCTGACTTCCATTGCAGAACTCAGAGCTCTTTGTATCACAATGGAAATTGAGGCAATGGGCATCAAATGCTACATTTTTGTTGTAGCCACAGTGACAGTCATAGAGTCAACTAGCACAGAAAGAAATCCATTGACCCAACTCATCCAGGCTAACCAGATATCCAAAACTGAACTAGCCCCAGTTTGCGGTACAGAGCTGTACAGCATGGAAACAGACCCTTCCGTCCAACTTGTCCACATTAACCAGATATCTTAAACTAAACTAGTCCCATTTGCCAGCATTTGGCCCATATACCTCTCAAGCCTCCCAATTCATGCATGCACCCAGATACCGCTTAAATGTTCTTGTTGTACCATCCTCTGCCACTTCGTCTGGCAGCATGTTCCATACACGCACCACCCTCTGTGTAAAAATGTTGCCCCTGAGGCCCCTTTGAAATTTGTCCCCTCTCACTTTAAACCTATGACCCACTAGAATTGAACTCACCTCTCCTGGGGAAAAGACCTTGGCCTTTCACCTCATCCATACCCCTTATAATTTTATAAACCTCTATAATGCCATCCCTCAGCCTCTGGTACTCCAGGGAAAAAAATGTCCCAGCTTATCCAGCGTCTTCTTATCACTCAAGCCCTCCAGCCTCAATAACATCCCTGGCTTTTCCTCTGCCATGTTAGCCATGCTTCAATCTTCTGACACCTCACCCATGGCTATCAATAATACAAATGTCTCAGCAAGAGGTCCACCATTCTCTTACCTAGCTTCCCACAATGCCCTGACATATATTTCATCAGGTCCTGAGATTTATCTACCTAAGGCCTCTTCTCCTGTTCTGTAAATGGACTCTTTGCAAAACATCACCATTTATTTCCCTGAGTTCCCTAGCTTCCATGCCTTTCTCCACAGTAAATACTGATGCAAAATATTCGCTTATGATCTCACCTACCTCCTGTGATTCCACACACAGATGGTCTCATTTATCTTTAAGGGGCCCAATTCTCTCCCTAGTTACACATCTGCCCTCATACGTCCTTGTGGAATCTCTTTAGATTCTTCTAAACCTTATCTGCCAAAGCTATCCCATGTCCCCTTTCTGCCCTCCTGATATCCCTCTTAAAGTTTACTCCGACACCCTCTATAACACTCAAGGGATTCATTTGATCCCAGCTGTCTATACCTGACATGTGCCTCTTCCTTTTTCTTGACTAGAATCTCAGCAGATTTGCCCTTCAACAAGTAGGGACATGCTGACCCTGAATAAATCGTGTGGCTCATCCAACTAGGTTTGTAGTCAGTGGTCATCTCTGAATAGTGGTGATGGGCAGTGATAGTGCTGTTGAACATCAAGGGAGGATTTTTGGGTTCTCTCCAGTTGGAGATGCTCGATCTGTGGAACTTCTGGTGCACATGTTACTTTCCTGTGGTCATCCTGAACCTGGTTGCAGTCCAGGTTATATAGAAGCATAGGGATAGGAGTAAGGCATTCAGCCTGGGGCACCAGCCTCATTCAGTATGGTCATCGTTGATCGAACATTTTGCTACTTTTTACCCACCACACCCTCATACCCTTGGGATAATCAGAAACCTATCAATTGCTACCTTAAAAGTACTGAAAGACTGAGCTTCCACTCTCTTCAGCAGTCGGGAATTCCCAAGGATCACAAACTTTGAATAACAAACAAATCTCCATTTCTCAGACCTAGGTGGTATTACCCCTTATTTTACAGCTGTGTCCCCTGGTCCTGACTCTCCAACTGGGGGAAGCAGCTTATCTGCATTTACCCTATCTCTCCCTTCAAGTATTTAGTAAGTTTCAATACAATCACCTCTCATGCTTTGAAATGCTAGAGCATACGGGTCCAGTTTGCTCAAGGTTGGTGAACATTTGTTCCAGTCCCTCGATGAAATATCTTCCCTAAGATAAGGAAAGAAAAATGACATACAATAATCCAGCTTCAGGCTAACCAGGCTTGGTTATAACTGAAGCAAAACCTCACTACTCCTGTACTCAAATCGTCCCACAGTAAAGGCAAACGCTGTCCTAATAGTTCCCCGCACTTACTGTGACTTATTGACAAGAATGCCCACATCCTTTTGTACATCTACACTTTGATACCTCTAACCATTTAGAATCATGGAATCCCTACAGTGTGGAAGCAGGCCATTCAGTCCATTGACCCTCTGAAGAACATCCCGCCCAACCCTGTAACCCTACCTTTCCCATGGCTAACCTACCCAGCCTGCACGTGCCTCAACACTTGGGACAATTTCTCATGGCTAATCCACCCTAACCTGTGCATCTTTTGACTGTGGGAGGAAGCCGGAGCACCCGAAGGAAACCCGCATGGACACGGGAAGAATGTGCAAACTGCACACAGACAGTCGCCCGAGGGCGGAATTGAACCCAGGTCTCTGGTGCAGTGAGGCTGCAGTGCTAACCACTGAGCCGCCATTTAAAAAATATTCTGCACTTTTATTCCTTATAACCTCTTGAATCGAGGCAAACTACTGCGGATGCTGAAATCTGAAAAAAATGCAAAGAATACTGGGGGAGACTCAGAAGATCTGGCAGTATCTGTGGACAGAGAAACAGAATTAACGTTTCGATTCCAGTATGACTCTGTTTCATAACGGTCCTGAAGTGCCTTCTGGAAATTTAAGTCCTGTATAGTCTCTAGTTCCCTTTTATCCAGACCCCATGTTATGTCCTCAAAAAGGTCCAATAAATTTGGCTAAACATTTTGTCCCTTTCACTAGATCACAATGATTCTGCTTGATTGTCTTGAATTTTTCCGCATGCCCTGCTGTAACATTTTTAATATTAGTTGCCAACATCTGGTCAATGACAAATGTTAAGATAAGTAGTATGTAGTTTCCTGCTTTCTGTCTCCTGTCTGAGTGATGGACTTATGTTCACCATTTTCCAATCTTCCCTGAATCAAGGAAAAACTATAAGCAGTTAATTAACTATCTCGTAAGACACTTGACCTTTTCTATATTTAACATATTTTTCTAATCAAACTGCTAAGAGATGTTATTACACACCTCTGGAGCAGGTAGGGTAGGGACATAAGAACATAAGAACTAGAGCAGGAGTAGCCCATCCAGCCCCTCGAGCCTGCTGTGCCATTCAATAAGATCATGGCTGATCTTTTCATGGACTCAGCTCCACTTACACGCCTGCTCACCATAGCCCCTCATGCTTTTACTGTTTAAAAATCCATCTATCTTTGTCTTAAAAACGTTCAATGAGGTAGCCTCAACTGCCTCACTGGGCAGCAAATTCCACAGATTCACAACCCTTTGGCTGAAGAAGTTTCTTCTCAGCTCAGTCCTGATTCTGCTCCTCCTTATTTTGAAGCTAAGTTCCCCAGCTCTGGTTTCACCTGCCAGTGGGAACAACCAGACTGCTTCTGTCTTATCTATTGCTTTCATAATTTTATATGTTTGTAAAAGATCTCCCCACCCCCCATTCTTCTAAATTTCAATGAGCATAGTCCCAGCCGACTCCATCTCTCCTCATAATCCAACCCTCTCAACTCCAGAATCAAGTTAGTGAATCTTCTCCGCACCCCCTCCAGTGCCAGTACATCCTTTCTCGAGCAAGGAGACAAAAACTGTACACAGTACTCTAGGTTTGTACTCACCAGCACCCCATACAGGGACACTACTACTGGGCCGCAAGAGGGCCCTGCTTCTTCATTTAATAACCTAGGGTGAAATCCTTCAACACTGGGCCTTGTGAGCCCAGAGTTCAAGTAATTTGCTGAATACCATTTTTGGGGTTTGAAATTTCATTCATTCCTCCCTCCCTTCCGTTCCTTGATTTTATGGCTATATATGGATTTACTTGTATCGTCTACAATGAAGACCAATACAAAATGCCAGCTCTTCCTTCTTATTTCCCTTTCATAACTGCCCACTCTCACTTTCGACAGCACCAAAGCTATGCTATAAATATCTTGGGGAAGATTGTTGAGAGACCACTATGGCTGTTTGTTGAATTGAACAGTGCCTGGGATTTTTTGGAGCAGTTAGTTTGATATGGAATTTGAAGATAATTTCAGTAATCTTGATCATTAATTTGATGTCAGTGAAGTTCATGCAGCTTGTATCCAGGCCTCTGGGCCTGGACTCCAGGTATCGATCTATTTGGTTATATGCTTTCACTGGCATTTGATAATTTATCTGGGGAGTCTCCTGACCTCTACAAATACACGATATTGCTCCTCTTTCCACACTATCCTCCAGGGAAACTTCCGAAAACGGTGGGTCAAGATGCCAGGCTTCAATTCATGTATTATTCCAAACTCCTGCTCAAGTCACAATGAACTGTGTTTAGGAGGCGCAGACTATTTTTTAAGTGGATGCAGATGTTAGTGACAATTGTGCTTTCTTGTCACACCTCCCCTTGCATCATCTTTACCTTCTTCAGTTGTTCTCTCCTTTTCTCTTGCATCTGCACTCTTTTGTCATTCAATCTCCCCTGCTTTTCACTCTGAAAAAGAATTTCCATTTTTACCTTTGATCTCCTTCTGTTCGTATGCTGCCTTTTTACTTGCTGAAAAGCTGTTCCCTTTCCATTACCAACAAAGACATTGACTTGAAAAATTAACTCTTAGTTACCCTGAAGCAGTCCATGTTCACATGCAACAAGATCTGGACAATGTCCAGGCTTGGGCTGACAAGTGGCAAGTAATTATGACCATCACCAAGAAGACACTATCTAAACATAGTGCCTTGATATCCAATCGTGTTACCATCACTGAATCCTCCACTGTGGGCGTCCTTGGGGACCCCATTGACCAGAAGCTCAACTGGACTCACAACATAAACACAGTGGCTATAACAGCAGCTCAGCAGTTAGGAATACTGCAGTGAGTAACTCACCTCCTGACTCTGCAAGGATTATCTAATATCCACAAGGTGCAAGTCGGGAGTGTGATGGAATGCTCCCCGCTTGTCTGGATGGGTGCAGCTCCAATAAAACTCAAGAAACTTAACCCAGTCCAGAACAAAGCAGCTTGCTTAGTTGACACGATGCCCACAAGCATCTACTCCCTCTTCCACTGATGCTCAGTAGCAGCAGTGTGTAGTATCTATGAGATGTGCTACAGAAATTCACCAAAAGATCCTTGACAGCACCTTCCAAACCCATGACCACATCCATCTTGAAGGACAAGCGCAGTAGATATATGTGAACATCATCACCTCCAAGTTCCCCTCCAAGCTACTCACCATCCTGACTTGGAAATTTGTCACCGTTCCTTCGGTGTCGACGGGTAACAAATCCTGGAATTCCTTCCCTAAGGGCATTTTGGGTCAACCCACAGGACACGGACCGCAGTGGTTCAAGAAAGCAGTTCACTAGCACCTTCTCAAGGGGCTACTAGGGATGGACAATACACGTTGGCCACCCAGTGATGGCCACATCCCACAAACAAACACAAAAAGAACTCTGCTCTTGCACTACAGAGGCTGTCAGAGCTGAAAGTATGTGCAGCAATTCATAGAAACCCTAACAGTGAGGAAACAAGCAATGTGGCCTGACATGTCCACACTGACGCTCCAAAGAGCATACCACCTGGACTCCCAGTAACTATCCCTGCAACCCTGCATTTCCCATGGCTAATCCACCTAGCCTACACATTCCTAGGCACCGGACAGTTCAGCATGGCCAATCCATCTAACCTGCACGTCTTTGGACTGTGGGAGAGAACCCATACAGACACGGGGAGCATGTGCCAACTCCCAACAGACAGTTGCCCGAGGCTGAGACCAATGCCAGGAACCTGGTGCCATGAGGACGCAGTGTTAACCACTGAACCAACATGACATTTCTCGTTATTTTAGGCTTCCACTGTTCTTCACCTCTGCACTAGCTCCAGGTGACACTTTTGAACCCCTTGCTGATGTGTGTGACTTGTGAACATCTTTGTTACTTCAGGCAGCATGGAAATGGTGTGCTCATGGCAACCAATATTCATGGGCTAATTGTTTTGTGATTTCTGTGGCTGTTTTAATGGTCTGTCTAATTGAGCCCCATCGATACTCTGTAAGGCCTGGTACATTGAAACTCCTTCACAATCTATAAATTGGCCGTGCCATTGTGTTCACCACTTGCCTATAACCTGGCACCATCTATGGCAAAGAAGTTCTCTTGGTTGGTTACCCTGCCATTAAATTCAATATCTGTTCCTTCACAAAGTGGTTACTCAGTTTCACTCTGACACTGGTTCTGTCCCTGCCATCCTCCATCACTGAGGCAACTGGGTAGCACTGTCACTTCCACATTGTCCTCCAAGCCATACATCCTCCTGACCTGGACTTTGTCCTGCTGTTGCTAAACCCAACCTGTGGAAGTTCCCCAACACTTCTATCAGAACAGCATCACTATGCCATATATCTGCAACACCATCTCAGGGCAAGCAAGGGCAATAATCATACCAACATCAGCCATATCGCAGGAATATTGTTTTTTTTAGATGAGACCACTATGTTGGACATCCTGAATTTATTGACTTACTTGTCTCTCTGCATTGTTAGCATTGTATAATTACCGCTAATGTATGATAACAAATTATATCCAGAGGTTTAGGGATACAGTCATCATTGTAACATGTCTAGTCTTTGCTGAATCAGTGAGAATGGTGAGTCTGTGTTCAAATTATATTGTGAAACATGCGTCTTTATAACAGCTTTCTATTCACAACAGGTTTAGATCGTCTTCAGGGATGTACGTCCATTTATGCACAAACATTGCACAAAATATGACCCTGATTACAGTCGAGCAAGCTGATAGGTGTCTTATGTTCATATTAGAGCGATGTTGTCTTTCTTTTTCCAGCAGTGATATCATAACCTTGTGGAAACTGATGCTGACAAGAGGCTCTAAAGTAATTATGATTTTGACAACCTCACGATGGTCTTCCCCTAACCTATTCCTTACATCTTCCCTGCTGTTATTAGACTGCTGAACAGACCTGTCTAACTTCAAATAATATTGACCTTGCTTTGTGCACCTTCTGTGCTTCATATGGCTTACTCTGCCGAAGCACCCTGTGATCTGTACGTCCTTGTTTGTTATGATCTGCCTGTACTGCTCGCAAAACAAAACTTCTCACTGTATTTAAGTACATGCGACCACAACAAATCAAAACAAAAATCTAGCTCCAGACCAAATCTTATCCACTACCTACAAGGCAAAAGCCAGGAGTGTGATGGAATCCCCCCGCTTGCCTGGAAGGGTGCAGCCCCAACAATACTCATGTATGACACCATCCAGCTCAAAGGGTGGCAAATTCAACAGAACTCTGACACTGATAGATATTTATCTTTGTTGTTAGTAACTTGGCCGTTCAAAATAATCAGAGAAAATCCTTTCCAAGCTCTGGAGTTCTCCATTTTCACCAAAGATCCTCAGACAGTACCTTCCAAACCCACGGCCTCTTCTATACAGAAGGACAAGGGTAGCAGATACACAGGAACACCGCCACATCTAAGTTCCCCTCCAAGTCACACACCATCCTGACTTGGAAATATATCACCGTTCCTTGACTGTGGTTGGTCAAAATTCTGGAATTGCCTCTGTAATAGCATTGTGGGTCAACGCACAGCCCATGGACAGCTGCGGTTCAAGAGGGCATCTCACCACCACCTTCTTAAGGGGGCAGCTAGGGATGGGCAAGAAATGCTGGGCAGTAGTATTGAGGTTGATAGTATCGAAAGCTATTGCAGGCTTCAGTGAGACATTGACAGAATGCAGAGCTGGGCTGAGAAATGGCAGATGGAGTTCAACCTTGTTAAATGCGAAGTGATGCATTTTGGAAGGTCGAACTTAAATGCTGAATATAGGGTTAAAGGCAGGATTCTTGGCAGTGTGGAGGAACAGCGGGATCTTGGTGTTCAGGTGCATAGGTCCCTCAAAGTTGCCACCCAGGTGGATAAGGTTGTTAAGAAAGCATATGGTGTTTTGGCTTTCATTAACAGGGGGATCGAGGTTAAGAGCCGCGACGTTATGCTGCAGCTCTACAAAACCCTGGTGAGACCACACACAGTTCTTCCCCTCCCCCCACTGCACCCAGTTCTTCCCCTCCACCCACTGCATCACAAAACCAGCCCAGCTCGACACCTCCCCCCACTGCATCCCAAAACCAGCCCAGCCTGTCTCTGCCTCCCTAACCTGTTCTTCCTCTGACCCATCCCTTCCTCCCACCTCAAGCCGCACCTCCATTACCTACCTTCCACCTCATCCTGCCTCCTTGACCTGTCCATCTTCCCTGGACTGGCCTATCCCCTCCCTACCTCCCCACCTATACTCTCCTCTCTACCTAACTTGTTTTCTCTCCATCTTCGGTCCGCCTCTCCCTCTCTCCCTATTTATTCCAGTTCCTTCTCCCCATCCCCCTCTCTGATGAAGGGTCTAGGCCCAAAACATCAGCTTTTGTGCTCCTGAGATGCTGCTTGGCCTGCTGTGTTCATCCAGCTCCACACTTTGTTATCTTGGAATATTGTGTCCAGTCCTGGTCGCCCTCTTATAGGAAAGATGTGGAGGCTTTGGAGCGGGTGCAAAGGAGGTTTACCAGGATGCTGCCTGGACTGGAGGGCTTGTCTTACGAGGAGAGGTTGACTGAGCTCGGACTTTTCTCTCTGGAGAGAAGGAGGAAAGAGGTGACCCGATCGAGGTGTACAAGGTAATGAGAGGCATGGATAGAGTCGATAGCCAGAGACTTTTCCCCAGGGCAGGATTGACTGCCACAAGAGGTCATAGTTTTAAGGTGTTAGGAGGAAGGTATAGAGGAGACGTCAGAGGGAGCTTCTTCACCCAGAGAGTTGTGAGCGCATGGAATAGTTTACCAGTGGTAGTCGTGGAAGCGGAGTCATTCGTGACATTTAAGCGACTGCTGGACATGCACATGGACAGCAGTGAATTGAGGGGAATGTAGGTTAGGTTATTTTATTTTTGGATTAGGATTATTCCACGGCACAACATCGTGAGCCAAAGGGCCTGTACTGTGCTGTACTTTTCTATGATACTATGAGTAGGCAATGCCCATATCCCTCAAATGAATAAATAAGAAAGCCAATTTGCAGGGCCGCTTTCAATTATAGTTTTGTTTGAAGTGAATGAGGTATGATTTTGTTCAGAATTAGCACTGATTGGAGGCAGTGGAATGTTGCTGTGTTACTTTTGGATTGAGTTCTGGATTGAAATTCACATCATCATGTGGAACCCGAGAAGTGGTTTCGTTCATTAGCTCTGTGGGCCCCCGCTGATAAATCTCTGAGGGAGACTGATGTTCGGCCTCTTTGGTTCATGCGGATTTTACAAACTGATCTGAAAGAGTGCCAACTCCTCTAACGTTTTACATCTACTCATGCTTCAACAATTAAGCAAACATTGCAGTTTGAAGTTGAGAAATGATGCTTGCATGACAATGCAGAATTGAGCAGAACACAGAGATCTCTTCGCCCTTTACAAATCTTGACAGGCAACTCCACAGTAACATCGCTGAAAGCCTTCAGCTCAGTCAAGAAAGATTTGTAACTTCAGAAAATCTAGACAGGCAAAATTGAGTGAAAAATCCACAATGCCTTTAGAAAAGGTTAGGAAGTGCATTTAGTAGAATCTGGAGAAATATTGAGTTATCAAATAAGTTGACCCCCTGCTGAAGGCTGTCCCTGTGGCTGGGGTTATTGGATAGAACTAGGAATATGTCTACAATCTGAAAGGTTGATAGGTGCAATTTTGACTCTCAGTATGGGCTGTTCAAGGCCAGCACAGCCTCAGTGCAGAGGTCACAACAGGGTCAGGGGAGCATGCAATCCCACACAGAGCTTGCACTTCTGTGTTTGCTCTTCCCTGTGGTTTCGGGCACCTGGTACAAGCCCCACTTCCAGTCATTCGGGCCATCTGTGTCTCTTTAGCTCGGAGTCACCTGGTTGCATTGAAGGGAAAGTGCAGTAAGCTTAGAACAGCAAACCCTCAGCTCATCAGAGTTCTTACACTGAATAAAAGCGCAGGTGGAGTTGCATTTCATACACAGGGACCTCATTAAATAGGAGCAGGCAATGGCCTAGTGACATTATTGATAGAATGTTAATTCAGAAACTCAGCTTACATTCCAGGGGATCCTGATTCAAATCCTGCCATGGCAGATGGCGGAATTTAAATTCAATAAGGAATCTGGAATTAAGGATCTAATGATAACAATGAACCGATTGTCGGGAAAAACCCACCTGATTCACTAATGTCCTTCAGGGAAGGAAATCTACCATCCTTACCTGGTCTGGCCCACATGTGACTCCAGACCCACAGCAATGAGGTTGACTCTTAACTGCCCTCTGGGTAATTAGGGATGGCCTAGCTAGAGATGCCCACATCCTATGAATGGTTAAAAAATATTTGAACGGTATAGTCAGGGCAGGGAACTAATGCATACAGTGAAAAAGAAGTAAAGTGGGCCAGACATGCCTCACTACAAATTGGGAACAATAAAGAACTTTAACGTAATCAGGTTAGGAAAAACATTGTATGGCAACTTGAGTAAACAGTAAAGGTTTGATTTTTCAAGGCAGTAACCAGAATAATTGTTGGAAGAAGCAATTTTGATTTAATATTGAAATATTGCTGTTAGAAATAGTGGTGGTCAGCAGTGAAAGGACACCATGAGGGGATAAGCCTTCAAATGCTGTATATTCAGCCATGATGCTCTGAGCAACTGTATAAAAAGGAAAATTGTAACTCGGGAAAAATGAGGACAGAGCTTCAGCAGGGGAACTAGAAAACTCATATTTCCCATGCGCACATAAAATGAACTTGTGTTTACTCAAACAGACTGTGTTGAGGTTGTTGTATCAGAGATAATGGGAACTGCAGATGCTGGAGAATCCGAGATAACAAAATGTGGAGCTGGATGAACACAACAGGCCAAGCAGCATCTTAGGAGCACAAAAGCTGACGTTTTGGGCCTAGACCCTTCTACTTTAATTTCCAATCTATGTACAATTTTGGTGCAATTTACAGCTATCGAAACTTCAGTGAAACAAGTATCATGCAGTAAAGAAAGGCAATTCAAATTATCTTTTTAAGAAAAGTGTTCCTTGTGGAGCTAAGTTCCCCATTCTAATTACTCCACGGGCAAAACTTCCAGCGACATTTCCTTTTAACCTTAGCAATTCATGTCTTAAATCAGTCTCTTGGTGAGTCACATCTCCCCAGATTTCTAATTGTCAGCGAATAAAACAAAGAACTGCGGACACTGGATGTCTGAAACAAAAAAAAAACAGAACTTGCTAGAGAAACTCAGCAGGCCGGGCGGCATCTGTGGAGAGAAAACAGTTTAGGAATTTCACTGAATTGATGGTCAAGCATTAAGCCCAGCTATCTACAATCGCATAGCACCGATGAAATTTGAGTTGTGACACATTTTCAGCTTTATTGGCTGTTCAGCAATTTGAAGATGACATCCAGTCAGCAAATCTAATTTGCTGGACGTTTTTACCACGAGCCTTCATGTGTTTGAACATCCAGATTCTTGGGTTACAAGTCTTTTCACACATGGGACAGGGTATCCCACAGGGAAAGGACATGATACAAGGGATGGGATATGACACAAGGGACAGGGCATCCCACGACGGACAGGACAGAGATCCAAATGTGCAGGAACTGTCACCTTTTTTCACCATCTCTTCCTCACCATTAACATGTTGTAACTCAAAATACAAACACAACTTGATGGGCAAGTTGCTGTCGTTTTGACTAACTGGTCACAAGTTCTTCCTAATGGCTAATGTCAATGCTGCTATTCTTCAACAAGATCTTCAGGGTATCTTTGAAGATTTTCTTTTAGTCCTCTGCCCTCCCCTGGCATCTTGGCTGGTCGAAAGTTGAGGAAGCAATGCTCGACTGGGAAAACGCTTCTAAGTTGCCCATATAGTGTCCAGCCTATCAGAATGGGTTGTGCAGGATCTGCATGACTGCTCATGTAGCTGGCTTCAGGAAGAACACTAATACCCATTCACTAATCCTCCCATTGAATAGGGAGAATGTGGTGGGGGCATTAGTAGACCTCTCTAGTGCCCTCATGTGCTGTGGAAGCACAGTCCAGGTCTTCTGCAGCACAGGAGCCCAGTAACAATCGCTGCTCTGTACACTTGTCATTTTTGTAGATTTGTGGAGGCTTGCAGTCACTGCCAAGTCTGGGCTGTAGTGTCATAGAGTCTCAGAGTCACACAGCACAAAGACAAACCCTTTGGTCCAACCAGCCCATGTCGACCATTATCCCAAACTAAACTAGCCCCATCTGCCTGCTCTTGGCCCATATCCCTCCAAACACTTCTTACTCAAATACTTATCCAAATGTTTTTTAAATATTGCAACTGTACTTACATCCACCCCCTTCCTCTGGAAGATCATTCCACACACAATCTACTCTCTGAAATAAAATTGCCCCCATCTCTTTTTACCTTAAAAATGTGCCCCCTGGTCCTGAAATCCCCCAGCTTAGGGAAAAGACACCTGCCATTCACCTTATTCATGCATCTCATGATTTCATAAGCCTCTGTGAGGTCACTTCTTGTTGGAACAGCTAATCTTGTGTTGGATCTTCTTGTCAGTGTGGCCAGATAATTTAGGCAGAAAAATGAATGAGATTAAAGAGTTCAAATTTCAGTGGGAAATGACAGAATCTAATCCTCACACCAGAGGGCAGCTGATCTTTGATGAGAACTCTCAGATAGCCTTGTTCGATACTGATCTGGGTTATGAAAACAGATCACCCTCTCAAGACAATTAAAGCCATCTCATCATGAAGATAGTGAAAATGTTTCTTGAGCATCAAAATCTTTGCTGGACAATCGATAGAGCCTTGCCAACTTGATGAAGATTTCCTGGGGTTGTTCCCATTGTTTTTCTTGGAATGTGTCTGGTAACAAACACTATGTTGGAAAGTCTGAAGCCACACATTGCATCTCTGGCCAGGTTCCCTAGGCCTCAGGAAGTAGGTGATCCAGCAGAATGCAGGCCAGGACTACCACTGCTGTGTAGTAGCGGGAAATACCTTGAAAGTTTCCACATAAATGTTTTACCTCCATTCTTAAAGATGGTTACAATTGTCACGTTGCTGAAATCAGATGGTGAGGGTCTACATTAATTTATACAAATGGTGAGCTCTGAGGCTGCACACAGGATCATCTTCTAAATGGCAAAAGGGCCACTGTTAGTTTTCCCTTTCCAAGAGAAAGTGTTTTTCAATCCGATTTGTTCCTTCAGCTGTGCTTCCTCAACTATGCCAATCCCATAGACAGCAGCAACGACACTTTGGATCTTGGGATGTAGAGGCACCCTAGGGATGTAAGCTCACAATTCCTTGTAGAAAATGCAAATCCTAACTTCCTCAGTCGATTCAGAAAAATTCCCATTGCATTATTTTGATGAAGGGCAGTGAAGATCTCTCCATATTCCTGCCGAGATTGATCCCTTAATCAGATACTGAAAACTGAAAATCTTGCTGCTGCTTTTTGAGATCATATTTTGGACAAATTGACTGTGACATTATGCAGTCACTACACTTCAAGAGTGGCCACAAAATCATTTCAAATGGCATTGGGACATGGAAGGCCTTATTGAAGTAAGGATGATTCAGCAAACATACAAGTGATTCAAATTATGTATAAATGATGGGATGGAAAACCTTATATCTAAACATTCCAATGAACAGATATAGATGGCATTGTACACAATTAGTCATGTTAAACTTCCAAATGGAATAGACACAGAGTAAGCTAAAGGGCACACTGGAGCAAATGGATTTCAGACAGAACCACTCCTCACCGTGTCCCCACCCCACCAATCCATTCCCGACAGCCCTGCATTCCCCATGGCTAAGCCCCTATCCTACACATCCTTGGACACTATGGGCAATTGCCCACAGCCAATCCTCCCTAACATGCACATCTTTGGACTGTGGGAGGAAACCGGAGCACACGGAGGAAACCCATACAGCCACAGAGAGAATGTGCAAACTCTGCACAGACAGTTGACCCAGCGTTGAGTGAAACTCAGGTCCCTGGCGCTATGAGGCAGCAGTGCGAACCACTGAGCCACTGTGCCACCCAAAGATGACTAATGGTGGAACAGCCTCGAAAGACTAAATGGTGATTAGAAAAGCAAACAAATAAAAAGTCCAGTATTGTAGACCACAGGAGTAAATTAGAAAATTAGAGAAATAAAAAATTCAGAATAACAGTCCATCCAACCCAGTCCACACCAGGGCCCAGACTCTAGTCCACGCTCAGACTTGAGTCCAGACCATCATGGGTTTCACCTCAAGGCTTTTGAGGCCTGGAGACCACTGTGAAGCCATCTGAAGGACGGAGATCTATGCTGAGGTCATGGCAGGCTGGGTAATTGCCACACCGGACAAGGAGATAACCACACAAGGTTGGGCAACCACCAAGAAGGACCAGGTGACAGTAACATCAGGTAAATGCTGAGGCTGGGAGCGAGAGTCCGCTCTGAGGCTCGGAGCGAGAGTCCGCCCTGAGGCTGGGAGCGTGAGTCCGTGCTGAGGCTGGGAGCGAGAGTCCGTGCTGAGGCTGGGAGTGTGAGTCCGTGCTGAGGCTGGGAGCGAGAGTCCGTGCTGAGGCTGGGAGCGTGAGTCCGTGCTGAGGCTGGTAGTGTGAGTCCGTGCTGAGGCTGGGAGCGTGAGTCCCCCGTGCTGAGGCTGGGAGCGTGAGTCCGTGCTGAGGCTGGGAGCGTGAGTCCGTGCTGAGGCTGGGAGTGTGAGTCCGTGCTGAAGCTGGGAGTGTGAGTCCGTGCTGAGGCTGGGAGTGTGAGTCCGTGCTGAGGCTGGGAGCGTGAGTCCGTGCTGAGGCTGGGAGCGTGAGTCTGTGCTGAGGCTGGGAGTGTGAGTCAGCACTGAGGCTGGGAGTGTGATTGTGAGACTTTCCTTCCAATTCCAATTGAGTGAAGGTTTGCTGGAACTCCATGAGGGAATGTAATACGGTCTCGAGCTGAGTGTCCCTGGCAGCATGCAGACTGGGATTTCATGGGGGAGGATATTGCTAAACAGGTCTATTCCAGAGCAATCTTGATGACCTTTCAATCTGTAATGTTGGAGACTACCAAGCTTTCGAAAAATACTGCAAAATCTATGAAAATCTGTTGAACGTAAATTACACTCTCGATTGAGCTTTCTGGGGAGATTGGGTTGACAGGGAAAAATAATTCCTTTCCCTGTCTTAACAATTCTTTTGTGTGTAATAATGACTTACTCGACTCTACAAGCTGTCGTCAGTGCTGACAGCTTTCCAACAATATTTCAGGCTGCTACTTTCATGAAAATAGCCTTAAGAAAACAAGAAAGGGGAGAATGATGCTGGGAAAAACTGCAGCGTATCAGGGCTCCTGACAAAACTTGGATGGTCCAAATTAATTTCCAAAAATGTTTGGCAAGATTGAAAAAGACGGTGAGCTGTATTTTTTAAAGAGCTGTCTGCTATATTTTGGGGAGAGTGAAAACACCCGCTTTGTTGTTCTCGATGCAGCTTCAAATTGGCTCAGCACATGAGGAGCAAGGCAGCTGTCCTGTCAATGGAAAAGGGTGCTGCTGTCGAGCTCAATGTGTTTGCAGTTAACACAAAGGGCTGAGGAAGCACTTTGCTCTGCTCTGTGTTAACCTCCGTGGTCTAGTACAGCAGGGGGTAATAAAACATCGCGGCTGTGTCTTTGTTCTGGTGTACCTAGGGCAGACACCTTGGCACCATATGCTTTTGATGTAATAGTCCACATATGTCTGAGTGTGAGCATGTGTGAGAGAGACAGTGTGTGAGAGAGTGTGTGTGTGTGTGTGTGTGAGAGAGAGCGTGTGTGAGAGAGAGACAGTGTATGTGAGAGAGTGTGTGTGAGAGAGAGAGAGAGAGTGTGTGTGTGTGTGTGTGTGTGTGTGTGTGTGTGTGTGTGTGAGAGAGAGACAGTGTATGTGAGAGAGTGTGTGTGAGAGAGAGAGAGTGTGTGTGTGTGAGATAGATTGTGTGTGGGAGAGATAGTGTGTGTGAGAGAGAGAGTGTGTGAGAGAGAGACAGTGTATGTGAGAGAGTGTGTGTGAGAGAGAGAGAGTGTGTGTGTAGGAGAGAGAGTGTGTGAGAGTGTGTGTGAGTGAGAGAGAGCGTGTGTGTGTGAGACAGATTGTGTGTGGAAGAGATAGTGTGTGTGAGAGGGAGACAATGTATGTGAGAGAGTGTGTGTGTGAGAGAGAGAGACAGTTTGAAAGAGAGGAAGTGTGAGAGACAGAGAGTATGTGTGTTTGCAAGCGTGTGTGTCTGTGTATGTGCATGTGTGTGCATATCTGTGCATATGTGTGTGTGCTTGTGTGCTTGCATGTGTGTGTGTGTGTGCACACATGCATGCGTGTGTCTGTGTGTGTGTGTCTATGTGTGTGTGTCTATGTGTGTGTGTGTCTATGCGTGTGTTTGTGTGTGTGTGCACGTCAGTGTGTGTGTGTGTGTGTGTGTGTGTGTGTGTGTGTGTGTGTGTGTGTGTGTGGGTATGCCTGTGTGTGTGTGCCTGTGTGTGAGTGTGTGTGTGTGCGTGTGTGTGTGTGCGTGGAAATGGAGGACAGGGCTGAGAAAGGATGCTGGGTGTTGCTTTGACCATGTCGAAAGTATATCCGTACAACAGCATTGCATTGCTCGAGGGGAGGTGACGGTGGAATTCTCACTGGACTGTTGATCTAGAGACACAAGCAATGTCCTGGGGAACTAGGTTCGAATCCCACCACTGCAGATGGTGGAATTTGAAGTCAATTTAAAAGAATCTGACACGAAGTGTCTAGTGATGATAATGAAACCATTGCTAATTGTTGGAAAAGCCCATTTTGTTGACTAATTCCTTCTAGGAAAGGAAATGCGAAATCCTTTTCGAACGTAGGATCTCGCTTCCGGTGACAAACAAGGTTAAGCAGCCCCTGGGCCCCATGATCTGCCATCCGGAATGTCAAGCTTTCAAATGGTTCACAGACCTCAGTGAGCTGACTCAGTGCTTGAAAGGTTGACCCAAGAGGATACATTGGGCTGGGAAACCTCATTAAATAAAGATCCATCAACAATGATCTGTGAAAATTCCCACCCAGCGACACTGGGAGCGGAACAGAGAGCGTGCAGAGCCAAATGGCTTTTGCCATGAGGTAACAGGTTTGCTGCTGTTGGCGATGTGCTGCATGTGTATGGAACACCGACACTCCGCTTTCTTCAGTGTCCATCTTCACCAGGCCTGCAACCAGGAGTTGAGTAGCATGAGCAGATAAAACACAGTCATGCGCGTCAGTGTTACCACCAGTTGCCCAGGTGAATTTTCCCAAATTGTTGCAGGCCCGGGCAGTAGACCCCAAATTGTCAAGCTCCCAGCTGAGGAGAGACGAACTGGCTCTCCACCTTTATTCACCCCGTCCTTTAGTTAGTTAATTTGAGTGCATTATTCCCAGATCCAAATTAACTTCTGTTTTACGTGAAGCCAAGCTTCCTTAAACAAAAGGTGAGCATGTGAGTTACGATAAACAGGAAGAACGAATAACACAACCCATGCAGGTTATAATGTAGAAGTGAGTAAAAAAAAATTGAATCTCTGATTTGTTGGTGAGCAGGGTAGTAGAGTGTTGTGTTTGTTACATTTGGATGGCACCAGTAATGTTGATGTCGGTGATTGAGCAGACCCTTGACTTATTTACAGGCTGGCTGAAGTTATTTTAACGTGTTCTTTTCCGAGGTGCGTTGGCTGATAGCGCCCAGAGTAACAGAATACCTTTCTCCTTTCTTTACTTGCGCTTCTGAACGTCTACTTTCAAACTTCAGAAACTTTTGAAGAAGGGTCCAGACCCAAGACATCAGCTTTCCTGCTCCTCTGATGCTGCTTGGCCTGCTGTGTTCATCCAGCTCCTACACCTTGTTGTCTCAGATTCTCCAGCGTCTGCAGTTCCTACTATCAGTGTCTCGTTACCACCTGTTTTTCAGTCTTTCTGTTTGAAGTTTCCTAAGCTGTGTATGGGTATGTCTTTCCATGGCTTCACCCAAGACTTAGCCAGACAGCATTAACATCCACGATTGTCCTTTAGTGGTCTATTAAAAACCAAAACATATTTTGGAATTAGAGTTCAATATATCTCCATAGTTCTCATCAATTATAACAGTAAGTCAATTTGTGGATTCTTAGATCCTGAACTAAAGGTAAAAAGATGCTGCAAAGAAGCAATGATTGAGCTTTATACATAGTAAATCATATGTTAGCTCCTCAGCAGAACTGTAGGACTACAGACTAGCTGTCTCATCTGAAATTTCTCTTCTCATTTCGCTACACGGTAAATTGTTCAAATCAGTTTGCACACATTCCAGACACCTCCTGTGACACAAATGGTCCTGCATGAGCACAAGATTGTAAAATCCACCTGCATGAGTTTGCAAAGAAGACGATAAGGTGCACACTGTTTCAGAGGCAGGGAGCTGAGAATCAGGAATAATTACAACTACAGTAATGCAGAACCTGAAAGGCTGGACTATTTACCGATAAGTCACACTGGGTCAGAGAGATCGGTGAATTTATAGTTACATCTCACAGGTTCCAGAGAGAAAGGTGACATCTACAGTTATATCACACACAGGGTCTCAGTGATTGGGTTATATACAGTTATATCACACACAGGGTCTCCAATATAGGGTTATATACAGTTTTATCACACACAAGGCCTCAGTGATTGGGTTATTTACAGTTATATCACACACAGGGCCTCAGTGATAGGGTTATATACAGTTATATCACATACAGGGACTCAGTGATTGGGTTATTTATATTAATATCACACACAGGGTCTCAGTGATTGGGTTATATACAGTTATAACACACACAGAGTCTCAGTGATTGGGTTATATACAGTTATATCACACACAGGGTCACAGTGATTGGGTTATATACAGTTATATCACACACAGGGTCTCAGTGATTGGGTTATATACAGTTATATCACACACAGGGTCTCAGTGATTGGGTTACTTATAGTAATATCACACACAGAGTCTCAGTGATTGGGCTTTATACAGTTATATCACACACAGGGTCTCAGTGAATGGGTTATTTATAGTAATATCACACAGAGGGTCTCAGTGATTGGGTTATTTATAGTAATATCACACACAGGGTCTCAGTGATTGGGTTATATACAGTTATATCACACACAGGGTCTCCGATATAGGGTTATATACAGTTATATCACACACAGGGTCTCAGTGATTGGGTTATATACAGTTATATCACACACAGAGTCTCAGTGATTGGGTTATATACAGTTATATCACACACAGGGTCTCCGATATAGGGTTATATACAGTTATATCACACACAGGGTCTCAGTGATTGGGTTATATACAGTTATATCACACACAGGGTCTCCGATATAGGGTTATATACAGTTATATCACACACAGGGTCTCAGTGATTGGGTTATATACAGTTATATCACACACAGGGTCTCAGTGATTGGGTTATATACAGTTATATCACACACAGGGTCTCAGTGATTGGGTTATATACAGTTATAACACACACAGGGTCTCAGTGATTGGGTTATATACAGTTATATCACACACAGGGTCTCAGTGATTGGGTTATATACAGTTATATCACACACAGGGTCTCCGATATAGGGTTATATACAGTTATATCACACACAGGGTCTCAGTGATTGGGTTATATACAGTTATATCACACACAGGGTCTCAGTGATTGGGTTATATACAGTTATATCACACACAGGGTCTCAGTGATTGGGTTATATACAGTTATAACACACACAGGGTCTCAGTGATTGGGTTATATACAGTTAAATCACACACAGGGTCTCAATGATTGGGTTATATACAGTTATATCACACACAGAGTCTCAGTGATTGGGTTATATACAGTTATATCACACACAGGGTCTCCGATATAGGGTTATATACAGTTATATCACACACAGGGTCTCAGTGATTGGGTTATATACAGTTATATCACACACAAGGCCTCAGTGATTGGGTTATTTACAGTTATATCACACACAGTGCCTCAGTGATTGGGTTATATACAGTTATATCACATACAGGGTCTCAGTGATTGGGTTATTTATATTAATATCACACACAAGGCCTCAGTGATTGGGTTATTTACAGTTATATCACACACAGGGTCTCAGTGATTTGGTTCTATACAGTTATATCACACATAGGGTCTCAGTGATTGGGTTCTATACAGTTATATCACACACAGGGTCTCAGTGATTGGGTTATTTATAGTAATATCACACACAGGGTCTCAGTGATTGGGTTCTATACAGTTATATCACACACAGGGTCTCAGTGATTTGGTTCTATACAGTTATATCACACATAGGGTCTCAGTGATTGGGTTCTATACAGTTATATCAAACGCAGGTTGTCTGTGATTGGGTTATATACAGTTATATCACACACAGGGTCTCAGTGATTGGGTTATATACAGTTATATCACACACAGGGTCTCCGATATAGGGTTATATACAGTTATATCACACACAGGGTCTCAGTGATTGGGTTATATACAGTTATATCACACACAAGGCCTCAGTGATTGGGTTATTTACAGTTATATCACACACAGGGCCTCAGTGATAGGGTTATATACAGTTATATCACACACAGGGTCTCAGTGATTGGGTTATATACAGTTATATCACACACAAGGCCTCAGTGATTGGGTTATTTACAGTTATATCACACACAGGGCCTCAGTGATAGGGTTATATACAGTTATATCACATACAGGGTCTCAGTGATTGGGTTATTTATATTAATATCACACACAGGGTCTCAGTGATTGGGTTATATACAGTTATAACACACACAGAGTCTCAGTGATTGGGTTATATACAGTTATATCACACACAGGGTCTCAGTGATTGGGTTATATACAGTTATATCACACACAGGGTCTCAGTGATTGGGTTACTTATAGTAATATCACACACAGAGTCTCAGTGATTGGGCTTTATACAGTTATATCACACACAGGGTCTCAGTGAATGGGTTATTTATAGTAATATCACACAGAGGGTCTCAGTGATTGGGTTATTTATAGTAATATCACACACAGGGCCTCAGTGATTGGGTTCTATACAGTTATATCACACACAGGGTCTCAGTGATTGGGTTATATACAGGTGTATCACACATAGGGTCTCAGTGATTGGGTTCTATACAGTTATATCAAACGCAGGTTCTCTGTGATTGGGTTATATACAGTTATATCACACACAGGGTCTCAGTGATTGGGTTATTTATAGTAATATCACACACAGGGTCTCAGTGATTGGGTTATATACAGTTATATCACACACAGGGTCTCAATGATTGGGTTATATACAGTTATATCACACACAGAGTCTCAGTGATTGGGTTTTATACAGTTATATCACACACAGGGTCTCAGTGATTGGGTTCTATACAGTTATATCACACACAGGGTCTCAGTGATTGGGTTCTATACAGTTATATCACACACAGGGTCTCAGTGATTGGGTTCTATACAGTTATATCACACACAGGGTCTCCGATATAGGGTTATATACAGTTATATCACACACAGGGTCTCAGTGATTGGGTTTTATACAGTTATATCACACACAGGGTCTCCGATATAGGGTTATATACAGTTTTATCACACACAAGGGTCTAAGAGATAGAGGGTATTTACATTTGCCATTTGCAAGCATCTATATTGCAGCTTGGAGCGTGGCCTCCTTAACCCGTGTATTTTTTGGTGGTGTTACCAATCTTCTTGTAAACTGGCTGCATCTTGAGAACCATTCACTTTGTGCTCTTCCAGGCCGTTTTTTTGAAGGTTTGCCTGTGACAAATGCCTCATCATTTAACCAGAAATGAGAATCACTGTGAATAGAGTGCACCATTTGTGTTGGTTTAGCTGTACCAGATATAATCTTACAAATTCAGAGCTTTATCTCAGGGGTTATTCCTGGTTTCGTTTACTTGGATTACAAAGCCAAGACAATAAAATCATATCCTTTGGTTATTGGCCAGGTGTCTTGTGTTACAGAGATATTCTGACCTTCTGATTGTTGGATTACTTACGGTAAACATATCACCCTTCAAATGTGCGAGTTACATTTTGCTGGTGTCAGATGCATGTAACACCCAAAAGTGAAGAACATAAGGGTTTTATAACCTGTTTAACATAAAAAAAACTCAGATTAATCACACACTCAGATTTCTGACCACCTGGCTTTCACCACGGGTAAGATCTTAAAGTGATTGCTAAGACAGAGTTATGAGGCGATCAAAGGTGGGAATTGAACTTTCAGGGCTTTTCAAAAGGACAAAGCTGATAGGCACCCGAATAATACCTATGGTGTAGGCCAGAGATTAATTCAAGAGAATGGTGAGGACATGACAAAAAGCAAGGACGTCAGTCATGAGTGATATTAATCTCCATATAGATTGGGAAAACCAAATTGGAAGAGATGGACATGAGGAAGATTTCATGGACCATATTTGGATGACCTACCTAGAACAATATAATGTGGATCCGACCAGGGATCAAGCTATTTTGGTAATGAGTAATGAGACAGGTCTAACAAATGATCAGCCAAGAACCTTTAGGAAACAGTGACCATGATACAGAATCCCTAAAGTGTGGAAGCAGGCCATTCAACCCACACCAACCATCCAAACAGCATTCCCTGCCACACTCCCCCTGACCCTCCATCCTTGCATTTCCCCACAGGGACTCCACCTCGACCGTGGGAGGGAACCCATGCAGACACAGAGAGAATGCGCAAACTGACAGCGGCCTGAGGCTGCAATTGAACCTGGGTCCCTGACACTGTGAGGCAACAGCGCTAATCACTGAGCCACCGTACTGCCCCATTAAGTAAGTGGGCAAAAACATTTCAGATGAAATATGGTGTACATAAAGGTTTGTCAGGAAGAATCCAGGAGCTGTATATTATTTAAAAGGAGAAAGACTGCAGAAAGCTGCAGCATGGCTGGACTTTTAAAAAATCACAAAAAGTTACATTGCAGGCTCAATGGGTAATAGGGAAGGCAAAAAAAAAAGTTGGACCTCATTGAATAAGGAATGAAGTGCAAAAATGGAAAAGTCTTGCAAAAAATATACAAGGCCATAGTCAGATTACAGCTGAAATATTGTGAACAGTTTTGGTCTCCTTATGTAAGGAATGCGAGACAGGCATTGCAGGCAAACCAGAAAGGTTCACCAGAATGGTGAGATAACAAGGTGTAGAGCTGGATAAACACAGCAGGCCAAGCAGCATCAGAAGATCAAGAAAGCTGATGTTTCGGTTCCCTTATAAGAAGGGTTCAGACCTGAGAGCTTTCCTGCTCTTTGGTGCTGCTTGGCCCGCTGTGTTCACCCAGCTCTAAACCTTGAAATCACAGATTCTCCAGCATTGTCAGTTCCTGCTCAACAGAATGGTGCTGGGTTTGGAGAGATTTCCTTAGGGGGAGAGTTTGAGTGGTCTAGGCCTCTACTGGAGTTCATAAGATGTTATTGATGTTATTGAAACATATAGGACCCTTTGAGCCCTTGAAAGGGTGGAAGTGGAAAGGTAATTTTCCCTTGTGGAAGAGACTAGGCTCAGAGGACAAAGTGGTGGCCACCCATTTAAGACAGAAATGAGGAGCAATTTCTTCTCTCAGAGGCTTGTGAATTTGTGGAATTCTTTACCGCAGAGTGTTATTGAAGATGCATCATTAATTATTTTCAAGGCTGAGATTTTTGTTTGGTAAGGGAAATCAAGGTTTATTGGGGATTGGGGAGGGGCAAAAGCAGGAAAGTAGAGTTGAAGTTTCTCAGGTCAGACATGATCTCAGTGAATGGTGAAGCAGAGTTAGTGGGCCAAATGGTCTGCTCCTACACACTACAGTTTTATGCACTGTGTAAATATCTGCTCTGGGTACAGATGGAGTGGCGTTATATTCTGTTTCCATTGCATGGCTTCGCTGTGTTGTAATGATAAGCTGTGATGGACTTATCTACATTTCAGTGACGTACCAAGGACTTACCAGGGTAGGTGTGAAATGGTTGCAACCCCTTGTTGAAGTGATTAGACAACGGGACACAGTTGAACAAAAGCCCTTGAAGACACGGAGTAGGGGAATTATGCTCTGTCAGAGGATCATGAGTGTCTTCTGCTCTCTTTCCCAGAGTGTGGTAGAGGCAGAAGCTCTGAATAATTTCAACGCAGAATTCAGTAGGTTCTTGACTGATGAGAGCGTGAAAGAGTATTGTGGTAGGTGGTAGTGTGAAGCTGAAGCCAGAACCAGATTGGCCATGATCATATTGAATGGCAAAACAGGCTCAGAAATGAATGGTTTACTCCCACCCTTAATTGGACATCCCTAGACATTGGAGCCATTTCTCATGGTCAATTTGCCCTAACCTGTACACCCATGAACATTAAGGGCAATTTAGCATGGCCAATCCACCCTAACCTGCATATCCCTGGGCACTATGGGGCAATTTAGCACGGCCAATCCACCCTAACCTGCACATCCCTGGGCACTACAGGACAATTTAGCATGGAGAATCCACCCTAGCCTGCACGTCCCTGGGCACTGTGGGCAATTTAGCATGGCCAATCTACCCTAAGCTGTTGGTCTTTCATGTCCAATGGACGTCGCAATGTTCCCATTCCACATTGTAATGCGGAAAAATGTTCCCATCTGTTCTGTGCCTTACACACGCACCTTAAAAAGTTGCACTATGCTATAACATGTCTGCCGTGGTATGATCTCCTCGTGTCTTATTGAGCTGAGCTGCTTTTTTGCAATGAGGATAATGAAATGTGAGGCTGGATGAACACAGCAGGCCAAGCAGCATCTCAGGAGCACAAAAGCTGACGTTTCGGGCCTAGACCCTTCATCAGAGAGGGGGATGGGGAGAAGGAACTGGAATAAATAGGGAGAGAGGGGGAGGCAGACCAAAGATGGAGAGAAAAGAAGATAGGTGGAGAGAGTATAGGTGGGGAGGTAGGGAGGGGATAGGTCAGTCCAGGGAAGACGGACAGGTCAAAGAGGTGGGATGAGGTTAGTAGGTAGATGGGGGTGCGGCTTGGGGTGGGAGGAAGGGATGGGTGAGAGGAAGAACAGGTTAGGAAGGCAGAGACAGGTTGGACTGGTTTTGGGATGCAGTGGGTGGGGGGGAAGAGCTGGGCTGGTTGTGTGGTGCAGTGGGGGGAGGGGACGAACTGGGCTGGTTTAGGGATGCAGTAGGGGAAGGGGAGATTTTGAAACTGGTGAAGTCCACATTGATACCATTAGGCTGCAGGGTTCTCAGGCGGAATATGAGTTGCTGTTCCTGCAACCTTCGGGTGGCATCATTGTGGCACTACAGGAGGCCCATGACGGACATGTCATCTAGAGAATGGGAGGGGGAGTGGAAATGGTTTGCGACTGGGAGGTGCAGTTGTTTGTTGCGAACCGAGCGGAGGTGTTCTGCAAAGCGGTCTCCAAGCCTCCGCTTGGTTTCCCCAATGTAGAGGAAGCCACACCGGGTACAGTGGATGCAGTATACCACATTGGCAGATGTGCAGGTGAACCTCTGCTTAATGTGGAATGTCATCTTGGGGCCTGGGATAGGGGTGAGGGAGGAGGTGTGGGGGCAAGTGTAGCATTTCCTGCGGTTGCAGGGGAAGGTGCCGGGTGTGGTGGGGTTGGAGGGCAGTGTGGAGCGAACAAGGGAGTCACGGAGAGAGCGTTCTCTCCGGAAAGCAGACAGGGGTGGGGGTGGAAAAATGTCTTGGGTGGTGGGGTCGGATTGTAAATGGCGGAAGTGTCGGAGGATGATGCGTTGTATCCGGAGGTTGGTAGGGTGGTGTGTGAGAACGAGGGGGATCCTCTTTGGGCGGTTGTGGGGGGGGGAGCGGGGTGTGAGGGATGTGTTGCAGGAAATCTCCGGATACAACGCATCATCCTCCGACACTTCCGCCATTTACAATTCGACCCCACCACCCAAGACATTTTTCCATCCCCACCCCTGTCTGCTTTCCGGAGAGACCACTCTCTCCGTGACTCCCTTGTTCGCTCCACACTGTCCTCCAACCCCACCACACCCGGAACCTTCCCCTGCAACCGTAGGAAATGCTACACTTGCCCCCACACCTCCTCCCTCACCCCTATCCCAGGCCCCAAGATGATATTCCACATTAAGCAGAGGTTCACCTGCACATCTGCCAATGTGGTATACTGCATCCACTGTACCCGGTGTGGCTTCCTCTACATTGGGGAAACCAAACGGAGGCTTGGAGACCGCTTTGCAGAACACCTCCGCTCAGTTCGCAACAAACAACTGCACCTCCCAGTCGCAAACCATTTCCACTCCCCCTCCCATTCTTCAGATGACATGTCCATCATGGGCCTCCTGCAGTGCCACAATGATGCCACCCGAAGGTTGCAGGAACAGCAACTCATATTCCGCCTGGGAACCCTGCAGCCTAATGGTATCAATGTGGGCTTTACCAGTTTCAAAATCTCCCCTTCCCCCACTGCATCCCTAAACCAGCCTAGTTTGTCCCCTCCCCCCACTGCACCACACAACCAGCCCAGCTCTTCCCCTCCACCCACTGCATCCCAAAACCAGTCCAACCTGTCTCTGCCTCCCTAACCGGTTCTTCCTCTGACCCATCCCTTCCTCCCACCCCAAGCCGCACCCCCATCTACCTACTAACCTCATCCCACCTCCTTGACCTGTCCGTCTTCCCTGGACTGACCTATCCCCTCCCTACCTCCCCACCTATACTCTCCTCTCCACCTATCTTCTTTTCTCTCCATCTTCGGTCCTCCTCCCCCTCTCTCCCTATTTATTCCAGTTCCCTCTCCCCATCCCCCTCTCTGATGAAGGGTCTAGGCCCGAAACGTCAGCTTTTGTGCCCCTGAGATGCTGCTTGGCCTGCTGTGTTCATCCAGCCTCACATTTTATTATCTTGGAATTCTCCAGCATCTGCAGTTCCCGTTCTCTCTTTTTGCAATGAGGGTCTGCTTTGAGCATCTGCCACCAGAGGGAGCTAATTGCTTTGAAGCTGAGTCTTCAGCGAATTTCCCAACGTCACATTGAACTGTGCAGAAATTGCCAATAATATAAAATTGTGTAGGGGTTGTATATTTTCTTGATGTCAGCCATGGTCCCACCATCCAGCAAGTTGAGTGCCAATAGCTTATTGTTGATTCCTATCAAATGTCGTTGTGAACTTTTTGAATGTTCTTGATCCGTTGACCTTTGCTGGTTTCACAGGAATAAAGACAATGCAGATTTGGGTCATGATTTAATGTCTCGCGCATCCATGTGTGTAAGTCTGAGGGATCAATTCTAAGGAAGGACGATAGACAGTAGATCAGACAATAGTGAGGGCTGGTACCACGCAAGAATCTTCAGCTTCCAGCAAACTTTTCTCAGCAGAAATTTACTTTCTACCCATTACCTTTCATCAGAAGTAATAAAAACACACAGGGATAAGTGACGATCTAGTGGTATTATTGCTGGACTATTAATGCAGCGACCACGGTGATGATTGGGGGAACCTGATTTGAATCTTGCTGTGGTAGAGTTTGAATTCAATTTTTTAAAAATCGGGAACTCAAGAGTTGGAAAAAAACCTCATCTGGTTCACTAATGTCCTTTAGAGAAGGAACCTGATATCTTTAGCTGGTTAGCCCTACATGTGGCTCTAGACCCACAGCATTGTGATGACTCATAATTGCCCTGTGGGCAATTAGGGATGGGCAATTATTACTGCCTAGCCAGCGATGCCCTCATCCCATGAATGAGTGAATAAAGGCAACAAGGCTTTAAGCATTAACCCTGTCCCTACGCACAGATGCTTCCAAATCTGCTGAGCACATCCTGCAAAATTATTTCAGATGTCTGACATTTGCATCTGGGAATCTTGGCATGGTCTCCCTACACCATCCAATTCACCTTGGTTCAAGTAGGCAGCTCGACAACACCTTCCCAACAGATCTCAGGAACAGGTAATAAACGCTAACCCAACTAGCGAAGCCTGCAGCCCCTGAATGAATTTTTAAAAATGCCTTTCACGTAACTTACATCCATTGTGTTAAATGTGTGGAATAAGGGAAACCATTGGCAGCAATCCTGAGGAAAGATCATTCGATCTGAAAGGTTAACTCTGACTTCCCTCCGCAGACCTGTTGAGCTTTTTTGAGCAATTTCTGCTCTTGTAACTGTTGACAGCAGTTGGAGACTCACCTGTAAACTGTAGAACCAAATTCCTCCCAAAATGTAAGCAGAAAAGGCACAGGAAAGCAATTCTGGAAACCCCAGGATGAATGGGAAAGTTGTAAACATAATAATTCACATCATTTGGAAGAGATGGAAGATCTCATGCCTGCTAGGATCTGGCATTCTCCTACAGCCTGATGGCATAGGTGAAGTTTTTATCGAGTATAGTCCTTATTTACCATGTGAAAATAAAAGGTTTGTTTGCTGACCCCAAAAGGACTCCCCCAGACACAATGCTACAGTTTTGTGAGTCTGATCCCATCTTCCAATAATAGTCATAACATACAATTAGAAGCTAGGCACCATCCAGGACAAAGCAGCCGCTTGATTGGCACCACATCCTCAAGCGTCCACTCCCATGGCCGTGGTTAATTCCGGCAGACATTTCATTACAAGTTTCTTCACAATTTGGGATTTGGAAACCAAAATTTAAACAGGCACTCATGAAATTAACAGGAAACCAGGTTTATTTTTGGTCAAATAGAGGAGCTGGCCACTGAGTACAGTACTGCTTAAAGGGAGACAGGGATTGTTATCTTTATTGTTGGCTCTTGTTTGATATGTTTTATACAACTGTCATGCACCCTTATGAAAACAAATTGCAAGGTCTCTGTCCATGAAAGCAGCTGCTTGTCACAATTTCAAAACATAAGTACTTGAGTAGGAAAGCTTTGGAGGGATGTGGGCCAGGAGCAGGCAGGTGGGATTAGTTTAGTTCAGGGCTATGTTTGGCGTGAACCGGTTGGACCAAAGGGTCTGTTTCTGTGCTGTATGATTCTCTCTAAACTCCATTCACCATCTAGGCTCAGTAGCAGCAATGTGTACTATCTACAAGTGCACTGTAGAAATTCACCAAAGGTCCTCGGACAGCACCTTCCAAACCCATGACCACTTCTATCTAGAAGGACAAGGGCAGCAGATACATGGGGACATGACCACCTTCAAGTTCCCCTCCAAGTCACTCACCATTCTGACTTGGAAATATATCACCTTCACTGTTGCTGGGTCCAAATCCTGAAATTCCCTCTCTAAGGGCATTGTGGGCCGACCCACTGCAGGAGGGCTGTAGCGGTTCGAGAAGGCAGCTCACCACCACTTTCTTAAGGGGCGACTAGGGACGGGCAATAAATGCTGGTCAGCAATACCTACATCCCACAAAATGAATTCAATATCGTGTGTGTGTGTGTGTGTGTGTGTGTGTGTGTGTGTGTGTGTGTGTGTGTGTGTGTGTGTATTTATACATAACATACATGTGTGTGCATATTATATTTAAAGCTATACATAAAAGTCATCAGAAATGCAAGAGTGAATTCAAGAGAAACATTGGATTTTTGAGAAAGATTTCAAGAGTCGTTTAGGCCGAAGAATGGGAGGGAGAATGGGAAATGGTATTTTGTACATAAAAAGCAAAATATTACATAAAAAACATTTTAAAAAGTGGAGATACGCTGGGCCATGGGCAAGTACACCGATGGGTTATTACATGTGGTGCTATACTCATTTTGGTGATGGAGAACCAGACTCCTAATTTGCCCAGATTTCTTGCACATAAGAAACACGCATATCACTCCTGTACTCTGTTGACCCACAAGACTTATGAGTGGCAACTGGAACTTTCAGAAGCCTTGTCGCTTGGGGGCTATACGTTGACCTAGTGTTTTCAAACATCACAAGCCACTGTGGAATGGCAGCATCACCATGCTCAGGAAGCAAGGAGGAGGATGCTGCCCTATCTACGTCAATGGTGCTGAGTTGGAGAGGGTCAGGAATGTCAAGTTAATGAGTGACAATAACCAACAATCTGTCCTGGACCACGCACGTTGATGTTACGGTCAAGAAAGCACAACATCCTCAAAAGGGTAAGGAAATTTAGCACGCACATAAAGACTCTGACCAGTTTTTATAGATGCACCTTGGAAAGTATTCTATTCAAATGCATCATGACCTGGCACAGCTCTGCCCAGATCCTCAAGAAACTACAGAGAGTCAAGTACGCAGCCCAGCCCATCACACAAGCTAACTTCTATCCATTAACTCCATCTTACTTCTCACCATCTCAGAAAGGCAGCAAACATCATCAAAGACCCCTCCCACCCCAGTTATAATCTCTTCCAACCTCTTCCATCAGGCACAATATACAAAAATTTGAACACACACTCCGACTGATTCAGGAACAGCTTCTTCCCCGCTGTTATTAGACTTCTGAATGGACCTCTCAAATTTCAAATGTTGACCTCGCTTTTTGTGTCCTTTCACTGTAGCTGTAGCATTGTATTCCTTGCCTGTTCTATTACCTTAATGCATTTTGTAAAGTATGATCTGCCTGTACAGCATGTAAAACAAAACTTCTCACTGTACCTAGGTACATGTGAGAATAACAAATCAATTCAAATATTGTGTAAAATGATGGTTATAAAAGGGGTAAAACCACAGGCTGCGTTAAGCTCCATCTGATCTAAACTGGGACAAGACTGAGCACCTTAAAATCTTGTAGGATGCAGATCTATATCCACCGATCACCTTATGATCTTTTTGACAATCGCCTGAAATGTCCAACGGCCAGACAGATGTCTCTGCGGCGCCCATGGGAGTTGCACACCAGGGTCCTGCAGAACGGCTAACATAATAAACTCCAAAAGAATTGAAGATTCCAATAGACAACCCGTTCATGCCTGGAAATCTGTAGCAGTCTCCACCTATATCAGAGAAATCAAAGGTTTCACTGCAGTAACAGTGGCTCAGAAATAAAAAAAACTAAGCAATTAAAAGTTTAATACTTAAGCAATTATTATACTGACCTTCACCAACTTACACATAGCACAGCTGACATCACCTCCCCTGATCATTTATGGCGCCTTTACTGATCCTGACCCAACATCCTCTCGGAACACAAATTGTGCCAGAAGGACCAGCAATATCCCTTCCCTGCCTGGGACCTGACAATCCTCTCTATGCCCAAGACCATGCACCCCTACCCCCCCCCCCTCAACACTGCAGACAGACTTGTCTCTCCACTGATGCTAGAACTGACTTTCCCCAATACCCCTGCCAAGCCCTGTCACCCAACATAACCTGAAGCTCCTTGGCAGACCTGCCATCCTCCTTGGATTCCATTTTCTTCATCCCTGGCTGCCAACAGCACCTCTCTCCCAAAGAGACTGGCACTATATCCATGGGTTCTGACACCCCACTGGACCGATATCACCTTCCCATTGTCACCTTACCTAAATGCTCTATCACTAAGCCATCACATCTCCTTGTGCCTGGCACCTGACCCACCTGGCACTTTACCCACTAGGCAACTTAACCTCCTTTCAACCTTAGTTACACGGTCTTTCACATGAACTGTCAAACTGGCTTCCTTTGGTACTGGCCCTTTAAATGACTTAAAATACAACTGCTGGGAAAATGGGGAATGCAGTTTCATTTCTCACAATTTCTGTGTACTTTGAGGGACCTGTTAGATTTAAAGGACGTTCCATGTTTTCAAAGAACCCCAATCAGAATCTCGGGTCAGAAATGGATGTGGGGATTGAAGTCAGCAAGATGGGTCAGCAAGTTTGCAGACGACACAAAGGTCGGAGGTGTCGTTGACAGTATAGAGGGCTGTTGTAGGCTGCAGCGGGACATTGACAGGATGCAGAGATGGGCTGAGAGGTGGCAGATGGAGTTCAACCTGGATAAATGCGAGGTGATGCATTTTGGAAGGTCGAATTTGAAAGCTGAGTACAGGATTAAGGATAGGATTCTTGACAGTGTGGAGGAACAGAGGGATCTTGGTGTACAGACACATAGATCCCTTAAAATGGCCACCCAAGTGGACAGGGTTGTTAAGAAAGCATATTGTGTTTTGGCTTTCATTAACAGGGGGATTGAGTTTAAGAGTCATGAGATCTTGTTGCAGCTCTATAAAACTTTGGTTAGACCGCACTTGGAATACTGCGTCCAGTTCTGGTCGCCCTATTATAGGAAAGATGTGGATGCTTTGGAGAGGGTTCAGAGGAGGTTTACCAGGATGCTGCCTGGACTGGAGGGCTTATCTTATGAAGAGAGGTTGACTGAGCTCGGTCTCTTTTCATTGGAGAAAAGGAGGAGGAGAGGGGACCTAATTGAGGTATACAAGATAATGAGAGGCATAGATAGAGTTGATAGCCAGAGACTATTTCCCAGGGCAGAAATGGCTAGCACGAGGGGTCATAGTTTTAAGCTGGTTGGAGGAAAGTATAGAGGGGATGTCAGAGGCGGGTTCTTTACACAGAGAGTTGTGAGAGAATGGAATGCGTTGCCAGCAGCAGTTGCGGAAGCAAGGTCATTGGGGTCATTTAAGAGACTGCTGGACATGCATATGGTCACAGAAATTTGAGGGTGCATACATGAGGATCAATGGTCAGCACAACATTGTGGGCTGAAGGGCCTGTTCTGTGCTGTACTGTTCTATGTTCTATGTTCTATGTTCTATGTTCTAAATGCAGAGCCCCTTCGCAATGTATAAGAGAAAGAGCAGAATTATAATCTGAGTGTGATTGTCACTCCTCTGCAAATGGAGCCCAACATTTAACTGGTTCATGTAACTTGTGCATGTCATTTATTAAACTATGCCTTGTTAAGACAAGAGTCTTTGCTTGTTAAGATTCACTCAGGGTAAACGAAATAGGCCCCTAGACCCAGTCAAGGGAAGTGGATGCTGGCGTTATCACTCTCGCCCCAGATACCACATTCTCTGCAAGAGGATTTCATTGTTATGGTCTAACACTATCTGCATTCTAATGCAATATTGTCTCTTCCTCATAGCAAGCACCCTACCCTATTCCTGTAATCCTGCATTCCCCATGGCTAGATCACCTAGCCTGCACATCCCTGGTCACTATGGGACAACTTAGCATGGCCAATCCATCTAATCTGCAAATCTTTGGGCTGTGGGAGGAAACCAGAGCATCCAGATGAAACTCACTCAGACACAGGGCGAATAGACAAACTTCATACACGCAGTCACCCAAGGTTGGAATCGAACTAGGATCCCTGGAGCTGTGTGGCTAACCACTGAACCATCGTGCACTTCCTGCTCATGCGCTAAGTTTCACATTGAATCATGGACTGATTACAACACAGGAGGCCACTGGGCCCATCAGGACTCACTGCAAGAATAGCTCAGCCACTCTCCCTTTTTCTCAAAGCGCTACAATGTTTCTACCTCTTAATGCCTTTTGAAATTCCCAGTTGACTGTTATCTCTATTACACTTCCTGACAGTGAATTCTCGACCCTAACCATTCATGGTATTAAAAAACCCCCAGCTATTCCTTGTATCTTATTTGGCTTTTTAGCCATTGTCTTTAAATCTGTGTGTCCTCTGGTGTTTGCGCTTTTTTGTTGATGGTAACAGCTTCTTCATTTGTACTCAGGCCAGATTGCCAGTGATTTCGAACACTTTTATCAAATTTCCTGTTGACATTTTCTGCTCATTGAGGATGTAATGTATGCATTCCGTGATCTTGTGAAGTAGGCTGTTGGCAGATGTTCTTTACCCACAGCAATGTTGCTTTACCTTCTGGGAAAATGATAGTGAAAAGATATTCCCCAAAAGCAAACACAGCATGAGTCACTTCCTTTTCTTCATTAATGGGCTGAAGGCATCGCTGGCTAGGCAGCATTTATTGCCCATCCCTAATTGCCCACAGGGCTGTTCCGAGTCATTGCAATGGGCCTGGAGTCACATGTAGGCCAGATCAGGTAAGGATGGCAGTTTCCTTCCCTCAAGGATGTTATTGAACCAGGTGGGGTTTTCCAACAATGGATTCATGGTCATCTTTAGATTCTGAATTCCAGATATTTTATTGAATTCAAATTCTACCATCTGCCGTAGCAGGATTTGAACCCAGGTCCCCAAAATATTAGCTGGATTTCTGGATTAACAGTCCAGCAATAGCACCACTAGACCATTGCCCCCGGTAATTCCATCAGCTCCTTGATGAGGGAATGTATCGCGGACCGACTTCTAAAAGCTGGATTGGGCTTGTGTTTGATTGGAGGAAATATGCAAGGTGCCTGACAATAGGCGTCCCATTCTTCCAGTCTAAAGTAACAATTCTATTGAAGTGGTGACTTGCCATTTACCATGCTGTTTCAAAGTTGTGTAGAATAGTCATGAATTGGATGGCAGTTAGCTAGAATGTGTTTGTCAAAGTAAAATGGGGAAAAACATTGTGTTGTCCCTTTAAAAGATGGGTTTTTTTGGTGCCTTGAGTTAAAATAGATGTTTGAATAGTATTTTGAAGAGTAGGACAAGACAAGAACTTTCAAATTTAGCCAATCAATTTAAACCAAGCCCTTAGATATTAAAACCTATTAAATTTACACCTGATGGTGTTGACAACCTGAAACCCATCATATTATAAGAATTTGATGTGACATGGGAGGTACACAAGAAATTGTCAAGAGACAACGCCTTTCAGCTCTAAGTGAAGCACCATCTAATGAAAAGGTAGGGTGGCACTTCTAGCTAAAAGTCCTCACAGAAGCAATTAGAGGAAAACATCCCTGACAGCAGAATCAGTGGCAGAAAGAAATTTTTGACGTAAGACAGATAGAAGAAAGGCCAGATAAAGAAGAATGTTCAACAAGACAGTTTGTCTGAATTTGGAGAGATTAAGTTTTAATTTATTGTTGTCTTATTAATTGGGTTTTTGTAAGTGGGATTTGTGGTTATATGAACCGCATTCCAGTAGAATTTAGACCAGTTAGGAAGTAGCTAGTAGCCAAGGGAAAATTTTTCAGTTTGTTAGTAATCTTGTTAATTTGTTCACTGTTAGGGCTAAATAATTAAATTGTCTCTTATTATTTATAAAATTGATCAGGGATAGTCTTTCTTTTAACCAATCTTTTAACAGATGACAAGAGAAAAGGTGAGCTTCCCTGGGTGTTTCAGGGGGTAGTTCTTCGAAGGGAGCCTCTACTCCCATCATAACAGATTGGGTCTTGAGTTTTGGTTATTTGTCCGAAAGGTTCAGCCATTTCCCACACGCCCCAACGCTGTAACTTGCTGGGGACTCGTCCAGGATCTGGGCAGTTCAGGCATGGGAGTGGGCTGGATCGGAAAGGATTTGGACAGATTTGAACAGATTTGGGGATTAGTGTGCGATTAGATCTATAGGGATCTGTAGGGATTAGATATTTAAATAAAAAGTAGGTGGGAAAATCTGTTTAATTTTGGTTATGTGTAGTAGGTTAAATTAGTTTGGAACAAATTAGTAAGCTGGGCTTGTGAAGTGTTTGCAGTGCTGTCAGAGGAGGTTCCAAGAGATTACAAAGAGCCTCAACAGGCTTTTTTTAGCACCAACAAGTTGGTGCCAGACGCATGTAGTCAATGATTCAGAAACATACAGAAGGAACCAGGTCAGAGTTATGTTGAGCTTGAAAGAATTAAACAGAGCAACTTTGACAGGTGGGTGAAAGCATTAAAGAGAGTAGAAAATGGAGACTGCGGCACGTTAGTGCAGATGAGAAATGGGCTGAAGTTCACCAGATTGTGTTGCCTCTAGCATGCAGGCAGAAAGTATTCCAGGTAGCACATGAATTATCAGCAGGAGATCATTTAGAGGTGGGGAAGACTCAGGGCAAGATACAAAGGCACTTCTCTTGGCCTGAATTACACAAAGATGTGGTTGAATTTTGCTGTACCTGTTGTACTTGTTAGATGGTAGGAAAGCCGCGGGCAGCAATAAAACCAGCCACTTTGATGCCAATTCCCACATTGGAAGGATCTTTCACACAGGTTATGATTGATTGCGAAGGCCCCCTCCTTAAAACCAAAAGTGGGAACCACTATTTGCTAACCATACTGGATATGTCAACCAGATTTCCAGAAGCAATTCCATTACAGAGTGTTAAAACCGAACAGTGAGTGTGTGCGCATCTATGCATGATCTACGCACGCGCACGCGCGTGTGTGTGTGTGCACGCCGCGTGTGTGTGTGTGTGTGTGTGTGTGTGTGTGTGTGTGTGTGTGTGTGTGCGAGTGGGTGTGTGTGTGCATGAGCGAGTGTGTGTGTGTGTGTGTGCGCGTACGCGAGTGTGTGTGTGAGAGAGAGAGAGAGAGAGAGATAAAGAACGTATATGTAGGTGAGTGTGCCTATGTGTGTGAATGCGAATGTGTGTGTACGTGTGTGTGTATGCATGCGTGAGTGAGAGTGTCTTTGTATTTGTGTGTATCTCTGTGTGTATATGTGTTCATGTGTGTGTCTGAGATTGTGTGTGTGTATTTGCCTGTGTGGGTATGTGAGATAGTGAGTGCATGTCTGTGTGTGATTGTGTTTGTGAGTGTGTGTGCATATGTGTGTGAATGTGAGTGTGTGTGTATGTGAGAGTATGTGTGTGTGAGAATGTGTCTATGAGTGTGTGTGGGTTTAAGTGTGAATGTGAGTGTGTGTGTATGTATGTGTGCACATGTGTGCATACGTGTGTGTGAGTTTGTGTGCGTATATATACACGTGCGTGCGTGTGTGAGTGCATGTATGTCTGTGTATACGTGTGTGTGTGAGTGGAAGTGTCTGTGTGAGTGTATATGTGTGTGTGTATGTGGCTGGATAAGCAATCAAATTATTCTTCCTTTCACTCAACGAAAGGTAATTTCTCCTTCATGTTGGAACCAGTAAGCTGCATTTTAATTAAAGTTGATATAGCTGCATGCTGAAAAGAATTGAAAATCTTTCTTTCAGGAAACTGAGGAAGGCTCTTATCTCACTCCCTCCTCGTTTGTTTATAATAGCTGCTCAGAAAGGTCAATTTGACTCCATTTTACTACTGCTCGTGTTTCTGACTCAGTGTGAGTTCAAGTATAGTTCTAGAAATTAAACGCACAATCTGGGACAGGAGTACAGTGAAGTGCAACACTGCTGAAGCTACTTCCTATCTGCAGATGTTGCTCTGTGGCCCTATGAATCTCATCAGGTTGATACAAGTACCAGTACTTAGAGTAGGGAGTTCCTCTGGCCACACCCCTCCCTCAACCACCCCCACCTAAACAGGTTAACTGGCCATTTCTCCCAGTCGGCAGATGTGGCTCTGTGCAGCTTCACTGTGAGTGAGTGTGTGTATGTGCGCACATGTATGTGTGTGTGTGTGTGTGTGTGTGTGTGTGTGTGTTTGCGCGTGAGTATGTTTGTGTGTGCACATGCGTGTGCGTGCAAGTGAGTGTGTGCGAGTGTGAGTGAGTGTGTGTGAGTGTCTGTGTCTGTGTGTATATGTGTCTGTGTGTGTGTGTCTCTGTGTCTGTTTGCTTGTGTGTGTGTCTGTGTGTATATATGTGTGTGTGTTTGTCTGTGTCTGTGTGTGTTTGTTTGTGTGTGTCTGTGTGTATATGTGTGTGTGTGTGTGTGTGTGTGTGTTTGTTTTTGTGTGTGTATTTACGAGTGTGTGTGTTTGTGTGTGTCTGTGTCTGTGTGTGTTTGCTTGTGTGTGTGTGTCTGTGCGTATATATGTGTGTGTGTCTGTGTCTGTGTGTGTTTGTGTGTGTGTGTGTCTGTGCGTATATATGTGTGTGTGTCTGTGTCTGTGTGTGTTTGTGTGTGTGTGTTTGTTTTTGTGTGTGTATGTGTGAGTGTGAGTGTGTTTGTGTGTGTCTGTGTCTGTGTGTATAGGTGTGTGTGTGTCTGTGTGTGTGTGTATGTGCTTGTGACTGCCTTTTAAAATCAATTAATTTGTTGTAATGAGCTGTGGGATGCCCTGAAGTATAAGACAGCGATGTTAAATGTTTCAGTCTTGTGGATTCCACCGACATGATTTAGATCATTCAATAGCAAGGCTGAATAATGCCATTGATCCTATGCACAGTATTGTGGATCAAAGGTTTTTTTATGAATTCCACAAAAGGTAAAGCCCACTTTGAAACAATCATTATCTCTCAGATCATGTACACACCACTCTTTATAACCATGTCCTCGCTTTACAGTAAACATTTGTCATTTGTCTTGGGCTACTAAGAGAGAGGAATGAAAACATCCTGTGATATTCTCAGATAACCATACTGCTCAGATATCATTTCTTTAGGTAGAAAAAGATTTATCTCTTTTGGCCTCACAGAGATCGACAGATAAAGGGTTTGATGTGAGAGCCCCTATCGAAAGGAGTGTTGTTATCAAAGTTAGCATTCTTAGATTTGGTTTCTAATACGCTCCTTCTTCTTTATTTCTTTGTAAACAGGAAACAATGTTCAAAAGAAAAGATCTTAACAAGAACTCCTTCTAAATCACTTCCAATCTCCTTCACCACCCAAAGTACTAAAGCCTAAGGCTCAGAACTAAATTTGGAAGCTCAGGTTTGACATCATTTTAGCAAAAAATCGGATGAGTTCCAGTGGAAAGGAAAATTAACTTGAAAAGGTTCAGAAGAAATTTACAGGGATGTTGCCAAGACTAAAGGGTTTGGGCTACAGGGAAAGGCTAAGTGGACTGGGGCTATTTTCCCTGGGGTGTCAGAGGCTGCGGGGTGACCTTATAGAGGTTTATAAAATTATGAGGGGCAGGGAGAGGGTGAATAGACAAGGTCTTTTTTTCCAGGGGGTAGGAGGGGAATCCAAAACTGGAGGGCATATTTTTAAGGTGACAGGAAAGGACCTGAAGTGTAGCTTTTTCACGCAGAGAGTGGTGTGTGTATGGAACGAAATGCCAGAGGAAGTGGTGGAGGCTGGTACAGTTACAACATTTAAAAGGCATCTGGATGGGTACATGAATAGGAAGAGTTTAGAGGGATATGGGCCAAATGCCGGCAAATGGGGCTGGATTAGATTGGGATGTTTGGTCGGTGCAGACAAGCTAAGCCGAAGAGTCAGTTTCCGTGCTGTATGATCCTATGACTCCATAAATCATTTTAAACCCTTACCCAAACCATTTCAGAGGCTCCCTCACCACCCCCTCTGTACTAATGGTGGAACTGAGGTGAGGAGGCTTGTTGACCAACTCAGAATGAGGGGCTTTTTCTGTCATTTAAATATTCTAATGTTTTAAATGTTTTCTTCCTTTGTTCCAACTTTATCTGGACTCCATGGTTTTCAAGTTGCCCAGCAGCTGAAGCATAGTAAGTCATGCTGGGTTAGCAGGATAAACCCTTTCCAAGCAACACTGTATTATGGAGTTATGGTGAACAGCTATACATTTTCATCCCCATTCCCAGCTCACAAAACTACCTTGTTAACATTTGCACACATCCGATGCCCTCCCAATTTTTTCTTCAGGACTTAACTTCTTTCTCTAGTCTCTGTATCCTCCAGCCTCCCTTCCACCATGTAATCTCTTCCTTAACCCCTCACAAGACATTGCCGTCTTTTACTATGGTCTCTGGGACCTGGCATCACAGCCCGATCTGCCCAAAGTTGCTCCCAGGTACAGGTCTGGTGTCAAACGTCTACTTGTCCAATCCTGACCCTCATCTAAGTAGCAGCGGCCTACTTATTCAGATAGCCATGATTCTGAAATGGATCCCAGACTTGTACCTCAACTCCTGCCATTCAATTCAACAGAATTTGACCTATTTTCTTAAATACCCTGTTCAGAGATGTTATTACACACGTCTGGAGCAGGTGGACCTTCTGGTCCAGGGGTAGGGATACTACCATTGCGCCCCAAAAGAGCAGCCTGAAACCCTTCCTTCTGGATTTCCTTACATCGGAACTATTCCCCTGCTACCCCACCACTGTGTCACCATCAATATTGCTAAAAAAACATAATAACTGAAGCGATGCAAAGAAAAGAGATAAAGGAGGAATAGTAAAAAGGTTGGCAGTGCCTAATGTTGATAAATCATTCACCACCAATGAGACAGGGCTGTGCCAAGAGGCTCGCAGCTGGAGGAAGGGGTAAGACACAAGTCCCTCAGGAGTCTCCTCTCAGGTTTGCCCCCACCCTGAACCTTGGAGGGGCCCACTCACCTCTGGCAAGAATGCACTGTGAATGTGTGGGCCATCCAGACACAAACAATACCACCCCAAGGTTCATCTAACCAAACCTCCAGGACCAGCAGGCAGCTGAGTGAGTTCCATCCATTCCAAATGTGGAATCAGCGACAACACTGAGGAACAGGAGTGAACCATTCAGCCCCTCAAACCTGTTCCAACAATCAATGAGATCATGGCTGCACATTCTGGTCCTAATTTTTAGACTATGCCCCTTACTTAGAACCGTCAAACCACAGAAATGATACAGCACAGAAGGGAGCCATTTAGCCCATCTTGTCCATGCCCACCCAGATGCTCTTTCTAAAGCCATCTTCCTACACACAGCCCATAACCCTGCAGCTTACAGAACTTAAGACACAGATCCAGGTACTCAAGCAGGGTACCCATCCAGACGCTCACCACCCTCTGCATGAAAATGGTTTTCCTCATGTCCCCTTTAATTCTATTGGCACTTGGCTCGAATCTATGACCCTCAGTTTTTGCACTTTTTGCCAAGGGAAGCAGGTTCCTCCTGTCAACTCTATCTCTCCTGTTCACAATTTTCAATATCCCAATCATGTCACACCTCAGCCTGCTCCGTTCCAAGGAAAACATCCCCAGCCCTGGCAACATTCCAGCAGATTTTCTTTACAAACTTTTCCAAAGCAATTACCTCCTTCCTGTAATGTGAGGACCAAAACTGCACACAATACTCCAGTTGTGGCACATCAGAGTCTTGCACAGTTTCATCATTGTATCCCTGCTTTCCTTCCATGTGTCTTAGCATTCTGTACTGCTACCATTAGGGATCTGTGCACTTGCATGCCAAGATCTCACTTCATCTACACCTCTCAGTATATTCACACTTATTGTACATTCCCATTTACTGTTTCATCTCCCTTAATGCATTACCTCACACTCGGAGTTGAACTCCATCAGCCATTTTCCTACCCACTCTACCAGCCCATCTATCATGGTTTGATAGGGGCCGCAGATAACGTTGATTATAGCTATCATCTACGCTACCCACAGAACAGCCAATTTTTGTTGCCTGCAAATTTCACAATTGTGTCTCCCACATTCAAACACAAATCGTTAATGTACAAAATAAACAGCAGGGGTCCCAACACCTAGCACTGAGCGATGTGGAACAGCTTTCCATTCGCAAGAGCAGCCATTGACCATCACCCTTTCTCTCCTGTCACTAAGCCAAGTTACTTTTAGAGTCCAAATCCAGCGGAGATGGTTTATCTTTATCTACCATGTGCTTTGCTATTAACATCCTGTAAACTTCGATCAAGTCACCCCTTAACCTTCTAGCCGAACTCCTCCATCATGACACTTGGAATTGTCCAGCTGTTGGCTGGGACATTCTTATAAGGTTGCGAGGGAACGTCTTGGGGAGTCAATGTTATCGCCAGGCCCTATCAAATCCATGGTATCACTCCATAGATAAGGGAACCCAATGCTGGTTGCCTCGATTGCTGACCATGTGGTGAGCAGTAATTCCTTGATGGCTACCACTTGGAAGAAGTAGCAAGGACACGGTCTGTAAGCTGGGTAGGGAACTTTGGTATCTATCACCGAGAATGGTTTGATCGCAACATTACTGACTAATCTGCCTCAAGGACATATACCTATCAGACTGGGCTTGCAGCAAGAAGGGCAACAAGATGAGAAATCATCTTGACTTCATCCGCATCAATCAACAGATACATGTTAATACTGTAAGAGTGATTATTGCACGATCTTTGTGGAGTCAAAATTCCTTCTTCAAACTAAGGACTCAGCCACCGTATAAAATGGAATAATTTCAGAATAGATTCAATCCCTCAGAACTGGCCAAATGAGACAGTGTGGGCCATTAGCAGCAGCAGAATTATATCTGAAACTATATAGCCCAGTGCATCCCCCACTTACCATCAACATGGGGGAGCTAACCCTTGTCCAATGCAAGAGGGGAGGTGATGACCTCGTGGTATTATTGCTGGACTGTTAATCCAGAGACCCAGGTAAAGTTCTGGATTCGAATCCTGCCACGGCAGATGGTAGAATTTGAATTCAATAAAAATATCTGGAATTAAGAGTCTAATGATGATGATAAATCCATTGCCAATTGTCAAGGAAAAACCCATCTGGTTCACTTATGCCCTTTAGGAAACGAAACTACCATCCTTACCTGGTCTGGCCAACATGTGATTCCAGACCCACAGCTGTCAGGTTGACTCTGATCTGCCCTCTGGACAATTAGGGATGGATAATAAACGCTGGTCCAGTCAGCAATGCTCTCATCCCATGAATGACTAAAGAGGATATGCCAGGGGCAGTACCAGGCATATTGAAATATGTGGAGTCAACCTGGTGAGGCTACAACACAGGACGCATGCCAAACAACAGAAATATTGCACAATGGTCAGAGTCCTGCACAGATGTCTTGGGGGTTGTGATGATTGATTTCCAGCAATCAGAACTATCTTTCCATCTTCCTTTGTACTGAGTGTGACTCCAACCAGTTTTCCTGCAGATTACTAAAATGTGAGGCTGGATGAACACAGCAGGCCAAGCAGCATCTCAGGAGCACAAAAGCTGATGTTTCGGGCCTAGACCCTTCCTGCAGATTACTGTTGGCTCCAGTTTTATTCGGGGTCCTTGACTCCATTCTCAGTCAAATATATCTGTGAGGTGGGCGGAAGAAGGAATGGCCCCTTCAGAAGGTGTCTGTGTCCTGATAAGGAGGTGCCTCCTAGCTTGCCTGCACAGTAGAGGCAGCTGGGCTGGACTATTGACATGGGGTTCTCCTGCCACTGATTAAAATCTTGTGTCACACAAGAAGACTTGTAAATGGAACTTAATTGGCCAATTAAGGACTTCATCTTCTCTCTTTCAACCATTTAGAGAGTCTGTGCATTGGCAGACAAAATGAGAGGGAATGCAATTCAATGGATCACAGCAAGACAGCACTCAATTTCTCCACCTCGCCCTCAAACCACTGCAGTTAAAACTGCTGCAGGGGGCAGGAATGCGTAAATAGTCATGACCTCCACAGCAAACCCACATCCCACAAGAGCAATAAAATCCATTCTACTGAAGGCTTGCGTTCCAGGAGCCGCTGTGGCCTCAAGCTAGACTGTTTGAGTACAATACTTGCATTTACTAAGGCGCTGTGAAAAACCCAGCCAGGCTAAGCTTTGTCCGCAAGAAGCGAATGCAATCAGGCAAATAACTGTCTCATTCAGTCTCTTGTCATCCATTAATAAAGTCATGGAAGGTCGGTGTCATTTGCAGTGCTACCGAGCCATGCTTATTCATCATCAGTTTGAGTTCCACCACTCAGCCCAAGGCCTGAGCCTAGCCTTGGTCTAGCAATCAGTCCCAGAGAAGGACTGTGTCCTTAATATCAAAAAGCTTTTGGTTGAGTGCTGCCCTAATTGAAGTCAATGGGAATATTTCCAATCTAGAATCATACCCATTGTAAAGAGATAGTTGTAGTTATTGGAGCTAATTACCCCAGCCACAAGACCTCACTTCTCAGGGTAGTACATGAAGCCAATTGTCTTTAGTTGGTTCATCAATGTGCATCTCCATATCATTGCATAACAGGTAGGGATGTTCACTGACAATTTACACAGCGTTTAGTTCCGCTCCCAGTTTATCAGATTTTAAAGCAGTTCGCACGCATGCAACAAGACTCAGCCAACACTCAGACCTACGCAGACAAATGGCTTGTTACCACACAGATATTGGAAAATGCACATCTCCAACAAGAACAAACCTGTTCATTTCCAATCTACTTTCACTGGCATTTTCATCTCCAATCTTCTTATTATCAACGCACTGGGAGCTAGGATTAAAGAGAAACTACTAAACCAGCCATGAAAATACTGTGAGGCTGGGTACTCACCTCCTGACTCCTCAAAGCCTCTCAACCTTCTGCCAGGCTCAAGTCAGGTGGACCACTCCCCACTTGTCTGGATGAATGCAATTCCAATGACATTCAAAATGCTTCAAAACACTTGAGATCAGAATCTCATCCAATGCCTTCAGTATTCACTTGCTCCACCACCAACTACACAATGGAAGCAGGAGGTACATGAAAGCACTGCAGCCATTCTACAAGGCTCCTTTGATAGTCCCTTCTGAACCTGCAATTTCGATGATAAGGGCAGCTGACTCACAGGAATACCACTGATCTGCCCCATATTGTGGGATTTTGCCTCCAGCAGGGTATTTGTACCAGATGGGCAATGTTTGGTAAGTTCCATACTATAAGCACATGATGTGGGTAACTTATTATGAACAAATTCAATGGATAATCATTTATGGACCAGACAGATCATAGCATCCCTACTGTGTGGAAGCAAGCCATTTGGCCCATTGAGTCCACACTGACCGTCTGAAGAGTATCCCACCCAGATCCAGCCACCTTATCTCATTCCTGTAGCTCTGCATTCCCCATAGCTAACCCACCTCGTCCAACCCTGGACATTAAGGGTAATTTAGCATGGCCAATCCACCTAACCGGCACATCTTTGGACTGTGGGAGGAAACCGAAGCACCCAGAGGAAACCCAAGCAGACACAGGGAGAATGTGCAAACTCCACACAGACAGTTGCTCGAAGCTAGAATCAAACCAGGTCCCTGGCACTGTGAGGCAGCAGTGCTAACCACTGCTGACCCATGTATATAGCCACAGGCACACTATGAATAGTACTCAGCTATTTGGTTACAGACAATGGCATGCTTCTCTCAGCATCTCATGTTCCAAGTGGCCTGAGTTACAATGGCACCTGAGACCTTTAAACTCTATGGTGATGATATCATGAACATGTCCCTAAAGGTATACTGGCATGCTGCACGTGAGACCAGCTGCAACTTCCCCTCCAAGTGACATAGCATTCTGAAACAAACTCATTGCCTTTTTTCACTGTGTCAACATCCAAGGCACTATTCCTAACAACAATGTGGACGTACTTACTGCAAGGTTCAAGGAAGATAGCTGGACAACACCTTCCCAAGGTGACTGAGCCCAGTGATGTCCACTTCCCTTTAATGAATAAAAATCTGCATGCACAATATTTCCTTGAAGCAATACAGTTAAAGGAGAGAAAAGACGAGCATTCCTTCTTTGCCTCGGTCAATATTTTTCAACCCCTCACATCCTTTCCTTTTCCTCATTGATCTAACTTCCTTCTAACCCTTTACTTCCTGCATTCATTCCCTTTCGTTCCAATTCCTTTCTTTTCATATCCTCCTTGCCTTTCATTAGCTTTCTTCTTAAATTGGCTCCATTATCACAGCAGTTTTCAATTTTTCCCCCAACGACATCTCACCTTCTCCATGAACTCACTAATTTTGAATGGTGCTAACAAAGTGTGGAGCTGGATGAACACAGCAGGCCAAGCAGCATCTCAGGAGCACAAAAGCTGACATTTCAGGCCTAGACCCTTCATCAGAGAGGGGCATGAGGAGAGGATTCTGAATTAAATAGGGGGAGAGGGGGAGGCGGACCGAAGATGGATAGAAGAGAAGATAGGTGAAGAGGAGAGTATAGGTTGTGAGGTAGGGAGTGGATAAGTCAGTCCGGGGAGGACGGACAGGTCAAGGCGGTGGGATGAAGTTAGTAGGTAGGAAATGGGGTTGCGGCTCGAGGTGGGAGGAGGGAATGGGTGAGAGGAAGAACAGGTTAGGGAGGCAGGAATGAGCTGGGCTGGTTTTGGAATGCAGTGGGTGAGGGGGAGATTTTGAAGCTTGTGAAATCCACATTGATACCATTGGGCTGCAGGGTTCCCGAAAGGAACATGAGTTGCTGTTCCTGCAACCTACGGGTGGCATCATTATGACACTGCAGGAGGCCCAGGATGGACATGTCATCTAAGGAATGGGAGGGGGTGTTAAAATGGTTCGCGACTGGGAGGTGCAGTTGTTTAGTGCGAACCGAGCGGAGGTGTTCTGCAAAGCGGTCCCCAAACCTCCGCTTGGTTTCCCCAATGTAGAGGAAGCCACAACGGGTACAGCGGATGCAGTATAACACATTGGCAGATGTGCAAGTGAACGTCTGCTTGATGTGGAAAGTCATCTTGGGGCCTGGGATAGGGGTGAGGGAGGGGGTGTGGGGGCATGTAGCACTTCCTGCGGTTGCAGGGGAAGGTGCCGGGGGTGGTGGGGTTGGAGGGGAGTGTGGAGCGGATATAGTGGTCACTCCAGAAGGCAGATAAGGGTGGGGATGGAAAAATGTCTTGGGTGGTGGTGTCAGATTGTAGATGGCAGAAGTGTCGGAGGATGATGCGTTGTATCCGGAGGTTGGTGGGGTGGTGTGTGAGAACGAGGGGTATTTGCTTTTGGCGGCTATTGCAGGGGCGGGGTATGAGGGATAAATTGCTGGAAATGCGGGAGACACGGTCAAGGGTGTTCTCGACCACTGCTGTGGGGTGATGTTGTGGTCCTTGAAGAATGAGGACATCTGGGATGTATGGGAGTGGAATGCCTCATCCTGGAAGCAGATGCGGCAGAGGTGAAAGAATTGGGAATAGGGGGATGTTTATTTTCTATTTTTTTCTTCTCCTGTCACCCTCCCCCATCTGTTTTCCCTCATTGTTCCTTGTTCTCTCCATTTTCTCACCATCTCTTGTTCACCTCTAATTTCTGTTCCGTTTGCCCTTGCTATGATCATTATATCTCCTTCCGTCCGATTGCATTTCCTTAAGATGCAACTGGAACAAGTGATGAGCTATAATCATTTTCTACAGTCAGTAAGCAGTTATTAGCTTGGAACGTGGAAACATACATATAACTAATCATAGAATCATAGAATCCCTACAGTGTGGAAACAGGCCCTTCGGTCCAACAAGTTTGCCCTGACCCTCAGAGCATCCCACCCAGACCCATCCCCCTATGACCCACCTAATCTACACTTCCTTGGACACGACAGGAAATTTCGCATGGCCAATCCAGCCTACCCTGCACATCTTTGGACTGGGTCTGGCCTACGTGTTTCTCTAGACCCACAGCAATATGGTCGATTCTCAACTGCCCTCTGGGCAATTAGGGATGTGTTGTAACATCATGAAGTTTCTGAAAGAGGGTTTGTTTGTGGTCCTTTAACCTATGAAGCCCTGTCCAATAACAGAATTCAATAAGCAATAGTACCCATGAAATAAAATACTGGTGAGGGGGCATAACCATACAACAGCGAAACAGAATGACAGCTACAATTTATCATGCTTTAGCAGTAATTCTTATCAGGGTCCACCCTTTGAACTCCGCCTGTAGATAGTTTGTGAGCAAAGTTCTTGATCTGAAGAATAATCTATTAATTTCACAGTAATGCTCTTTTGTCACATGACGAATGAGTTTGATGGTTGCTAACTCATAGCAATGTTATTCCATATCAACAGTCAGAACCTGGCAGTTATTGTTCATGATTAACACTCCTGCAGACACTTTGCACGTAACACACCATGCACCAAATCTCTGCTTTTCATTACCTTCTGCCCTTGCCTGTGCCTCTGCTTCCTCGTGTTCAATATCCATTCACTTCAATGTTCACCAAGATATTTATATCTAAACAACATGGAAGGAAACCTTGCTTTAAATTAGATATTACTTTACTGCATATGACTAAAGCAGGCCACTCAGCTGAGTTCATCTACATGCTGACCTTCAGCATATATAATGGGAGTTCCAATATCAACACCACCATATACAATGATGACAGACACACAATACCTCACCGTTATCTCCCTCGATTAATCCCCTGCGTGCCATTATTGAGTTGCTTGTCTAACATGTAGCACTAGATAAACAAAAACTTCCACCAATTAAGGACTGGCAAAATCAAAAATATTGACAGCAGCTCCCATCATCAACTCTGTCCCCTAGCCACAGAAACCACCCCATTCCCCGACTCTCTGAACTAATCAGATCAACTTCCTATTCAAGACAAACATCTGATATTCTAGCCTCTCCATCATCAAGATTGCTTGTTTCCAGCACCATAGAATTGCCGGTCTCACTCCTGCTTATCTATCCACTGCTGACACCATCATTCAGGCTTTTATTATCTTTAGGTGCGATGATTCCGTGGCTCGTCAACTCTCATTTCTACGTTGCACTCCTCATAAATTTTAGCTCATCCAAATCTCTGCTTTACACCTCTAATTGCATTAGTTCAATATCATTGTGATGGGAGAAATACCTTAACTTCTGGGCCAGCAATTACTTAATTTTCAAATTCATGGGCATAACAGTATCCAGGCTTATATTAGCTTATTGGGTAATGTACAGGAATATGCTTTCAATAGTGTGTCATGCTTCCAGTGATCCAGGCTAGGATAGAGTCTGATGTATTTGTATCCTCAGGTCATAGGCTAGGAAATGATGTTATCATGATCATGTTTCGTAAAGCTAGACTGGCATGTATATTTTTTTTTCCCTGGAGCGTCAGAAGCTGAGGGTGACCTTATAGAGGTTTATAGAATCATGAGGGGCAAGGGATTTTACCCAGGAAGGTGAGAGGGGAAAGATTTACAAGGGGCTTGAGGACTAACTTTTTCACGCAGAGAGTGGTGCGTGTATGGAATGAGCTGCCAGAGGAAGTGGTGGAGGCTGGTACAATGACAACATTTAAAAGGCAGCTCGATGGGTATATGAATAAGAAGGGTTTCGAGGGGTAGGGGCCAAATGCTGGCAAATGGGACTGGATCAGTTTAGGATATCTCATTGGCATGGACGAGTTGGGACGAAGAGACTATTGTCATGCTGTATAACTCTATGACTGTGGCATTTGGACTGTTCGACCTAACACAACAAATTCCATTTAGGATTTAAAAATTGGAAGCATCAAATTTACAACTTACTTTTGTGGACGGTGTTCACTAATATTGAGTTTCTGTGATTGGATCTGACTCAAATATGGGGCAAGATTCCTCTGTGAATTCTGCTTACATTTGTTCTCAGGATATGGCCAACCACAACAAGGTCACATCTGTTGCTCAACCTCAGCCCTTCAGAGAAGATGATCAGCCACATTTTTGTGACCAACGTGGTCCTGGTGCTGATGTGGTTCCCACAACAATGTTAGGAAAGGAATTCCAGAATTTTGGATCAGCAGCAAAGGAGAATTGTAAATATATAAAGAGGCAACATCTCAGATTTTTTTCATCGCAATAAACTTCAGTGATTGAGTTCTCCCCCGGTAGGTGACAGGTCATATAACCTCACCAAGAGGTGATGAGAAACCTGCAGCTGACTGCATCTGCCTATATTTTTGCAATTCATTAAAAAACACATCTTGACCGTCCTCCCCGGACTGACCTATTCCCTCCCTAACTCCCCACCTACACTCACCTTTACTGGCTCCATCCCTGCCTCTTTGACCTGTCTGTCTCCTCTCCACCTATCTGCTCCTTTATCCACCTTCCATCCATCTCTCCCTCTCTGTCTATTTATTTCACAATCTCCTCCCCCTCCCCCATTTCTGAAGAAGTATTCAGACCCTTTATCCATCTTTCATCCATCTCCCTTCTCTCTCTGTTTATTTCACAATCCTCTTCCCTTCCCCCATTTCTGAAGAAGTGTTCAGACCCTTTATCCATCTTTTATCCATCTCCCCCTCTCTCTATTTGTTTCACAATCCCCTTCCCCTCCGCCATTCCTGGAGAATGGTCAAGACCCGAAACATCAGCCTTCCTGCTCCTCTGATGCTGCTTGGCCTGCTGTGTTCATCCAGCTCCACTCCTTGTTATCTCAGATTCTCCAGCATCGGCAGTTCCCACTATCTCTTGAGGCAATTAACTTTGTTTTCCCAATCAATGTTTATCAGTTGAAAAGCTCAGAGCTTTAAGAACCACAACATCAAAGAGCAGACAAGTTGCATTGCTTCACCTACCTTGGTGTAGCTATTTGCTTCTTTGTCCATATAGTGAGATAGTGATTTGCTCAATGTCAATTACTCTCTCACTTCTCCAAGGATGGTCAACTCACACAAGTCCGAAGAGGCTGGGCTGAACTCTTCTCCCAACACCAAGCCAAGGAGCCGCAGGGCCAACAGGGGTCCAGCTTCTGGCTGAAGAATAGACTTTTGTCCTCACTGCGAAGGGTTGGTTGGGGGCAGAGGAGCTGCTTATATCACATGGGATAGCAAAAGGGCTGAAGAGGAGGACAGTTAAGTAAGGCGAGATTTTCTTCGGCCCGGGGCAGAGCTGTGCTGCACTTAGTCAGACATAGAGAGCTGCAGTCAATCAACGGGGGTATGTTCCCATCAGAATGTCCTGTCATGAGCCAGGGCTGTTTGTGTTACGCTGTAGTCAGCCCAAGGACTCCAATGTGCTTCTGCACTCAACGAGAGCAAATATCTGTACCAAGGCTATAATTTAAAAAGATGTATTGTGTCATGCAATATGGTTAATGCCGGAAAAGATACCATTTGTTACCCATCCCAGGTGCAGACATACCACTCTTCTGTACTGTCTTCACAAGAATCTCCAACATTTATATTCCATCTCTCTTGCAATCAAGGTCAAACTTGCTTTGCCTTCCTAATTGCTGATGTGCCTGCATAACAACATGTGTAATTCATATTCCAATGTACCCAGACCCCTCTGAAGAGCAGCCTGTGCAACCTCTCTCCATTTCAATAACATCATCAATTTCTGTTCTTCCCATCAGAATGGATAAGCTCAAACTCTCCCACACTATATTCCACACTTACTTTTGTCCTTTAATGTAATCTCTATATTTCCTTTTTCAGACTCTCAGTATCCTCCTAACAACTTGCCTTCCGAGATAACAAGGTGTAGAGCTGGATGAACACAGCAGGCCAAGGAGAATCTTAGGAGCAGGAAGGCTGGCATTTCAGGTCTGGACCCTTCTTCAGAATTTCTGATGAAGGGTCTAGGCCCGGAACATTAGCTTTCCTGCTCCTGTGATGCTGCTTGGCCTGCTGTGTTCATCCAGCTCTCCACCTTGTTATCTCAGATTCTCCAGCATCTGCTGTTCCTATCATCTCTGATACAAGTTGCTTTCCTAACTGTCTTTATATTATCAAGTTTAGTTACCATCTGATCTTTAATTCAAATCAATAATACAGAGTTCTGACCCCAGCACTCTACAATGTGGCCTTCCACTAGATGGTTAGTTGTCTGAAAATGGGGAGGTGGTGGCTTCATGGTATTATCACTGGATTGTAAGCCCAGAGACCCAGATAACGTTCTGGGGACCTGGGTTCAAACCCTGCAACGGCAAATGGTGGAGCTTGACTTCAATAAATATCTGACAATCTAATGACGATCATGAACACATTGTTGGGAAAAAAACACATCTGGTTCACTAATATCCTTTAGGGATGGAAACTGCCGTCCTTACCTGGTCTGGCCAACACGTGACTCCAGGCACACAGCAATGTGATCAACTCTGAACTGCCCTCTGAGCAATTAGGGATGGGCAATAAATACTGCCTAGCCCGTGACACCCCCATCCCATGAAGGAATAAAAAATATTGCATCTTCCTATTTCGTGTAAGTAAACCAATTCTCTGTGCATACAAATGGACAAGCTCAACGCCATGAGCTGTTCCCTTGTGTGGTATAACATCTTATTTGGCTGCTTATTGATTACCTTTCAGAAATTCAAATGCGCCACTATACTGTTTTTCCTTTTATTTACCCATTACAAAACATTATTTCCCTTTCACAAAAAAAATGTATTAACTCCGCTTGATTGTATTATGAAGTTATACATTTCTTGTGGCTCGCATTTTACCAATTACAGATATTGCGTTGACTAGCTTGTAGTTTCCTGGTTTCTGAATCTCTCTGTTCTTGGAATCAATCTCACATTTGCAGTTTTCCTACAAGATGGGGCCTTCCCACAACCTCGGAAATTTTGGAAAATTGCAACAAATGCATTCACTATCACTGCAGCCACTTCTCTGAAGATCTTAGGATGCAGGTCAAAAGATCCAAAGACGTTTGAACTTTTAGATCCAGTAGGAATCCCATAACTTTTCCAGTCTGTCCTTTTGCCTTTTGGCTGTCACTACTGTCGAATGCATTTTGTGTCATCCTTTATGAATGGCATGATGTGGAGGTGCCAGTGATGGACTGGAATGGACAGGGTCAGAAACCGCATGACACCAGGTTATAGTCCAACAGGTTTATTTGAAAACACAAGCTTTCTGAGCCTCACTCTTTCTTCAGGTGTTGGTCAAGGAGTGAGGCTCTGAAAGCTTGTGTTTTCAAATGAACGTGTTGGACTATTACCTGTTGTCGCGTGAGCCCTGACGTTATGAAGGCAATCGCAAAATAGTTGCTCAAATAGCCTGCAATTTCCTTGTTTTCCCATTATTAATTCTGCAGTCTTGCCCTCTAAGGAACCATCTTCACTAGTCTTTTTCTTTGTATACACTTCTAGAAGATTTTACAGAATGGTTTTAAATTTCTTGCTAATTTTCTCTCATACTTCAAATTCTCTCAGATTTTCTTTTTGTCATCCTTTGATAGATTCCAAGCATTTCCCAATCTTCTACCCAGCCACTAATCTTTACAGCATTTTATATCCTTTCTTTCTGTTTCACTTCCTTAAATAGCCACAGTTGATGCATTCTTCTCATATAGTCTTTTTCAATTGAATTTAAACTTCAGAGAGAGTTAGGAAATATCTCTTTAAATGCCTAACATTCCTTCTCTACCATTTTATCTTTAAACCTATTTTACTTTTCACTAGGGCCACTCTGCTATCATACCGTTGTAATTACTTTACTTAGGATTGAGACACGAGATACCATTCCAAATATCTCACCCTCAAACTGAACATGACATTCAACAACATTGTGATCTCTCTTACCCTGAGGATTCTTTATCTGAAATTAACAAATGAATCCTTTGCCATTGCACATTAGCGAAGACAAAATTGCCTGTTTCCTAATTAAAACATAGAACATAGAACAGTACAGAACAGGAACGAGCCCTTCGGCCCACGATGCTGTGCCTAACATTACTCCAAATTAAACCAATCCCTTCAACATGTCCTTGGTCCATGCCCCTCCATTCCTTGCTTATTCATGTGCCGATCTAAAAGTTCCTTAAACACCCCTATTGTATCTGCCTCCACTATCACCCCGGGCAGCTTGTTCCAGACTCCTACCACTCACTGTGTAAAAAAAACCTGCTCCTACATCTCCTTTGAACTCTACCCCTATCAGCTGAAAGTCATGCCCCCTAGTATTAGACATTTCAACTCTGGTAAAAAGATTCTGGCTGTCAAACTCTAATTGGTTTAAGAATGCAGAGTTCTAAGGAACTGTTCCAAATATACTCCATAAGCCTATTCTTCCAGTTACCTCAGTAATTTGATTCATCCAATACATATGAAAATTGTGATCACCCACAATTATTGCAGTATGTTTTTTACTAACACGCATTTTTAAAAAATGTATTTTCCGTATTATTGTGTAGTTACTATCAGTGAGTCTATGAACCAGTTGCACAAGTGATTTCTGATGAAGGGTCTAGGCCCGAAGCGTCAGCTTTCCTGCTCCTATGATGCTGCTGGGCCTGCTGTGTTCATCCAGCTCTACACCTTGTCATCTTGGGTTCTCCAGCATCTGCAGTTCCCATTATCTCTGCTCTAGTGATTTCTTCATTTTGCTATTTCGTATTACCATCCAAACTGATTCTACATCTTGATCTTCTGCATCAATGATAATTTTTTCAATGCTGTACTGATCATCTTAACTGCTACACCTTCTTTGCCTTGTTTCCTGTTCTTCGGAAGTGTCAAATGCTCTTGAACATTCAGCTTCCAGCTGAGACCACATCCTAGCTGTGTGAAGGCATCACACTCATCTATTTATATTTGAAGAGAAAACCCATCCGTATTGTTACAAATAATTCTGTCTCTTCACCATTTTTCCCTGCTCCAGTGTGCATTCTCATGTTGAATGTCTGATCTTCCTATTATACACTGGTTAAGAATACCCATGTCATTACCCCACTCAATTGCCTTGTCCTTTCTCTCTACCTTCCCAACATCCTTTCATGTGAACTTTCCTCCTTCTCCCACCATTGACTTCACTGATTGTAAATTTCACTGTGAGATTGGTCCCAGTACAACGTTTATCAGGAACCAGGGGTTGGAATTGACCATTCAGTCCTTTGAACCTGCTCTGCTGTTCAATAAGAATTGTTTGCACCTCAAATCCACACCCCCGCTTACCCGATAATCTTTCAACCTCTTGCTTCACAAATATCTACCTATATTTGCCGAACAAATAATCAAGGACATCTTTAGATCACCTTTTCCAGACTCATCCTAAAAGATTAAAGACACCTAATCTCTATATTTAATGTGCAATCCCATCTTTTTAAACAGCATCCCCTATTTCTAGATTCTCAATAAGACAAACCATTGTCTCCACATTAACACCCTTCAGGATATTATGTGTTTCGGTCAAACCATCTCTTCCATTTTTAAACTTCTGCAGATACAAGACTAGTCTGCCCAACCTTTCCTCATAAAATAAGGTGTCAGCTCCAGGGATTAGACTGGAATGCCTTCTCTGAACTTCCTGCAATACATTTACACCCCTTCCCTAAATCAGGTAACCAATACTGTGCACAGTACTCTGGCTGTAGACTTATCAATGCCTTGAATAACTGAAGCATAATATCCTAATTTGCGTTCTATGTCCCTCCCAACAAATTAGAATATGCTATTAATTGTCCTAATTACTTAATGAACCCATGTGTTAACACTTTCCAATTTGTGAATTTTGACACCCAGATCCTTCTGTGGTTCGCAGTCCTGCAATGGCTCCCCATTTAGTTATCTTTGCTTCTACTTTCCAAAACGCAAATCTTCACATGTTCCACATTTGTACTCCAGCCGTCACATCTTAAACGTTGATATCTTTTTTACAGCCTCCTTTGTGTCCTCTTCAGGCTGACTTATTAATTTACTTTTTTGCTGTCAACAAATTTGACAACCATATCTTCTGTTCTTTCATCCGTCATTTACTGAAATAGTGAACAGTTGAGACCCAATTACTGTAGTACACCTCTCAGTACAGCTTGCCAATCTCAAATACCTACTCTGTGCTGCTTGTCAGCAAGCCAGTCTTCTACAGATGTTAACATACCAACCCCCACACCATGTATTTTTATCATCTGTAATAATCTTATCAAATACCTGTGGAAATCCAACTAAAATGCAGCCCCCAGTTCCCCGATATCCATAGCATGCGTTATCTCCTCAAAGAACTCTAACAGATTGCTCAAACATGATTTCCTTTTCAGAAAGCTATGTTGACTCTGCCTGATCACCTTGAACTTATCCAAATGCCCTGCCATAACTTACTTAATAACAGCTCCAGATATTTTCCTCTAAGATAGATGTTCAATGAATCAGCCTGTAGTTTCCAGATTCCAATCTCCGTCCATTTTGAATAAAGAAAAAACATTTGTTATGTGCCCATCAAATTTGATCATCACAGAACCAGGAAAGTCTAGAAAAATTAACACTAATGCATCAGCTATCTCAAGAGCCACTTCTTCTAAGACCCTAGGAGGAAGTCTGTCAGAACCCAAGCATTTGTCAGCCTGCAATTCCAACAATTGACTTTGTACCTCTTCTCTCGTGATTGTGATTTTTCCTCACAATCCTCTCTAGTTTTCATTTCTTGATTTTTTGCTCCTCCTGGGAAGTTACTTGCATCCTCTTTAGTTGTGGGTTTCAACCAATGTCTGACAGCACCTATGTGCCATGAGAGCTGTGAAAAATTGTACAAAGACAAGGAAATTCTGTGTTTCACCTTAAACAACTTAAACCTAATGTAAATTAAAGCTCGTGAAAATTAATTACCAAATTAAAATAAGGCATCACCGCTTGATTTGGAAACATGCAAACGTTTTAAATACAGGGGGCCATTGAGTTAAATTAAGATCTGCTGATAGCTTCGATGAATGACCAAGCAATGGTGTTCACTTTTTTTTTGTTGAAACATGACGAAACAAGCTTATGACTGAAGAGAGTCAATACTTGTCAGTAGAACAAGGTTTGCAGATCAATTCTTTCTCAGATCAAAAAGCTTTTAAAAGACATTTGGGCAGGTGCATGAATAGGAAAGATTTAGAGAGGCATGGGCCAAATGTAAGCAAGTGGGATAGTTTAGTTTGGGAGGTGGATGAGTTGGACCGAAGGGGCTGTTTCTGTGATGTATGACTCTGTGCGCTCCTGCAGTCCCAGTTTTCCACTAACTTTCAATTTACTCTGTCAGGTTTGGCAGCATTTGGGATGGCACCATAGCTCATCGGTTAGCACTGCAGCCTCACAGCACCAGGGACCCGGGTTTGATCCCAGCTTTGGGTGACTGTCTGTGCGGAGCTTGCACATTCTCCCCGAATCTGCGCAGGTTTCCTCCGGATGCTGTGGTTGCCTCCCACAGTCCAAAGATGTGCAGGGTAGGTGGATCGGCCATGCTAAATTGCCCATAGTGCTCAGGGGCGTGTGGGTTATAGGGGGATGGGCCTGGGTGGGATGCTTCAAGGGGCGGTGTGGACTTATTGGGCCAAAGGGCCTGTCTCCACACTGTAGGGAATCTAATCTAATCTGTGGAGAGAGGAAAGCAAAGTTAACATTTCTGTCCAGTGACACTTCTTCAGAATTCACCGTAACTAAGAAAAGGTTGGTATATATGCTGAAAATGGGGTGGTCGGAGGAGTAAATGATAGGTAGAGATGAATCCCCAGAAGCGAAAACACTTCATTTTGCCTGGTCTACCATATTCGCTACTTGCAATGTGGTCAATGTGACCGAACAAATACCCTGCTATTCTTAATGCGTTCTGAGGCATTACTTAATAAAAACTGAAGGAACTTCTGATGATGCAAATCAGAAACAAAAATGTAAATTGTTGTAAAAGCTCAGCAGGTCTGGCAGCATCTGTGGATAGAAGTCAGAGTTAACGTTTCAGGCCAAGTGACCCAAGAGAGGGAAGGTCACATGACCTGAAACGTTAACTCTGACTTCTATCCACAGACTCTGCCAGACCTGCTGAGCTTTTCCAGCAATTTCTATTCTCGTTTCTGAGGAATTACTTCATTACTGTATTTAACTTTATATTTGCTATGTCTTTTATATGCTTTATTAACCTTCCCACTGTTCGCTATGTTATTTTGAGCCTTAGGAGTGGAATAAGCATGACTAATAATTCACCACTTCACCAAGTCGATTCTCCTGCAGCACAGCAAGACTCAAGAAGGCTGAAAAGGATCAGGCAAAAACAAGTGTGACAGAACAACTCTCTCCCTTCCTCCCCTGAACTACCTGAAGTGTTTAACTCAGGATCTCTATTGTAGCTCGTACTCAAGTGCAAGCCCATAGCTACCCAGCAGAACAACTCCCCCTTTACCCAGTGCTGGTGTCAGCAGCCCACATCTCAAAACCCATTTCCCTCCCACTATCTTTAAGTCACGCATTCAATTCTTTGATCTTATCTGCCCACTGCCAGCTTGATCAAGACTCAAGCTGTCATCTAGTGAGTATTTGAAGCTCTGATTTTTGAGTTTGTCCCTTGTTGTTCTTACTTGCTCAGTCGAACATCTTTCTTAGTCTTATCTATGCTGGAGATACTCAAGTGGATCAGACTGCAGGATCCTCTCCAGTCCTGTGGAAATTCATTCTCACTGGCACAGTTGTAGGGAAGGATATGCATCCACTTGTAGAGCTATAGAGGTGAATATCGTGGGAACAGACCCTTTGGTCCAACTCGTCCATGCTGCCCAGATATCCCAATTTAATCCAATCCCATTGGCCAACATTTGGCATGTATCAGTGAAGGCCATGAGGAACATTTTCTAAGATTACAAAGGGATCTTGATCAAATGGGCCAACAGGCTGTAAACTGCAGATGGAGCTCAATGTGGATAAATATGAGGTACTGCATTTTGGTACAACAATTGAGGACAAGACTTATATGATTAATGGTGGGGTCTTAGGTAATGTTGTGAACCGAGGGACCTCAGGGTTCAGGTATGTAATTCTTTGAAGTTTGTGTCACATGTAGACAGGGCGGTTACAAAGGCATTTAGCACACTTGCCTTCATTGCCCAGCCCTTTGTGTGCAGGAGTTGAGAGGTTTGCATTCCACAGGACATTGGTGAAGCCTGTTCTGGAGTACTGCGTCCAGTTCTGGTTGCCCAGTTGTAAGGAGGATAGTATTAAGCTGGAGAGGTTTACCAGGATGTTGCCAGGTTTGGAAGGTCAATGTTATAAAGTAATTCTGGACAGGCTGGAGTTTTTTTCACTGGACTGTAGGAGGTTGAGAGACGATGTTATGGAGGTTTATAAAGTCATGAGGTGTATCGATAGGATTAATGGTAGGTGCTAGGATGGAGGATTTCAAGAACAATGGACACATTTTTGAGGTGAGATGAGAGAGCTTTAAAAAAGACATGAAGGACAATATTTGTACACAGAGGGTTGTTTGTGTGTGGAATGAACGTCCTGAAGAAGTAGTGGATGTGGGCACAGTTACAACGTTCAAAAGATGCTTGGATAAATATTTGTATAGGAAAGGTTTGGAGGGTTATGGGACTGGAGCAGGCAGGTTGGACGAGTTTAGTTTAGCAATTATGTTGGACTGAAGGGTCTGTTTCCATGCTGATGACTCTATATCTCCAAATCCGTCTCAATCCTTCCTAATCATGTACCCATCCAAATGCCTTTTAAATGCTGTAACTGTACCAGCCTCCACCACTTCCTCTGGCAGCTCATTCCATACACACACCACCCTCTGTGTGAAAAAGTTGCCCCTTGGGTCCTTTTTAAATCTTTCCCCTCTCACCTTAAACCTATGCCCTGTACCTTTGTACTTCCCTACCGTGAGGAAAAGTCTTTGTCTATTCACCCTATCCATGCCCCTCATGATTTTATACTTCCCCATAAGGTCATCCTTAGCCTCCGATGCTCCAGCGAAAATAGCCCCAACCTATCCAGCTTCTCCCTGAAACTCAAATCCACTTGACCACACAATCGCTGGCACATATAAGTTCTTTCCCCGAGCTACTTGAATGGCCCTGAGAATCTGACTGATGTAGACCTTTCCTCCTGTCTTTGTTCTGCACAACCTGCAAGTAAATTAAAACTGTTGGACAAGTGCAATAATGGGCAACAGCTCCTGGAGCCTTACACTTGCCTCTCTTCTAATCACACCCCTGAACAAATCTGAAGTCTTTAGTCGAAAGGGTGGGGCTGGTTTCCACTTTGTCGCCAAGTTCACCACTGAAAGTGAAAAGGTATCAGGAAAGGATTTGGACCCTGATGAAGAGTCACCGAGATATAAAACGTTAACTTGCTCTCTCTCCATTGATGCTGCCTGACCCGCTTTGATCTCCAGCATTTGTACTTTTCAGGACAGATTCCAGTGTCTGCAGTAAGTTGCTCCTGTCTCTGCAGTAAGTTGCTCCTGTATCTGCAGTAAGTTGCTCCTGTCTCTGCAGTAAGTTGCTCCTGTATCTGCAGTAAGTTGCTCCTGTCTCTGCAGTAAGTTGCTCCTGTATCTGCAGTACATTGCTCCTGTATCTGCAGTAAGTTGTTGCTGTATCTGCAGTACGTTGCTCCTGTATCTGCAGTACATTGCTCCAGTATCTGTGGTAAGTTGCTCCTGTATCTGCAGTAAGTTGCTCCTGTATCTGTAGTACGTTGCCCCTACATCTACAGTAAATTGTTGCTGTATCTGCGGTAAGTTGCTCCTACATCTACAGTAAGTCGCTCCTGTATCTGCAGAAAGTTGCTCCTGTCTCTGCAGTAAGTTGTTGCTGCATCTGCAGTAAGATGCTCCTGTATCTGCTGTAAGTTTTTCCAGTATCTGCAATAAGTTGCTCCTGTATCTGCAGTAAGTTTCTCCTGTATCTGCAGTAAGTTGCTCCTACATCGACTGTAAGTTGCTCCTGTATCTGCAGTACATTGCTCCTGTATCTGTGGTAATTTGCTCCTGTATCTGCAGTAAGTTGTTCCTGTATCTGCAGTAAGTTGCTCCAGTATCTGCAGTACGTTGCCCCTACATCTACAGTAAATTGTTGCTGTATCTGCGGTAAGATGCTCCTACATCTACAGTAAGTCGCTCCTGTATCTGCAGAAAGTTTCTCCTGTCTCTGCAGTACATTGCTGCTGTATCTGCAGTAAGTTGCTCCTGCATCTGCAGTAAGTTGTTGCTGTATCTGCAGTAAGTTGCTCCTGTATCTGCAATAAGTTGCTCCTGTATCTGCAGTAAGTTTCTCGTGTATCTGCAGTATGTTGCCCCTACATCTATCGTAAATTGTTGCTGTATCTGCAGTAAGTTGTTCCTACATCTACAATAAACTGTTGCTGTATCTGCAGTAAATTGCTCCTGTATCTGCGGTAAGTTGCTCCTGTATCTGCAGTAAATTGCTCCTGTATCTGCAATACGTTGCTCCTGTATCTGCAGTAAGTTGCTCCTGTATCTGCAGTACATTGCTCCTACATCTACAGTAAATTGTTGCTGTATCTGCGGTAAGTTGCTCCTACATCTACAGTAAGTTGCTCCTGTATCTGCAGTAAGTTTCTCGTGTATCTGCAGTAAGTTTCTCGTGTATCTGCAGTATGTTGCCCCTACATCTATCGTAAATTGTTGCTGTATCTGCAGTAAGTTGTTCCTACATCTACAATAAACTGTTGCTGTATCTGCAGTAAATTGCTCCTGTATCTGCGGTAAGTTGCTCCTGTATCTGCAGTAAATTGCTCCTGTATCTGCAATACGTTGCTCCTGTATCTGCAGTAAGTTGCTCCTGTATCTGCAGTACATTGCTCCTACATCTACAGTAAATTGTTGCTGTATCTGCGGTAAGTTGCTCCTACATCTATAGTAAGTTGCTCCTGTATCTGCAGTAAATTGCTCCTGTATCTACAGTAACTTACTCCTACATCTACCGTAAATTGTTGCTGTATCTACGGTAAGTTGCTCTTGTACTTGCAGGAAGTTGATCCTGTATCTGCAGTAAGTTGCTCCTGTATCTGCAGTAAGTTGCTCCTGTATCTGCAGTAAATTGCTCCGACATCTACTGTAAATTGTTGCTGTATCTGCAGTAAGTTGTTGCTGCATCTGCAGTAAGATGCTCCTGTATCTGCTGTAAGTTGTTCCAGTATCTGCAATAAGTTGCTCCTGTATCTGCAGTAAGTTTCTCCTGTATCTGCAGTAAGTTGCTCCTACATCTATCGTAAATTGTTGCTGTATCTGCAGTAAGCTGCTCCTACATCTACCGTAAATTGTTGCTGTATCTGCAGTAAGTTGCTCCTTTATCTGTAGTAAGTTGCTCCTACATCGACTGTAAGTTGCTCCTGTATCTGCAGTAATTTGGTCCTGTATCTGCAGTAAGTTGTTGCTGTATCTGCAGTAATTTGCTCCTATATCTACAGTAAATTGCTCCTGTATCTGCAGTAAGTTGGTCCTGTATCTGCAGTAAGTTGCTCCTATATCTGCAGTAAGTTTCTCTCTTTTCTGCTCTTATATCTGCAGTAAGTTGTTCCTACATCTGCCATAAGTTTCTTCTGCATCTGCAGTAAGTTGCTCCTGTATCTGCAGTAAGTTGGTCCTATATCTGCAGTAAGTTGCTCCTGCATCTACGTAAATTGTTGCTGTATCTGCAGTAAGTTGCTCCAGTATCTGCAGTAAGTTGCTCCTGTATTTGCAGTAAGTTTCTCCTACATCTGCATTAAGTTTCTCCTCCATCTGCAGTAAGTTGTTCCTACATCTGCAGTAATTTGTTCCTGTATCTGCAGTAAGTTGTTCCTGTATCTGCAGTAAGTTTCTCCTGTATCTGCAATAAGTTCTCCTACATCTACAGTAAATTGTTCCTACATCTGCAGTAAATTGTTTCTACATCTGCAGTAAGTTGTTCCTGTATCTGCAGTAAGTTGTTCCTGTATCTGCAGTAAGTTTCCCCTGTATCTGCTGTAAGTTTCTCCTGTATCTGCTGTAAGTTGCTCCTGCATCTGCAGTAAGTTGCTTCTATAGGTTATTGGGAAAATCTACTGAAATGAAAGCAACGTTGCCCACCTCCACGTTTTCAGCCTTTTTCTTAATTATCACACTGTCTGTGTGTTTTTTTATCCCAACAATTAAAGCACATTCCTTCCTCAACCTGCTCTCTTGTTGGCAAGTTGTTGAAAATGATGAGGGAGATGTCGAAAGACCAGTTTGTCTGAATACAAAACCTCCTCGTCAGAAGTCAGATGTTCCAACGGAAGGAATGTCGAACAAAGGTCGGAGGATTCTCAAAGTCACAAGCATTCCAAGTGTGACATCCACTGAAGTAGAGCCAATGCTGTACCTTTCACAAGGCAAATGAAAAGGGTCTAGGCCCGAAATATCAGCTTTTGTGCTCCTGAGATGCTGCTTGGCCAGCTGTGTACATCCAGCTTCACACTTTGTTATCCTGGAAGAAGTACAGTCATCTTTTGTTAAAAGCCTGGCCAATTTGCTCAGATAAATAAGAAAGTTTGGCTATGTCAGGAATTCACCCTTTGCACTGCTCCTAATCAACTCCAGACCAGATGCAGGGGACAATGCTGCTACCAATCCTTCTGCCTTTAAGAATAGGGACACAGAAACAGTAGGATCCAACAAATTTCTAACAGTCTGAAGCCCAGGCTAATGAGAAGCTCCCTGTTTCAAATTTCCATCGGATTACAACACGCCTCCAAAGTTTTGTTTCAAGGACACGTTGACCGAAACTGTTGTCCATCAATTCCATGACGCAAGTTATTTTGTTCAATAACCCAATCCAGGAATGTGAATCAGCAGGGACATTTTACACCACACTGTAGTTGGATTGAAGTCAGATCAATCAACATTAGCTAAGCTTGCTTTTGTTACATGCTTTCTTCAGAATTAGAAGCATGTGGATTCAAACCTCACAATGATTGCCAGCAGATAATCTTTCTTTCAGAGGATAGAAACAGGCCCTTTGGCCCACCATGTCTATGCTGACCAGCAAGCAGCACTTGGTTCATAGCCTACTATGCCCTGACATTTTAAGTGCTCATTGGGACGCTTCTTAAATTTTGTAAGAGTACCTGCTGGGGGTATCTTGGAATTATCAGTCTGCTGCAGTCGTAATGGAGATGATATTCTCTGGATGAGATACCACACAGAAGGCATTGCCGACAGGTCAGAATCGTCTTGCATGATTCTGGGAGAAATGGGGAATGGGTCTGTTGCCTCATTAAAAAGTCACCTCTCAAATGAAACAGATTAACTGGTCATTTGCCCTAGTTACTGAGATCTTGCTACCCACAGAATGGCTGGCATTGCACTTCAAAGTGCTCATGCAACACTTTTGTGCTGGTCCTGAGAACTTTGTTAGAGTTTTGTGCTGTATTTTGAAGAAAAAAAATGCCTTGGAGCGTAAGGGGGAAGGGGCTGGTCCTGCTGGGCCTGCTTTGCACCGTTGCGTGAAGCCATAGATCTATCCCAAAATATTAGCCTCTCGCATTTTGAAAGGAGCACAAGGCCCTTTCAATCTGAACATTAAAAAAAGCATAAGACTCAGTAGATGCCAGGAACACTGTGTGACGCTGAAAATAACAAAGCAGCAGTCTCCAAGGTGGTTTTGATCACACAGATTCCATTCGAGTAGCACTTACAGTGCTATAAGTTTGCATAAGAAGAATTTGTCTCTCCCCACCCACAGTATCAGGCAATTAGTGGGTCTCCTGTTGGACCCAACTGGAATACCTGGCAAGAATTGTTTTGACTGTGAGCTGCATTGAAAGAACAAGGAGGACATGGGAGGGCTAAAGAAGTAATAAGCGGAACTATTACTTATTTGCTGAAGCTGTTAAGTTCCTGTTACCTTCCACCTGTGTGTCAATGTTATTTGTTAAAGCTGGCAAAACAGCAGAAGGGTTGTGTTTTGACTGCACATCATAAACCAATCCACTTTGGTTAGCTTCTCAAGTTACATGACACTTTGGGTCCCAGAAGGACACTTCACCATTTTTCCATGTATTTCTCCTTTGTGCAATACAGTTACATCAAACTACAACACTTGCTGTGTCTAATCTGAATTTTGCTCCTGTTTGGGTTGAGTTCTAACAACGAGTGCTTCAGGTTGCCTCCCTGGCTCCGCTGGGAAATTGAGAAATAAGATTGATGTTTCCTGCTTCTCGAATTTCTTTCTTCTGACACCCTTCCAGGCCAGAACTCTGACACATCACTGCTTGGCTTTTCAAAAAAACTCCAGTCAAATGTGACAAAATTTACAACAAGGAGAACGAAGAGGTTTCACTGCGTTAATCCCATATGGCGTGAAAATGATTCTCAGATGAACACATTGCTTCCAGCTCAGTTGCTCAGCCTGAGGACTAAAGGAGGAAACCAACACTATCCCAGCTGAATGGCCTTGCAATGTGTCTCAGATAAATATTTCTAGTGTAATTCCCAGCTCGGGTTTTCCAGTAATCGATTGCAGTTTATTGAGGTAATGGTGTCATGGTTTATATCTATTCAATGTGCATTTCAACGAACAGAGAGCACACTGGACATTTAGCATGCTGGCAAAGAACTGGCTCAGTGATAAAAATTAACTGAAGGTGAATTAACCCGTCCATATGAAATTGAAACAGTTTGCATTAAAATTAATTCCAGATGCTAGCCAGTGGTTTGGAGACTGTAATTTGCACTCCTAACTTCAGAAGTCATCTCAACCCCTTATCTTCTAGCTGAGAGCTCATTCATAACCATCCGTTTATGTTTGAATCTGCTCTCGGGGTGGGGGTAGCATTTGTTCCCCATTCCTTGTTGTGCTGAGAAAGTGGAAGTTTTCTGTTTGAGCGGCTACAGACTGTCATAATGATGATAACCCCCACCATCAATGTTAGGTCAGATATTCCAGGATATTGACCCCGAGGAAGGCTTGATTTTATATATATATATATGTTATATATATAGTATACATAATTAGATATATTGTATATTACATATAATATATATATGCACCCTTCAATTATACACACCCTGTTGTAAGTCACTTACAGTCCCCATTAACAACTATTCACTCTCCCAGCCTGATCATTAGCAACTCCTTTGTCTGTCCAACTGTCTTTCTCTCTCTTTGAGCTCTATCCTATCGTTTACTCCCTAACCCACCCACCTCCCTATTTTCTGTGTATGAACTGATGTTTTTCCAGCCACCATCAGTTTCTCAGGAAGAGTCACCAGACCCGAAACGTTAACTCTGCTTTCTCCTTCACAGATGCTGTCAGACCGAGTGAGCTTTTCCGGCAACTTTGTTTTTGCTCCTGATTTACAGCATCTGCCCTTCTTTCGGTTTTTATTGGATTTCCTAAGTTGTCCGTGACATGTTCCATTTCAGATCATGATTGCTAATGTTAAACTGTGTAGATGTGTCTGTGACAGTTTGATTAGAAAGGATGAAGCTAAACATGTTGGTTACTCACTATCCGTAATTGCTGTGCTCCAGCTCTCAGAGCAACCATCCAGAGTGGCATTCAAGCAATGCGTTGTAACTAACATTGAATTCCATGTCCGGAACACATTCTATCCCTTGTTAACATCCACTATTCCTCCAAGGGACATTAAACACGGTGGGAGCTGATTCATTTGTTGGGGAAACATTGACTGAAGGAGTCATACAGCGGGGAAATGAACCCTTTGGTCCAACCAGTCCATGCCAAACATAATCCCAAACTAAACTGCTCCTGGCCCATATCCCTCCAAACCTTTCCTGTTCATGCACTTATCTAAGTGTTAGCAAGAGGTTTTCTTTTCCCTTTGAATGGTCTAAAGCTGAGACTTTGTGGGGTCTGGAGTTCGTGTTGAGGACTGGGCTCCCAAGACCACACTTACCCAGCCCATTCTTGTACACTTACATCTTTGTTGCTGATAGGTTGGGTATAATGATTGAAGTGTCTAGGTATTCTTAGAGAAGCTTTTGTGAACACTGTGTTGTTTCACTGTTATTAGATGAGTTTAGATGAGAATTATAATGTACAACATACAATGTAAAAACAGTTCATTTAGCCTAATGACTCTATGATAACTTTTATAGAGTCATAGTCATAAAGTCATATAGCACAGAAACAGACCCTGGGATCTCACCAGTCCACGCAGACCATAATCCCACACTAAACCAGTCCCACCTGCCTATATTTGGCCAATATCCCTCCAAACATTTCCTATTCATGTACTTACCCAAATGTCTTCGAAACATTGTAACTGTACACAAATTCACCACTTCCTCTGGAAGTTCATTCCACAAACGAAACATTTCCTGTGTGCAAAAAAAACCACCTCTCATGTCTTTTTGAAATCTTTCTTCGCTCGCCTTAAAAATATGCCCCATGGTCTTGAACCCCCTCCACCCTAGGGAAAAGAGACCTGCTATTCTTCTTATCTACAATCCGCATTATTTTATGAGCCTCTGTAACGTAAACTTTCAACCTCTAAAGGTGTCAGCCTATCCAGCCTCTCCTTATAACTCATCCCTTCATTCCCTGGTAAATCTCTTCTAACCCTCTCCAGAAGAGGCCTCACCAACAATAATCTCAAGATAATGTCCCAACTCCGACACTCCAAGTTTTGAGGAATGTAGGTATGCTCAATTGTCCAGTCTACCTTCCATTTTTAAAAAAAATTCACACATTGGATTTAGGTATCGCTGGATGGGTAAGCATTATTATCCGTCCCTAGTTGCCTTTGAGAAGTTGACCATGAGTGTTCTTAAGCTGCTGCAGTCCATACGTTGTAGGTAGACCCACAATGCCATTTGAGATAGAGTTCCTTTCAGAAGCAAAGGACCATAAAGAATCAAATCTCCATGTTTCTAGTAATAACCGTAAAGATCTCCTCGGGATTTCCAAGTTCTTAAATGATCGGCTTAAGATCCTAGTTAACTTCAGGATTCATAGGTTTGGACTGATGCCACGTCATCAAAATCTGGCTAAAAATATCGACAAATTTTGGGCAGCTATCAATACAAAACTATAGAACGTGATGTCACTGAAGCTGAGTTAGTCGAGTGGCTGATCGAATTTATCATTGCCTCTACACCGATCAAGTCGACATGTAAGACACTCTGGACAAAGCTGATGATTAAGTTATGAATGCACTGTTAGAAAGACAGAAGTCTAAAGCAACTATCGCACAATGGCAGCATCCGAAAGTGGCTTGCCTCTGAAACAATTATTGCAACAAACAGCATCCAAATCGTGTGGGAAATGTGAACTACCTCATTCACCAAAACAGCATCCAGAATTTCAAAACACACAAAAGCCGGTATCCACAACAGGACATTGGACAAAAATATCCAAGAAGTCCAAATGCTTGGACAAACTCAAAGTGCAATACAATTCTCCACAGTAGCATGAAGTAAGCGGTAATGTCAGATGTTTCTAAATGCCCATTCATGGCACAAGCATGTCAACGAAGCCCCAGGGGTAACTGCAACATTACAGATTACAGACTGCAGTCAGATAATACCTTTAGCTCATTTGATTTGCCACATGGATGTTGTCAGAAAAGCTGAACACCTTTCACCCCAAACAGATGAGTAATCCAATAGGAATGGACAATAGAGATAATGGGAACTGCAGATGCTGGAGAATCCGAGACAACAAAGTGTGGAGCTGGATGAACACAGCAGGCCCAGCAGCATCTCAGGAGCACAAAAGCTGACCTTTCAGGAAGGGTCTAGGACCAAAATGTCAGCTTTTGTGCTCCTAGGAATCCACAATATGCAAAGATTGACACTGATGCAAGTGCCACTTACATGCATCTTACATGCGGTGTACTTAGGAAACTGTCTATAATGTGGTGCTGTATACATGTCATAAGTTAATGACTTACAATGGATCTGACTTTCTATGCATTAGCATTATCCATCTTAAATATCAATACAACTGCTTTGGATGGACACCTGAAACCTTTTACATCATTGAGGCAGTGGGATTATTTTGTCATTGGTCTACCAGCCTCCACAAATCTACATATGATTAAAATCTATAAGGTAATCAATACGGAAATTACAACATTAGAGATTTCAGAATGCACCATCAAGTCTATCCATTCCCTAAGTAACCTCTATCTTTTGATCCCTCTTAGTTTATGATTTTGAAAGTGGGTGCTTTCCTGAAAGGCCTCAGAACATACCTATTACAGGATGACAAACCAAATGTGTTTGGTTCTAAAGTCCTTATGACAGCTCAGGCTAACTTCTCCAGCATACAAAGAGAAGCTCTCGTATTAGTTATCAGTTTCTAAATGTTTCACACATACCAATTTCATTGATCATACTGTCTACAAACCATTGGAGGCAACATGCTGAGAACCTCTCAACAGTACAACTTCATAGTCACAAAATCTACTCGAGAAGATCTGAGGATATGGTTTCAAAGGGTAATACAAACCAGGCTGACAGATGACAGTTCACAACACTCTTGACCAACTTCCACAAAGCCTTAAGAAAGAAGAGATATACCTTGGACCCACAAGTGAATATTATTGAATCTGAATCCATGCTGATCTCATTAACTTTGGTTGCAGACAGGCAGAGAGGGCTCGGCAAGTTATGTCTGATGATATCCAAATAAAGCAAGACAAGAAGATCATCAGTGAGTGGGCCCAACACACGCAGCAGGTCCCTGAGCAAGCACTTTGCTTCTGGTTAGAATCATGGATTCCCTACAGTGTGGAAGCAGGCTATTCAGCCCATCGAGTCCACACCGAACTTTCAAACAGCATCCCAGCCAGACCTATTCTCCTAACCAATCCCAGTAACATTGCATTTCTCATGGCCAATCCACTAGCCTGGACGCTATGGGCAATTTAGCATGGCCAGTCTGCATCTTTGGACATGAATGAACTAGGAAACTCCATGATTTTAATTTTCAAAGGAAAATAAGTGATTATTCCATGAGCTTTACATTGAGACATGTTTGACCATGTACACAAAAGTCACATGAGCACTGAAAAAAATCCATGAGGATTGGCCTTGCATCTATAAGGACATTGATCACCTTAGCAAGTTGCACGAAACCTGTTAAATCTATCAACCTCAAAGATCAGGAAACGCTCTCCTTCCACATGACATTCTTTCTAATGCGATGTAGGCAGCGATATTTTCCAGGTCCAAGAGTACAAATGAATCCTGGTTACCATCCATTTCATTAAATTCTCCTTTGTGAATGTAATCAAGGATACCATTAGTGTAAACAGCTGTTGATGCATTAACCATTGTATTCAGAAGGCTTCGTGTCCGCAGTACCTTGCACACTCTTCCAAGGCATGTGCCAGAAGCACAGTTTTCAACATATCATGTAATCTCTCCATTATACTCAGTCTGCCAGTCTCACAGAATGCACTGTTCATCCAGTAAAGCATATACTCATTAAGTGCAAAGTTATTTGCCAAGATTTTTGGATAACCAAAAATAATGAATCTACTTGCTAAAGGCAATGATTTAACCCCACTGGAAATCAACATTACCCCTCTCTTATCTATCCACTGCCTATTCAAAGAATTAAATATGATTGGTTAAGTAAAACTTGCCTTTCAGAAATCTATGCTGCCTGGTCTTATATTTTTGATTTCTAGCCAATTTCAATTTCAATTTTCTCTGTTATTTTTGCAAAGTTGACTGGTCTTTAATCCCCTCTGTCCTCTTTCTGAAAAATACGTTTGCATGATCCAGCCATCGGTCCTCTAATGCAACACCGTTTTCTAATGGATTATTAAATACACATAGTAATGCTTCTGCTGTCTTTACCCTAGATTCTTCTAGAAGTTGTGGATGCAATCTATCCAGAATACAGGCTTCACCCTCTTTCAATTAGATTAGTTTATTTGATATTTTTCTTCTTTAATTTATATATGTGGTTATATAACTTTTTCATCTATCGATGTCATGCCCACCAGATCTATATCTCTGGTAAGTAATGAAGCAAAGTGATTATTTAATATTTTCACATTTCATGAGTGGTCTCTTTGATTTTATCCTACAGCCATCCAGACTGACCTTCTTTTTAACTTGCGTGTCACTAGAATGTTATTTTGCATTATGTTTCTTGTTAATTTAATTTTGAAGCACCTCTTTGCCTTTCTAGTTGTATTTTTACTTCTCTCTTTCCTTATCTCTTATTCCCCCTTGCCCTTCTGCTGTGCACACACATATTGTAAGCTCTCTGATGAGGGGTCTAAGCCTGAAACATCAGCTTTTGTGCTCCTAAGATGCTGCCTGGCCTGCTGTGTTCATCCAGCTTCAATCTTTGTTATCACATATTATAAGTTCCTTTCCTTATCCTCATTTATTCCATTACACCTTTACTCACCCTTGATGTCTCATTAGAACTTTTCCTTATCTTTTAGTGGAATATATTTCAGGGACTTTATTGAAACACTGTTTTAAATGCTTCCGGTTGCTGCTCTCGTCATTATTCGCCAGCAGAGAGTTGAGAACACAGCTCAGTCTATTATGCAAACCAACCTTCTATCCATTGACTCCATCTATACTTCCTGCTGCCTCAGGAAAGCAACAAGCATCATCAAAGACCCACTCCCCACCCCAGTTATACTCTCTTCCACCCTCTTCTATTGGGTACAATGATATAATCCCTACAGACCGGAAGCAGGCCTTTCGGCCCATCGAATCGATACCAATCCTTCAAAAAACATCTCACCCAGCTCCAATCCTGACCTAATCTCTGCAGTTCCCATCCTAGACACCACGGGGCAATATGGCATGGCCCATCCACCCTAACCTTCACACTGGGGGAGGAAACCCACGCAGACACAGGGACAAGGCACAAGCTCCACGCACACAGTCGCCCGCGGGTGGGATCAAACCCGGGTCCCTGGTGCACTGTGAGGCAGTAGTGCTAACTACTGAGCCACCGTGAGTTAGTGGATCTGTCAGTTCATTGGATCACCTGATCTCTTCAAAGGCATTCACATTTTAATATCACACCCTGAGTTATCTGCTTGGCCCTGCAAACCTAAACTAGGCTGAAATGCAGGTGCGAATGTTGATATTTATCTCTCGCTTATAACTTTTACAACCTCTCAGCTCTAAAGAATTAAAAATAAGAATTGTGCCAGTATCTCTAGTTAAACTTGCCGAGACAGGAGCAGAGGGATTGCTGATAATTGGTTGCTGGCTGGGACTTTCAGGGCTGTACATATCAGCCTTCATATCCGCTGATAAAGAGGGCTGTTCTTATTCACTTATGGAGAGATTGAGATCCTGTTTTTCTCCAGCTTGACAACTGCCTTTAAACAGCGCTATTGCCAATTCAGTTGTGGCTAACTGAGCACAAAATCTACCAGTCAACTTTGCGACTTTTAAGCCGAGCTAACACAGTTTGAAGATCAATTTTACAGCAAATGGCAGTTCAGCATGAAATTGATCAAATACAAGAAAGAAATCCTGGTATCGAAGGAAACTGAGAACAAAGAATGGGAGGAAAGAGTGGAGAAGTGGCGGGGAAAGTCAAGGTGGCAACAGGTGACAGTCTGTAAGAGGTGGTGCAGTAATGTTTAAGGGGCCCCTTGTCTTTAGTGTGACATGAGTTGGTGCCAAAAGACTGTCAATTTCACCCATCAGGTTGCTTTTGACGCAAAGAATTAGACCCAAGGTACGCAGAGGATCCCTTCTCCACAAACGTTAATGCCGAACATACATAGCTCTGATGGGTTCGGGATTCCAGTGGGACTGCAACAAATGCAGATGGTACCAGTTTTTGAGGGAAAGCAAGCAGATCACACGTCCATGTTCCAGGTCAATGTTGAGTCTCCAGTAGAACCACTAAAAGAGCATAGGGCTGAATTTTATATCTTCTCCTCACCGCCCCCTTCAGTGGGTTTTAAAAGCAGGCGAGGCTCCTACAAACATAATACATAGCCCATACCACCTGTTTCCTTGTCTGAAATTTTACCTGGAGCGCAGGCAAGATCTACTCCAATCAGTTGTACTTGATAGCTTTAGCTCCATGGGTAAGGAGAGGAAAGTGCCTCTTTAGAAATGCCCTGTCACTATTGAACCAGCTTCAAGTGCATATCCCTCTATAATTCTTCCCTTCCCACCCTGCCCCACAGGCTTCTCAAAAGCCATTCTCCCCCTTCCCTCTCAATCCCTTCAATTCTCCAATATCCAGACTTAACTAGTTTTGAGTCTAAAAAATGTGGATCTGGAGGAGCACAGCAGGTCAGACAGCATCTGGGGGGCAGGAATGTTGACTTTTCAGGCCTGATGAAGGGCCCAGACCGAAAACATCGACTTTGCTGCCCCTCAGATGCTGCCAGACCGGCTGCGTTCCTCAAGATGCACATTTTATTGACTCTCACTTCCAGCATGCTCAGTCCACACTATTACCTTTTTCCAAACCTCGCCTTTCCTCAGCACCTGACTTTATTCACCAGGCCTCAGAGCTGCCAGGAGCATCCAATTGACTGCTAGCTATCTTCAGTGAGACTTCCTTCCAGATGGGTCCAGAAATCTCTCATCTTTAGCCAATTGATGCCACACCTGTTCTTAAGTGGCTGTGGGGCAACTGATGTCACCGGAATGCATTTCGGGAATCAGAGATGGAGACTTGACCTTCTGAAACATCACTGGCTGCATCCATCATCTTGAAAAGTGTTGTCATCCAGGGAGGGTTCAAACTGAACCAGGAGCCTCTTCGCTCACAGCATCTCTACCAGTTACTTGAAACAGTCATCAAGTTAGCCCCAGTGTCCAGCTCACTCTGCAGCTAGAGGGACTTAAATTCACTGAATAAATCTGCAAGTGAAAACCAATCTCCGTAATGTTAACTATAATACTATCTCTGTCATGGAAAACGCATTTGCTTCACTGAAGTCCTGCTGGGGAGGAAATCCCCTACCTTTACCCAGCTTCGCCGTCAAGTGACTCCAGTCCAACAACAATGTGGTTGAATTTTTATTACTGCCACAATGGCAGAGCGAGTAGAGTTCAAGAACACCTAAGAACAGACAATAAGTGCTGGCATTGCTCATGTCCAATGTAAGAAGAAAGCTTAAAGTACCTAGGAATCTAACAACAATGAAACTGAAAGGACCATGGATGCTGTAAATTGGAGATTAAATCAAAGATGGCTGGAAAAACTCAGCATGTCTGGCAGCACTTACGGAGAGAAACCAGAGTTAAAGTTTAGGGTCGAATGACCCTTCCTCAGAACTGATGGTAGCTCAGGAAATTTAGGTATAAGTGATGAAGATAGGGTGGAGGAGTTGGGGTAAGGAGTAAATGACAGGCGAAGGTGGAACTCAAAGAGTGAGAAGAACAATTGGGCAGGAAAACAAGTGGATAGGATCTGACTCGGAGGGTGAATAGCTGTTAATGGGGATTGTTACTGTCGAACAATGGGTTGTGTGTGATAGCAGACTGTGTGAAAACAAGGCCTGGTTTGTGGGGTTGGGCGATGAATATGGGAGAGCTCAAGGCCTAAAGGTCCTGAACTCGATATTGGCTCCAGAAACCAGCTGGGTCCTCACGTGGAAAATGAGTTGCTGTTCTTCCAGCTTGTGCTGAGCTGTGCTAGAACGCTGCAGAAAGCTTGAGTTAGAGATGTCAGCCAGGGAACAGGGCAGTTTGTTGAAGTGGCAGGTACCTGGAAGCTCAGGGTCTTTGGAAACTATTAATCTGTCTTGGACATACTCTAAGACTGAGATTCACCACCTTGTGAGTGAAGAAATTCCATCTCACCTCAGTCTTAAATGACCTGTCCTTATTCTGGAACATTATCTAATGATTCAAGATCCACCTGCTGAAGGGTTACCCTTCCTGCATCTACATTATTGATACTTGTTTCAATGAGATCACCTGACATTCTTCTGGAGCTTAGATATTGCAGGCTTCTGGATCAAATCTTGTTTGTGGTTTTCAGTATGCTAGGCCATATAACATATACAACAGAGTATTACCACCTCATTGTATCTGGAATGTGAGAGCTCATCATCAATAACCGATGTACACAGCTTTAATGTCCTAAATTTGCACATTACACTTACTTAAATCGCTTATATATTTAATGCATGTTTGAAGAGCTGACTGACTCGCAGGCCAAGATGATACTGTAAGTTCTTTGAGAAGGTGACCAAACAGGTAGATGAGAGTAAACCGGTTGATGTGGTGTATATGGATTTCAGCAAGGCATTTGATAACGTTCCCCACAGTAGGCTATTGTACAAAATGCGGAGGAATGGAATTGTGGGAGATATAGCAGTTTGGATCAGAAATTGGCTTGCTGAAAGAAGACAGAGGGTGGTAGTTGATGGGAAATGTTCATCCTGGAGACCAGTTACTAGTGGTGTACCGCAAGGGTCGGTGTTGGGTCCACTGCTGTTTGTCATTTTTATGAATGACCTGGATGAGGGCGTAGAAGGATGGGTTAGTAAATTTGCAGATGACACTAAGGTCAGTGGAGTTGTGGATATTGACGAAGGATGCTGTAGGTTGCAGAGAGACATAGATAAGCTGCAGAGCTGGGCTGAGAGGTGGCAAATGGAGTTTAATGCAGACAAGTGTGAGGTGATGCACTTTGGCAAGAGTAAACAGAAGGCAAAGTACTGGGCTAATGGTAAGATTCTTAGTAGTGTAGATGAGCAGGGAGATCATGGTGCCCATGTACACAGATCCTTGAAAGTTGCCACCCAGGTTGACAGGGTTGTAAAGAAGGCATACAGTGTTTTAGCTTTTATTAATAGAGGGATCGAGTTCCGGAACCAAGAGGTTATGGTGAAGCTTTACAAAACTCTGGTGCGGCCACACTTGGAGTATTGTGTACAGTTCTGGTCACCGCATTATAAGAAAGATGTGGAAGCTTTGGAAAGGGTGCAGAGGAGATTTATTAGGATGTTGCCTGGTACGGAGGGAAGGTCTTACGAGGAAAGGCTGAGGGACTTGAGGCTGTTTTCATTAGAGAGAAGAAGGTTGAAAGGTGACTTAATAGAAACATATAAAATAATCAGAGGGTTAGATAGGGTGGATAGGGAGAGCCTTTTTCCTAGGATGGTGACGGCGAGTGCGAGGGGGCATAGCTTTAAATTGAGGGGTGAACGATATAGGACAGATGTCAGAGGTAGTTTCTTTACTCAGAGAGTAGTAAGGGAATGGAACGCTTTGCCTGCAATGGTAGTAGATTCGCCAACTTTAGGTACATTTAAGTCGTCATTGAATAAGCATATGGATGTACATGGAATAGTGTAGGTTAGATGGGCTTGAGATCAGTACGACAGGTCGGCACAACATCGACGGCCGAAGGGCCTGTACTGTGCTGTAATGTTCTATGTTCTATGTATTTTTAAGAGATGAGTTCTCTCCCGTTCTGTAGCAGAGGGACTTTATCACAGCGATACTGAAATGTCTCCTTCAGACAGGCGGTTGGTAAACTGATTTTGAGTTCTCCCTGGTGGTTTCTTTTCTTAAAAATAAGACAAAAGAATCATGAATGGGCAAGCTCAGGCTCACATAGAGACACAGCGAATTTCAGTTTTAGTTTCAGTTACTGGGTGGTTTTTCCTGGCTACCAGAGCTCAAAGCTTGAGTTCTCTGCTGCGAGAGTGGGCTCATAGACAGAGAGACTTCCTCTTAAAAATTAAAAGGGGTAGCTTGTTTATTTTGTTTTTTTTAATGGACTGGAGAGAGACAGCACATGAGAACCAAACCTGTGTTGCCAAATTGCCTCTTCCAAGGGTGTTTCTATGGGATGCTGCCTATTTTGGAATTGCGAATGTCTAATAGTTAAATAGTATATTATCTTGTTCAGTATTTCAACAGTAAAGCATCTGCAGTCCTTACTGTCTCAAAGTTATGACAATTCTTCTTTTTGTTGTATTTTAACTACAGTGTAAGAATAAAGCTTGTGTTGCTTGAAGCTTTGACAAATCGTATCTTGAACACAAGAGCCTTGCAATTGCTTTTTTAAAAGATATAAAGGTTAGGATCTGGGCCATCTCCATCATACCTCTGATGAAGGGTCTAGTCCCAAAACGTCAGCTTTTGCGCTTCGGAGATGCTGCTTGGCCTGCTGTGTTCATTCAGCTCCACACTTTGTTATCTCGGTTTCTCCAGCGTCTGCAGTTCCCACTATCTCTGGTGCCTTTCTGAGACCTGTGCAGTAATACAACAGCATGCACACCCCTCCAATCGCCTTGATCATTCATCATCGGCAGTCCTGTAACCCCAGGAATCACTGTACTCACTCTGTGAGAAGCATATCTTCCCATACATAAGGAGACCAAAACTGTACGCAATACTCCAAATACAGTCGCACCAAAGCTGTAGACAATTTCAGCAAGATATTATTATTCCATTTCTCAAACCTTCTGGCTATAATTTAGAAATTAAATTTACTTCCATTCCAGCTCCTAAGAATTTCTTTTATAAAACAATGTATCCTCATCTGCCCTCCAGTTCTTTTAATCATTCCATATTTGTGCTTGGTTACTGACCATTTTGTCATCTGAAACAGTTTCATCTTATTTATTTTATTAATCCCTCTCACAATACTTTTCAACATTTTTAGTTTGTCTCCCCTTATTTTCCACTGTTTGAAGGAAAACAATTTCAGATTCTCTAATACCTCCACAATTATTAAAAGCTAGCTATGCTGTTTTATAACAGCAGAAATTTTAAAAATTAGCCTCACAATTATTTTGTTTGTAATTAACTATTTTTAAATCTCCAGTTTTTAATGGCAGTGGAATATATTGCCCTCAGGCATCTCTGTAACATTAAACAAGAAGATAATTTTTATTTTTGAGTGTGCATCTGTTGTTTTTGTTTAACTTCGCACCTAAAATTCTCGAACACTTAGCCAAATATTTACTATCTTTGTATCGTGTGTCTTTTTCTTTGGGAATGTAATGACGCTACATCATGCTGGAGTAATTGTGGAAAACGCGTCAAATCAAAAGCAAAGGATGTCACGAGTAAACCCAACTGCTTAGCAACGTAACCTAAATGAGCCATATTTTTAAAGACAAGATGCTTTTTTCACTTAAATGTAAGGCACTTGGCCTTGGAGAAAAGGTGTCAATAGATTAGCAAGACTGGTTTACAGGGGGAGCCCCAAAAGGATTGATCAGGTGATCTCCGATTATACATTGCCTTTGCAAGAAGGAGAAAAAGAAACAGAGTTGTAAATCATCCCAAATCAAATAATGACTGTTGGATTTGAGCATAATAGTGGCAACGTTCCATGATGATTTATACAGTGGGGAGGTGAGGGGGAACATTTTTACACAGCAAGTGGTTAATGACCTTGAACTCAATGTCTACAACAGTGGTTGAAGAAGGAGTCTTCGATAATTTTCCGAGAAAATTGAACGCATACTTGAGGGAAATAAACCTGCAGATTTGCAGGTTAAATCAGAGGAAGGATTCAATTCGGCTTATCGTTGTCATGTACATGTACATAAGTGCCGTGAAAAGTTTTGTTTTGCAGATCGTATCATACGAAGACACAAAGGCCGTTGGGTGATTGAACAGAACAAGGATTACAGAGTTACCACCGCAAAGAAGGTGCACGAAGCACAAGATCAACATTAGATTTCAAATTAGAGAAGTCCATTCAGAAATCTAATAATAGTGGGGAAGAAGGTGCTCTTGAACTTGTCAGACCATGTGTTTAAGCTTTTGTACCTTTGGCCTGACAGATGAGGTTAGAAGAGATTAGAACTGGGGTGGGACAGGTTTTTGATGATATTGGCTGCCTTTCCACAGCAACGAGAATTGTGGAGTGAGTCAACGGATGGAAGGTTGACTTGCGTAATGGTCTGGGCTGTATATATAACTCTCTGTGGTTTCTTACATGCCTGGGTGCAACAGTTGCCATACCAAGGCATTCAGATAGAATGCTTTCTATGGTGAGTCTGTAAGGTGAGGGTCCTTATGCACAAACTGAATTTCCTGGGCCTCCTGAGGAAGAAGGGGCATTGTTGAGTCCGCTTAACCATCGCATCGACATGGGTGGCGCAGGATAAATTGTCCAGAAACTTGACGCTCTCAACCATCTCCACCTCAGTTCCACTGATGTAGATAGGCACGTGTCTTCCTCCTTGTTTCCTGAGTTTGATGATCATCTCTTTATTTTTGCTGGCGTTGAGGAAGACATTATTATGTTTGCACCAAGACACTAAGCACTCTATCTGTTTCCTTCGTGTTTGGCAAGAGATTGACAAAATTTCTTCGGCATGCATTCAATAGGCTGAATGGTCTTCTTCTGAGCCCAAGTGACTCAATACCTTTACAGCATCCAGCAAACAAGTGGAGAGAAAAGAAAAAATAAAGAAGTCCTGATCACATGCTTTACGTCTCAGTCTCCCTTGTAAAGTGGCCTTACTTTGGAAATCCTATAATGTTATAAACAATTGTTGGTACAACCAAAGTATATCATTAAGGAAGCACAAAGCAGAACCAAAAAGTGGTCAAAATACCCTCACCAACATCAGTTTGGAATTACACCCAATGAGAAGGAGAATAGCCTTATTCAACACCTCCTGGGCATCCTTCAGCTCTCAAACATTATCTTAAACCATCAGTGTGTGATGCGATAAGAGGAGGAACATGTGACTGCTTCAGAGGTAAAGAGTTCCTACTGAAGATATTGCTTTCAGTCCCCTTCCAATGTCTATGTTCCACGGCATAATCTTTCATTTCAAATTAATTACACTAGTAAATAACTTCAAAGTCCTAACATAGGGATGGATGCCCTGAAGGACTTCAATTTCAGCTTGTAGAGAAAATGGATTTGCAATAACATCCAATTGTGTTCATGAAATTGCAAATCAGATGGGCAATGAGGTCATATATCCGGTAAATTGAAGCCAAATGATCTTTGAGGATGCATGTTTAGATGATGCTGTGAAAAGTGCTAAGGTGCGATTATACTAAGATTTCTTGATTCCATTAAATGACCCAGCCTGAGCTTCAGATTTTCTCAGCTCAAAATCCTCCACAGTTTGTCTTCCTTTTCATCATCAAGAGAGATGAAGGTCATTAATACAGACATTTTATTGGAAAGCAGATAAATGAGGCCTCTGAAATGAGTGAAGATTCACAGGATAACTGCAGAGTGCAGATATTACATGCAGTCTACAATGAGACAGTTCTGCATAACTCAAATTGCATACTTCCAGCAAAGTATTAGAATCCAGACAATTTTTGATAGAACTCAGTTAAACATAATCCTTTTTCACTCACACATCTATCAACCAATAGGTCCTGTCGTGCTATGAGTCAGACAATTCCAAATTTTAACAGTGGAAACAGCATGCTTCTGACACCTGCTTTTATTGATTTTTGTCTTTGTGACTAATAGAAGTATATTGTTGATTCAATAGTTCTTGATATTTCGGACAAGGATTCAAGTGGAAAAATGAAGGGTGTGACAATGGCCTTCTCTACTTGTCTTTTCTAGATTAATTCTAGCCCCTTTATTGCCAAATGTGCAAGCCCCAACTTAATCATACATTCCAGAGCATCTACTCTCAAACTGAGACCTGGGTTTATTTACAAGCTGAGACAATGAAAAAGAAAGCCTGACTTCTCAGTGATTTGTAGACAAGGCCTTTTCCCCGAAGTAGCAGAGTCCAAAGCTAGAAGGGCATAGGCTTAAGGTGAGAGGAGAAAGATTTAAAAGGTACCCAAGGGGCAATTTTTTCACACAGAGGGTGGTGCGTGTATGGTATGCCAGAGGAAGGGTGGAGGCTGGTACAATTACAACATTTAAAAGGCATCTGGATGGGTATATAAATAGGAAGGGTTTAGAGGGATAACAAAGTATGGAGCTGGATGAACACAGCAGGCCAAGCAGCATCTTAGGAGCACAAAAGCTGACGTTTCGGGCCTAGACCCGTCATCAAAAAAATATAGGCCAAGTGCTGGCAAATGGGTCCGGATTAATTTAGGTTATCTTGACGGCGTGGACAAGTTAGACCAAAGGTTCTGTCTCCATATTGGACAGATTGATGACTCTATGAATTCTTCTGTTATTTCGTTAGCATCTCTGTCACCTTCAGTGAACAAATAGAGAATCACAAATCAAATCTGTTTTTAAGTCTAAAACTCTTAATTAGGTTCACCTCACAAATGATGCACAATCAAATACCTCAGATATTACTGAAATATCTTCCAGAGTAAAGCCTTCCACTTAACTCTTCCAGTGAAAACACAGCAAAGTGAAACCACAGTTAATCTTATGAATAATTTAGCATTATGCTGATTTTTTTCTCCACTGTGGGAACATGTGCTAATCTAAGCCACATCTTGGAACTTTCAGAACAACTTATGTATCTCTCTTCCTCTCACAGCGATCTCTCAGATTGTCAAATTTTCTCCGACTTCCAATTTAATTTTTAAGGATCTCCCATGCAAGCAACAGTACAAATGAATTTTCATTTCTGTCTAGCTTCCACAGATACATTAATTGTAGAGATGCATGAATCCAAAATTGTGCAGAACCACCAGAATAATTTCATGAAAGTCATTAATATGAATCATAAATAATTGAGCCTCTAGTACTGATGGCTGTGACACTCCATTAGGTACGTTTTGCCAAGTCGAATCATATCTGTTATCTAGACTCTGTTTCCAATTAGTTAGCCAGTCCTGTCTCCCTGATAATACACCAATGCCAATGCATTGATTTTCTAAAAATGTTTTGATGGAACCTTTAATGTGGCACATTATTAATTCCCTTTTACAAATCCCAATCCCTGACATTGGCAGTGTCAACTTTATCCACCCTGCATGATTATTCCTCAAAGAACTCGACTAGATTTGCCAAACACAATTTCCCTTTCATAAGCCCATGACAATACTTCCTGATTGTGTTATGATTTTCTAAATGCCCTGCTGTATTGTCTTAATAATCAATTCGAACATCTTCTCATGCAGGTGCTGGACTAAACAGCCAGCTTTTAGCTTTCTGTCTCCCCTTTTTTTCGGAAATAACGGTGTGAAATATGCAGTTTTCTAATCTATTGGGGTCTTTACTGAATGTAAGGGATTTTTAAAGGTCGTCCCCTAGACATCTCCTGTATTTGCTGCCATTCCTACACAAGGTAATGGTCAGACCATAGCTGAAATACTGTGAGTAGTCTTCGGTCTGTGAACGAAGGAAAGATATATTTGCATTGAAGGTAGCTCAGGGACAGTTTGCTCGGCTCAAACCAGGTAGGAAGGAATTGTCTTGTGAGGAGAGTTTGAGGAGATTGCGCTTGTGCACATTGGAATCGAGACAAGTTAGAGGCAAACGTCTTGAAACATAAAAGATTCTTAGGGGATTTGATAGATGCAGAAGGTTCTTTCCCATTGTGAGGGAGTCTTGGACCAGACGGCATAAGCTCAAAATAGGGGAATAGAATAGAATCGAATGGATTAGAGTAGAAGAGAATATACTACTTTTTTATGGGTACCCTGGTACAGAAGTACAGGAGTGCAGTGCAATGTTATACAGTGGCTGCATTTAATGGTACCATCTTCCGTCCAGGTACCGAAGCTCCAAATCTTCGATACAAAAGGGGAAGATTAGGAAAAATAGTAACATTACTTACAGTGTGTTAAAAAATACGTTAGATATAAGACAGTTGTAACAGAGTTAAAAGGATATTCATTACAGTCTGGTAAAGAACTCCAAACAGCAGCAGCTCAGCATTTGGTCTGGCCACCCGCACCAGGCCCAAGTCCAAGGACAGTCCGGCTGCTCCACAGTCTCAAGGTTGCTCCCAACCGGCGCTGAGCTGCAACAAGGCAAGTCACGCTGAGCTCGGGCTTGCTATACCTCGCGCGACGCTGGGACGAATGTATCCCCTCTCCCTGCACTGGGACCCAGGTTTCCCCTCACACTGCACTGGGACCCGGGTGTCCCCTCACACTGCACTGGGACCCGGATTTCACATCACACTGCACTGGGACCCGGGTTTCCCATCACACTACACTGGGACCCAGGTTTCCCCTCTCACATTGCACTGGGACCCAGGTGTCCCCTCACACTGCACTGGGACCCGGATTTCACATCACACTACACTGGGACCCAGGTTTCCCCTCTCACATTGCACTGGGACCCAGGTTTCCCCTCACACTGCACTGGGACCCGGGTTTCCCCTCACACTACACTGGGACCCGGGTTTCCCCTCTCACATTGCACTGGGACCCGGGTTTCCCCTCTCCCTGCACTGGGACCCAGGTTTCCCCTCTCCCTGGACTGGGACCCAGGTTTCCCCTCTCCCTGCACTGGGACCCGGGTTTCCCCTCACTCTGCACTGGGACCCATGTTTCCCCTCTCTCTGCACTGGGGCCCGGGTTTCCCCTCACACTGCACTGGGAGCCGGGTTTCCCCTCACTCTACACTGGGACCCGGGTTTCCCCTCACTCTGCACTGGGACCCATGTTTCCACTCTCTCTGCACTGGGACCCGGGTTTCCCCTCACACTGCACTGGGACCCGGGTTTCCCCTCACTCTACACTGGGACCCGGGATTCCCCTCACTCTGCACTGGGACCCGGGTTTCCCCTCACTCTGCACTGGGACCCATGTTTCCCCTCTCTCTGCACTGGGACCCGGGTTTCCCCTCTCACATTGCACTGGGGCCCGGGTTTCCCCTCACTCTGCACTGGTACCCGGGTTTCCCCTCTCCCTGGACTGGTACCCGGGTTTCCCCTCACTCTGCACTAGGACCCGGGTTTCCCCTCACGCTGCACTGGGACCCGGATATCCCCTCACAATGTACTGGGACACGGGTATCCCCTCGCACTGCACTAGAACCCAAGTTTGCCCTCACACTGCACTGGGACCCGGGTTTCCCCTCACACTGCACTGGGACCCGGGTTTCCCCTCACACTGCACTGGTACCCAGGTTTCCCCTCACACTGCACTGGGGCCCGGGAATCCCCTCACACTGTACTGGGACCCGGGCTACCCCTCACACTGCACTGGGACCCAGGTTTCCCCTCACACTGCACTGGGACCCGGGTTTCCCTTCACATTGCACTGGGACCCGGGTATCCCCTCACACTGCACTGGGACCCGGGTATCCCCTCACACTGCGCTGGGACCCAGGTTTCCCCTCACACTGCACTGGGGCCCAGGATTCCCCTCACACTGCACTGGGACCCGGGTTTCCCCTCACACTGCACTGGCACCCGGGATTCCCCTCTCACATTGCACTGGGACTCAGATTTCCCATCTCCCTGCACTAGGACCCGGGATTCCCCTCACATTGCACTGGCAACCAGGTTTCCCCTCACTCTGCACTGGGACCCGGGTTTCCCCTCACACTGCACTGGGACCCGGGTTTCCCCTCACCCTACATTGGGGCCCGGGTTTCCCCTCACAATGCACTAGGACCCGGGTATCCCCTCTCCCTGACTGGGACCTGGGTTTCCCCCCTCACTCTGCACTAGGACCCGGGTTTCCCCTCACACTGCACGGGGGCCCGGGATTCCCCTCACACTGCACTGGGACCCGGGTTTCCCCTCTCCCTGCACTGGGACCCGGGTTTCCCCTCACTCTGCACTGGGACCCGGGTTTCCCCTCACTCTGCACTGGGACCCATGTTTCCCCTCTCTCTGCACTGGGACCCGGGTTTCCCCTCACACTGCACTGGGACCCGGGTTTCCCCTCACTCTACACTGGGACCCGGGTTTCCCCTCACTCTGCACTGGGACCCATGTTTCCCCTCTCTCTGCACTGGGACCCGGGTTCCGCCTCTCACACTGCACTGGGACCTGGGTTTCCCCTCTCACATTGCACTGGGACCCGGGTTTCCCCTCACACTGCACTGGGACCCAGGTTTCTCCTCACACTGCACTGGGGCCCGGGATTCCCCTCACACTGCACTGGGACCCAGATTTCCCATCACGCTGCACTGGGACCCGGGTTTCCCCTCACACTGCACTGGGTCCTGGGTTTCCCCTCTCACATTGCACTGGGACTCAGGTCTCCCCTCTCCCTGCACTGGGACCCGGGTTTCCCCTCACACTGCACTGGGACCCAGGTTTCCCCTCTCCCTGGACTGGTACCCTGGTTTCCCCTCACACTGCACTGGGGCCCGGGAATCCCCTCACACTGTACTGGGACCCGGGCTACCCCTCACACTGCACTGGGACCCAGGTTTCCCCTCACACTGCACTGGGGCCCGGGAATCCCCTCACACTGTACTGGGACCCGGGCTACCCCTCACACTGCACTGGGACCCAGGTTTCCCCTCACACTGCACTGGGACCCGGGTTTCCCTTCACATTGCACTGGGACCCGGGTATCCCCTCACACTGCGCTGGGACCCGGGTTTCCCTTCACATTGCACTGGGACCCGGGTATCCCCTCACACTGCGCTGGGACCCAGGTTTCCCCTCACACTGCACTGGGGCCCAGGATTCCCCTCACACGGCACTGGGACCCAGGTTTCCCCTCTCACATTGCACTGGGACTCAGATTTCCCCTCTCCCTGCACTGGGACCCAGGATTCCCCTCACACTGCACTGGGACCCGGGTTTCCCCTCACACTGCACTGGCACCCGGGTTTCCCCTCTCACATTGCACTGGGACTCAGATTTCCCATCTCCCTGCACTAGGACCTGGGATTCCCCTCACATTGCACTGGGAACCAGGTTTCCCCTCACTCTGCACTGGGACCCATGTTTCCCCTCACATTGCACTGGGAACCAGGTTTCCCCTCACTCTGCACTGGGACCCATGTTTCCCCTCTATCTGCACTGGGACCCGGGTTTCCCCTCACACTGCACTGGGGCCCGGGTTTCCCCTCACAATGCACTGGGACCCGAGTATCCCCTCACAATGCACTGGGACACGGGTATCCCCTCACACTGCACTGAGACCCGGGTTTCCCCTCTCCCTGCTTTGGGACCTGGGTTTCCCCTCTCACACTGCACTGGGACCCGGGCTTCCCCTCACACTGCACTGGGACCTGGGTTTCCCCTCATCCTGCACTGGGGCCCGGGTTTCCCCTCACACTGCACTGGGACCCGGGTTTCCCCTCACACTGCACTGGGACCCAGGTATCCCCTCTCCCTGGACTGGGACCTGGGTTTCCCCTCACTCTGCACTAGGACCCGGGTTTCCCTCACACTGCACTGGGACACGGGTATCCCCTCACACTGCACTGGGACCCGGGTTTCCCCTCACACTGCACTGGGGCCCAGGATTCCCCTCACACTGCACTGGGACCCGGGTATCCCCTCACAATGCACTGGGACACGGGTATTCCCTCACACTGCACTGGGACCCGGGTTTCCCCTCACACTGCACTGGGACCCAGGTTTCCCCTCACACTGCACTGGGACCCGGGTTTCCCCTCTCACATTGCACTGGGACTCAGATTTCCCCTCTCCCTGCACTGGGACCCGGGATTCCCCTCACATTGCACTGGGAACCAGGTTTCCCCTCACTCTGCACTGGGACCCATGTTTCCCCTCTATCTGCACTGGGACCCGGGTTTCCCCTCACATTGCACTGGGAACCAGGTTTCCCCTCACTCTGCACTGGGACCCATGTTTCCCCTCTATCTGCACTAGGACCCGGGTTTCCCCTCACACTGCACTGGGGCCCGGGTATCCCCTCACAATGCACTGGGACCCGGGTTTCCCCTCTCACACTGCACTGGTACCCGGGTTTCCCCTCTCCCTGCACTGGGACCCGGGTTTCCCCTCTCACACTGCACTGGGACCCGGGTTTCCCCTCTCCCTGCACTGGGACCCGGGTTTCCCCTCACACTGCACTGGGACCCGGATTTCTGCTTAAACAGCACTGGGACCCGCGTTTCCCCTCACTCTGCACTGGGACGCGGGTTTCCACTCACATTGCACTGGGACCCAGGTTTCCCCTCTCTCTGCACTGGGATCCAGGTTTCCCCTCTCCCTGCACTGGGACCCGGGTTTCCCCACTCCCTGTACTGGGACCCGGGTCTCCCCTCACACTGCACTAGGACCCGGGTTTCCCCTCACTCTGCACAGGGACCCGGGTTTCCTCTCTCACACTGCACTGGGACCCAGGTTTCCCCTCTCCCTGGACTGGTACCCGGGTTTCCCCTCACACCGCACTGCGACCCAGGTTTCCCCTCACTCTGCACTAGGACCCGGGTTTCCCCTCACATTGCACTGGGAACCAGGTTTCCCCTCACTCTGCACTGGGACCCATGTTTCCCCTCTATCTGCACTAGGACCCGGGTTTCCCCTCACACTGCACTGGGGCCCGGGTATCCCCTCACAATGCACTGGGACCCGGGTTTCCCCTCTCACACTGCACTGGTACCCGGGTTTCCCCTCTCCCTGCACTGGGACCCGGGTTTCCCCTCTCACACTGCACTGGGACCCGGGTTTCCCCTCTCCCTGCACTGGGACCCGGGTTTCCCCTCACACTGCACTGGGACCCGGATTTCTGCTTAAACTGCACTGGGACCCGCGTTTCCCCTCACTCTGCACTGGGACGCGGGTTTCCACTCACATTGCACTGGGACCCGCGTTTCCCCTCACTCTGCACTGGGACGCGGGTTTCCACTCACATTGCACTGGGACCCAGGTTTCCCCTCTCTCTGCACTGGGATCCAGGTTTCCCCTCTCCCTGCACTGGGACCCGGGCTTCCCCACTCCCTGTACTGGGACCCGGGTCTCCCCTCACACTGCACTAGGACCCGGGTTTCCCCTCACTCTGCACTGGGACCCGGGTTTCCTCTCTCACACTGCACTGGGACCCAGGTTTCCCCTCTCCCTGGACTGGTACCCGGGTTTCCCCTCACACTGCACTGCGACCCAGGTTTCCCCTCACTCTGCACTAGGACCCGGGTTTCCCCTCACTCTGCACTGGGACCCAGGTTTCCCCTCTCCCTCGACTGGTACCCGGGTTTCCCCTCACACCGCACTGGGACCCAGGTTTCCCCTCACACTGCACTGGAACCCAGGTTTTCCCTCACACTGCACTGGGACCCGGGTAGCCCCTCACAACGCACTGGGACACGGGTATCCCCTCGCACTGCACTGGGACCCAAGTTTGCCCTCACACGGCACTAGGACCCGGGTTTCCCCTCACTCTGCACTAGGACCCGGGTTTCCCCTCACTCTGCACTGGGACAGGGGTATCCTCTCACACTGCACTGGGACACGGGTTTCCCCTCACTCTGCACTGGGATGCGGGTTTCCCCTCATACTGCACTGGGACACGGGTTTCCTCTCACACTGCACTGGGACACGGGTTTCCCCTCACCTTGACGGGGACCCGGGTTTCCCCTCTCCCTGCACTGGGACACACATTTCCCCTCACATTGCACTGGGACCAGGTTTCCCCACTCTCTGCACTTGGACCCCGGTTTCTCCTCTCCCTGCACTGGGACCCGGGTTTCCTCTCTCACACTGCACTGGGACCCAGGTTTCCCCTATCCCTGGACTGGTACCCGGGTTTCCCCTCACACCGCACTGGGACCCAGGTTTCCCCTCACACTGCACTGGGACCTGGGTTTCCCCTCTCACATTGCACTGGGACTCAGGTTTCCCCTCTCCCTGGACTGGGACCCGGGTTTCCCCTCACACTGCACTGGGGCCCGGGATTCCCCTCACACTGTACTGGGACCCGGGCTTCCCCTCACACTGCACTGGGACCTGGGTTTCCCCTCACACTGCACTGGGACCCGGGTTTCCCTTCATATTGCACTGGGACCCGGGTATCGCCTTACACTGCGCTGGGACCCAGGATTCCCCTCACACTGCACTGGGACCCGGGTATCCCCTCACACTGCACTTGCACCCGGGTTTCCCCTCTCACATTGCACTGGGACTCAGATTTCCCCTCTCCCTGCACTGGGACCCGGGATTCCCCTCACATTGCACTGGGACCTGGGTTTCCCCTCACTCTGCACTGGTACCCGGGTTTCCCCTCTCCCTGGACTGGTACCCGGGTTTCCCCTCACTCTGCACTAGGACCCGGGTTTCCCCTCACACTGCACTGGGACCCGGATATCCCCTCACAATGTACTGGGACACGGCTATCCCCTCGCACTGCACTAGAACCCAAGTTTGCCCTCACACGGCACTGGGACCCGGGTTTCCCCTCACTCTGCACTGGGACCCGGGTTTCCCCTCACTCTGCACTGGTACCCGGGTTTCCCCTCTCCCTGGACTGGCACCCGGGTTTCCCCTCACTCTGCACTAGGACCCGGGTTTCCCCTCACACTGCACTGGGACCCGGATATCCCCTCACAATGTACTGGGACACGGGTATCCCCTCGCACTGCACTAGAACCCAAGTTTGCCCTCACACTGCACTGGGACCCGGGTTTCCCCTCACACTGCACTGGGACCCGGGTTTCCCCTCACATTTGAAGTGGAAGTGAAGAGCAACTGCTTCCATCAGAGGGTTCTAAATCCGTGGAATTGTTTACCACGGACAGCTGTTCAGGCTGTGTCATTAATTATATTCAGGGTTGAGATAGATTTGAAATGAGTTTGAGAATTTTGGGACTTGGGTAAGAGACAGGAAAGTGGAGTTGAGGATTATCAGATCATCATATTCTCCTTGATTGGTGGAGCAGAACCTGTGGGCTAAATGGTCTACCTCCCATCGAGTCTACTCCACCATAGCTGATAATTTCCTTTCTCCATTCTAAGAGGTCTTCCCTTTACTCTAAGTCTGTGCCCTCGGGTCCCACCCTCTCCTACCAATGGAAATATCTTCCCAACATCCACTCTGTCCAGGCCATTCAGTGTTCTGTAAGTTTCAATTAGATCCCCCCAGTCATCCTTCTAAATTCCATTGAGTATAGTCCCAGAGCCCTATCCTATTCTGCTGAGCATTTCTCCAGATGGTTGAGACTGCACTAACCTGGATGGCCACCCTTGAGCAGACTGGGAACCTGATGCCATAGCTTCCTCCGGCAGCCTGTACCATCCTACCCAGATCCCAGTAAGCAAATCGGATATTCAATTTCCTCTTATCTGCCATGTCCAGGCTAAATGTCACAAATTGTGCAGAGGAGCTCCAGACTAACAGTGCTTGGCTGCGTGCATAGCAGTCCTTTCAAACCGGTGCTAGTGATCCAAAGATGCCTCGTCAGTATTGAATACCTCAGTGAAAATCGGCCTGGCGTGGGATGAGAGGAGTACGGTATGGTGGCATCGTCTGTCGTTATGAGTTTGAAAAGATTATACAAGAAAACTCATTCAGACACAAGGATAGAAACACTCCATGAATCCCGATAAAAATAATGCTGAAAACATGATAAAAATCTAGCCCTGTGTATTGATCTTCCAAATAAAGATCATTTATTTTTGCCATTCTGATCTCACTGTTTGAAAACAAAAATTTGTTCCTTGCAACCTTTCCTTTCAAAAAAGTCAAATATGCTTGAATATTCCGGTCCCAGTTTTGCTTACACAGAACGTAGAAAACATAGGACAGTACAGCAAAGCACAGGTCCACGATGTTGTGCCAAAATTTTACCCTAAACTTAAGGCGTATCTAACCTCCACCCCTACTATATACTATCATTCATATGCCTATCTAATAGCCTTTTAAATGCGCTTAATGAGGCCGACTCCACTATCCTCTCCGGCAATGCATTCCACACCCTGACCACTCTCTGAGTAAAGAACCTACCTCTGACATCTCCCCTACATCTACCTTCACTCACTTTAAAATTATGTTCCCTCGTAAAAGCTACCTCCACCGTAGGAAAAAGTCCCTGGCTACCCACTCTATCTATATCGCTGAGCATTTTGTACATGTGGACCTTTTAGTCAGTTCACTCAATAGCTACAACATCACATTCATGTTCTATACGTGGTATCAATTAATTCATCTTCCTCTGAATCCTGCAAGCATTCAGCTGAAGAGATTTAATTCTGTCTTATACAGCCATAAAGTCTGACAGCACTGATACAGGCCCTTCGGTCCAGCTAGTCCATGCTGAACATAATCCCACTAGTCCCACTTGCCTGCTCCTGCCCCATATCCCTCCAAACATTCCCCAATCATGTGCTTATCTAAATGTCTTTTAAAAGTTGCAACTATATTTGACTTGCAGTGAAAGGTTGGATAGGCTGAGACTTTTCTCACTGGAGTGTAGGAGGGGTACCTTATAGAGTTTATAAAATCATGAGGGGTATGGATTAGATTCCCTACAGTGTGGAAACAGGACCTTCGGCCCAACAAGTCCACACTACTGCTTGAAGCATCCCACCCAGACCCACCCCCCTATAACCCACACACCCCTGAACACTACGGACAATTTAGCATGGCCGATCCACCCAGCTTGTCCATCTTTGGACTGTGGGAGGAAACCGGAGCACCCGGAGGAAACCCACGCAGACACGGGGAGAATGTGCAAACTCCACACAGACAGTTACCCGAGGCTGGAATCGAACCTGGGTCCCTGTGAGGCTGCAGTGCTAACCACTGAGCCACTGTGCTGCCCCAAATAGGAAAGGACACGAGAGGCAATTTTTTTACACAGCGCGTGGTTCATGTGCGGAATGAACTTCCTGAGGAAGTGAGGGATATGGGCACAAATACAACATTTAAGAGACACTTAGATAAGTATGTGAATACCTTTCCCCCTTGTGACCTTATTTACTGGTGCACTCTAAAGCCTGTGTGCTCTGTCTCTTCTTCTCACTCTGGTTATCATTATATGTATTACTACAGCTGTTTGTGTTTTTTTCCTGAATTTTCCAAATCTCCCTTCATGTAAAATGTCACCTTCACTATTTCAGTAAACATCCCTCCCTACAATCCCTGTTTGGCAATTTGCCAAGACTCTGGTCCAAGCTCAGTTCAGGTTAAAAATAGTCCAGTGGTACAGTTTCCCCATATTGGTACCAGGGACCCATGAATTAAAACCACTTCCTACACACCAATCCTAGAACTAACCCTCTGTTAATTCATTCATGGTACAGCTAGTAATTTGGAATTTAGTGTCCTTGTGGTTCTGCCTTTTAATTTTGCTGTTACTCAAAATGAAACCTCTTCTCTTGTATTACTGTAAGTTGTTGATGAGTGCTTTAGTTTTATTTAATTTTTAATTACTTCAATTTAGTACTTCATTACATGACTCCAAAATATCCCAGTAAACACACAATAAAATGTTTAGTTTGGACAAAATAAAGCCAAAAGGCAAAGCTATGTATTGAATAGCAAGTTTACAGAGAAAGGTTTATCGTTTAAAAGGAATGTGTACTTTTCAGATAAAGAAAACTGCCCCAATGATTATTCCTGTGTGTTTTTGTTGTTAGTTTTACGTTTACATGCATGAGTTTGGGTTCACGGTGGATTGGTCAATGCGAAGGCAAGGACAACAAATGCCATTAGACAAGTTTCATATGAGGCTGTTCTTTTACATAACAATACATGGTAGTCAGTGAAAAACAAGCTCTAATCTTAGTGTTACATTATTGGAAGGCTATTCCATTACCTCTGCCATAGAAAGCTAAGCATTCTATTTACATGCTCCCCCCTTCCTTTCGAACTCCACCCACTCAGTGCTATTTACACCCAGCGAAGAGCAGATCTTTGACATCATCAGGGTCCTAAAGCCTTCGCATAACATGGACAAATGTGCAGAGGAGGGAAATTTCCCAGTCTCACAAACTTGACCCAGGAGAGCTGGCCTGCGAAGTCAGAGTTTCATACTGAGCTGATGAGGTCCTCATGCTGGATGACCAAGGAATGAGAGCAGAAACTGCTGAACAACGTTTAAGTTGGGTACGAGGTCTATTGCCGTGCATGGATATTGCATAAAAATTAATTGAAAACAAAACTAAAACAACCTCCAGACAAAACTCTTCATATACCCATCCTCCGATATACCCTCCGAGAGCCATCAATGTCAAAATATATCACCAAACACTCTCCACCTAACCCATAGCCCTAAACATCCTCAACGCCAAGCTATGCGCCTTAATCGCCTTGCCGATCATCTCCCATATTCCCATGCCCTATACCCACGCCAAAAATTCTCACACTGTCCATGCCAGCATATGCGTCTTTACCTAGCACTAAATGTTCCTCTGTAGCACCCATGTGATCTGTTGATTCCCATTGCCATTTATAATCCATTTATTTTCAAATGCTATCCTGTGATCAGCAACCACCGTTTGCTCTCAATGTTAACTCATTTAGTATCCACCATATGTAAATCTCAGGAGCCAAGCTGGTGTATAATAAAGTTATGCACCCCAATGGTGGTATTGCTAATATATAAAAAAAATTGCTGATTTAAAAATTATGATGTTGACCTTCCTTCCGCTAATTCCTTATGAAAACAAAAATTTATATTATACATTCTTTGACAGCACTGATATGTCTTTGACTGCATTGACAATCCTTTGGCAGTTCTATGACAGCGTAAAATTGCAAAAGGGTTGATGGACCTGATATGCACACCCTTGTCTACTTTTACAATCCCAGAGTGTACCTCCCGAGGTCGCCTCACCCCTCCTGTCCACCAAGGGCACCATGGGACTGGATTCACAGAGGTACCTCACTCTAACTGAAACAGATCGACATTGACCTGGTACAGTCCACACACATCAGCCTCCAGACAGCCAGAACCCCAAAATGGATTTTAAATAATTGCCGTGGATCCACATGAAGCTTGGCGATCCCCAAACCCGTCCCAGTGAAAATCAGAAACAAGGTACATTTTTCGATTGACCAAGATTTCCGGGTGCAATGGGTTGGTGGCAAAATGTCTGGGTGAGTCTTTTACAGCTCTGATCGTGTATTCAGACCATACAAGGTCAAAAGTGTGACCTTCGATTGGTTGCTTGGCAGTAATTCTTTCACATTTGGCCATCATTGGAAGTGACCTCGATGTGACCAATTCAGAATGATATTTTTCAGTGCTTTTATCCCCTCAATTTTGATCATTTCATCTCAGACCAGATCGGTGTAATTTCCCGAATGGGTCGAGTTACTGGCTGAACTGGTTTAATGGAGATTGACTGCCTGACTGCATTGTTCCGATGAAGGAACAATACTTCTTTGACAGGGGCTTTCCTGACTTTGTGCAGTTGTCCATTCTGGCCTTTCAGGTGATCAATCCGAGAGAAATGTACAGCCTAGCGTGTGATAGTCTCAACGCTCCAATGGGCAGATGATAGCACGGACTGGAGTTAATCATCAGGACCCTGCAGGCTCCCAACTTCAGCAAACTCTGCAGGAAATGTGGCATGGACAAGTTGGGTCAAGGGGCCTGTTTCCATGCTGTAATCCTCTGTGACTGAAATGGCCAGGGAAATTGACCATTCCAATCGGCAACTCTCCTGGTCTGGAACCATCTGGAAGAATCCATTAAAGGTGGAGAATTTTGAATACCCTGCTTCCATTAAGTTTATCATGACCAAGGGAAAATTAGACGATGAAAATCCTTGTCCCATTTCTAGATATCTATCAGACTGACTCCCTGATGCACTACACACCTACCCAACGCTTCTGTCTGCTACCAGACCAAAGGCTCACCAGCCCTGGCACACATCTTGTGGGTTTAAATGCCCTAAGCACAACACCAGCCCCAACGACCATCCCCTGACACCAGGCTAGACAACAGCCTCACAGGAAATGACATCCCTTCCTTCCCCCTCACTCCGACCCCACACTGGCACTGACAAAATCCTGCCAAAGGACCTGCTTGACCCGGCCCCACCAAATCCCATCTCTGCTGGCTCTGACACGGCAACCCTCCCATCCCTTCTGACTCCAACACCCCCGCACCAACCAGCAGGCCCAGTGCCTCCCCACCACTCAAACTGCTGGATCCAGTACATCCAGCTCCACTACCCAGACCCACAACTACCTTAAGCAATCTATCATTTACCCGACACTCTACTTACCTGACACTCTACCCACCTGACACTCTACCTACCTGGCATTCTACCTATCTGACACTCTACCCATTTGGAACCTGGCACTCTGAACCCCAGACAGTTACCTTAAATGCTTACCCTTTCCCAATCAAGTCAAAATGACTGGCTCTTCTGTAGGATATTTAATTTTTTGAAAGACAGATTGATGTAAAAGGGAGCTGGTGGTTGGGGTGGAGGAGTCTGGGGATGAGTTGAATTATCCCGATCTCCCTGAAGTGAAAAAGAACAGCTTGCTTTCAGTTACACTCTGCATTTCCGAAGCAGTAACTCCCCACTGAAATGAATGGAAAATTAGAGGAGAGGCAGCCAGACGGTGGCACCTCTCCTTGCAATACCCAGGCCAATAATTAAATTTGATGCTTGTCTAAAAGTAGGATCTTACAGCAGCAAATTAGCGCTCTTAAAATTCTAAACTGTTAAAACCAGACTTAATCATGACAGATGAATGAATTATTAATTTTTCATTTACATTTTAATTGAGGTATGTGATTTGGTTAATCATCTGTTCTGATCTGGTTGCTAATTATATGATAACCCTTAATTAATACACGGGAGCAATTGTAAAGTGCAGAGTGAGAAGTGAGAAGTTGGATTGTTCACCCACTAATAGGGCATGTGAGCTGAGTGCAGACCGTCGTTTTACCCTATTGATGATGTATCGTTGCAATAGTAATCCTGCTCAGTATGAGAGAAAGCGCAGGTTCAGACATTTGGTGAGAAGTGGTTTCTTTGGATACATTTTAGTGCAAAATTTTGTCCTCCCCTAACATGGAGTCTGCAGGCTGCTTCATCATGGACACCCAAGCACAGGCATAATCACAGAAGAGAGGAGGCAGACATATTGGTGCTGTGACCCCTGAACAATCTGCTACTTTGACCTGCTAATGGTGACTATGACTGGACCCACAATAAGGTCCCTTGACGTGCCCAGCCTTCCAGATGGTACGGTGGCTCAGTGGTTAGCACTGCTGCCTCACAAGCACCATGACCCAGGTTCGATTCCAGACTTGGGCGACTGCCTGGGCAGACTGTCTCCCCGTGTCTGTGTGGGGATCCCTCCGGGAGCTCTGGTTTCATCCCACAGTCCAAAGATTTGCAGGTTAAGTGGATTGGCAATGCTTAAAAAAAACATTGCCCAATAGTGTCCAGTATTGTGCAGGCTAACTGAGTTAGCCACGATAAACATCCCATGTAGGGCTATGGGCATGTTCTCAGGAGGGGTAGGTGCACACCCAATGGTCTGGATGCTCTCTTTCTGCACCGTAGGGATTCTAAGATTCTCCCTGAGTGAGTTGGCCTGGTCAAGTGCTTGGGCTAGCAGTGAAATCAGAATTGAAAAGCAGCCCCTTGAAATAGCCAACCGGGGGCCAAAAACAAAATCATTCCAAACTTATAAAACTATACCGTCCAGGCCACAAAATTTGCACATGGCCTGGTATCCTCGCACTAGCTAGTTTGACGCAATTAGAACTATGAAGTGCCAGAGAGAGAATGTCTATCTCCATTGGGATCTAATGCAGGACTGCCCGATTCTGCTCTGAAAAACAGTTGATGCGGTGGCACACTGCATAGAGTTAAAGCAACTTTAACACTAACTCTTTCAGAATCATTATCTTATACAGCAACTTTTAACGCCCTAGTAAACATTTGGATAGGTCTGTATACTTTTACCACAACCCATCTCTCCCCAAGTCTTTTACTTCACAAATGCAGATGGTCTACAATTTACAGAATTCTTCCAGGACACCTTCACCTCTGACTTGTATGATCAGTAGGACTTGTTTTTGAAGGCTGTTGATGTGGATTGTGGCCTGGAACTTGATCGGTCTCAGAACCATTTCTCCGCTGGAGACTCCTTTCTCTGATCCATTGCCTATTCTTAACCCCTTAGAAGCCCCCCGATCACTTGGGCTTCATTTTAAGTGAACTCTCCCCTGTTAATTCAGAAAGTTGCTTCATAAAGGAGTCTGGGGGACTTTTAATCCCATGAACGTTCGTCATGGAAGATGACTGCGATGTTAAAACAATTCCTTTTGTGAGCAATTCCAGGTCCCTGTATCGGGCAATCTGATGGAATACTTATTCTCCTTTTTTGCAATTCCTGGGTGTTCATGCAATTTCTGCTTTTCGACTGAGCCCTAAATGAGTGGACAGTGGCCTGGCTCCCATGGAGTCACATGCAGCTCATCTCCATTTCCTTTATGCTGGGCAATGATGTCAATCTATTGACACATCAGTTGAACTATATCATTCAAGTTTTGGACTAGATTGAATACTATCATTTGCTCGCTGTGGATGTTCCTTCAGCTGAATGACACTTTTTGACATTGACTTTTAGGACGGTCGCATCCTCATTATGTGGTCATAATTCAGTAATTTTGTCCCTACTACATCTACAAGTTTGCCCAAGAAACCACCTGTTGTAGGCTGGATCTCAAACAATGATGAGACAGAGCACAGGGAAGAGAAAGAGAGTGTGGTGACAAGTTGTAAAGGTCGTAATGTCTACCTCAGTAAAATGAATGAGCTAGTCATTGACTTCAGGAAGTGGAGTGGAGGTCACGCCCCTGTTCACATCAATGGTGCAGAGGTGGAGAATGTCAAGAGTGCCAAGTTTCCTGGGAATTATGATCACCAACAGTCTGTCCTGTCCACCCACAATGATGCTATAGTCAAGAAAGCACAGCAATGGCTCTTCTTCCTTAGGAACTTGGCATGTCCACAATGGCTTTTACCAATTTTTATAGATGTACCATAGAAAGCATCCAGCTTGGCACAACTACTGCTGTGCCCAGGACTATAAGAAACTACAGAGAGTTGTGAATACAGCCCACTTCATTACACAAACCAACCTCCCAGCCATTGACTTTGTCTACAGTTCTTGCTGCCTTGGGAAGGATCATCAAAGACCCTCCCACCCTAGTTATAAGCTCCTCCATCGGAAGTAGACGTGAAAGTTTAAACACACATAGCAACAAACTTCAAGAGCATCCCCCCACTCTTATTAGACTTCAGAATGTACTTCTCAAATTTTAAACTTTAATGTTGCTCTCACTCTTTGTGCACCTTCTCTGCCGCCATGACATTGCATTCCTCATTCTGTTCGATCACCCTAATACACTTTGTACAGTATGATTTGCCTGTACTGCTTGCAAAACAAAGTTTTTTTGCCGTACCTAGGTAAATGTGACAATAATAAATCAAATCAGAAAGACTTAGGGTCATTATAGGTCAGATCAGAGATAGGAATAAAGGATCAAAATTGCAGGAAGGCCAACTGTAATAAGATAAGACAGGATCTGGCCAAAGTGAACTGAGAACAACTGGTTGCAGGAATATCCACATCAAAGCAATGGGAGACATTCAAAAGGGTAACAGTGGGAGTGCAGGGCCAACACATTCTCAAAAAGGGAAAGGCTGGGACTGAAAAACCTCTGGATATCAACAGACGTACAGGATCAGATAAGGAAAAAAAATGCGCAAATACCAAAGGCTAAAAGCAGCAGATGCTGTTGAAGGGTACAGAAAGTGCACAGGGTTACTTAAAAGAATAAAATCCTGCCACCCATATCAAAATACAGCCCCATGTTCTTTGCCTCTTGAACTTCTCAAAACCTTCTGGCAGATGTCACTGATGTGAACTCTGGTGCAAATAACCTGATGCAAAATTGAAACTTTATTTCACCAGCTGCACAAAATAGGACGGGGTAGGAAATCCCAATGTGACAAACATCTTTCATTGTGTTTCCTGTTAGAATGAAAAGCATGATGCATACGGGTACAGTTACAGCATGTAAAAGGCATTTGGATAAGTACATGAATAGGAAACATTTAGACTGATACGGGCCAAGCGCGGGAAGGTGGACTGGTTTCGTTTGGGATTATGGTTGGCATGGACTGATGTGAGCAAATGAGAGGTTTTGCACTTTGGAAAAAAGAATACAGGCATGGACTATTTTCTAAATGGTGAGAAAATTCGTAAAGCAGAAGTACAAAGGGATCTGGGAGTGTTGGTCCAGGATTCTCTAAAGGTTAACTTGCAGGTAGAGTCCGTGATTAAGAAAGCGAATGTAATGTTGTCTTTTATCTCGAGGGTTGGAATATAAAAGCAGTGATGTGCTTCTGACACGTTATAAAGCTCTAGTTAGGCCCCATTTAGAATACTGTGTCCAATTTTGGGCCCCACACCTCAGGAAGGACATACTAGCACTGGAGCGTGTCCAGCAGAGATTCACACGGATGGTAGGTTTACAGCTAAGGATCCTGGGATTGTATTCATTAGAGTTTAGAAGGTTGAGGGGAGATCTAATAGAAACTTACAAGATAATGTATGGCTTAGAAAGGGTGGACACTGGGAAGTTGTTTCTGTTAGTCGGGGAGACTAGGACCCCTGGGCACAGCCTTAGAATTAGAGGGGGTCAATTTAAAACGGAAATGAGACGACATTTCTTCAGCCAGAGAGTGGTGGGCCTGTGGAATTCATTGCCACGGAGTGCAGTGGAGGCCGGGACATTAAATGCCTTCAAGGCAGAGATCGATAAATTCTTGATCTCACAAGGAATCAAGGGCTACAGGGAGAGTGCAGCGAAGTGGAGTTGAAATGCCCATCAGCCAGGATTTAAATGGCGGAGTGGGTTTGATGGGCCAAATGGCCTTACTTCCACTCCTATGTCTTATGGTCTAATGGATTCGTTGGACCAAAAGATCTGTTTCCATGTTGTATGGCTCTATGATCCTATGATGGTACATTACAGTGTCCCATGTAACATTGAGGAACCTCGTTAAGCTGGCTTGTGCATGATTATTTTACTCAGTGTCTTCCTTTGTTCTGACTTTCAACATGAATATATCTATTCTTTGAACATGAGACCTCCCCCTTATAGCCTTGATCAAACTGTTTAAGAAATGCTGGTCAGCAAAAATACCAATTAACACCAGCTCTCGCTGTCTAAGATGGATATTCCCTGACAAGTAAGTCAATGAATTTGACAGGACAGAAGGCGGCCACTTGGCCCATCATGTCAGCAAACTCTTCCTGCTTTCAGAGTTAATCTTGTATTATGAAAGCAGAAAAATCTTCCATTTCCCCCTACTCCCAATGCCTCCAGCACTACCCATTGCATTTCATATGGGCAGGTAATGGCTTCAGTTGTTGACTCAGCATTCTCCTCTCTTTCCAGTCCCAGCAGATCGCTGGATTTTATGTCTTTGGTGATCTTGCTTATCCTTTGAAGCCGAGCTGCAATATAAATCATGCCACTTGCTTCAAAACCCCGAATGGCAAGCCATCAGCAATCATTGGTTACACTTAGTTTCAACAACTCCTTTTCAAAGCCGGCAATACTAATCCTGGTCTAAGGTTACGAAAACTGTTTGTGTTCTATGTCAATCAACTTAATTACCCAGGCTGAAAAGAACAGCAATCAAACTTACATCTGAATTCGGAGGCATTGATGAGTAGCCATTCATTTTAAAGGGTAGGGTTGAGGAGAATCCCTCTGGAGAACATGCAAGTCTTTGCCATGGGGAATGGTGGAAAGAGAAACCATTAAGAGAAAATCCATGATAACACTCTGGAGAGCTGGATGAGCACAGCAGGCCAAGCAGAATCAGAGGAGCAGGAAAGTTGACGTTTTGGGCCTGGACCCTTCTTCTGAAATGTTCCTACTATCTCAGAGAAAATCCGTGATGATTATGCAAAGACAAAAATGCAGAACTACAACTAGCGAGTAAAGCAGAGCTCCAATTAATCTGACAAAATCCTGCCACAAACACTATGGGCTAAAATGATTTATTCCTCTTGTGCTGGACACTATCATTCCATAAAATACCGACAAACCATCATGTTGGGTTTTGTTACTAAGAGTCTGCAGGAGTTGCAATGAATTTATTGAATGGACCACATATTTAAAGTGCGCTTGTCACCATTTGGACATTTAAAAAAAAAATTTGTTAACAAGATATGGCCGTCACTGGCTAAGTTTGTTGCCCATCCCTAATTGCCCAGAGGGCTATAAAGAGAGAATCACATTGCTGTGGGTTTGGAGTCACAAGTAATCCAGAACAGGTAAAGGTGGCATTTTCTTCCCCTAAAGGGCATTGGTGAATCAGGTGGGGTTTTCTGACAATCGACAATGGATGCATGGTCGTCATTAATGCCAGATTTTTATGGAATTCGAATTCTGCCGTCTGCCATGGTGGGATTCAAGCTTGGGTCTCCAGAACATTACCTTGGTCTCTAGATTAGCATTCCAGAAATATTGGAATAAATATCCCACCGGGCCCTTGCCTCCCCTATTTTTACTTTAACCTATTCTAGTAAGCAACCTGTTCAGTGATGTTATTACGCGTCTCTGGGGCGGGTGGGCCTTGAACCTGGGCCCCTCTTAGTCCGGGGACAGAGACACTACCCTTGCATCACAAGAGGGGCATGCTATCAACATTGCCTTGACATTTCATTCGGCTGCCTGGTTTCTAAAGCATCTGAAAACCACTTACATTAATTATAGGCATTGTAATAAATTACAAATAGTATATACTTTACACTGTAACTAATGTGTCAGTGACTATTAAATATCATTAGCTTGTTTCCTATTGTGTCAATCCCAGTTAAATAAATGTTTTGCTTCACTTGCCTGAGATGTCTTTATTTGTTATTTCAAAACAAGAACATAAATCATTGCTGGCCTCCTTCATCCTGTTGACAAAACCTTCTCACACATGAAATATGCCATACAAGAGGGGTCATTTCTTAGTTTATACGGAATTGTTCTGAAGTCAAACCACAAACGATGGGTGCAAATTAATATCATGATATTAATTGGACGCAATTATTTCCAGTTAATCAAAGTCAGACTCAACACTGCACAATGTGCGGTGAATCATGGTGGACAATCAAACAAGTAACTGGAGGAGAAAGCTCAGCGTTTCCATCCTCAATGAAAACCCACACATGCAGTTTAGTTTTATGCATTGACTGTGGAATGACTTGGCTCTTTATATCACATGCTACTTGTACTGTTCAGCCTGCATATGATCCTTTGTTGCGTCTTCACTGCCTCATTATTAAGTACGCTGGATGCCACAGACAGCACTTTCCTATATTCTTTCAATTAAAAGTGCCAAGGCAAAGATTTGCCCAACTTGAGGTCCCCAGCATCCAGATGCCAACCTTCAGCCAATTGGTTCATTCCACATGGTACAAAGAAATGGCTGAACACACTGGATTCCTGAAAAGAAAAGTCATGTTTAACGAACTTGCTGGAGATTTTGAAAGAAGTGCCAGCAAAGGCCAATGAGCAGGATGCTTTTGATGTCGTCCTAACAGCATTCTGGAGATGGTCCTGGAGACTTGCGATCCAGAATAACTTTGATCCTAGCTGACCTGTTCCAATACAACTACAACTCCGCTATCTACTCAACAATGTTTCCGATTCACAAAAAGGAAAGATAAATTGCAACTCTTCAGCGAGCGCTCCAACAGCCTACTGTCGTTGAATGTGTAATTAAAACAGGAAGTGGTGGAAATGCTCAGCAGGTCTGGATGCATTTGTGCAGAGATAAACAGTATTGATGCTTCAATATGACTCTTCTTCAGAACTTTAATGAAAAATATCATTGAAGGCGCAACTTAGAATCAATGTGCCTACTGCTGAACCTTTTAAGTTCTGCCAGGGTCACTCAGCTCCTGACCTCACCCCATCCTTGGTGTAACTGTGGACAAATAGGCTGAATCTGAGCTTGTACTTTTTTGGGCTTAGAAACATGAGAGATGACATTATTGAAACATACAAGATTCTTCAAGGCCTTAATAGGATGTTGAAAGATTTGTAGGAGAGACTAAGACTAGACAGCATAATCACATAGCAAAGGCCCACAGATGTAAGGCAGAGATGAGGAGGAATTCCTTGTCTCAGAGGGTAGTGAATCTGTGGAATCATTTACCAAAGAGCATTGTCAAGGCTGGATCTTTAAGAATGTTCATGGCTCAGGTGGGCTGAATTCTGGTTAGTTAATAAGTCAAGGGAAATTGGGAAATTGCAGAAAAATGGAGTTGAGGATTATCAAATTCGGCATGACCTCATTAAATGGCAGATCTGACTCGATGGGCCAAATACACTACTTCTTCAATGTCTTGTGATCTGAATTAAAGATATGAGATGAGAACAGCTTCCCTTTACAGCTGAGCAAAATTGAAGTCAATGGTATTTGGGGAAAAGCCTTTGTTGTTTGATGTCGTCATTGGCACAAATGAGGATAGTTGTATTTTAATAATTACACACATAGACACACACACACACACACACACACACACACACACACATACACACACACACACACACACAGAAACACACTCATATACACAGAAACATACAAACACACACACTAAAACAAATATATACAGACGCACAAACACACACACAAAAACACACACAACATGCACACAAACACACACATATACACAGAAAAACACAAACACACACACACACAAAAACAAATATACACAGACACACACAGACACACACACGCACCCACCCACACACACAGATACACTCACTCACATGCACACACTCACACACACACACACACACACACACACACACAGACACACACACAGAGACACACACACACACACACACACACACACACAGAAACACACATATATACACAAACACACACACTAAAACAAATATATACAGACACACACACAGACACACAAACACACACACAAGTACACACACAACATGCACACAAACACACACATATACACAGAAAAACACAAACACGCACACACAAAAACAAATATACACAGACACACAAACACCTACAGGCACACACACACAAATACACACAGTCACAGATACACACACACACACACACACACCCACACACACACACAGGCACACACACGTGCGCACACGCACACACAGAAACACACTCATATGCACACAAACACACACAAGTACACACAACACACACAAAAACACACACAACATGCACAGAAACACACACATATACCCAGAAACACACAAACACGCACACACAAAAACAAATATACACAGACACACATAGACACACAAACACCTACAGGCACACACACACAAATACACACATAGACACGCTCACTCATATGCACACACTCACACACACACACATACACAGATACACACACATACACATATACACACATGCACCCACACACACACGCACGCACATAGAAACACACTCATATACACAGAAACACACAAACACACACACTAAAACAAATATATACAGACACACACACAAATACACACAACATGCACAAAGGCACACGCAACATGCACAGAAATACACACACATATACACAGAAACACACAAACACGCACACACATAAATATACACGGACACACACAGACACACAAACACCTACAGGCACACACACACACACACAAATACACACACAGACACACTCACTCATATGCATACACTCACACACACACATACACACACACACACGCACTCACGCACACACACGCACCCCCACACGCGCGCGCGCACACACACACTTACACACGCACACATGGCTGTCATCAGGCTGTTTCTCCTTCACTTAAAACTTCTGGTGCCATCTGACTCAACTGTATAACAAACTGCCATCTCCAAAAGTAACATAGCCCTGCACAGATAAATATGCACAGTATCTGAACAGTCAGTTTCACATCTGTGCTGGGGAAGCTTCCAGAAACAATTGTTTGGAAAAGAATTTGTAGTCAGATGGATAAAAGTAGGTTGATTAGGAAGAACCAGCTGGGATTCCTAAAGGGAAAGCCACGTTTGGCTAATTGCTGGAAATTTTTGAAGAAGTATCAGCAAAAGCCAATGCTGTTGATATGGTGTGCATGATCTCTACGTAACATTTGGTACACTGCCCCATAACAGACTTGTGGGAAAATTATAACTCATGGACTAAAAGGGACAGTAGCAACAAACGTATGGCCGAGTGATTGGAAATGGGGAGTGATGGGTCAATTGACATTTGTCAGCTTGGGTGTTGGAGCTTGGAGTTCTCCAGGGATCCATATTGGGCTTCTTGCTTTTCCTGATACATCATGATCAAGATCTTGGTGTTCAGGACACTGTTAACTAGAAAAAGGAGAGTGCGGAGCTTCAAAACTGCATAGACATGTTGATGGAGTGGGCAAGTAGGTGGCACATGACATCAAAGCCACGAGGTGTGAGTTAATGTATTTTGGTTAGAAGGACGGCAACAGGAATTATAAAATAAGGGGTACCATGTTTGGGGAACTCCAAACAAATTTTCATCCAACCTGAAAAATATCAATTGACCCATCACTCCCCATTTCCAATCACTCAGCCATACATTATTTGCTACTGTCCCTTTTAGTCCATGTTACTAATCAATTGTAATGACATCCGTGGAACACAATATTTGGAACTTTTTAAAGAAGAGGTCAGTACTTACACTGAGAGGAAACAGAGCAGTGGAACTTGAATGTTAGCTCTCTAAATTGTGATATTCATGAAAATTAACCTATGTGTCCCTGTTATTGGGGAAAATGAGTAAAACTAAGCACTACACTGCAGAGACAAGCATATAAATAAGTCTGGAATAAAAACATCCCTCGTATGCCCATTTGACAAACTAAACATGAGAGAACCTCTTCATTTTAACATGTAAGAATCAATAGGCTACTGAGAAAGCACAAAGATCCCTTAAGGTTTTCGATGGATCTACAGGGAATGTTTAATTCCTACAAGACATTTCCAAAATATGGTCTTTGTATAAATAAATTAAAATAATTCAGAGAAAAAAAACCTGGGCTTTATTATTTGAAGTGGAGAAAATTGCTAGCAGAATCTGAGGTATGGAGTTACTTACCTGTGTTTAACAACTCTGTGGTGTCAGTCTCTCAGCATGGTCAATGCACTCATCTGTGTCCTGTTAAATCTCTGTAAACAACTGTCTTAAAATATTCTGTTTCCCTTTAAACCTGTGCTCAAGTTTGGGGAAACAACCGAAGCAATCTCAAGTTTTTTGAAGCCCAAAAAACTAGAAATTGAAAAGAGAAAACATTAGCTTTGACCTTGCTCTGTTGCAGTGACCTTGACAACCCATCTTTCTCAGAAGCTCCGTGCCACATGCTATTTCCTGGGGCTGGAGTCCACCAAGATAGACAGGAATGGGTTCTCCGAGCAGCAGTATTTTGTTAAGCACTCAATAGCCAATGTGTGGTTTGACAGGCCTCAAGATCTAGTCAATTTAAAGGGAAAGAGAGACAGCGTGGGACTCCTTAGCCTTCCGTGAATGTGACCAATACTCCCACTGATATTTCCTTTCAGTCCATTACTTTCTTTTTCTTTTCTTTGATAGTGAACGAGCCAAGCTAAGGTACCGTTCCATTGGTAATAGCTGCCCTCGAAATGGGCTCTCTGAATGTCCGAGATGCATTTTGGAGCATGAAGTATGCTAAGAGGACTTGCGAAGAAGTGTGAGGGTTGAGGGTGTGGAAGGTCAGTGGAGACTATTGAAGGGTAAGGGTTCAAAAGTGACTGGACCTGCCCACCTGATGTTCAAAACAATGTGTTAAAGCAATCAAAAACAGAAATTTTGGCTGACGCCCCCTCGGTACTTGGTAACTGAGGCTGAAGATAGCACAGGCTCCCACACTTCAGTAGAACTTAGGGCTAAATGATTAAAAACATCCACTTTCTTGCTTCCCTGAGCCACAGAGATGTTGTAACTGGCAGAAAACTAATGTACCTCACCTAGCAGATGTCCAGTCTGGCTGCTCCAAATTGTGTGAGATCCCAGAAGACCATGATTTCCTCACTGAGCCTTGCCTCATGATAAGGTTTAATAAAACTGCATTGTGGATCGACATGCTTGTTATGGGATGTGGGTGTCACTGTAAGGTGAGCACTTATTTTAGTCCACAGCTGCCCTTGAAAAGGTTTTGCTGCGCTTCCTTCATTATCCATTACGTTCTGTGTGGTATAGACATTGCTAAAGTGCAATTCGGATGGGATAAAGTAATATGTCCAAAACAGAGATAGTGAGAACCGCTGACTCGGAACGCCAGCTTTCTTGCTCCTCTGACGCTACCTGGCCTGCTGTGTTCCTTCAGCTTCACACTGTGTTATGTAGAAGCCAAGGTGGTGTTCAATTTGGAGAGGAAGCCAGAGCTGGGAATGACTTGGTATGCTTGTTGCTGTTACTGACCCAGGCAGGAGAGGTCATGAGTTTGCTGTTAAAGGACCAGTTCTGGTCACCACGCTATCAGAAGGATGTGGATGTCTTGGAAAGGTTTACCAGGATGTTGCCTGGTGAGGGGGTTTATAGTGATGAAGAAAGCTTGTGTAGACTGGGTTTGTTTCCACTGGAACGCAGGAGGTTGGGGAGCAATTTGACAGAGGTTTATAAGATTGTGAATGGCATGGATATAGTGGAAAGTGTGAGGCTTTTTTTCCCAGGATGGAGAGGTCAATTACTAGGGGACACAGTTTCAATGTGCAAGGTGGGAGGGGAAGGTTTAAAAGAGATGTGAGAGGCACATTTTTCACACAAAGGGTGGTGAGCGGCTGGAAAACACTGCCAGAGGAGGTGTTGGAAACAGACACAGTAGCAGCATTCCAGAAGCACCAGGACAAATACATGAATACGAAGGGAATAGAGGGATATGGATCCTGTAAGTGAAGACAGTTTTAGCATGGAAGGGCAAAATGTGTCAGTACAGACTTGAAGGGCCATAGGGCCTGTTTATATGCAATACTGTTCTTTGTTCTTTGAGCTTTGGCATGTTGCCAGAGTGGATATTACACATAGTGTGCAAAGTACTGTCATGGATGGGATGCCAATTAAATGTGTGACATTTTTTCTTCTTGAAAGTAATTAGATTTGTACCCATCCAGGCAAATGGAGAAAATTCACACTTCTAACCTACACTGTTCAGATCCAGGAGATCAGTTACTTATCACACAATAACATGCCTAAGGCCTACTGTAGCTGCACAATGTTAACAAGGCTGGTATAGTTCTGTTTGTGGTCAATAGAAACCTCCAGAATGTTGATGGTGGGGGATTCAGTGATGGTAATGCCATTGAATGTCAAGGGGAGTTGGTTCTTGTTGGAAACGGTCATTGCTTGGCACTTGAGTAGTATGAAAGTATTAGCTGCTTGTTCGCCCAAACCTGGGCATTGAACAAATTAACTATAGCCGGGAACAGGAGTCAAGGTTTGGGGCAATGACAAGTGTAAGTCCAAATCTCAATGCCGCAAGCATTATTCAAAATACTGTGTAAGTCCTCATTAATACAAAATCTGATACAGATAAACCTGTTAGTTCAGCTGAACTGCAGAAATGTACAAACTGCGCAGCACAATATCTAAATCATGTTTAGCTACAAAGCTCTTCCTTACAAAACCTCTTTAAATTCAATGAAGAGTGTTTCATTGGTAATTAATTTATTGACTTTTTGAAACAAATTATTCCAGAAATTCGATTGAATTGAGTAGAGATTGTTGCAAATGTGAAATGTTCACCTTACTGCAATACAAGCACCAATCACTGTTACTTTCATTACCAAACTCAAATCCAAAGTACTTTACTACATAGTTACAACCTTTTTGCTATAAAACAAGGTTTTCTCCAGAATAATGAAATTCTTGCTGTGCAGCTTCCTGGTGTGTCAGTAACTGAAGGATGGGAGAAGCATGGGCATGCTCCTTATTTCAATGTGCCAACTGAAGATAAAAGTGGAGAAAACTTAGGAAAATTTGTATCGTCAAAGATCAGTGATGCTTATGGACTAGGACAGGAGAATGGCCTCATGTCGAAAGGTCTACCTAAAGGCAAGCAGCTTTTCCCTTTAGTTATCCGTGTTTCTGGCTGTGCTAGCATTCATTTCTCCTCTCTAAGTTCTCTGGTCAAGGTGATGAGCTGTCTTATGTCAGTCCTCAGTATTCCTACAGTGTCAGCTGGAAAAGGTTTCCAGGATTTTGACTCAGGAATAGTGAAGGAACAATGGCATTGGTCCAAGTCAGAACGGCATATGCCTTGCAGGGGAGTTTTCAAGAGGTGGTGCTCCTATGTACCTTCTCCTTCTGGGTGCTAGAGGTCAAGGATATGAAAGGTGCAATGGAAGGAGCTTTGTTGAATTGCTGCAATACATCTTGAGGGGATGCACTGCCATCACTGCATGACTGATAGAGAGTGTAGGTTCTTAAGGTCGTGAATGTGGTTACAAAGAAATGGGCTAATTTGTCCTGGACGGTGTCAAGCTTCTTGCATGTTGTTGGAGCTGCACTCATCCAGGCAAGAGTGCTTTATTACACTGCACCTCTTGGCTCGCCTTGTACATAGTGGACAGATTCTGGGGAGTCAGGATTTGAGGTAGAGCCTTTAAGTTGGTCTTGTAGCCACAGCATTGATGTGCTTGGTCTAGTTGAGAATTTGACTGATGGTTAGATACTCACTGTGACGTATTCAGCAACAGCTTTGAATGTAGAAGACAATAGAATCCCCACAGTGTGGAAACGGGCCATTTGGCCCAGCAAGTCCACACAAACCCTCCTAACAGCATTCCACCCAGACCCATACCCCTAACCTATGTCTGTAACCCTGTATTTCCCATGTCAATACACCCAACCTACACACCCCCAAACACTATGGGTAATTTATCACAGCCAAATCTCCTAAGTTGCACATCTTCGGACTGTGGAAGGAAACCAGAGCATCCAGAGGAAGCCTACGCGGACATAGGGAGAATATGCAAACTCCACACAGACAGTCGCTCGAGGCTGGGATCGAACCCAGGTTTCCTGGCACTGTGAGGCAGTAGTGCTAACCAGCGAGCCACTGTGCCAAATATGAAGGGATATTTCACAAATTTAAAAATATATTGTAAATGGTGATGGGTAAAGTAAGTTTCAAAGTGCCTTTGAATGTGAAGGGATATTTCACAAAGTAAAAACAGTGAAGATTAAAGTAAGTTGACAAATATTTCTAGTTCTGATGGGACCTCTTGCAATTTTCAATGAAACGCATGACCAATCTTCTCTGATATTTACAAAATAATGCCTTGGATTGTCACTAATACCAAAACAATGCATTTGAAAACACAACCTATATTTCAGAATAAGCTTTGCACACTGCCAGCTCCCACTTCTATAACAAAGTAGAAAAAATATCACTTTCAGTGTTTGCGAATATAAGCTGATCAATTCTAATCAACCTCTCTCAAGTTTCCTCATAGGCTAATGCCAGGCTTCCACATTTTATTCTAAGGCTATATTTTCTTTGGAAACAGGAAATGTTCTTTCTGATAGATCAACTGGACTTTTTATGTCCTGTAGTTTTTGTCTTTTTCATATATCCCTTTCACTTTACCAGATAATTTCACAACTTTCTTGCATTTCCTTGGTAACAGGTAACATATTATCATTTTCATGACTGGATCTACTCAATTTCTCTCAGTTACTTCCAGCACGGTCACCATGGTCTCTTCACTATATATAATTTTATTAAATCAACTTAAACCCCATTGGCCCTTATACAATAACTCTCATGTTCTCCTTGAGAAAGTACCTGACAAATTCCTCACGTAAGTAAGGGATAAGCATAACTTGTTTTCTTTGGAAGTGACCAGATGTCAGGATGACCAAAGGCAAGTTTTTAAACTAACTCAAACAATATTGAGATAACAAAGTGTGGAGCTGGATGAAAAGCTTCTGATGAAGGGCCTAGGCCCGAAACGTCAGCTTTTGTGCTCCTAAGATGCTGCTTGGCCTGCTGTGTTCATCCAGCTCCACACTTTGTTATCTTGGATTATCCAGCATCTGCAGTTCCCATTATCTCAAATGAAATTGAATTGGGTGGGAAAATTGACAGTCTGCTGGGCTAAAGCAATGACATTTTGTGTGGTTCCAAATTCCCACATCAGTAATAACAAAGCTGACAGTTTTCCACCAAAAATATATTCATTGTAACAAAAGAAGTCACTTAAAGCCACAGAGTCAGACAGCATGGAAGCAGCCCCTTCAGTGCAACAAATCCATGTTGACCATAATCCCAAATTAAACCAGTCCCACCTGCCTGCACTTGGCCATATCCTTCCAAATATTTCTTATTCAAAGGAAGCTAATCTGAAAAACATACTAAACGCCAAATTGAATCATTCCCAACTGAAAATATATGTTCATGTCTTGGAACAAAACTTTGAAGAATTGTTGAATGCTGATTTTTATGTGAAGGCCAACAATGCATGAATGCAATAACTTATTTCTTCCTAGAAGATCTAGCAATGATGTTCAACTCTAATAATGAAACAGAAGTCGCATAGCCACCTGTAATTTCATGTATAATTGCATAACTGTGTATAATTTTTATACCCTGCTGCAGTTAAACCTCTATAGGTTAACCAGATTGATTAAATCTGATCTCATGGAAACTATCAGAGAAAAATGTGGTTCACAAACTTCACTTCAAGTGATTCTATACCTTGTCAAAAATCTTCCTGACACAGATAAATCAAGTCAAAGAAAGGGGAGATGTAAAGGACAAAATAAATGTTATAAAAAAGGTCATCTAAGTGACACATTTGAGAATGGGTATAACTGATAATCAGTTTTTTATGAGAATACGATCAGAATGCAAGAGTTTTCAAATGCTGGATTAATCTTGCAATGATATCATAGAGCTGCACCTCACTGCACCTAAATAGCACAGCATGGGAAGAATTAGTTACTTGATTGTTGGTTGAAATCTTGCCATGTAAAGGATTGAAAATATTGATAAATTAAAAAAGAGAATCACATGTAGAGCAACATTTTACCTGCTGTAACTGCAAATCAAGTGTTGGTATATGTATAATTATTGAGAGGTACCTGAGCTGTATCTGACCCAGTTCATGGAATCCCAGCAGTGTGGAAGCAGACCATTTGGCCCATTCAGTCCAGACTGACCTTCCAAGAACATCTCACCCAGGCCCACCCCATTCTTGTAAAAACCAAAGGAACTGCAAATGCTGTCGATCATAAATTGTTGGAAAAGCTCAGCAGGTCTGGCAGCATATCTGTGAAGAGAAATCAGAGTTAACATTTTGGGTCCGGAGACCCTTCCTCAGTACTCAGACCTGCTGAGCTTTTCCAGCAACTTATGTTTTTGTGGCCACCCCATCCCATCATTGCCCATGGCTAACCCACCTGACCTGCACATTCCTGAACACTACAGGCAATTTAGATTAGATTCCCTACAGTGTGAAAACAGGCCCTTCGGCCCAACAAGTCCACACACTCCCTTAAAACATCCCACCCAGACCCATCCCCCTATAACCCACACATCCCTGAACACTATGGACAATTTAGCACGGCCGACCCACCTAGCCTGCACATCTTTGGACTGTGGGAGGAAGCTGGAGCACCCGGAGGAAACCCACGCAGACACGGGGAGAATGTGTAAACTCCACACAGACAGTCGCCCGAGGCTGGAATTGAACCCGGGTCTCTGGCGCTGTGAGGTTGCAGCGCTAACCACTGAGCCACCGTGCCACCCCATCTTTGGACTGTTGGAGGAAACTGGAGCAAACCCACGCAGAGACTGGGAGAATGTGCAAGCTCCACACAGACAGTCGCCCGAGGATATCATCTGAATTTACATCCATAGTCACGTTTTGGCTGCATATCTTCATTTTTTAAAAAACGAACATTGTAATGAGTAGTTCAATATGTCCATGTGTGGCAATAAAGCCTGTTGTCATGACAATACTGTGATACTGAAGAATCACTGAGACATTTATTACATCTGACACTTATACACAAGCTTTACTGAGTGCATAAGTATCTAGGCTAATATTAAGCTATGAATTTACAAAGAAGGAGCATGTTTCTAGCACAGCACCATTTTTCAGGTGATTCAAGGAAAGATGGAGCATGTGGTCTTTATTCCTGAGGTCACCTATTATGTTGCACTTGTGAAATTCCGTACATATCCCTAAAGCTGGACTGACCCTGAGATACAACACATCAGTGCAGGCTGTTGATTTCAGTGCCCACTCACCTTGTAGTTTTCAGGGTCAGCTCAGGAGCTGGCATGAAGATGATGAAGCCAGCCCATCTTATGTACCTCTTGTTAAAAGATAACAACATAGAACCCCGATTCTATTTTTAAGGTGAGAGGAGAGAGATTTAAAAAATGACTTGAGAGGCAATTTTTTTCCAGAGAAGTGTGGAATGAACCTCCTCAGAAAGTGGTGGATGTGGAATACAATTACAACATTTAAAAGACATTTGGATATATACATGAATAGGGAGTGTTTATTTGGGCCAGGAGGAGGCAGGTGGGACCAGTTTAGTTTGGAATTTTGTTCGGCATGGACTGGTTGGACCAAAGGTCTGTTCCTATGCTGTGTGACTGTGATTCTATGATACATTGACAAAAGCAGAATGAAATGTTCTAGTAATCAAACTATTCTATCGTCTCTGTACCCAGATTCAAAATTTCTGTCTGCAATGGTCGATAATTTCTCAACTCTAGTATTATAGAACACAGCTAGTGATTAGCCTGTTTATTATTTCTGAATTAAAATGAAACAGTGAAAAAGTATCTGCATTTACTTAGCCCTTTTCATGACCTCAGGATACCCAATGCTCTTCATAGCCAATGAAGTACTATTGAAATGCAAGCATAAATATGATGTCAGGAAACACAGCTTTGACCATTATACAGTCGGACCTGATAAACAGTAAGGAGATACCTAACCAGATCCAACCTAACCAGGTTTTAGCCATAATACTTAAGGGATAAATGATACCATGATTCCTAAAGAATTTCCCTGCATTTTATTCAGAAATGCCAAATAAACTTTTCATATCCACCCTAGGAAATTGGTGTAACATATTGTCAGCGTGTCCAAAAGGGCAGGCCTCATTCAGTATTTTATTGGATTGTTATCCTAGATTATTAAGACCATAAGACCATAAGACATAGGAGTGGAAGTAAGGCCATTCAGCCTATCGAGTCCACTCCACAATTACTGTTATGAGCCAGTCTAGACTCCCTCAAAATACTTTAAGAAGGTAGCCCAGGCACTAACTTTTAGCTTTTTTTTAAAACGGCAAACATGAAAATCCTGTTCCAGATGCATTGCAACTGGTTAAACTGTTCAACGTCAAGTAAAACACAATTTGTTCAAACATGTAGTTTATATACAACCAAAGAAAGAGGAATTTAGAATAACTTAACTCCACTAGAAACTTAACAGACTAATTATCATAACATCCCTTAAACACACCCCTTGGCAGTTTCTCACATGCAGTTCTCCAACTGAGGAGGAAAGAAACATCAAGAGAAAGTTCAGAGAGACTAGCAGCCAGGAGACATTCACTGAAACTTCCAACTCTGTTAAGACCCCAATACCTTCTGATGCTACTGAAAAACACAAAACCCAGAGAGCTTAATCTGTGACAGCTGGCCACACACATTTAGGCTATTTAAAAAAAGCATGGCTTCCCAAATTGCTTACTCAAGTGGTATAAGCTAGCCAGCTCGTCACTTTTCATTCATTCTCTCTTGACTTTATCTGATGAAGGGGCAGTGCTGTAATAGCTTACGCTTTTAAATAAACCCATTGGACTATAACGTGGTTAATAAAATGTGAGGCTGGATGAACACAGCAGGCCAAGCAGCATCTCAGGAGCACAAAAGCTGATGTTTCGGGCCTAGACCCTTCATCAGAGAGGACTATAACCTGGTGTTGTGCAACCTCTAACTTTCTCTTAAGAGAAAACAGGCCAAAATAAACTTTTAAAGTTACAGCATCATCACATAATAACAATCTGGAGTGCAGTCTAAAGAGTGAATCTTCTGACTCAGAGGCAACAGTGTTGCCATTAAGCCAAGTTTATCAGCAGATAACAAACGTGCAATTTATACCTGAATAGAGTTTTCTGCAACAATTTTAATTTGAAATTAACAGCAACAAAAATACACATTTTTACCCAAACCATTTGCAAAACTCAACGTTCATTTTCAATACAAAGAGACTCACAGTTCCACTTGAAGTGAGATTTGAAGCCATACAGGGAAAGACTTGAGATCTTGCAGCTATTTCCACAAGAGCAGAAAAAGCTAAGGAAAGATTAATAGACCTTTCTGAAGAGTTTCTGATGGTGGATAATAATGAAAGATGCGTTGATCTTCTTGATAGATCTTGCTCTCAATGATGTGGGCTGTCTATTTTAAATTGTTTTTAAATGAGAGTTTATAAGAAGTTTTTTTTTACACTGATGGCTATAAAACTATTGAATGTTTTGCCATTGGAATGTTTGAGGACAACTTTGCAGGATATTTGGAGAAATATTTGCAAGGCAATGGCCCAGCAGTATTGTTAATCCAGAGACCCAGACAATGCTCCAGGGACCTGGGTTTGAAGCCCGCCACAACAGATGGTGGAGTTTGAATCTAACAGAAATCTGGAATTAAGAATCAAATTATGACCATACATCCATTGCCGACTGTCAGGAAAAGCTGATCTGGTTCATCAATGCCCTTCAGGGAAGGAAACTGCTATCCTTACCTGGTCTGGCCGACATGTGACTCCAGACCCACAGCAATGTGGTTGATTCTTAGCGATGGGCAATAAATGCTGGCCTAGCTAATGACACCCACATTCCGTGAACGAAAAATAAATACAGGATCTGATGCAAGGAATGGTCATGGGCGAGATAGTGAGCAGGGCAGTAGGATTAAGCTTTGCAATGTCAGACCAAACAGCAGACACATGCACAAACGGCAGAATTTTGCTACAAAAGACCTACTTACTCTTGAGTTGAATGATGTTCCCTTGTGGGACTCTCAAACAATTGCAGAGCATGGGTATGCAGCTGACCGGTATCTATCAAAAGAAGAGCTTTGATTTGAAGGGACTGCAACAAGTGCCAGATGAGCTGAATTCTGTCAAGCATGCTCGAACTTTAAAGCTGACAGCAATAGGAAGGAAATGGTCCTGGTTCTCTTACGCTCCAGTGGAGAGGCAGTAATGCAGAATATGAATAGCTCACTTCACCTGTAGCTCAAAGTGAGGTTCTTAAGTAGGCACTAATGGCATTTTCCCACAGCTGTTCAAGTATAAAGGGTCATGGGTGAGGCCTGTGCCAATGTACTGTCTGGCAGACTGAACGCTGATGCTTGCTGGTTAATAAAAGGTGGTCGGTTGGCATGGGGACGATGCATCCAATGTGGAGCAACCTTCCTGATCCACTAACTGGCACCTTTTTGTTCAAGGAATGGGAAACATGAAGTCATCTTTGTGATAAACCTCATTTGTTGAATGAATGGCCTACCGTAGAGGCAATGGTCCTTGGTAAGGAACTTCAGAACATGCCAAACTCCAGCAGTGGGACGTCAGCTCAAAATCCTTCAGCATTTGTGAAGAGACAATAAACAATGCTGCATATGACTGAAAACCTGTCCCCTTGACAGAATACATGTAGACTGAGCAGCTCAGACTCAGCCAATAAGGAGGTTATTACCCAGTTATGACGATTTTCTCAACAATGGGGGAGGCAATGCCTTGTGGTGTTATCACTGGACTGTTCATCCAGAGACTCAGATAGTGTTCTGGGGAGATAGCAAGAACTGCCGATGTTGGAGTCAGAGATAACACAGTGTGGAGCTGGACGAACACAGCAGGCCAGGTAGCATCAGAGGAGCAGGAAAGTAGATGTTTTGGGCCAGGATATCAAAACATCAGCTTTCCTGCTCCTCTGATGCCACCTGGCCTGCTGTGCTCCTCCAGCTCCACACGGTGTTATCTCTAATATTCTGGGGACCCTGGTTTTAAACCCTGCCTGGCAGATGGTAGAATGTGAAATCAATAAATATCAGGAATTAAGAGTCTAATGATGATGCTAAATCTATTACTGATTGTCAGGAAAAATCCATCTGGTTCGCTTTAGGGAAGGCAACTGTCATCCTTACCTGATCTGGCCTACAAGTGACTCCAGACCCAACAGCAATGTGGTTTTGTCTTCAAGGCCCTCTGGCATTTAGGGATGGGTAATAAATCCTGTGCCTAGCCAATGACACCTTCATCCTACGAATGAATGAATAAATAAAAAGTAATATTAAAAGCCCTCATCCTGTCTCCGGGAAAATGCTCAAGTATATTCTAAAGCTAAGAACCCTACACTCAGGCCAACGGTGTGAAATTCCACACTCCTATCTCTCATGGGGCTAAAAATTCAGCCTAATATTTCAGGGTAATGGTACTTAAAATGGGCCGTTAGCTCATCTGATGAGTTCATAGGTTAATGTATTTTTATAACATGGCATTTTGAGATCAATAACAGGGATTTGGATATTAGTTCCGCATATTACCTGTTGGACCATTAATCAGAAGTTTTAGTATAAATATGTTTATGTAGCTATATACTCATTTTTTGTATTTCTTATGTCTTTCAAAGTCCTATATGATACACAGCAAACAGACTGCCTAAAGAAATGGTCACAATTCAAGTTTAGTACTGAAAAAAAATTGCTGCATATGGGCATTGATTGCTTTGGAATTGTCAGTATAAACATGGTTGAGCTCAAGTAGTCTCAATCATCACAGTCTGTGCCTATGCCTATTAATGAGCAGCATTTCTCTCTGAAAGAAATATCCATTCTGGTAAACAGCTTCCCTGCTGCCTGACCTTAAAAATTGCTCAAAGAGCCGCAGTCCATCTTACTTAGAAATCATTGCGCACAAACACAAATAGTCTGAGGAATGACTTTCTGCTTCCAATTGATGGAGAGAAGAATCTTAATGATGCTTGCTGGGACATTCCTCACACTGCATCTGCTCAGCTTGTGACAGCCTGCTATATTGAAGAAGGATTCAGGCCTCTGAGTGATAATGCGAATGAAAATAGCAAATGACTTAAAGTTTTAATGATAGATTCAACCTTCTCCTTGTGAAATTTTTAACTCTGCATACTTTCATTACATTGGAACCTGTATTTTGAACTATATGTTGTGAGAAAGAAAAATGATGGGCAAGACAATTGTGTTTAAATAGTTCGTATTTAAATGGCAGATTTTCAGTGATTTTCACAATTAAATGGGTTTTTTTCAGGCAAACTGGTTAAATTTCCTTTGGTTCAGTTAGTTCAGATTTTGAATTTTTTTTTATTTTCCATTGATTTCCATAAGAGTGTAGGCCAGAAATAGAGCTGGAGAGTCATACAGAACGGAAACTGACCCTTCGGTCCAACTATCCCCCACAAACCAGGCATCCTGATCAGACCCAGACCCATTTGGCCCATATCCTTTGAACCCTTCCTATTCATATATCCATCCAGTTGTCTTTTAAATGTTGTAACCGTACGCACCTCTGCCATTTCTCTGGTAGCTTAATTTACACATGCATGACTTCCTGTGTGAAAAAGTCACCCTTGAGGTCTCTTTTAAATCTCTCCCCTCTCAACTTAAATCTATGCCCTCTAGTTTTGGACTCCAGCACCCTGGGAAAAATGTTTTGGTTATTCACCCTATCTATGCCCCTCATGATTTTATAAACATCTATAAGGTCACCCCTCAGCCTCCGATACTCCAGGGAAAATCATCCCAGCCTATCCAGCCTCCTCCAATAGCTCAAACCGTCCAGCCCCAGCAACACTCCTGTACATCTTTTCTGAAATCTTTCAAGCTTTGCAACATCTGCCCTATAGCAGGGAGACCAAATCTTACAATGTTTTTGTCTAAGTGTTAGTTTGGTCAGTTTTTGGAGTAGTCCTCTCCACAAGATCTCTCCCTGTGCTTACCAAACTCACCTCATTAACTAGCTATCCAGTCACAATGCTACTCTCTCTTACCTAATCACAGCCCCATCTTATCACACGCCATCCCCAGACGAACTCACCAACCACCAGAAGACCAAAAGGCCAGCATTCCAGCCATCTGCACCAATTTTAAAAGACTGCCATGCAGCCCTGGCAATTCACCTTCATTGGCATTTTAATGGCACAACAGCCGCAAAGCTGTACTTGTGGCACACAGAGAGAATGGTCAGCATTCTCTCACATGTGCAACTTCATTCTCTCAGTTTAAAGTCTGTTTGATCACTGGCCCATGCAATTTACTTCACCTTTTCAAGTCGCTGCTGCTGTGACCCAATACCTATTGGAAATCCATTCCTTCGGTGGTCAATAATGAAGCCACCACCATAACATCCCTGGGAAGTTTCACAAGTTATGGGGTGTTTTATCAGAACTCCCTTATTTGTGAGTTATAATGTCCTCATCATTGAGATGCCAATGATCAAGCACCAATGGTATGGTGCATCTTACCCTTGTCCAACATTTTAGCGCAAGAATCATAGAATCCCTGCAGTGCAAGAAGAAGAACATAGGAAATACGAGCAGGAGTAGGCCATCTGGCCCATCGATCTTGCACCGCCATTCAATAAGATCATGGCTGATCTTTTCGTGGACTCAGCTCCACTTATCCACCCATTCACCACAACTCTTAACTCCTTTACTGTTCAAAAATCTATTTTTGCCTTAAAAACATTCAACGAGGTAGCCTCAAGTGCTTTACTGGGCCAGGAATCCCGCATTCACAACCCTTTGGATAAAGAAGTTCTTCCTCAGCTCAGGCCGAAATCTGCTCCCCCTTATTTTGAGACTATATCCCCCTACTTCTAGTTTCACCTGCCAGTGGAAACATACTCCCTGCTTCTATCCTATCTAGTCCTTCCATAATTTTCTATGTTTCTATAAGTTCCCCACCCCCATTCTTTTAAATTCCAATGAGTATAGCCCCAGTCAACTCAATCTCTCCCCATTGACCATCTGAAGAGCATCCCACTCTATTCCCACATTTTCCTTGGCAAATCCACTGAGCTTGCACATGCCTGGACACTATGGGGCAATTTAGCATGGCAAATCTCCCTAACTTGCACATCTTTGGACTGTACGAGGAAACCAGGGCAACACAAGGAGAATGTGCAAACTCCGCACAGACAGTCACCCAAGGATGGAATCAAACCCAGGTCCCTGGCGCCGTGAGGCAGCAGTGCTAGCCACTGAGCCACCGCACCGCTCCACACGCATTCACGCAGCAGGCATTGCAAATGAGCTAATTGCAAATTAAATGTAGCTGCAGCTTTCAAACAATACTTCACTACTTTCCCCCTCAATATCCTGGCATCCAACAGACACGGACCTTGTGTTCCTGCCCATCAAAGTGATGCTGCCTCTGCTTACTCTGTGCGATAATCCTAGCCATTTGCTGGTTACAGTTAACATACGCTTAGGGGTGATAGGAGCATTCTTTCAGCAGCTTTGTTTAAACTTGATCAATTTTCAACTCAAATAAATTCTGAGGCCTTCCTGATTCTATTGTCTCAGTCTAAATTTATTATCTAGCTCGTTCACTGTTCCTTGCAGCTGTGCGTTATGGACCCTCATGCTAGTTGTGAGAGATTAGTACTCTCCTTCATGTTCCCTTGCTTTTCTTTACTGGTTTTTAACAGCATTTTTCATAAGTTTGTTTGATTCTCCCTTGGGGGCTTCTACATTTAACACATGGAACTTCTGTGGCACTCACAGAGCCACCTACATTCAGGCTTTCATGATTTTTAAGTGTGGCTTGCTTTTCTCAACTCATGATCTTCAGTGCTTCTTAGCAGCTTCAGAGTGATTTCTTTTCCCTCGAATGTGTTTAACTTGCTTCATTGTTTCTTCCATGGATCCCTAACCCTAATCCTAATCCTAACGCTAATCTTAATCCTAATCCGAACCAAATCCTAATCCTAACTCTCACCCTAATCCTAACTCTAACCTAAACGTAAAGGTAATCCTAATCCTAATCTTAAACCTAACCCTAATTCTAACTCTAACCGTAACCCTGACCCTAATCCTAACCCTAACTCTAACTCTAACCCTAATCCTAAACCTAACCCTAACCCTAACTCTAACCCTAATCCTAATCCTAAATTTAACCCCAACTCTACCCCTAATAGTAATCCTAAACATAACCTAACCCTAAAACTAACCTTAAACCTTGCTCTAACCCTAACCTTACTGCCATTTTGCACTGTCAATAATCATTTTTCAGCTGTTGTGTATTCCTGAAGCATTCCTGGTACCTTGTGACATTTGCCAATATGTAATAAAGACAAAGTCAGAAGTCACACGACACCAGGTTATAATCTGACAGGTTTATTTGAAATCACCAGCTTTCAGAGCGCTGATCCTTTCTCAAGCGATGAAGGGGCAGCGCTGTGAAAGCTTGTGATTTCAAATAAACCTGTTGGACTATAACCTGGTGACATGTGACTTCTCACTGTGACCACCCCAGTCCAACACCTGCACCTCCATACCATGGCTACCATCAACATAATAACAGAAGTTTAATGCCACCCATCCTCCATTGCCCTTGTTTTACGTTGGGTGTATCTAGAGATTGATAGTAGGAGCACGCTCATTGTAGATTTTCTACAGAATAGGTGCCGTTCTTCGATAACAAGAACATTACATGACAACAGTAAGTAAAATTACATTTTTTCAGGGATAGTTACTATGGGATCTGGGACAGATACATCTAAAAACTAGCATAAACCTCCTTGCCTCAACCCACAAAGTGTGCGTAATATCAACAGAATGAATGGAGTCGAAATGAAACAAACAACAACTACTTTAAAAACATCCCCTTGTATAACAATCATGAGGCTGTGTAAGGCGCTATATTAATACAATACCATGTGCACTTCTGGAATCTGCATTATAGGAGGGACGTAATTGCACTGGAGAGGGTGCAGAGGAGATTTACCACGACGTTAAAAGCCAAACGAACTGCGGATGCTGTAGGCCAGGAACAAAAATAAAGTTGCCGGAAAAATAAATCTCAGCAGTTCTGGCAGCATCTGTGATGGGAAAGACAGAGTTAAAGATTTGGGTCCAGTGACCCTTCCTCAGAGCCATTTTGAGGAAGAGTCACCAGACCCGAAACGTTAACTCTGTTTTTCCCTCCACAGATACTGCCAGACCTGCTGAGTTGTTTATCCAGTTGTTTTTGTTAACTAGGATGTCGCCTGTCTGGAAGAATTTCACTGATGAAGACAGATTGGGCAGACAAGCAGGGGTGTTCTCCTTGGAACAGGGGAGACTGTTGAGGGACATGATAGAGGTGTATAAAATTAAGAGGGGTACAGGTAAGGTAAACTGAAGCAATCTTTCCCCTTGGTGGAGGGATCAATGATCAGGAGCATAGATTTAAGATAAGGAGTGGAGGGGAGAGGTGGTGGGTTTGGAAAGGATGTGAGGAAAATGTTTTCACCCAGAGGATGGTGAGAATCTAGAGCCCACTGCTGTAAGGGTGGATGAGGCAGGAACCCTCATAACTTTGAAGAAGTACTTAGAGGCTCACTAGCTATGCCGAGAGGCCAAATGCTGGAAAATGGGATGAGAACTGTTAGAAGGCCATAGGAGATAATGGGAACTGCAGATGCTGGAGAATCCAAGATAACAAAGTGTGAAGCTGGACGAACACAGCAGGACAAGCAGCATCTCAGGATCACAAAAGCTGACGTTTCAGGCCTAGACCCTTCATCAGAGAGGGGGATGGGGAGAGGGAACTGGAATAAATAGGGAGAGAGGGGGACGCAGACCGAAGATGGAGAGAAAAGAAGATAGGTGGAGAGGAAAGTGTAGGTGGGGAGGTAGGGAGGGGATAGGTCAGTCCAGGGAAGACGGACAGGCCAAGGAGGCAGGTTGAGGTTAGTTGGTAGGAAATAGAGGTACGGCTTGAGGTGGGGGGAAGGAATAGGTGAGAGAACGAACAGGTGAGAGAGGCGGGGACAGGCTGGGCTGGTTTTGGGATGCAGTGGGGGGAGGGGACACGCTGGGCTGGTTTTGGGATGGGCTGGAGGATGATGCATAGACATCTGGGATGTGCGGGAGTGGAATGCCTCGGCGGAGGCGGAGGAATTGGGAATAGGCGATGTCCGGAGGTTGGTGGTTCCGCCTTGGGAATAGGGGATGTCCGGAGGTTGGTGGGGTGGGATACCCTATTCCCAATTCCTCCGCCTCCGCCGCATCTGCTCCCTGGATGAGGCATTCCACTCCCGCACATCCCAGTTGTCCACGTTCTTCAAGGATCACAACTTTCCCCGGCAGTGGTCGAGAACACTCTTGACTGCGTCTCCTGCATTTCCCGCAACACATCCCTCACACCCCGCCCCCACAATAACCGCCCTAAGAGGATCCCCCTCGTTCTCACATACCACCCCACCAACATCCAGATACAACGCCTCATCCTCCGACACTTCCACCATCTACAATCCAACCCCACCACCCAAGACTTTTTCCATCCCCACCCTTGACTGCCTTCTGGAGAGACCATTCTCTTCGTGACTCCCTTGTCCGCTCCACACTCCCCTCCAACCCCACCACACCCGGCACCTTCCCCTGCAACCGCAGGAAGTGCTACACTTGCCCCCACACCTCCCCCTCACCTCCATCCCAGGCCCCAAGATGACTTTCCACATCATGTTCACCTGCCTATCTGCCAATGTGGTATTCTGCATCCACTGTACCCGGTGTGGCTTCCTCTACATTGGGGAAATCAAGCAGGGACCACTTTGCAGAACACCTCTGCTCGGTTCGCAATAAACAACTGCACCTCCCAGCCGCGAACCATTTTAACTCCCCCTCCTATTCCTTGGACGACATGTCCATCATGGGCCTCCTGCAGTGCCACAACGATGCCACCCGAAGGTTGCAGGAACAGCAACTCATATTCTGCCTGGGAACCCTGCAGCCCAATGGTATCAATGTGGACTTCACAAGCTTCAAAATCTCCCCTTCCCCCACCGCATCCCAAAACCAGCCCAGCTCGTCCCTTCCCCCCACTGCATCACAAAACCAGCCCAGCCTGTCCCCGCCTCCCTCACTTGTTCTTCCTCTCACCTATCCCTTCCTCCCACCTCAAGCCGCACCTCCATTTCCTACCTACCACCTCATCCCACCTCCTTGACCTGTCCATCTTCCCTGGACTGACGTATCCCCTCCCCACCTATACTCTCCTCTCCACCTATCTTCTTTTCTCTCCATCTTTGGTCCGCCTCCCCCACTCTCCCTATTTATTTCAGGACCCTCTCCTCTTCCCCTTCTTTGATGAAGGGTCTAGGCCCGAAACGTCAGCCTTTGTGCTCCTAAGATGCTGCTTGGCCTGCTGTGATCATCCAGCTCCACACTTAGAAGGCTGTAGGAAGTTGTTTTTGACCAGTATAGACTCAATGGGATGAAGGGCCTTTTTCTGTGCTGAGGATCTCTATGACCTTATGACCCTAAAATGTCCCTAATGTATCTGACATCACTACCACCAGCGGCAGCACATTCCACACATTCATCACTCTCTGTGTGAAGAACCTACCTCTGACATCTCCCCTGTACCTTCCTCCAATCACCTTAAAACTATATCCCCTCATCATAGTCATTTCCACCCTGGGAAAAAGTCTCTGACTATCCACTCTATCTGTGTCTCTCAAGATCTTGTACATCTCTACCAAGTCACGTCTCGTCCTTCTTCGCTCCAATGAAAAGACCCCTAACTCCCTCAATCTTTCCTCATAAGACCTGCCCTCCAGTCCAGGCAGCATCCTGGTAAATCTCCTCTGCACTCTCTCTACAGCTTCCACACCTTTCCTATTATGAGGTGACCAGAACCAAACACAATATCCCAAGTGTGGCCTATCCAGGATTTTATAGAGCTGCAGCATAACCTCATGGCTCTTAAACTCAATTCCCCTGCCAATGAAAGCCAACATACCATACGCCTTCTTTACAACCTTATCAACATGTGTGGCAACCTTGAGGGATTTATGGACGTGGACCCCAAGATCCTTCTGTTCCTCCAGACTGCCGAGAATCCTGCCATTAACCCTGAATTCTGAATACAAATTTGACCTTCCAAAATGAATCATTTTACATATTTCTCAGTTGAATTCCATCTGCCATTTCTTTGTCCAGTTCTGCATCCTGTCAATGTCCTGTTGCAACCTCCACACTGTCCACAACTCCACCAAACTTTGTGTCAAACTTACTAACCCACCCTTCCATTACTGCATCCAAGTCATTTATAAAGATCACAAAGAACAGAGGTCCCAGAACAGATCCCTGTGGCACACCACTAGTCACCGAGCTCCAGGCTGAATACTTTCCATCTACTACCACCCTCTGTCTTCTGTTGGACAGCCAGTTTTAGAACATAGAACATAGAACATAGAACAGTACAGCACAGAACAGGCCCTTCAGCCCACAATGTTGTGCCGACCATTGATCCTCATGTATGCACCCTCAAATTTCTGTGACCATATGCATGTCCAGCAGTCTCTTAAATGACCCCAATGACCTTGCTTCCACAACTGCTGCTGGCAACGCATTCCATGCTCTCACAACTCTCTGTGTAAAGAACCCGCCTCTGACATCCCCTCTATACTGTCCACCAACCAGCTTAAAACTATGACCCCTCGTGCTAGCCATTTCTGCCCTGGGAAATAGTCTCTGGCTATCAACTCTATCTATGCCTCTCATTATCTTGTATACCTCAATTAGGTCCCCTCTCCTCCTCCTTTTCGCCAATGAAAAGAGACCGAGCTCAGTCAACCTCTCTTCATAAGATAAGCCCTCCAGTCCAGGCAGCATCCTGGTAAACCTCCTCTGAACCCTCTCCAAAGCATCCACATCTTTCCTATAATAGGGCGACCAGAACTGGACGCAGTATTCCAAGTGCGGTCTAACCAAAGTTTTATAGAGCTGCAACAAGATCTCATGACTCTTAAACTCAATCCCCCTGTTAATGAAAGCCAAAACACCATATGTTTTCTTAACAACCCTGTCCACTTGGGTGGCCATTTTAAGGGATCTATGTATCTGCACACCAAGATCCCTCTGTTCCTCCACGCTGCCAAGAATCCTGTCCTTAATCCTGTACTCAGCTTTCAAATTCGACCTTCCAAAATGCATCACCTCGCATTTATCCAGGTTGAACTCCATCTGCCACCTCTCAGCCCATCTCTGCATCCTGTCAATGTCCCGCTGCAGCCTACAACAGCCCTCTATACTGTCAACGACACCTCCGACCTTTGTGTCGTCTGCAAACTTGCTGACCCATCCTTCAATCCCCTCATTCAAGTCATTAATAAAAATTACGAACAGTAGAGGCCCAACGACAGAGCCCTGTGGAACCCCACTCACCACTGACTTCCAGGCAGAATATTTTCCTTCTACTACCACTCGCTGTCTTCTGTTGGCCAGCCAATTCTGTATCCAAGCAGCTAAGTTCCCCAGTATCCCATTCCTCCTGACCTTCTGAATGAGCCTACCATGGGGAACCTTATCGAATGCCTTACTGAAGTCCATATACACCACATCCACAGCTCGACCCTCATCAACCTTTCTAGCCACATCCTCAAAAAACTCGATAAGGTTTGTGAGGCATGACCTACCCCTCACAAAGCCGTGTTGACTGCATTTAATCAAGCCATGCTCTTCCAGATGGTCATAAATCCTATCCCTCAGAATCCTTTCTAACACCTTGCAGACAACAGACGTGAGACTTACTGGTCTGTAATTGCTGGGGATTTCCCTATTTCCTTTCTTGAAGAGAGGAATTACATTTGCCTCTCTCCAGTCCTCAGGTACAACTCCAGTGGAGAGCGAGGATGCAAAGATCTTTGCGAGTGGCGAAGCAATTGCATTTCTCGCTTCCCAAAGCAGCCGAGGACAAATCTGGTCCGGGCCTGGCCTTTGTATCTAAAAAGCCAAATTTCCCTGAATCCCAAGCCTCCTTACTTTCTGAATGAGCCTACCATGTGGAACCTTATTCTTCCATTTCCAAAAGATACTTACATATTAAAAGCAGCAACATTGAGACAACCCGCTAGTGATTTCCTTATGTGCTATGACAAGACTATATATCATGAGCTTTCATTTTGAGCTTTAGTCTTTGATGATCTATATTTTTATGACATTCCATTTTGAGTAATAAGTTGATACTGTTGAAGTCGGGATGATGAGAAAGTGATATAATCTGTGACGACAACTTGAACATCCCTGTAAAGGCAAACCAAAATGAAAGTCAATCGATACCAATTAGTGCTGTAAAAAGGAGAGATCACTATGAAAACAGTCATCCATACCTGAAAGAAAACTTGTGAAATATAGAACCTGCAGCTCGAAAGAAATAAGGAGCTGTCAATGCACACAGAAGCTGGGGATAAGGTATGCACCTTATAAAACAGTTCTTGTGCCACGTGTGTCTTGTAAACCATGGGCACTAAACCCCAGGCAAGGGTCACTATAAAAACATATCTTAAAAGGTTACTGCCATGTCTTTTTTCCCTTCCACAACTGTAGTTAAAATTGTATAAAAGAAAGAATATCATCTTGAAATGTTCAGGTGTGTGCTGACTCTCTCTGTACTTATTTGAAAGGAAGTTGGACTGTCTCTTGGCTGGAAGACAGAGTACATCAAACAAGAAAGTGTATGAGGAGATTAACCAAGAATGCACCAGTGGTAAATAAAATATCTTGGACTCAGCTTGATCACGTCTGGGCATTGGGAAGTATATACTTAATTCCATTTTAGTTTTCCATTCTTTTTGTCTTTTTCAAGAAATTAATCTGGGAGCTAAGTGTCTGGTTATGAAAGTATCTCGAGCGTACAGCTGATGTCTGTTTTATTCTTGATTTTTTTTTTACTTGAAAGAAGTGAGGGAAGAGAAGATAAAAGGTCATAGCATCATAGAGATCCTCAGCACAGGAAAAGGCCCTTCGGCCCATTGAGTCTATTCTGGTCAAAAACAACCTCCTTGAACTGTCTAACTATTCCGATCCCATTTTCCAGTGCAGATGTTAAAACCAGACTATGGATTTAAATGACTGGAAATATTATCATTTTTGTTTAGAAATTTGTCTTTATTTTTAAAAATCAGCTCAGCCAGAATATTTTTCAGAGCACACTGTTTGGATTCCATGTTTCCATTCATTTTGATTTCCATCAATTTACAAGTACCTAGCTTAAACGTATATGTTGGGCATCATTGGTAAACTCACAATAAGTGGAAGGGTTAATTTATCTGAGTTGTGTAGTGCTTGTAATGAGGTCAGCATCACAGAATATGAGTTTCCTGGTTGGGGCTGTTAGTCTGGTTCGATCAGGGAGCCCTGGCTGACAGACATAAACAGGAGCATCAGGGGTCCGGCTCACTCTGAGAGCTGGCTCAGACAAAGCTGGGCCAGTGTCAAGTGATATGCACATGTAAATAAAGGGTGACTTGGTGATGGAACGCCAGCCTCTGTGGAGTTGTACACATGAAATTTTTGCATTTGGCCCAAGGGTTAATGATGTGAAAATTACTGCATTATTAACTTTCATTGGCACTCAGAGATAATGGGGACAGCAGATGCTGGAGAATCTGAGATAACAAAGTGTGGAGCTGGATGAACACAGCAGAGCAAGCAGCATCTCAGAAGCGCAAAAGCTGACGTTTCGGGCCTAGACCCTTCTTTTTTTCACTGAATAATTCACATACAAATGCATGAATTGTGGTGGTGTGGAGGCTCACTGCGCCAGGGACCCAGGTTTGATCCCACCCTCAGGCAACTGTCGGTGTGGAATTTGCACATTCTCCCTATATCTGCATGGGTTTCCTCAGGGTGGTCCAGTTTACTCCCATAGTCTAAAGATGTGCAGGTTACATGGATTGGCTATTCCAAATTGCCCCATAGTGTTCAGGGATCATCATAGAACCCCTACAGCATGGAAACAGGCCCTTCAACCCACAGCAACCCTCAGAGTATCCCACCCAGACCCATCCCCCTATAACCCACCTAATCTACACCTCTCTGAATGCTGTAGGTTAAGTGCATTAGCTACAGAAAACACAGGATGAGGAGACGAGTCTAGGTGGGATGGTCTTCAGAAGGTCAGTGTGAACTGGTTGGGCTGAATGGCCTTTTTCCACATTGTGAGGATTCTACAAGTACAGCATCCTGCCTATTCATTTTCATTCAGTTCTTGCCTTCAATTTTTTTTTCCTCCACCTTTGATTCCCATGTTATGACTCGGTGAATTGTTATTTGTGTTACATCGCCCTGTTTGCATTCCTTATACCCTCCTGGTCACTGCGGCGAGATGGATCAGGTGTCGAAATATTTGCCTAAAGAATGCGGCCTATGGCTTTTTGACACTTACCTCATTAGGAAAGGCCAGACAGATAGAAAGCATGGCTGAAACCGAGAGAAAGGAATGAAACAATTCCAAACATGAGAATCCTAGTCCCATTCTCAAACATTCCCTTTGCTGGATCCAACACATGGACTAGTGTTGGCAGAAACAGGTACACAGTCATTTTCACATGCAGAGAGTAATCCCCGGGTCTCAAGTTGACAATTTATTCGCCTAAAATATCAAAAGGGAGAGGAAGTTCACATTATGAAAAGCACGTGTATTCAATGAAGAAAGGAAGCATTGACTTTATCAAGAGTGTGCATTCAGCACCGAAGGAAGCCCGGGGTATTGTAATCATGTGTTAGTGATCTTTGAGCAGGATTATGAAAAATGGCCACTCATTCCCGTAACTAGGCCATTAATCACAGGCCGCTTAGCAATGACAGCTATGAAAATAATATACTCATCAGAAATACTCATCAGCATATGTGTGTGCAATTAATCAAACATACCAATGAAATTACCGGTTACATACAGCCACGAAGCAGACGTTTAAGACAAACAGGGACTAACAGATGTAGCATTATTGAATGGAAAAAACCAGGAGCATGACAATTGAAAGAAAAATACATGGTATGAGTCTTATCTGTATCTATAGAAGATTGCAAGGGGGGTGTTGGGCTAGAGGGGAGGCAATGGCCTCGAGGTATTATCGCTGGACTGTTACTCCAGAGACCCAGTAGCATTCTGGGACCTGGATTTGAATCCCGCCAAAGCAGATGGTGGAATTTGAATTCAATTTTTAAAAAATAAGTCCGTTGTTGATTGTCGGGAAAACCCATCTGGTTCACTATTTCAGAGATAGCAAGAATTGCCGATGTGAGAGTCAAAGATAACACAGCATGGAGCTGGATGAATGCAGCAGGTCAGGCAGCAGCAGACAAGCAGGAAAGCTGATGTTTCAGGTTGGGACCCTTCTTCTGCGTTCCTTTCATCAGCTTTCCTGCTCCTCCGATGCTGCCTGGCCTGCTATGCTCCTCTGATCTTATGAATCTATGGTTCACTAAATCCCTCGAGGGAAGAAAATGCTATCCTTACCTGTGATCAGAGACAATGGGAACCGCAGATGCTAGAGAATCCGAGATCACATCATGTGGAGCTAGATGAACACAGCAGGCCAAGCAGCATCTCAGGAGTATAAAAGCTGACGTTTCAGGCCTAGACCCTTCATCAGGCCCAAAACATCAGCTTTTGTGCTCCTAAGATACTGCTTGGCCTGCCGTGTTCATCCAGCTCCACACTTTGTTATCTCTGCTATCCTTACCTGGTCTCGCCTATGTGTGTTTCCAGACTAACAACAACATAGTCGACTCTTAACTGCCCTCTGGCAATTAGGGATGGGCAATAAATGCTGCCTGGCTAGCAATGCCCGCAGCCTCTGAATGAATAAATAATAAAAAGAATTTCTCATCTTATGCCTCTGTTTCTTGGCACTAGTTCCAGTCTTTTTTAAAATCTACTACTCTCTCTTTGAGATGATTGACTAGGGGAATGCAGCTCTTTGTTAGTCCCCAAGAGAAGCTTCATTACTGGCAGGTATTTCCACCCATTGGTTCAATTAAGACTGACAGCTTATATTAGATGGATAATGAGTGTGTTTGAGTGACAGGAAGGCTCACAGCTTGAGGGGCAAATTCCTTGAGATTACGAAGGCATTATCTTAACAGACTGCAAAGGTGAGCCATTTTTTGAAAGCATTTGTTTGGTTTCAAAACCTAAACACACCGGGATTGGGTTAGCCAGAGGAAAAAAACTTTCACCTTGTTAAAATTGAATTAAAATGCAGCCTCGCTACTGTACCAAACCTATACTCTGCGAGAGCTAATGAAGGTCAGATTTTGGACAATTTCCCCTGGCTGTAGTTGAGATCACATTCGTAGGATTGCTTCCAATGCCAATGAGCTCCTGGTAATACTGTAATCCCTGGGCTTATGTTCATTGTATCAGAAAATGCTGATGGGAATGCACAAGTTGCATAATTCTTAGCAAACTGTAATTTTCCATACCTTCTGGTTTTGCTCAGAAGTGTAAATTTATTTCTTCGACAATAAATGAATTTAATTTTTAAAAATTCATTCATGGGATATGGGCATCGCTGGCCAGCATTTATTGCCCATCCCTAATTGCCCAGAGAGCAGTTCAGAGTCAATCACATTCCTGTGTGTCTTAACGCTCAGGTAAGGATGGCAGTTTCATTCCTTAACAGATGTGAGTGAACCGGATGAGTATTTCCAACAATTGACAACAGTTTCATGGTCATCATTGGATTCTCAATTCTGGATTTTCATTGAGTTCAAATTTGAATCTGTGGCCCCATAACATTAGCTGGATCTCCAGATTAACAATTGATGACGATACCACTGGGCCATTGCCTCCTCTACAACATGCTTTCACTTTCATTTCACCTGCAGAGAACTTTCATTGCGAACTTTACCATGATGCACATAGACTATGAGAACATTTAGAGATGTACTATTTCTGCCCTTGAAGGCACCGTTCATACATTTGAAGCTTCACAAATCTAACTAACTTCACCTCTTTCTGTTCACTAGCCCAGATATAATTCTCTGAAATAGCTGTCTCAATCTAACTCTCTGAGACATGAGTTCCTTGTTATACTTTTTTTTTCTGAAATAACTCCACAGAGGCCAGTATCCAAACACTAAGTCACCTTTTATCTGCACATGGAAAATTCTTGACACTGGCACAGCTTTGGCAGAGTCAACTCCCAGAATGCCAAGATGGCTGGCACTCCTTACCTCCCATCCCAGGCTCCCTAATTGGACTAGATTAACAGCCCCAATCAGGGAACTCATATTCTATGTGTCCACCTGGCTGACCTCATTAAAATCACAACATTTTCTAAGTCAATTTTGTAGAAGAATCATTTCAAAATCCAAACAATTGTAAATTTTTGCAACTGCTTGCATACTTTACTCTCAATATAATGCCCATATCATTAACTATAATATTCAGTGTAACCCAGAACTGAAGCTGATTCTACCTATAACTTGATTTGCTACAAATGTCCACTGCATCGCTTTCCAATATAACACGTCTCTCACGAACATAGCCTGCGTCTCTCAGAAATCAGTGTCAATTAAATTACTAAATGCCAAATTCAAATACATTCAACATAACCAGGAAGCGCTGAAGTGAGATTTGCCATGCACTCAAGAGCTGGCTCCAAACTGCATCAATATGCGGATTAAAGTTTAAAATAGTGATATAATGGAATAAGCACATGTGTGGGGTTAGTGCCATTTTATATCCCAATGCATGAATATTTACTTGCCTGTGAAGTCTTCTGGTTTCCTAGAATAAACAGAGCCTAATAACACAGAAAACAAATATCTGCAGCCTGATGAATGCAGAAGTGACGGCTGTACAGAATAACTGGATTATATCACTGCAGAGAGCTACAAGGGAACCGTCAAACACAATTATTCTCATCGACAATGAGCTAGAAAAGAGGCAATTTCCAACTTTTACATGCTGTATGTTTCGCAGACTCTTAATAAAAGGGAGATTTAAACACATCAGCCCGGAAATTGGGTTGAACAGCGCATGTTTTCTGTACAAAGGTATCCATTTTTATTCCACAATAGCACATCATATTGATTAAGATGTCTTTTCGCCATCCAGGGTGTCTGCTGGCAACTGGTGTTAATCCCATTGCCTATGCAAGTCTGGGGAATAATGTTAATCTCAGTTTCTTTTCTCCTACTGGGCTGCTTCGGATGGTTCACAGACTGTGCAATAGTCCCCAGGTGCAAAACAGACAAACTAGCTGCCTTTCAAGTAGGCTCTGAAAGCTGCTACCAAATAGGTTTTGGATAGAATACATTGTTTTCAGTCAGGCTAAGCAAGGTCCCTCAGATATTTCTCTGAACACTTCAGTTCCATTTTGTGTTTACAAAAGAGTTCAGCGTTTGGAAACAGAACAGATGGAAGAAAGAAGGAAAATAAAGAGAGCCGGAAATATTATTTGGTCATTTCCCTGGAAGTATTGAGAACTGCATTTTATAATGGCAGTGGATCATTTGGTTCACCCGAAAGAAAATGAAGCATTTAAGTTTGCATATAACCTCAGAGGACAGAAAAGGGCAAGATTTCCTTTGGGACCATGTGAAACAAAATGTGAGTGCATTAATCAAGCACAGGTTCATGACTTGTAACCCAGCACAGGGCAAATCTTCCCTTAGTATGTTTAGAACTATTAACTGCTTTGTGTATCACATAGAACAGAAACAGAATATTCAGCTCAACAATTCAATGTCTAAATTCCAAATGAACTCATCTGACTTTGTCCATCTAACCCCATCAATTTAACTTCCTATTTCTATCTACCTCATGTTATCTAGCTTCTCTTTGAGTGGAATCAAATCAAAAGGGGCAGCACAGTGGCTAGCATTACTGCCTCATGGCACCAGGAACCTGGGTTCAATCCCACCATCAGGTCACTCTCTGTGTGGAGTTTCCATGTTCTCCCATGTCTGTATAGGTTTCATCCAGGTGCTCTGGCTTCCTCCCCCAGTCCAAAAGTGTGCTGCCTAGGTGTGTTGACCATACTGTATTGTCCACAGAGTGCAGGCTAGGTGGATTAGCCATGGGCAACGCAGGGTTACAGGGATAGGGGGGCTAGGGAGGTGGTGTTCTGAGTGGGATGTTTTTCAGAGTAGACCTGGTGGGCTGAGTGACCTGCTTCTCCACGGTCAGGATTCTATGATGAGGTGCAGCTTGTCCCCATTATCTTAAATACTCCTCCGTTAGCAGACCTCACATTCTCACCACTCTTTGGTAAAGAGATTTCAAGCTGGCCTTTATTTATGGCCCCTGGTTCAGATCTCTCTCACAAATAGAAACATCTCTTTGTCTACCATATTACATCCTTTCATAATCTTAGGGATCTCTCTCTGTCCAATTATCTTTCAATCACCTCTTTTGTAGAGAAATGTCTGTACAATGGATTCCTGATTAACATCACCTCTCTGTTTTAGTGTCATTTGAGTGTGTTTTTTTTTGCATTTCCCTTAGACATTGTTTTTACAAAATCAAGACCAGAACTGTTGACAGTTGTCCAAATGTGGTCTAACGAAACTTAGCATATTATTTCTGCTTTCCAATTATATTTCTCTATAATATACTCCTTTGCTGTTTTTAGGCATTTTTTTAAGGAACCTATTAAACCTCTGCTACTTTTGACGATCTGTGTATCTGCACCTCTCTATTCATCCACCCTATTCAGGTGCCTATTTTCCAAGCAGTACATGGCTTTCTGATTCTTCCTAGTAACAGCTCACATTGCTTGGTACTGAACTTCAACATAGTAACAACTTTTAACTCCTACCCCAAACTACCTTTAACCCCTACTATCAAGCTGTAAGTGAGAAATAGTAGCTGACAATAGCTGTCATTTGATAAATGGGGCTACGGTTGTTATTTGAAATTGTCAAAGTCAGTGCAGAAGGCTGTGAAGCCCCTGATGAAAGGTGCAGTTCCTCAAACTGATGAAATTTTGTTGTAACAACGTATGAGGCCAAGGACAGGGATAAGAGAGAACTTAGATGATTGCCAACTACAGCTTCAGGGTTATGCTTGTGAACGGAACAGAGGTGATCCCATAACATGATCACCCAATCTGCATTTGGTCCTGTACTGTAGAGGGGAGACATCATAAACAGCAAAGCGTGAGTTAAAATGGCAGGCTTTGCACTTTCTCCTTTTGCATTGCACTACCAATTCTTTTTGTTATTTAGTTTCTGCTGTTTCACACTCTATCTTTCCCCTCACACACAACCCTTTGCCTTTCTTGTGCTGTTTTGAAACATGTTATGTGTGGAAAGTCTCCCAACTCTGAGATGCTGCTGGGCCTGCTGTGTTCATCCTCCCTCACATTTTATTATCTCTGATAAAAGGTTATTGCTTTGAATCATGTAAGTCTAGTTTCTCTCTGTCGATGCAGCCTGACTTGCTAAGCATTTACGGAAATTTCTGCTTTTGTACAACCCCTACTGGCTGCATTCCATGTTTTAGCCATTCTATTATTCACTCTGCTATTGCTTCCCAAAGCCATATGAGCTCTGTCAAAAGTCTGGTGCATGACACCTAATTGCAAGCCTTATGAAAATCCAAAGTGTTTGGGGCTTTCTTGAGACTAAATGTGTACGTCAGCTAAAATTTGGGAAGTTCTTCTGTTCGGGGGCAGGTCGAGCTTTCCCTCATGATTACTTGTTTCTTAATTCATTGCATACCCATACAAGTATAAACCAGCACATTCTATTGGCAGGCAGTTCTGCCTACTGGACTGTAACATCCAAGCACTACACTTGTAAGTCACCTGGACACAACTTTTCTCGCTGCAAAAACAGGGGCATTACTCCACATCAGCTCATCAGCCCACACTCACCTCTGGAGATATCGGAGGTCAGGCAAAAAGTGGCGCCATGCTTCAGTGTTGGCTCTCTAGAGGCTTTCCTGAAGTCTTTCCAAGAGATAAGGGGCATTCTTTGCTTTATTTCAAAACTGTTCACAGAAAAACACCTTTGTATATATGCATAGTCATGAATGCAGTTCAGTTCAGCAGAGATAAGTATCATTTATTCACTGCAGAGGTCAGTACCCAAGCGTGGCTCAAGCAATCCTGGCTCTATTGCTATATTGGAATGATCAGTTTTACAGTCATGTCATTGGAATGCTAATAAATGCAAAAGAGATTCCCACCCATTGGAATTGGGAAAGACAACCTGCTTGAACAGTTTGAAAATTTAATAGCAAAACGTTAAAGCCCCTTATCACCAGGAAAATGAACCCTTGACTCCTGTCAAATTCTATTCCCTTCCACTGCCCACCCGCCTTTCTAAAAGCTTCGAGTGTGCCCAAAAGGTATGCCCTGTTGCGTCTGCCACATTATCTGTTCCTATTCTATCTGTTACATCTTGAGGAATTCAATAAATTAGGTCAAGCATGATCCCTTCTAAATTCTGCACTGAGTATTCATTGTTATCTTTTTGGCTTCTAGACGCTTTTCTATTGCATCTATGGGTAAGGATCCCACTATCTTTTATTTAACCACCAACATTAAGCAAATTGCTTCTAAGGTTCTCCTGAATTCACAGAATCACAACAGTATGGAAGCCGGCCATTCGGCCCATTGAGTCCACACAATCCTATGAATAGCATCCCAACCAGACCCACCCCTACCCTATCCCTGTAACCCTGCATTTCCCATGACTAACCCACCTAGCCTGCACATGCCTGCTCACTATAGGCAATTTAACGCAACCAATCCACCGAACCTGCACATCTTTGGAGGAAACCGGTGCACCCAGAGGAAATCTGCACAGCAACAGAGAGAGACACAGACAGACGCCCGAAGGTGGAATTTAACCCAGGTTGCTGGAACTGTGAGGCAGCAGTGCGAACCACTGTTTCACCATGCCATTCTCACGTCTTTTTGAAATGTAGGAATTGGTGAGCCATGGTTTCTCCTCCAAACATGTGTGTTATTACCTTACTATCACTGTATTAATTTCCTTTACTAATATGTGTGTAACACATCTGCACTTATAGAGTGACAGAGTCATACAGCATGGAAACAGACCCTTCGGTCGAACTCAGCCAAACCAACCTCCAGTCTTGGCAACGTCCTGGTAAATCTCTTCTGAGCCCTCTTCAGCTTAATAATATCCTTCCTGCAGCAGGGAGACAAGGACCACACACAGTACTCCAAAAGTGGCCTCACCAACCTGAGGAAAGGATAGGGTGCGGGGTGGGTCTGGGTGGGATGCTGCTCAGGTGGTCGGTTTGGATTAGGTGGGCCTGCTTTCACACTGTTGGGATTCTGTGATTCTAAAACATCCCGTGCAGCTGTAATATGACATCCCAACTCTGAGATACAACGGTCTGATTTTATCCTCTAAGTCTGATTAATTAAAAATGATCTCTTCCTTTCCTATCCTAAATGTGCGTCATTTTGAGATTGCTGGTGAAGTGCAATGCATACATCCGGCGTTGAAAGATTGGTTACAAATATCTGCAAATTACATAGATTTCATGTTTTTTGGTGTTAATTTGATTCTGGTTCCACCCATAGAGGACCCCACCGACCAGCTATGATGATGAGATCAAACAAAGCAAGAGGTCCATTCACAGTGAAGAAATCCCTCAGACTGCTAACTAAGAACCAATGCACTCTTAGTAAGAGAGATAATGGGAACTGCAGATGCTGGAGAATTCCAAGATAATAAAATGTGAGGCTGGATGAACACAGCAGGCCAAGCAGCATCTCAGGAGCACAAAAGCTGACGTTTCGGGCCTAGACCCTTCATCAGAGAGGGGGATGGGGAGAGGGAACTGGAATAAATAGGGAGAGAGGGGGAGGCGGACCGAAGATGGAGAGTAAAGAAGATAGGTGGAGAGAGTATAGGTGGGGAGGTAGGGAGGGGATAGGTCAGTCCAGGGAAGACGGACAGGTCAAGGGGGTGGGATGAGGTTAGTAGGTAGCTGGGGGTGCGGCTTGGGGTGGGAGGAAGGGATGGGTGAGAGGAAGAACCGGTTAGGGAGGCAGAGACAGGTTGGACTGGTTTTGAGATGCAGTGGGTGGGGCTGAAGAGCTGGGCTGGTTGTGTGGTGCAGTGGGGGGAGGGGACGAACTAGGCTGGTTTAGGGATGCAGTAGGGGAAGGGGAGATTTTGAAACTGGTGAAGTCCACATTGATACCATATGGCTGCAGGGTTCCCAGGCGGAATATGAGTTGCTGTTCCTGCAACCTTCGGGTGGCATCATTGTGGCACTGCAGGAGGCCCATGATGGATATGTCATCTAGAGAATGGGAGGGGGAGTGGAAATGGTTTGTGACTGGGAGGTGCAGTTGTTTGTTGCGAACTGAGCGGAGGTGTTCTGCAAAGCGGTCCCCAAGACATTCCACATTAAGCAGAGGTTCACCGACATTCCACATTAAGCAGAGGTTCACCTGCACATCTGCCAATGTGGTATACTGCATCCACTGTACACGGTGCGGCTTCCTCTACATTGGGGAAACCAAGCGGAGGCTTGGGGACCGCTTTGCAGAACACCTCCGCTCAGTTCGCAACAAACAACTGCACCTCCCAGTCGCAAACCATTTCCACTCCCCCTCCCATTCTCTAGATGACATGTCCATCATGGGCCTCCTGCAGTGCCACAATGATGCCACCCGAAGGTTGCAGGAACAGCAACTCATATTCCGCTTGGGAACCCTGCAGCCATATGGTATCAATGTGGACTTCACCAGTTTCAAAATCTCCCCTTCCCCTACTGCATCCCTAAACTAGCCTAGTTCGTCCCCTCCCCCCACTGTACCACACAACCAGCCCAGCTCTTCAGCCCCACCCACTGCATCTCAAAACCAGTCCAACCTGTCTCTGCCTCCCTAACCGGTTCTTCCTCTCACCCATCCCTTCCTCCCACCCCAAGCCGCACCCCCAGCTACCTACTAACCTCATCCCACCCCCTTGACCTGTCCGTCTTCCCTGGACTGACCTATCCCCTCCCTACCTCCCCACCTATACTCTCTCCACCTATCTTCTTTACTCTCCATCTTCGGTCCGCCTCCCCCTCTCTCCCTATTTATTCCAGTTCCCTCTCCCCATCCCCCTCTCTGATGAAGGGTCTAGGCCCGAAACGTCAGCTTTTGTGCTCCTGAGATGCTGCTTGGCCTGCTGTGTTCATCCAGCCTCACATTTTATTATCTTGGCACTCTTAGTAAGCTTCTCTTCCATTATCTCTCCGTTTTCTACATTTTAATTAACGATACTTGCAGAACAAATGTAAAGGCCAAAGTGTGTAAACAAAGTTGAAAAAGTGTTATATTTAAATTCTATGAAATTTCTCTCATTATACAGAAATCTGACATTCTGCAAATACAAGAGTAACATTTCAGAGTCAGAAAAGCTGTTTGTAAGTAATTATGACATATTTAACCATAGAACATAAGAAGTGGACGCCTCTTTCTGTTTGATGGCCCGATGGTATTATCACTAGACTATTAACACAGTGACCCAAGTAATGTTCTGGTGACCTGGGTTCGAATAGTATCCCATCCAGACCCATCCCCTACCTTGCACTCGCATTGGTGAGGCCACTTTTGGAGTATTGTGCACAGTAGTTCTGGTCTCCCTGCTATAGCAGATGGTGCAATTTAAACACCCCCAAAAAATCTGGAATTAACAGGCTAATGGTGACCATGAAACCACTGTCAGTTGTCACAAAAACCCAGCAGGGTTGCTTTAGGGATGGAAACTGCCGTCTGGGCCTACATGTGACTGCAGACCCGCAACAATGTGACTGACCCTTAATGGCCCTCTGGGCAATTAGGGATGGGCAATAAATGCTAATGCCTATGTCCTGTGAATGAATTTTTAAAAAAGAGTCTTGTGTAGCTTGTAATGCAGTCCATATCAAGTATGAGTAACAAGAATCTCTTCTGCTCTCAGCACCTACTGTATTTCTGTTTGAAGATTAGTAGTTTGATTATCAAATTATTTGACCGCATCTTGAATGCTCCACCCACGGTCAACACATCTGAGAATAGGACTTGAGCCCAGAGCTGCTGGCTTAGAGACAGGAGTGCCACTTCTTGAAGAACTAATGCATCATTGCATCTTATTCAACAGATGCAACTTTTTTTTAAGGGTAGTGGCTACAATAAGATTAGCAGCAAAAGAATTGAAGGTCTTTTTATGTCAAAAAAATACTTTATTCATAAAAAAGTCTATATATATATCTACACTTAGTCACAAACATAGTTCAGTTCTGTTCAGTAGCATATCAAGAAAACAAACAAACATTATAGCTTGACTCTACGCAACCTAACCAAAAGCATCTATTTCAACTCCCCCCTCTCATTCCTTAGATGACATGACCATCCTGGGCCTCCTACAGTGCCACATGTATGCAACCTGAAGGTTGCAGGAACAGCATCTCATATTTCACTTGGGAACCCTGCAGCCCAATGGTATCAATGTGGATTTCACAAGCTTCAAAATCTCCCCTCCCCCCACCGCATCCCAAAACCAGCCCAGCTTGTCCCTGCCTCCCTCACCAGTCCTTCCTCCCACCTATCCCCTCCTCCCACCTCAAACCCCACCCCCATCCCCTACATAATAGACTCATCCCACCCCCTTGACATGTCCGCCCTCCCTGGTCTGACCTATGCCCTCCCTAACTCCCCACCTACACTCAGCTTTACTGGCTCCATCCCCGCCTCTTTGACCTGCCTGTCTGCTCTCCACCTATCTTCTCCTCTACCTATCTTCTATCCACATCCCCCCTCTCCCGATTTATTTCAGAAACACTTTCCCCTCCCCCCATTTCTAAAGAAGGGTCTAGGCCCGAAACGTCAGCCTTCCTGCTCCTCTGATGCTGCTTCACCTGCTGTGTTCATCCAGCTCGACACCTTGTTATCTCTTCCTTGAACCAGACTATATTCACATGCACTTGAGGCACCGGGATGGTCTGATAACTGAACAGAACACAGTGTACTTTAACTGAGATGATTTTTTAAAACTTCTAGCTCATGAGACTTAACTGTGATTCTTGCTGAAGACCCAAGAATCACAGACAGCTTCTGGATTCAATTAATGTGGAGGTAGAAAAGCACAACAGGGTCAGGCAACATCTGAGGACCGGGGAAGTCAATGTTTCAGCCCTAAATGTTGACATCCCTGTTCCTCGGATGCTGTCTGACCTGCTGTGCTTTTCCAGCTGCACATTTATTAACTCTAACTTCCAGCATCTGCAGTCCTTACTGTCTCCAACTTTCAGATTCATTTGACTATGCCTGTGCAGATGGCAAAAAATGCAGTCAGTTTCACAGTTACCTTGATGGCAAACATTAATTGTTTTGAGAGTGTCTGCTAACACCAACCATCCAAAATTAAAATTCAACTGCACACGCTCACCCTCATTTTTTAAGATGCAGATGCATATGTGTAGGCCCAGTTTAAAGCTGATTTTCAAAGGGTAAGAAACAGGTAGGGCATGCCGCTTGTTTTACCATTATTACAACTGAAAGATTTGGGTGGGAGAGTGTAATTTTCGTTTGCCTCCACTAAATCAATTTGATCAAAGAATGCATCACTCTAACTGGCCAGCACTGTTAGAATCTGCAGAAGGGTCACCAGACCCGAAACATTAACTCTGATTTCTCTTCACAAGTGCTGCAATTTCTGCTTTTGTTTCTGACTTACAGCATCTGCAGTTCGTTCATATTTCACTGCTGGAATCTAGCCCGTTCTGTCTACCTTGGAACCCAAGGCCAAATGGAACTAAGTAACAAGTGATGACTATAAGTTAATTAGGGGATGAACAACATTTGTCCATTAATGTTGAACAAGCATTACCTGAAACAAAGACAGCATCCACATCTATTTTCATTAACAGAATAACTCAAATTTTAGCAATACGTATAGAAATTTAGTGGATAAATGATGTTCATAATACTTCTCCACTGCCTAGCACATACTTAGCAAAAGACACAATGTGGGAAATCAATCATCTCGGCTCCAGGGCGCTTCTGTAGGACTTCTTCAGGGTAGTGACCAAAGCCCAAACATCTCCTACTGCTTCACCAATGACCTACCCTTCATCATGATGTCAGAAGTGGGGATGTTCACTGATGACTGCACATTGTGCAGCACAGTTCATGACTCCTCAGATACTGATGCAGTCCATGTCCAAATACAGCAAGACCTGGGCAATACCCAGGATTGGGGCCATAAACGGAAAGTAACATTCATAATACAGTGTGAGTCAATGGCCACCTCAAACAAGAGATAATCTAATCTTTGATGTTCAATACTATTGCCATTGCTGAATTTAGCAGTATCATCAACTCTGAGTCTTGCTGTTACATTATGCCTCACAGCTATTATGCAATATACTCTTAAGGGCCTTGATCATGATATTGTCACTGTATCATTACATGAGACCTGATGATATGATGATCTCAGTCTCCACCTTACTGAATGCTTTTGCAGCATAACATGCCAAGGAAAGTATGCAACCGAGTGCACAAATATTGCCAAATTTTAGCCCACATATTCGGAGACCTGTGATTGTAATATATGGAGGTACCAGGACATGTAATAAAAGTCGACTGAATTCTTCAATATTATGTTACCCATCTTATGTTTTGGAAGTTCATGCAACTATCATCTCAGCTGGTATCGATATCCTGCTGAAGGTAATAGCCACATCACACCACTTGTCAAGGGTCTTGAGGCCAGAAGAGAAAGAATCATAGAATCTCTACCGTGTGGAAGCAGGCCATTTGGTCCATCAAGTTCACCACTAACCCTCTGAACAGCATCCATCTAGAGCCACCCCCTACCACCTTATCCCTGTAATTCTTTATTTCCACAGCTAACCCACCTAGCCAGCACATCTCTAGACAATATGGGAAATTTAGCATGGCTAATCCACCCTGACCTGCACATCTTAGGACTGTGGGATCTGAGTTAAAGCAATGGTAATTGATAAAGAAACTACCCTGAGATGCCAGATACCATGTCAGTCACTACTGCTCAGAAATTGAACTGGACTAGCGACATAAATACTGTGACCAAAACAGCTGTTCCGAACCTGGAAACTGCAGCTTGTAGACTCCGCAAAGCCTGTCCACCATCTACAAGGTACAAGCCAGGAGTGTGATGGAATACTCCCTACTTGCCTGGATGGGTGCAGCACCAAAAGCTCAAGAAATTTGACACTACCCAGGACAAAGCAGACCTCATGACTGATTCCATGTCCATCACCTCCATCATTCACTCCTTTCTCCACCAGCATTCAATGGTACAGCGGTGTACGCCATCTATGAGAGAAACAGCAACAACTTACTAAGGCTCTTTCAACAGCATCTTCCAAATCCATGACGACAAACACCTGGAAAGGCAAGAGCAAGAGAAATATGGGAATATCACCAGGTGCAACTTCCCCTCCAAAACACACCACCATGGCTTGGATCTATGTCACCATTCCTCCACTGCTGTTGGAGTAAATCCCAAAACTCCTTCCTCATAGGACTGTGGGTCTACCTACACATCACAGATTGCCAAAGTTCAAGAAGGCAGCTTGCTATTGTGTTGTCAAGGGCAATTAGGGGTGGTCAATAAGTGCCTGCTCAAACATATATTGCAAAGGAACATTGGTCCCTGACCCCAACATCAATACATTGAGTGTCCAATTTAAAAGATATTGTGAATGCTTATGTAAAGGAAAGCAAACTGGAGGGTCACATTGGATTGCTCATTTCTAATCTCGATTCTTTGGTGTCACATTGCCCCAAGTTTTGAATTGCAACAGAGGTTGCCACCAAAAAGTATCTTAATTTGTGTGAAATATCTTAAAATGCAACCAAGAATCACTTCATATGGGTGTATATGCTGAAGCACCAGTCCAATATAAAGCAACACTTGAATTATAGACCAAAGGACAACGAATTCAGGTTCAAACTGGGAAAAAAAATCAAATGCAGTTCAGGTGTCATGACGTTATTGTACACACAAGTGTTCAACATATGAAAATAGACCTACAGGGAGGTTAACAAGCAAAAACCTTGGAATAATTTAATAAACAGTTAGAAGCTACAATGGTGGTATATTAAATGTTCCAAATGTCTCGAATTTAAAAATAATCAGAATCGAGGAGGTACAGTTATCTAGACAGATTGAACACACAAGGAAGATAAAGGTGGTCTGACAGGGATTTACGAGGGGTTTGATAGGACTGACTAAGAGAGTATGTTTCCACCTTGATGGGGTGACTCAAAAACTTGGGAGCCTTTAACACAAGAACATAAGAAATAGGAGCAGGAGTAGGCCATCTGGCTCTTCGAATTTGCTCCACCACTCAATAAGATCGTGGCTGACCTCTTTGTGGACCCAGCTCCATTTATCTGTCTAACAGTCAGTGGCAACAAAATCCACTATTGAATTCAGAGTAAGCAAAAAGTTGTGAAATGTTGTCTTTACCAGTCAAAAGGCTGATTGAAGAGCTTCATATTAACACATTCAAACAAGAGCTCTAGATATGTTTTTGGGGGAGAAAGGGTAGGATGATGCTTGTGAAGAGACAGGCAGACCAATGAGCTGAATAGCCTATCCCTGTGCTGTTTAAGTTCCAAGCAATTCAGGGCGGCACGGTGGCTCAGTGATTAGCACTGCTCCCTCACAGCACCAGGGAACCAGGTTCGATTCCAGCCTCAGGCGACTGTCTGTGTGGAGTTTGCACATTCTCCCCATGTCTGGATGGGTTTCCTCCCACAGCCCAAAGATGTGCAGCTTAGGTGGATCGGCCGTGCTAAATTGTCCCATAGTGTCCAGGGATGTGCAGGCTAGATGGGTTAGTCATGGGAAATGTATGGTTACAGGGATAGGTTCAGGAGGCGGGTGTGGGTGGCATGTTCTTCAGAGGGTTTCTGTGATTTTATTCTGATACTGAGGTCGGATAAATGGCCATTTTATTTCTCCTGCAAGCAAGAGGAAACTGACCTTTAGTGTGGTTAGAGGCAGCAGCAACATCTTATTTCCCTTTCATTATCGGGGGAGAGTTGTCACCAGCCTGTACTACGGGAAATAATTGCCATGTTAGATTGTTTGTACAGTACCGTTCTACCGTACAATGTAGCCACACCAGGGGAAAGCTGGGCTCAAAGGGACTGTGGATCAGAGATGGGCCTCAGCTGTAGCATTGAACCCATCAAGTAGAACGGTAAAGTCACCTAAGAGCTGCTCTCTCACTAGAGACAACTGGCAATGGTTTTACCATGGGCTAGAAGTGAGGTTGAGAAAGAGAGTTCTTCATGGGTAGCTTCTGCTGGTGTAGGAATTGAGCTCACTCTGTACCACAAACCAGGCATCCATCCAACTAACAGGCCCCATTGTAAACAAATTTCCCAGAGACATGTGTGGTATCTATGAGTTTACTCTGTCATCCTTGATGCCAAGGACAACCAAAAACTCCAAAAATTCTTCAGAACACTATGAAAGAGATGTCCTCACTCTGTGATCCCAGTCGTGCTTGAATAACAATGGACACTTAATGGAAATTCAGGCACAAATCATTTTGAATCCCTACTGTGCTCTCTAAGCATGCATTCCCATCGCATGAAGCTTTAGCTCAAAATGTCCACCCCCGCACAACAAAAACTGATTTCCATCACACACACCGTGACATAAACACAAGTCAGAGACTGGGGCACAGGAAATTCATCAAAATGAGTGAACAGTTATCAAAGTGAACTCTCTCCTTTGGATATGTGAGCTGTTTGACAATCTGTTCATTGGATAAAGCGTATATGTCAGAAAGAGCCTGATCTATTTATTTTAAAATTGTCAGGAAAGAATGGATGCCACTTAACTATGGATGCAAAATCTGCTTCTTATAAAATGTGAGATATTATTGGATAATGACAACCTTGTGTCTGAGCATGTGGACCCAGCAGAATTGTACAAGGATCAACCCCAGCTGCCTCCGATGAAAATTGCAATGTTAATGTGCAGTTCACATCGAAGGCTGTGTGCTGAACATTGAATGAGTGCTCCACTGCAACTGCTGAGAACAATTCACTGAATAGCCTGGGCCCACCCCGACCTTCTGCCTTTATACCACAGTCATCCGGCAAAATGGGTGGAAAGTAAAGATCAAAATCCATTTTGGAATCACCAGCGATTTCAGAGAAAACCAAGAGGGAAAGCCCTTGGGGAAAATAAACCAGTCAGCCTTCTTCAATGGGGACCACTCATAAAAAAAGAAAAATTTCTTTGGAAAAATGATTGTGTCTAGGAAAAGAAAGGCAATGCTAAACCTCAATCAGAGAGCGCAGTCAGTTTAAACAGTTCTAATATCCTGCAGGGCAGTACATGGCCTTTGCACCTAAACAGCTCATGAAAGCCTGGCTTTTAAAAAACAGAAGCTTGCATATCCTGTAGGCCTGTGGATTTATATTAAACTGAATTCACTCAGCCTACGCAGGTTTTATTAATTTGCAATACTACAGAATAAAGGTTGGAGGGATACAGTTGGTAGCAATTTAAAACCCACACTGTTTGTGCTGCTAAATCTGCAAGAATAATTATCTTTTGAATTTCCAATAGCTCACTTTTGAGTGCTTATTGCACTTCAACACACCAATGTGAACATGAATACAACGTTTATTGCCACTGAGTTTCAGTTAACTACAAAGTTTCAGTTTGCCATAGAATCCTTGGTTATTTTCAAGAATAGGCAAATGTGACAATCTCGTTCTCACCATGAATTGTGTGTGTGTGAGACTGTGCATGTGTTTAAGTGTCTGTGTGTGTGTGTACACGTGTCTGTATGTGTGTGTGCGTGCGTGTGTCTGTGTATACATGTGCACAAATATATGTGCGTGCTTTTGTGTGTCTGTGTGTGCACACGTGTGTGTCTGTGTGCATCTGCGCACGTTCATGTGCACGTGCGTGAGTTTGCCTGTGTGTGTCTCAGTGTCTGTGTACGTGCATGTGTGTGTTAGTGTGCGTGTGTATGTCTGGGTGTGGGAGTGTGTGTGTGTGACTGTGTATGCATGTGTGTGTGTGCGTATGTGTGCGAGTGTGTGTGTGTGTGTGTGTGTGTGTATGTGTCTCTGTGTGTGTGTCAATGTGGCGTGTATGTGTCTGTGTGGTGTGTGTGTGTTTGTGTCTGTGTGTGTGAGCATGTGTGTGCATTTGTGTGTGTATGTCTGCGTGTGTGTGTGTGTGTGTGTATCAGATCTCTCTCTTTCTCTCAAACAAGAACTGAAGATCCTTCTCTCACATTATTATTGTGGCAGAAACAGATGTAAAGATAAAATGCTTCTCAGAGTGAGTAAGTTCCTGTTCTCCCAGAAAAATGGGTAAAGGAGTGTAAAACTAGATGGAATAGGTCTAAGATGAGAGGGAACAGATATAAGAGAGTCCTAGAGGGGCAATTGTTTCACACACAGGGTGGTGAGAGTCTAGAATGGGTTGCCAGAGGGCCTGGTGGAGGTGAGTACAATCTCATCATTTAACAAATATTTAGACTGTTACATTAATGGGATAGGCATAGAGGGATATGGACCAACACACTGGTAAATGGGGCAAGTTTAATTGGGAAAACGGAGCAGCATGGGGAAGTTGGGCTGAAGGGTCTATTTCGGTGCTGTAAACCTCCACTGTGACTCTGAAAAAACTTGACCACTGCTTTTCTGACACAACTAAATCATAAATTTTGGGTCAGAGAAATCTCCCAGTGATACCACAGTATACTATCTGATTTTAAAATGGTTAGGTCGAGAAGCTAAATACATAGATTACAAGAATATATCACCACCAGACACCCAGGGCCCCGTTATACTACTCAGTGACTGAACGTCAAATCATTACAAGAATACATCCTTGTATTTCAAATATGATTGGTACTCATTTGCAGTTTTCACATATATGAAGAATCAGAATTAATATTTAAAGTTCCAGTAAATATCTGCAACAAAAACATGATTTGATGTCCAGTCACTGAGTAGTGTAAAGGGCTGCCGGGGTCTGATGGTGAGCAGTTTAACAGTGTGGTTTCTTGACCTGCCAAGTTAGGGAGGCTGGAGGTGAACAATAATGAGCGAAAAATCTGGAAGTAGAATTCTTTCAGCACATTTTATTTGTCAGTGAGTTTGCTGCATGAGTTGGTGGGGGCCTAATATGATTGCACCGAGGTGATTGATGCTGAGAGGGCGAGGGAATCAAGAATGGGGCTGATATTGCAGGCACGAAGGGCAGAAGGACAGTGGTTGCGGTAGGGCAGCCTGGTGGCTCAGCGGTTAGCACTGCTGCTTCACAGCGCCCAGGGCCTGGGTTCGATTCCAGCCTCGGGCAGCCGTGTATTTAAAGGCAGCACATTCTGCCCAGGTTTCTTCCCAGAGTTCAAAGAATCATAGGTTAGTTGGATTGGCTATGGGAAACGCAGGGTTGCGGAGGGTGTAGGAATGGGTGGGGGAGTTGGTATGGATGCGATGGGCTGAATGGCCTACTCCCACACTGTAGGGATTCGATGATCAATGGTCTGTTGTTGACAGAGACCTGGATTTGGGGCTAGATTATTGGCTAGGGGCTTAAATGAGGGGAAATTTGGGAAGTCTGGGGTTTGGCAGGGAGGGGAGGTAAAGTGATATAGCAAATGGGCTTACCTCCTGGATCCCTCAGTCCTTGCCTTCTTTCACCCCCAACCATTCAGGGTTCAATTTGCAATGTTGGATAAATATGAGGCATTCAGTCTCAGTTTAACTGTTAAAATTGCCAGCTTGCTTTGTTTAATATTTCTCCAGTAATTCTGTGCACATTAAGGACTGTTGTGGTTACAAAATGTCGAGCTCGCTGGCTCAATATGACAATGCCATGTGATGATACAGAGACTTTTGCATTCAATAATTTACTGAACAACATGAGTCTTTGCTCTGGCCCTAGCAATATTTGATATAAACTAAGTATTTTTAAACGAACAAAGGATCGATTTGGTGGTGTGTCGATCCATATCAAGCACATGAAAACTGTGAATTTTTTTTTAACTTGGTTTCTCCATTCCCTTTCTCATCTCTTCATTGTGAAAATGTCTGGATATATTACTGGAAGGCATTGCATTCTTTCTGCCAACTGGAACAGCCTGAAAGCACCTCTGGGCTCCTCATGCAGAGAAGCTCCTGGCAATTCATAGCCTCATCTCAACTGATTTCAGAGGCAGACTCAAAGTTGCCAAATTGGGTTAGTTTCAACATAAAGCAGTCATAACAAACTGGACCTTGAGCTCCCAGAACTCTTGATGCTGATTTCTCATGGTTTCAATATCAAGAGAGGAATTTCAATAATTTTGCTGTGTAATTCCCCAGCTACCTGGTCCTGCTGTCCTGCATATAATCTTGTTGCCAATTGTTCTTCTCTTCTGGAGATGCTGACGCGCACAGACGACTAGACAAACTCTGGTTCCTTACCCTAGCGGCCACCCTTAAGATTTAAGGATTTTCAACCATCATGATCAAGGCTATCTTTTTCTGATTAATGTCCGTGTGAAAGTGTTATCCCAACAGGTGTTGCTGGAAAGCACTTGAGTTGATTTCTCGATCCCTTTGCTCCCTCCTCCTCACTAAACATCACGGAGGACATGTGCTGTTAGATCAATTCAGTTTGACTCTGGACGCTCAGGGAGATCATGGTCTTTGTGGTGGTATCAGAATGCTTGACACATTTATTCCAAGCTGCCATGGTGAGTGGGAAGGGCGAATGGTTTAGCTTTCAATAAATGGGTTCCCCAGTCTGTGCTTTCTAGCATTTTATAGCTAATGCATGTACTTCACCACTTGTTTGCTGCTTGTTACAATTTTTCAAAGCCAGTTACACATCCAGGTTGAGCCCTGAAGAATACTACCTCCTCATTTCTTTGTCAGATTCGCAAAGTATTCCATGTTGATTGACCACGAAAGTCAGCTACATAAAAATAGCCCATTATTCTTCCTCAATTAATAAATATGCCTGACAAAGACAGCACAAGTGGATTGGTCTGCTGTCTGACAGTGCTGAGGACCTGGATTCAGGTCCACTCTCAGGCGACTGTGACATGTTTGCACGCTTTCCCTGTGTCCACGTGGGTTTCCTTGGGGCCTCCCGTTTCCTCCCACCATCCAAAGGCCTGCAGGTTAGTTGGATTGTCCATGCTACTGTCCAGAAATGTGTAGACGATGTGGGTTGGCCATGGGGATATACAGGGATGGGGTGGGACTGGTGCGATGCTATTCAAAGGATCGGCATTGACTAGATGGATCGAATGGTCTGCTTCCACACACTATGATTAACATGATGAAGTGGAATGCTTCTTGGATCACCATCTAAATCTAACTGAAAAGTAACATTTAGCTAAAGACAGTTGATTTATATGGCTGTTTTGTTTTATAAACACATGGGTTGGATTCATCCAAATCCAGAGGGTCCAAATCAGACTGAAGTTTGATTTTCCTTTCCCATTTGAGTCTAATATTGCGGTTCAAGTCTTTTTCCGACCACGGAATTTTTACTGGAAAAATGAAATACTGCCGATGCTGAGATCCAAAGTAAAAACAGAAAACTTTGGAGAAACTCAGCAGGTCTGGCAGCACATTTAAAGAGATTAGCAGAGTTAACTTTCCGAAAACTCCTGTGATTCTTCTTCAGAACACTAGAAAGAAGCACAGCTCTGAAGATGCATTATACCTGGACTTGAAACATTAACACCATTTCTCTCTCCAGGGATGCTGCCAGGCGAGCTGGGTTGGTCCACCACTCTCTGTTCTCACGGTGACTTCTTTTTCCTATTTAGCATTTCTGGTGAAGGCTGTGGGTGGGTGGGTGACGTGAGAGAGAGGATGCTCTTGTTAGGGTGGGGAGGAAGATGCATGAAATTAAATTTTTCACATCTCAATAGACAGTGACATGTTGCTCCATTTACAATCTTTGGCTTGCAGCATTCCATATTTTTTTTTCTGTGAGGTCTCCATGGGTTTCATTAAAAAAAGTACTTACAAACTTTTGTGATGGGAGGAGAATGCGAATTTGCAGGAGCTGTTTGTTGCTTTCAGATCACCATTTGCAAGCGAAAGAATTATCAGCCAGTCTTGCCACATCATTGGAGCAAGGTAGGTACCGCAAAAAACTGCGAGTAAACCTTTATTTGCAGAAATATACATTAAAAACATTCATTTCCTAATCCAACCACCTCAAATCTAGTCTATTTACCAGTAATGATGTGAAACTTGAAAGTGTTAGGAAACGAGTTGCAAGGACTTGCCGGGAATTGAGGGTTTGAGATATAAAAATACAATGAAAAAGCTGGGATTTTTTTTCACTGGAGGGTGGGAGGTTGAGGGGTGACGCTGTTGAGGTTTATAACATCATGAGGAGCACGGATAAGGTGAATAACAAAGGCCCTTTTCCAACTGTGGGGGAGCTTAGGACTAGGGGACATATTTTTTAAGGTGAGAGGTGAAAGATTTCAAAAGGGCGCGAGGGGCAACTTTTATTTTCCACAGAGGAATGTGGAATCTTGTGCCAGAGGAAGTGTTAGATGCAAGTATAGTCATAACAAAAGGCATTTGGATAAGTTCACGAATAAGCAACGTTAGGAGGGATGTGGGCCACGCGCAGGCAGGTGGGACTAGTTTAATTTGGGAACATGGTCGGTGTGGACTGGTTGGACCAAAGGGTCTGTTTCCAAGCTGTATGATTCTATTCCTCCTTACACTTCTTTTGAGGGGCAACCTGATAGCTTCATGATAACTCTCACTGATGATAGCTTTTAATTTCCAGATTTATTTAATTGAATTGAAACAGTAGGATGTGAATTCATGTCTAAACATTATTTACTCACAGCTTTGGATTTATAGTCCAGTAATATCACCACTATGCAACTAATTTCATATTCTATCTCCACTGAGGCACTAGTGAATCCCTCAGTTAATGCCCAAATACTGGATACAATTTAACTCAATTAATGTACAATAAACATTTTAATATCTGGTGAATCCTCGGTTATGGGGTGCAAGGCAGAGGATGAAGCAGGTGACATGGTGATGCTCAGGCATTTCCCCCCAGAGGATTGGAACAGCTGAACTTGCAGCAACTCAAGCATTGAAGTTGGCTTTAATGAGGTACTTGGAGTCCAACAGCCTCGTTCTGTACCAAAAAGAAAGCTATTTGGAGCGGGTAGCCATAAGTGTCATGTGGTAGCTGGACATCTGAGTGACACACGGGACCATCTAGAGGCCAACTAGAAAATATCAAGAACTGCCGATGTTGGAGTCAGAGATAATACAGTGCGGAGCTGGAGGAACACAGCAGGGCAGGAAAGTTGACATTTTGGGTTGGTTCTGTAGAAGGGTCCTGACCCGAAACATCAACCTTCCTGCTTCTGTGATGCTGCCTGGCCTGCTGTGTTCATCCAGCTCTATACTGTGTTGGCACCAACAAGAAAATGTCATTTTTATTGTCACAGTGCCCAGGCGCTCTCAGAGAGTGTTGCTACTTGGTTTTGAGGGAACACTGGTGGAGACCAACTGAGCAAAGGCTATTCTCCTTGACTTGACTGACAGCTGTTGACACTCATGCCACACTTCCTGGCTTTTTTGTCTGTGCTAAAAGAAAACAGCCAGTCGTAATAAAAGCCTGGTATTTTTGCCTGAGCGGGAGAAGGGTGAAAGGGGAGATTTTGTGCGACAGCAATGCCAGAAGCATCCAGGTCAGCACAGAAATGTTAAGATAATAAAATGTGAGGCTGGATGAACACAGCAGGCCAAGCAGCATCTCAGGAGCACAAAAGCTGACGTTTCGGGCCTAGACCCTTCATCAGAGAGGGGGATGGGGGGAGGGAACTGGAATAAATAGGGAGAGAGGGGGAGGCGGACCGAAGATGGAGAGTAAAGAAGATAGGTGGAGGGGGTGTAGGTGGGGAGGTAGGGAGGGGATAGGTCAGTCCAGGGAAGACGGACAGGTCAAGGGGGTGGGATGAGGTTAGTAGGTAGCTGGGGGTGCGGCTTGGGGTGGGAGGAAGGGATGGGTGAGAGGAAGAACCGGTTAGGGAGGCAGAGACAGGTTGGACTGGTTTTGGGATGCAGTGGGTGGGGGGGAAGAGCTGGGCTGGTTGTGTGGTGCAGTGGGGGGAGGGGATGAACTGGGCTGGTTTAGGGATGCAGTAGGGGAAGGGGAGATTTTGAAACTGGTGAAGTCCACATTGATACCATATGGCTGCAGGGTTCCCAGGCGGAATATGAGTTGCTGTTCCTGCAACCTTCGGGTGGCATCATTGTGGCAGTGCAGGAGGCCCATGATGGACATGTCATAAAGAGAATGGGAGGGGGAGTGGAAATGGTTTGCGACTGGGAGGTGCAGTTGTTTGTTGCGAACTGAGCGGAGGTGTTCTGCAAAGCGGTCCCCAAGCCTCCGCTTGGTTTCCCCAATGTAGAGGAAGCCGCACCGGGTACAGTGGATGCAGTATACCACATTGGCAGATGTGCAGGTGAACCTCTGCTTAATGTGGAATGTCATCTTGGGGCCTGGGATGGGGGTGAGGGAGGAGGTGTGGGGACAAGTGTAGCATTTCCTGCGGTTGCAGCAACTCATATTCCGCCTGGGAACCCTGCAGCCATATGGTATCAATGTGGACTTCACCAGTTTCAAAATCTCCCCTTCCCCTACTGCATCCCTAAACCAGTCCAGTTCATCCCCTCCCCCCACTGCACCACACAACCAGCCCAGCTCTTCCCCCCCACCCACTGCATCCCAAAACCAGTCCAACCTGTCTCTGCCTCCCTAACCGGTTCTTCCTCTCACCCATCCCTTCCTCCCACCCCAAGCCGCACCCCCAGCTACCTACTAACCTCATCCCACCTCCTTGACCTGTCCGTCTTCCCTGGACTGACCTATCCCCTCCCTACCTCCCTACCTACACCCTCTCCACCTATCTTCTTTACTCTCCATCTTCGGTCCGCCTCCCCCTCTCTCCCTATTTATTCCAGTTCCCTCCCCCCATCCCCCTCTCTGATGAAGGGTCTAGGCCCGAAACGTCAGCTTTTGTGCTCCTGAGATGCTGCTTGGTCTGCTGTGTTCATCCAGCCTCACATTTTATTATCTTGGAATCTCCAGCATCTGCAGTTCCCATTATCTCTGATACTATTATCACAGAAATGTTAACTCTGTTTTAGCTCCCTTTTGCTGCCAGACCCGCTGAGTTTCTCCTGCACTTTGGTTTCAGATCTTCAGCGTTTGCAGTTTGTTGTTTTATTGCAATGATAGTTGCTGATGTATCTCGAAGGGCAGCATTGAAGGGCAAAGGTATGCCATCAGGATCCATCGAGCCCGGCACATGTTGGATTCCAATGTCGATAAAAGTTGGGTGCATGGGGCCAGTGCCCGTGGAGCGTGCCCTGAGATGTCAGCAAATCACCAGGTGCTCACTGTAATTTCTTCATGGCTGAGCTTCTTTAGTGGACTGAGCAAGGTAGAAGGTTGAATATTGATGACTTTAGGCTGGTAACAAGGTGTTTTAATGGTCAATAATGACCATCAACTAGCAAGCCACTGTTGAATCTCACCCATAAGGGATGGTACAAGTTTCACTCGAAACTGAGATGCATCTCAGTGAACTTATCACCCAATTCTGCCACACATTTCCCCATAGTTTACATCACTCAGACCTCTATACGATTACATACATTGTCTCTCCCTATCCCTTCTGTCAAAATGCATCACTTCTCACTTCTCAATACAAAATTCCATTCTATCACTTGCCAACCTATTCTACTCACTAGTCGTGGTCATGTCGCAGGCCATTGATACCATCCAACACATTGTCAGTCATGTCACGAGAGCTCATCCCATGTAAGGATGCCTGTGTAGGGAGTCTTGCCTGCTTCCAGCTGGATCTCAGTGGCTTATTGCAAAACACAAATTGCTAACTTGCCCAAACAGCGAAGGATGCTGGGTACAGTGGCCAAGTAAAACTCTAGAACACAAAATCCACAAAGCAGACATAGTACAAACACAGCAACCAGGTGCTAATGACTTTACATAATGTAAGAGACAACCGTTATCCTTGTCAGACATACCCCCAACAACTTATCCACCAAACAAAGAAAGGCCCAGACAGTAAGGCACAGAGTCCTGCCCTACACAAAGAAACTAACAGCAGCTTGGCATCTAAGTGATTGACTCAATTTCAAACTATTGAGTGTATCTCCCTGATTGGCCAGAACTATAGAAGTCCCAGAAAACCAGCTAAAACATATAAAAACAGGGTTCACCTGTAGACCATGTCATGGAATCTTCTGAGGCTTTCCAAGGAGACCAGCATAGCAAGAGGCAGAGAAACGCTGACCATCCAGAGGGAGAGGGGAAGAAAGCAGTTTCGCAGGCCCAGAGGCACAGCCACAGAGAGAGAGCAACGGTGTAAATCTGCAAGATGATCAGGAAGTATTATAACCACAAGGGGCCAAATAGGACAAGAGATTGTACGTTTAGTGTTAAAGGTTATATTATCTCGTTTCCTAATTGAGTTGGGACTTGCTTTGCATTAATATTGGCTTGTATTCACAGTGACTTGATCACTTGGATATTGTGGGACACTTGGGCAAACTCATTCATAACATTCTGGTTGTAGTTGTCTACGAAGGGATTAGTTAACACTATTCTCTCTGTCCTATGGGGGGCAGCACGCAGATGATGACGAGGCAGATGGTGATGTTGCTGGGGTGGCTTCTCTTGCCTCTCATCAGAAGTGCAACATAGATCTTTGTCTGCTGTTCCAACACCTTGGGGCACGCTGAGAGTGAGGGAAATGCAGATGAAAGTGCACGAGGTGCAAGACAGTTGATGTGGCTGACAAGAAGTTGGCAACCAGCTTAAAAATCTCTCCACCCCACCCCGTCCCCGACCTCATCCCATGACCAACCCCACCTCCTTCGCCTGTCCGTCTTCTCTCCCACCTATCCACTCCTTCCACCTCATTGACCAGCCCCACCACTGCCTATCTGCACTCACCTATTGCCATCCCACCTGCCTTCCCCAGCCCAAACCCTTCTCTCTCTATTTATTTCAGAGACCCTCCCCACTTCCATTTCTGAAAAAGGGTCCTGGCCCGAAACGCCAACTGATGCTGCCTGGCCTGTTGTGTTTCTCCAGCTCTACAGTGTGTTATCTCTGATGCCAGCATCAGCTGTTCTTACTATCTCTGAAATTGACAACTGTCAAGGATCGAAAGCACCCTCTCAAAAGGAGTACTGTGAGTTACTTCTAAACTGGCCAGGGCTGCAGTCTGTCAATTTCACTGAAACTGGAACGTTGGTGACCCTGGCCAGTTCTATGCAACTTAGGGAATACATCTGCTGGCTGTTAAAACCAGAAGTTTTGCTAAAGCACATCTTAATGATACTATAATACCTTACCCAATGGCTGTACATTGGTTTCCCTTGCCAAATCTGCACAGTGAACTCAGACAGAGAGCAGGATGACGGTGGGACTCCTGATTTTACACAGTAGAACACTTCCCCAAAACATGTGCCTGCCCTCGCCTGGAAAAATTCTGCCTCTTCAAATACCTCTTGCCTCCCTTCCTGCCACCAATCCCACCCTTTCCACCAACCTATTTGTCTTCCCTTGTCCCTCATGTATGCATGCCCCTAGACGCATCAATGATACCTGTCTCCTTGTGTGGGAGAGAGTTTCAAATTCCACCTAAATCCTTTCTCGGACCTCTTGTGGCTATTTAATATCTATGACTCTCTTCGATACTCCCCACAGACAGAACCATTTTCTCCACTTTCACAACTTATTGAAACACATCATTTGTTTAAAGATTTCCACCAGTTGTCTTCTTAAGACTCTATTTTTCAAAAGCAACATGCTGCGAGTTTTGTTCCAATTGCTGGTTTGCGTCAATTTTCGGAACATTCCTAAAATATTTTCTGCCCCTTCTCCCTTTAAAGTTCATGATCTTGACGCAAAAACCAAAATAGCACACAGTCATCCAAATATAGACTAACTGAGGTCCTATGTAAATTTGATAGTGCCTCGTTGCTTTTGTCCTCTATTTCTTGAGAAAGCCATCAGTTTTTTCAGACTACAAATGAAATAACTGCACAGAGGCTGGTATTCCATCACCAAGTCACTCTTCATTTATTAGTACACTGGCCAGCCAGCTCAGCGTCAGACCCCTGAACTGAAGAGATTCTAAATCCCTGGTTATATTGGCCAGCCTGTGCTTTCCTGGATTGGCCCAAGTTAATAACCCCAATCAGGGATCTCGTGATCAACAGATCCACCTGGTTCCAATCCCTAAATCCCTAATCCCTGAGTCAGGGGATCTAGGGCTGGTCTTCCTCTTGCGGCTTTTCTTGTGATGTCCTTGCCCTAGGCCCAGTCCTCTGACTGGGACACTGACACAGGTGGTGTATACCAGGCCATAGCCCATCTCTTGCGACCCAGAGTATCTAAGGAGAACTTCCTCCTTTTCTTCTAGCAGTAACATTATCGAAGCTGTATCCTTCTCAGACTCTGTGGTTTCCTCGATATTTATCATTGGGAAGAGAGCCTATGGTTCCTGCCAAGGCTTCTGGTTGTTCAGAGGGGCCAGGTATGTTTTGTTCCTTCCCCGTTTGCTAGGTAACAGGTTTCAGGTGATCCACTTGTTTGTTCAGGATAGCCTCACCTCCTCGAACTTTGTCAGTGAGGGGACCTGACCTCACGCTAACCTCATCTCCTACCCAAACAGGGCCATTTCCATGGTTCTGGCACCTAACATCATCCCACTCCCATCGCCACTGAAATAACTACACAGAGGCTTGCTGGTCCAAATGGCCTGTTTCCACAGTGTAGGGATTCTATGAGACCTTAAGAATCCTTTTCCAAGCAGCAGACGGAAGTTAAGGTACGGAGTAAGTGGTTCAGAAGGGAATCTGAGGAAATGTTTTATTTATCCCAGAGAGAGTGTGAACTAACTGCACAGAGGTAAGCATCCCAGTGTTACTGGGAGAACTTTTGGCAAGGGTATCGCGATCAGCGGAAAATATCAGCAAAGATTGACAGCGTTCGCAAAATGCTCAGAGAGACAGATAGCACGAGCAGACAGAATGTTAAGTTAGTGGGTGAAGTCAGAGAGAAGGGAAGGTAATGGTGTTTAAATTATTTTTTGTCTGTGTATGTTAATGAGCAAGTCATGTAAATGACGTTGGGGAGTTACAGGACCACACACTAGGTGGAAATATGGTATAATGGCAATATTGGTGTTCTGGCACAAGGTAGGGGAAGGCTACCCTACCTTTAAATATTAAATATTTAATGTTAAATATTCCTGGGGACAACATGTTCAGGAAAGATATAAAATGAGGGAAAGGCCGAGGAGTATCAAAGCTGGTTTAGGAGAGCTGAAGAAGGAAAACATCTCAGAATGTTCAAGGACAGAATCAATTTGTCTATGCAAGATTAAAGGGGTTTGGAGTGGTCTACGGGCCAAGAACTGGTTGGAGGTATGGAGAGGGACAAATTTACAGGCAAAGTTGCCAACATGATGGAGTAGTTTTAATTGAGGGATATTAATTCCCCAGATATAGACTGGGATGCTGGCATTGTAAGGGGTTGTAGAGGGAAAGTGTTTTTAGGTTGTGCAGTGCGTCCAATCCAACAAGAAAGGATGTACTGTTGAACCTGGTTCTTGAAGATGAGGTGGGCCACGCCGATCTAGTATTATTGGAGAAATTTTTAGGTGACAATGGTATCACCAATTGTAAGATTGATAATTGTAAGGTGAAGAAGTAAAAGTGTGTTTATGTCTGGTGTCAGGTAGAAAATACAATTGAGAACCTAAAGGAATATAACAGGTTCAGCGGGGAGATGAGAAAATATATTACAGAAGCAAAGAGCATCTAAGAGAAAAGACTGGCAGCCAGCATAATGGGGAATCCTAAACTTCTCTAATACCTTGTAAATATACAAGGTGGCAAAGAAAGGGTTTTGAGCTGATTAAGAGCAAAAAAAGTGGGTTTACACAAGGAGGCAAATGGCCTGGCTACAATATTAAGTTAATATTTTACATCTGTCTTTGACAAGGAGACAGATGATCACCAGGCCATGGTGACAATGGAGAATACTCTGCCACTAGAAATGTTCAAAATTGATCAGAAGAAAGTGTTGGTATTTCAACTAGACAAGGCACCAGGACAGGATGAGATGCACCCAATGATGTTGAAGGAATTGACAGCAGAATTACGGGGACACTGGCCATAAACTTTCAGCCATCCATATACTCAAGGGAAATGCCAGAGGACTGGGGGGTTGTTAATATCACACCCCCTGTACAAAGAACAAACATTGCAAGGATAAGCCTACCACCGTTGCTCAGCAGCTAGCACTGCTGCCTCACCGCACCAGGAAATTGGGCTTGATCCCATTCTCGGGCAACTGTCCGTGTGCTATTTGTATGCTATCCTTGTTTGTGTGCGATTTCCTCCAGGTGTTCCAGTTTCCTCCCTGAGTCCATACATGGGCACAATAGGTGGATTGGCCATGCTAAATTGCCCGTAGTGTTCAGGGAGGTGTAGGCTAGGTGGGTTAGCCAAAAGAAATGCAGGGTTACTGAAATACAATAGGGTAGGGGTGTGAATCTGCGTGGGATGGTCTTTGTAAGGTTGGTGTGGACTTGATGGGCCAGAATGGCCTGCTTCCATACTGTAGGGATTCTATGAAACCATTTACAGAAGAGGCAGTCCAACTTTAGTGAAGGGTAAGCTTCTCAAAGGAATTGTCTAAGGTAGAATTAGGAATGACATGAAGAGAGGAGGTGTTTAGGAAGAGCCAGCCTGAATTTCAAAAGGGAAAATCATGTTACATGACTTGCTGGAGTTCTTTGTAGAGGTAACAGAAAGGGTTGATGAAGGTAGACTGTGATTGTGGTAGACATGGACTTCCAAAAGTGTTTTGACACAGTACCACACAACATACTGATAGGAATCATCATTGCTCACTCATTAAAAGGGACAGCAACAACATGGATATAAAATTGGCTGAATGATACGAAACAGAGAATAATGGCTAATGGATGATTTTCAGTTTGGAGGAAGATTTGTGGTTCTGCAGGGGTCAATATTGGGATCCTTGTATCCTAATGATCCAGATCTCACTGTGCCAGGGGTTTCAATTTTTGTGCATGATAAGAAACTTGGATGCATTGTCAACAATGTGGAGACCAGTGTGGATCATCAAAATGACATCGACAAGTTGGTGAACTGGGTGGATCGATGGTGGGGTCAAAGCAGAGAAGTGTGGGGTGGTATGTTTGGCAGGAAGAACACTGAAAGACAATATAAGAGAGCAGTACAATTCTCAAATGGTTGCAGTAGCAGAGGGAGCTGTGTTTACATGCACACAGATCATTGAACCCAGAAGGACTGTAGAAGTGAATAGTTTATAAAGCACACAGTATTCTAGGTGTTATTAATGTGATCATAGAGAACAAGGGGAAGGCATGATACTGAACATGTATAAGACACTCGTTAGACAACAACTGGAGTATTGTGCACAGTTCTGGGCTCTACATAACAGGAAGAATGTGAATGCACTGAGACAGTGAAAAAGAGATTAATAAGAATCATTCCAGGGATGAGAAACTTCAGCTATAGGGACAGATTGGAGAAGGTGGCCCTGTTTCAATGGAGGTAAAAAAAAAGCCAAGAGGAGATCTGATAAAAGTTTTCAAAATCAAGATCGGGCTGGATAGAGTAGGTTAGATGATGTTCCTGCTTGTATAAGGATTGAGAATGAGAAGGGGCAGATTGAAAGCGATCTGCCAAGTGATTTGAAATGACAGGCAAACGCATCATGAGGAAAATCTTTGTAACACAACAAGAGATTCAGGTTTAGATTGCACAGCCTGGTAACTTGGTACAAGCTGGGTCAATTGAGGCACTCAAGAAGATATTAGATGGTTATTTAAATAGAAACATTATGCAAGGATGTGTGGAAAAGCGAGGAGAATGGCACTAAAGTTGCAATGCTCATTTGAAGAGCCCAATGCACGATTGTGAGCTAACAGGTCCCCTTCTGTAATGCTTCTGTGATTCTGTGAAGCTAACTCATCTGCAATTTCCTGTCTCCACCATTTTTTAAAAAGGCATGTTACATTCACTATTTTTCAAACTAGTAGAGGCTTCTCTGAATTGAGGGAACTTTGGAAAACTAAAGCCAATGCATCAATTATCTCACTAAATTCTTACAAAGTCAAAGAGGCATATAGGACAGAAACAGATGCTTTGATCCAGCCAGTCTATGCCATCCATAATCCCAAACTAAATTAGTCCCACCTGCCTGTATATATCTCTCTTATTCACATAGTTATTCAAATGTGTTTTAGACAGTAGGTTTGAAAAACACATGAATGGCAATATTTTTACACAGAGAATGGTTCATGTGTGGAATGAACTTCCAGAAGAAGTGGTGAATCCAGGTACAGTTACAATGTTTCTCCTCTTAGCTTAAAAAAATTGCCCCTTAGTCTTGAAATGCCCCATCTCAGGGAAAAGATACCTGCCATTCACCTTATCTATACCCCTCATGATTTTATAACCACCTGTAAAGTCACCCCTCAACCTCCTACGCTCCAGTGACAGAAGTCCCATCCTATCCAGTCTTTCTTTATAACTTGAACGTTCCATACTCAGCAACATCCTGGTAAATCTCTTCCAAACCCTCTCCAGTTTAACAATACCCTTCCTGTGACAGGGTGAGCAGAGCTGGGACAATACTCCAGAAGAGGCCTCACTAACGTCCTGTACAATCTCAACATGACGTCCCAACTCCTTTACTCAAAACAATAATCTTGATCCCGGGGTTAGGTATGGCAGGGCGCAGGGGTTTTTCTCAGTATCACTTCCTTCATGAATGAAATTTTATGGAGATCCTCCCTCCTTTCCTTTTCCTGATGGGAGTACACATTCCTGATGCAGGAGGAAGGGAGCTGTCATTCAGAATGGCTACGGGGATTTGCTTGTACTGTTGTGCCTGGGAATATCAATTAGTGGGAAGGATAAAGAACTGCTTTTTAGCACAGTTCTGAACAGGGCACTTAACTGGAACTGACAGCAGTATGGAAAAAATTTAAACTCATTTTGACAGGTTTATTTTCAATGCAGTAAAAAATTGTTTGCCAGAAGGAGGTCTTCAGGGACACTCTCAAAACATTTAAGTTACTTATTGCTGTAAACATATATTTAATGCTGTTGTAGTGATATTTAAATTCACAAAGTGCCCAAATGACAGGTAAAATGTGGCAAGCAGTCTGATCCCATCAGATAACCAACTGGATTGTTTTGGCCATCCAAATGTCACATCATGAGAACGCTGCTGAGGGTTTTCAGTAAATGCAGGAGCGCATGGTATCATTTTGACCTGATATCGAGACAATTATTATTTCTTCTCAATAGTTTCCAGCAACAACGAGAGCGAAGGTGGTGGCAGCGTCAGTGGTTAGTGGCATCCATGAAATGGTGGGAGTGTCTGCATTAAGCTCTGGGAGTAATGTTAAGATATTCTTCATGCTTTCAGGAGAGCTTAGCTCCGTAACACAGAGGTTGAGCACCCTACTGAACTAGGCAGCCCGCCTACTGTTTGTAAGTAAATAATTAAGTCTCAACTGAGATTGTTTAAAGCTTAATGCACTCCAGTATTACTCAGCGCATGGCATAATGTAATGAAGTGGGAAATGGGTTGGGATGAGCTGATTACATTGTTACAAGGGCAGGAAAGATGTGGGTACTGTTTTCAGGCAGTCTCTCAGGTGGTTGCCCAAACTCAACCCGAAGTCGCTCAAAACCCTCTCTGTCTTATTCCTGATTCCAAGATCTATACTGAACTACCCAACCCACCCCCAAACTCATGAAATACAGCCCCTGTGATTGGAATTTTCCACGCTCCTTCACACTTGGCGCTCACCTGGGCCTTTCGGAGGCACTTGAAATGGTTGGCACTTTCACAGATGCTTCTTGTGCAGTCTGGAGGGTTCCGAACAACGGATCGCTGCCTGTCAGTGAGATTATTGCATTTCTTTGAGGGAAATATTGAGCATGTCCTTGGAGCGTTTCCATCATCAAACTGCTAATGCAATTGCTGTATGACTGGTTGCTGGAAACATACTCATAATTTACTTCCCTGTTGTCCGATTCAGTTTGTACAGTTTTCCATGAATAATGATTCTTACAATTCAGTATAAACAGGGGGGGAAAGTAGGTTTCATAACCAGGCCTCTCTCTTATTTCCTCTGAGCTACACTGTCTGACTTAGACAAGTAAGTGAAAACCGAAAGAATTGCGGATGCTGTAAATTAGGAATGAAAACAGAAGTTGTAGGAAAAGATCAGCAGGTCTGGCAGCATCTGTGAAGAAAAAAAATCAGAGTTAACGCTTCAGGCCTGGTGACCCTTCCTTCGGACCTGCTGAGCTTTATTTTAGCAGCTCCTGTTTTTGTTTTGTTAGAAAAGTATGCGATCAATTTCAAAGTGAATTCTCACTCAGTGTCTCTTTTTGTAACTCATCCTCCAGTTTGCACAAATATTGAGGAAAAACAAACTCAAGAGACTATTTTCACGTGTTTTTAACAGGGGAAGGTAGAGACTGGGTCAGATATTTGCTGCTGGGTGGGGGCTGGCAGTCGATCGATCAGGAAATACCCCAAATCAGTTCAAGGGCAATTACATGCTCTATTCACCCCTTGGAATCAGGAGCAGGATTAAGTCATTCCTACAGACCCTGGAAGCTGTTCATAGGAGATGACAGGGATGAGTCATTGCCAATGTGGACTGGTTAGAAAGATCTCTTAGATCTCCAAGACATTTTCCCAGTTGTTTTGGAAGTTGTTAGGTTCTCTAACCATCAGCCCACATCAACTCAGGCTCCCCTCATCAACCACCCATCCCTTAGAGTCATGGAGGTGTACAGGACAGAGACAGTCCAACTCATCTATGCTGATCAGATATCCTACATTAATATAGTACCATTTAGGCCATATCCCTCTAAGCCCCTCCTATTTATACAGCCATCCAAGATAACAAAGTGTGGAGCTGGATGAACACAGCAGGCCAAGCAGCATCTCAGGAGCACAAAAGCTGACGTTTCGGGCCTAGACCCTACATCAGAGAGGATACATAGCCATCCACTTGCCTTTTAAATGTTATAATTGTACCAACCTCCACCACTTTTCCTGGCAGCCCATTCCACACATGCACCACCCTCTGTGTGAAAACGTTGCCCCTTACGGCCCTTTTAAATCTTTCCCCTCTCACCTTAAACCCACTCTTTAGTTTTAGTTTTGGCTTTGGACTCCCCTACCCTGGAGAAAAGACCTCGGCTATTCACCCTATCCATGCCCCTCATAGTTTTATAAACCTCTGTAAGGTTACCCCTCAGTCTCCAATGCTACAGGGAATATAGTCTCTGCCTTTTAACCTCTCCCTATAGTTCAAACCCACGAATTCTCTCAACATCCTTGTAAATTGTTTCTTAACACTTTCAAGTTTCACAACATCTTTCCTGTAGCAGAATTGAATGCAGTATTCCAAAAGCGACCTAATCAATGTCCTGTACAGCCGAAACATGATTCCCCCAACTCCTATACTCAATGCACTGACCAATAAAGGCAAGCATACCAAATGCCTTCTTCGCTACCCTGTCTAGTTGCCACTCACACTTCATACTGCCATTGTCCCTCCATCCCGGCCCATGCCTCCTCAACCCTCTGGCATAGCCTCTCCACACCAGCCCATGTCTCTTACCCACCGCTCAATCTGTCTTATGACCCTGAAAGAGGACCATATTCCCAAGTCACCTCCATTGCCATTCACTCCAAATCCACTTTGGATGGACCTCAGAAGATGGGGGAAGATGAAAAAGATGCCCTCAAAATCAAATTCAGTTCTCACACATTGTCATCTTTTTACGCCAATGAGCTCTCATTTCTGAAACCCAACCGAAGCCATTAAATCTCGTCGAATAAAAACAAACTTCTTTTTACTTCCCATATCAAAGACAGTTAATCCTTTAATGACATCTTTAGCTGCTAAGGAAAACATGTGAATGCAACTTCTTAGCTAAGATAGTGCTTTTTTAGGCTTTAAAACTCAACTAAGCATTCAGAGTAACCTCAGCAATAATAACAATCCTTGAAACTGTGGAAAGTACAGTCATGGTATTGTTTTCTAATTTTCAAACGATGTCCTATCAATCAAAGTAGTACAGTAAATGATGGTTTTTAACTCACACTGATGGATTAATCCTGTTTTCTTTCAAATTTAAAGACAGAGGATGTTTTTCCCTAAATGAAACCATGAAGTTAAGGAGAACTTATCCATCCTTCACAAGTATTTATGCAGATTAAGTCCCTTAAAACAACCAAACTTTGGTCTTTTTGAACTCAGCGCTAATTTCAAATGTTTCTTCTGTGTTTGGGTTGCATTTACTTTGAGACCTGCATTTATCCCAGAAGTGGGACGGCATGGCAGCTTATTGGCTAGCATGGCTGCCTCGCAGTGGCAGGGGCTCAGGTTCAATGCCACCCTTAGGCAGCTGTCTTTTGTGGAGTTTGCACATTCTCCAGCTATCTTTGAGGGTTTCCTCTGTGTGCTCTGATTTCCTCCCGTAATCCAAAAACATGCAGGCTAGGTGGATTGGCCGTGCTAAATTCCCCGTAATGCTCAGTGATGCCCTGATTAGGGCATTAGGATGCTCTGAGACTCGGTGTGGACTTGTTGGGCCGAAGGGCCTGTTTCCACACTGTAGGGATTCTATGGTTCTATGGTGCAGCTCAGTGGTTAGCACCACTGCATCTGCGCCAGGGACCCAGGATCGATTCCAGCCTCAGACGACTGCCTGTGTGGTGTTGGCACTTTCTTCCTGTGTCTACATGAGCTTTCTCTGGGTGCTCTAGTTTCCTCCCACCGTCCGAAGATATGTAGGTTGGGTGGATTGGCCACGGGAAATGCAGAGTTACAGGGATAGGGTCTGGGTAAGATACTCTCTGGAGGGTTAGTTTGGACTTGATGGGCTGAATGGCCTGCTCCCACAATGTGGGGATTGAATGATTCCATATTTATTATGGCTATACTGGATGGTAAATCACTGTGCACATCAAGCCCCACCTCACTTCCTGTGCTGACAACAATGGGATCTGTGAGAAATAGCGTCTAAGTGCAATTACTCTTCTCCACTTATCATTTTAAACAAAAATGAACTCTACTCTCCCTCTCCCTCCCCCACCAGGATCAAAATTTGGAATACGAAAACAGCATAGATGTCAATCATTACCTCACAGAACATTGTAAATGCATTAACAAGATGTTTTCAAGTAATTTAGCAAAAAAACAATAAAAATTTATTAATAATAAGGAAAAATTTAATCTAAGTTGGTAGCTTACTTCATTGGGCAATATATTTGGAAAAATATTCAGAGGTCACACAACACCAGGTTATAATTCAACAGGTTAATTTGAAGTCGCAAGCTTTCGAAGATGAAGTGATTTCATCCGATGAAAGAGCAGTGCTCCAAAAGCTTGTGATTTCAAATAAACCTGTTGGACTATAACCTGGTGTCATGTGACTTCTGACTTTGTCCATCCCAGTCCAACACCAGCACCTTAACATCATGTAAAAAATATTAACTGCAAAGTTAGTCCTTTGATTGCAGCTCAGGTCTCTGAATTACTGCACACATAGATAGACGCAAAAAGACTTTTATAAATAAACTTGATTCTATTGGTTACATTTTAAATATTTGTTTCATGTTTTCAATCAGGAGACATATTTTGACCACCTTCTACATGAAAACCAGCTTCTCCTAACTACCATCAGTTCTGAGGAAGGGTCACTCAACCCTAAATGTTAACTCTGATTTCTCACCACAAATGCTGCCAGGCCTGCTGAACCTTTCCAGCAAGTTCTTTTTTTGTTTCTGATTTAAAGCATCCACAGTTCTTCCACTTTTTATGACACACTTTGAATATTTCATTTTGCGTGAAGAGTGAAGAGGCAAATGGCATACTTCACAAAAAAGAAAAAGAGAGATAACTTGCAGAAAGAGTTTAAATGAATCTGTTTGGGCTTTTTTCTCTATTATGTACATGCATTTTTTGCCTTGGATGGGGAATTCTGATTTGTCACTTCTATGTCAATCTAAAATTTGAGTCCATCACTAACAACAAGTTTGTTTGTAGGAATGTAGAAAAGAATACAAAAAGTATGATTAAAAAATACATTTGGTGTATTTATTGCAGCATGGTGGCTCAATGTTTAGTTCCTCTGCATCAGAGCACCAGGGGTGCGGGTTCAGTTCCAGTCCCAGGAAACTATCTGTGCAGTGTTTGCACATTCTCCCTGTGCCTGTGTGGGTTTCCTCTTGGGGCTCCAGTTTCCTTCCACAGAGCAAAGATGTGCAGGGTAGGTGGATTGGCCATGCTAAATTGCCCACAGTGTTCAGGGATGTGCAGACCAGGTGGATTAGCCAGGGGGAATGTGGGGTTACCGGGACAGGTTGGATCTGGATGAAATGCTCTTTGGAGGGTCGGTGTGGATTTAATGGGCTGAATGGCCTGCTTCCACACCTTAGAGATTCGGTGATTACATAGATAGTTGTCCATGAGGAAGAAATATCAAGTAAAAGAGGCAAAAGTGTTGAAAGTAATTCTACAAAATTGTGAAAAGTCATGATAAATTTAGTAATAAATGGAATACATGACTTTTTTTATGCTTAACTCTCTTTTAGGATAACATTTGATGAAGACTTCTGTAATTCTAATAAATGCTGTTCAATTTTATCTCCCACATTGCCTGCAGACAACTTCAATAGTGTGTTTAAATAAACAGCATTAACTACTTGTCTCCTTAGGTCTCTGATTTTTTTTAAAAAACCCATTCTACATTTCAAAATATGATTTTCTTCCGAGACTTGCCTTGAAATTTGGGATATACGTGAAATGGTCTAAGTTTAAGACCAACATTCATTCAAAAGATATCTGCAAAACTTAAACCCATGTGAGATAAATCATTTAGATTTTGGCAGATTGTATTACTATTGCACAAACTTTCATGACTGATGAATACAATATGTTGCGCTACAAGATATCATAAACATGATGACTTATGATTCTGTATTCCTCCCTCCAATATTACCTCTATGTCTTTCACTTCACAATTAGGTAAGTTACCAAGTGCTGAACAAATTAGCAAAGGTTTCAGAAAAAATTCTAATGTTGCCTTAAGGAATGGATTGTTTGAAGAATGGGTGGTGCAGTGGGTTTACGCAGTTCCTTCTTACCGTTGAAGACAATTGACAGAATCCTATCCAGACATTGCTCTCACTCTTGGCTTTAATAGCATCTGAGGACGGAGTTTTGATTATTCTAACATAGATTCAAATGTGCGTAAACCCAATGCATGAAACAGTCCGGTTGCGTGTATGGAATAAGTTCCCAGAGGAAGTGGTGCAAGCCGGTACAATTGTAACATTTAGAAGGTGTTTGGATGGACACATGAATAGAAAGGGCTTAGAGGGATATGGGCCAAATACTGGCAAATGGGACTAGATTACTTTTGGATAGCTGGTCGGTATAGATGGGTTGGACCGAAGGGTCTGTTTCTGTGCTGTATAGCTCTTTGACTCTATCTATTCAACCTGAATTAGTGAGCTCACTTTTAGGAGGCTGTGGGACCACCTGTTGTGAGAAATTGAAATGTCACCCTGATACTGATCTCTGAAATTGTTCTTTTTTTTATCAACCCAAAATCCACTCAATGTCTTGTAATGATTAAAGTATATCAAGAGCTTTTATTTTCCTTTATCTCTGGACCCCTAGATTATTTTGCTTTCCATAACTTACTCTTATGTGTCTACTGATCTATATATAAACCATCTGAACTTTTCAATTTGATTGCAGCCTGTAATTGCTCCAAAAACCTATAATTCCAAATAATTTCCTTACTGAACCTGCAGACTAAAAACCGCTGAGAGAAGGGGACAAAATTCCTTCCATCTGATGGGCCTCTGACTTAAAGGATTAACATAAGAAAAATCAGGTCCATTAAATAAAAAACAAGCTTGTAGTGGAATATTATTCTCTCAAAGAGTTGCTTTTAGTAATTGTTTCCAGTATTTTCTGCCTGCCCGTCTCCCATATCCTGTATCTTGCCCTGAATAGCTTTCATATCTGACACTTGGCAGTTCCTTTTGTGTTCCAATCCAGTCCTTGCGGTCAGTGTGATATCTTACTGGCAATCAGAGACTAGCTACAAATTAACCTGTTTATGCAGACAAATCATTTCCAGATTAATGCAAAGATGGGAATATCAAGGCTGGAAAGCCCTGCTCTCTTCGCCTCCTCACACAATGGTTTCCCCCAGCCCCGTTCTTTAGTGCATGTATTCAAACCGTATATTAGAGCTATCAGGAACTGCAATCTACACTAATCACCAACATATGCTTGTGTTATTGTAACTTCATGTAAATTGAAACATCACCATGATTGATTCAGGACAGATTTTACAGTAATGTGAAAAGTAAATGATCAGCCAATGCACACGAAAGGACTCATTCCTGAAGTTAATACTTTCTAATTTGGGTCAATAGACAGCAATTTGCTTAAGACATTGATATTTCATAATCAATGATCTTTCTTCCCTATTTACATGTGGACATTGCTTAAACAGTGAAGGATTTGTAATACATCAAATAGTCTACTTGAAATCCTCAAGATCCAACTTATCGTCATTTTTTTTAAGTTTCTCATGATCAAGAATATCGCATTAGGTCATCTAGTTATAGGGAGGATATTATGAAGCTGGAGAGGGTTCAGAAGAGATTGACCAGGATATCACTGGGTATGGAAGGTTTGAGTTATAAAGAAAAGCTGGATAGACTGGGGCTATTTTCACTGGAGAGGAGATGGTTGAGATGTGACCTGATAGAAGTTTATAAAATAATGAGAGGTATAGATAGAGTTGATGGTAGGTATATTTTCCCTCGGATGGAGGATTTCAAGACTTGATGGCACATGTTGAAGGTGAGAGGAGAGAGATTTAAAAAAGACACTGGACACATCTTTTACACAGAGAGTGGTTCATGTGTGGAATGAACTTCCAGTGGAAGTGGTGAATGTGGGCACAGTTACGATGCTTAAAAGACTTTTGGATAAGTACATGAATAGGAAAAGTTTGGAGGGATGTAGGCCAGGAGCAGGCAGATGGAACTAGTTTAGTTTGGGATTATGATCGGCAGGGACTGGTTGGGCCGAAGGGTCTGTTTCTGTGCTGTATGACTCTATGACTCGATCTCTAGTTCAGTTGACCACTAACCACATTCATAGATGTTGCTGGACAATGGATGTGTGGTGAGATGCTGGTATAGTCAAAGCAGACGCAGAAGAAAAATGCTTTGCAATGGCTTAGTCAGCCTATCCAAAAAGTGAAAAGGTCAGGAGAGAACCATGTTTTATTGTTAAAAGCAGATTTCACTGTTAAAATTGGTGGTCTGAATTGGTTGCCCGACCTCAGTTTAAAGGGCCACATTAGGCCCAGTTTGCACATCAGGAAAATAGGACCAAGATATAATCAGGCCACTGACACTGAAGGTAGATCCTAAGTGACCATAGGAGCAAGAAATTGCAAAACCCCCCGAGTCAAAAAGCTGCCTTTGATTTCTGGGATTTTGTCCTAATTCTTTTAGATACTGTTAAGCCTTACAGCACTCATCCCTCATATCCACCATGCCACCTCCTAATGGCTCACGTTCCCCCACCAACCACCCCTACGTGACTGTGTCGAACCCAAGCCTTCTCCATAACAACTCTGGCCTTGTACGCACTACCCACTTAACTTTTGTCCAAATGGGCAGATCTCAAGAGCCACATGGAGATGAAAAATAAAATGCTCACCATCACTTACAGCTGTCCCTCATCCACACCTGATAGGGAATAAAACACCCATTCTTCAAATTGTCAATGTCTATTGAAGACAAGTAGAGTTTTGTTGTAATTCTTACCAGCCGATTAAGCCTGATTCCTTATCTTTAAAGAGCATTGAATTTAACTGAAAAAACTAAACTGCAACATTTAAACAAACCTTGTGTCTTCTTTAAGAATATTTACATCTGCTGCAATAATACATGGTTCCCACATTGCATTATGAGGCCCATGCTAAGTTGAAAGTAGGGGTTATTTCAACTCAGCACAAGGCTCAAATAGCTCAGTGGCTGTGTGTGGATTTCTTGCTTGTGTAAATCATACTCTGCACTCTTCCAAATGCTAATACAACTGGATCTGTCAGGAACCACAGAATCATAGAATCCCTACTGTGTGGAAGCAGGCCATTCAGCCCTTTTAGTCCACACTGGCCCTCCAAAGAGCATCCCACCCAGACACATTCCCCTACCTCATCCCTGCATTTTCCCGTGGTTAACCCATCCAGCCTGCACATCCCTGGACACTATAGGCAATTTAGCATGGCCTGTAGAAATAGGGGTGAACTAGTTAAAAGGTTTTGCACAAATAATGGCCACTTGCTTTTGGTATTAATAGGTAATTGAGACCCACTCGAGCAATCCCATCATCCATGTCTTTTATTTGGGGAATGATAATTATCATTATAAAAATCATAAAAGTTCAATATGAAGGGCGCAAAATGTATTATGGATTCAATACTTGACTCTGGGGTCTCTCTGATTTTTCATGTTTGTAAGATTGAGGGTGAGGATTGAAGTTACCTCCTGATGACATTCCGACCCCCATGCTACAGCTAAAATGGGGTCTGTTTGATCGCAGCACTCGCTAGTTTAGCCTGTATGAGTCACACTCCGCACTCGTCACAAATTGGATTCTGTAGAGCTGAAACATTTCACTGTGTTTTCTTTCTCTCTCATGAAGGGCACCTTTAACTGAGATCAAATTGTTTTAATGGGTCAGCTATTTCTGTGAAAGCTCAGCATTACACAATGGTTAAAAATATTGATGGAGGGTGCTGTCACATCAGCTGTCTGGTGACTCCACAGTGTCTTATAATTTGTCCAAAACACAAGATCAATACAGCTCAACTACTAGGCAGATAGAAACAAAACAATTGCTTTGCGAAAAATGTTAAATATAATTTGGAAAACATTACTCTCTGCTGACTTGTGTTTTAGCAGCTCACGTCTAACAGAGGAAACAAACTAAGGACGGAACCTTAGCTTAACAATACAAAATAGGTTCTTACAATAGAGCAAGAATTTGGCTTCTGTTAAGTAAGAAGATGTGTTGTTCTATCAGGAGTACAGGAGCTGGGGGTCATGTTGCAGCTGTACAGGACACCGGTTCGCCCACTTTTGGAATTGTGTTCAATTCTGGTCTCCCTGCTATTGGAAAGTTGTTGTTAATCTTGAAAGGGTTCAGAAAAGGTTTACAAAGATGTTGCCAGGGTCGGAGCTATAGGGAGAGGCTGAATAGGCTGGGGCTATTTTCCCCTGCAGCATCAGAGGCTGAGGAGTGACCTTATAGAGGTTTATAAAACCAGTAGGGGCATGGATAGGGTGATTAGGCAGGATCTTTTCATGGGGTGGGGGACCCTGGGCCAAATACTGGCAAATGGGTCTAGATTAATTTAGGATATCTGGTTGGCATGGACACATGGATTGAAGGGTCAGTTTCTGTGCTGTACAGCTCTATGACTTCATAACCAGATTGAGTGATCATGTCATGTACAAAACAGTGGATTTTGCCAGAGATAATAGGAACTGCAGATGCTGGAGAATCTCAGACAACAAGATGTAGAGCTGGATGAACACAGCAGGCCAAGCAGCATTAGAGGAGCAGGAAAGTTGATGTCTCAGGCCTAGACCCGAAACATCAGCTTTCCTGCCCCTCTGATGCTGCTTGGCCTGCTGTGTTCATTCACCTCTACACCTTGTTATACATGTTGATTTTGCCTTTCATTTTGAAGAAAAATAAAAACGACAATTGTTTCATCTGCACATGCTGCTACTGTCTCCTTATTAATCTTTCATTCCTTTTCCCTTGGATTAGCTGGGCGCCATATCTTGGAATCGTTACAGTGTGGAAGAAAGCCCATGGCTCATTAAGTCCACACTGACTCTTGGAGCATCCCACCCAGACCTATCCCCTGATAACCCACCCAATCTACACATCCCAGAACACTACAGGCAATTTATCATGGCCAATCCACATAGCCTGCACTTCTTTGGGCTGTGTAAGGAAACCCACGCAGACACAGGGAGAATGTGCAAACTCCACACAGACAGTCACCTGAGGGTGGGATTGAACCTGGGCTCCTGGTGTTGTAAGACAGCAGTGCTCACCACTGAGCCACCATATCACCCTTCTGCCTGTGGACCATAATCTGCAAATTTAGAAGTAATTAATTGCTCTTAGTCAAACTTTGGGTGTTTTCAGAAAAGTTCAATCATCAAACAAATGACTTAAAACATTCCTCTCAGAGCAGGAAGCAGAGAAACTGCAAAATGTTCACTTGCTGCTACCTCTGATTTTATTTCCAAAATATAAACTATTACTGCTTAAGCGTGAATTTTTATGAGCATCCTGTTTAGGGCTTCGGAAAACGCAATCCTACTCCCCCTGGATCACAGCTGTGTGCAGCTCTCATCAGTCTGGCACAGTTGGTAGCACTTTCACAAGGTTAAGGGACCAGGCCTCACTCCAGGACATAAGCACATAATCCAAGCCAACACTCCCAAGCAGAGCTCGGGGAGGGCTCCTTGGCTGAATGCCACTCTCTCCCTGATGATAAACCAGCCTGCCTGCTGCGCATGGGGTTAAGTGGATTGTGAAGATTATGTGACATGATGTGAAGTCTAGTAGTATCCTTGCCAATATTCCTCTTTCAAATGACACATGAATTGGGCATCCTCTTCTCTGGTCCTCCTAAGACCTCAGATGCAATCTATCTCAGGCATTTTATCACGTTGCAAAATCAATTTATTGCTGCATTTTTGCCCTCTTGAAACATGTGATAAGGTTCAGTGTGAATGTCTTCCCATAAATCTTATTGGTGAGTGGGGAGGTGGGAGAGGATATTTCCTCTGTGCAATTTAATTCTGTGAAATGTAAAGAATTACTTATGAGCAATCTGTTGATGATTTGGTGATGCAAGGCACAGATGAAATCATTCCCCTTTGTGTCATCTGCAGCTGTATTGGGTTGGAAAAATCAGAACAGGGTGCATTATGTTGTTCAAGCATTCTAACACACCTAGTTGCCTCATCCCAAAATCTGAACAACTCCACGGTGACTTTTTTCTGCTTCATTAATTCATATACACGTTTCTCATGAACAAATGTAAACTGACTGTTCACAAATCTCCTGCGGATTGTACTGAGGAGCAACAAAGGATCGGGTTCGGAGGCTTTGAGCTACAGGGAGAGGCTGAATGGGCTGGGGCTATTTTCCCTGGAGTGTCCGAGGCTGAGGAGTGACCTAAAACAGGTTCATAAAATCATGAGGGGCATGGATAGGGTGAATAGTCAAGGTCTTTATCCCAGGATGGGAGAGTCCAAAACTGAGGGGCATGGGTTTAAGGTGAGAGGGGAAAGATTTAAAAGGGGCCTGAGGGGTAACCCTTTCCTGCAGAGTGTGGTGTGTGTATAAAATGAGCTGCCAGAGGAAGTGGGGAGGCTGGTACAATTACAACATTTAAGGGACATCTGGATGGGTACATGAGCAGAAGGGGTTTAGAGGGAGATGGGCCAAATACTGGCAATTGGGACTCGATTAATGGGGAATATATGGTCAGTATGAGCTGGATCAAAGGGTCAGTTTCCATGCTGTACTTCTCTATGGCTCTACGACTCTATAATTTTTGAATGGATTGGGCAAAGTATTATAGAGTTATAAAGTTATACAGCACTGGAGAGGCTCTTTAGTCCATTAGAACTGTGTCAACCAATCTGCACCAGTCTGGTGTTCCAGCTCTTGGCCCATAGCTTTGAATATTATGATATTTCAAGCATTGATCCTCTTACTTTTGAAAGGTTATGTGGTTTCCCAATGATAGTGCATTCCGGGTTCTCACCAGCCTCTGGGTGAAAATGTTTTTCCTCAAATCCCCTCTAAACCTTCAGCCCTTCACATCAAAATGATGGCACCTCAATATTGCCCATTCAGCTAAAGGAGTCAGCTGCTTTCTATCCACCCTCTCCATGCCTCTCATAATCTTAAACACCACAGTTAGGCTCCCTCTCAGACTTCTCTGCTCCAAAGTAAAAAAAAACGAGCTTATCCAGCTTCTCTTCCCAGTTAAAATGCTCCATTCCTGACAGCATCCCGGTGAATCTCCCTCTAGTGTAATCACATCCTTCCTATAGTCTGGCAACCAGAACTGCACACAGTACTCCAACTGTGGCCTGACAACGTGCTGTGCAACTCTGATCTAAGTCCCCTGCTCTTATAATCTATGCCATGGCTTAAAAGCAGGTGTCCCATATTACTTTTTAATCAGCTTATTAACCTGTGCTGCCAGCTTCACTGATTTGTGGACAAGTACCCCAAGATCCTTCTGTCTCTCTGAGCTTCCTACTGTCCTGCCATTGTGGTGTCATACTATGTGTATCAGATCACATCCGTTTAAATGTGCTTTTCCATACCATCTAAACCTATCAGAAACTATGCTTCCTCATCATGTAACCAGTTGCAGTGACATACTTCATGTTAACAACAGCTGTGGCCTTAACCATTGAGCGTCGCGTCGACATCAAGCCCGCACTGTTTGATTTTGCGAGCCAATTGACACTTGGAACATCTCTGTTGATATCAACATTCCCAGATGATAAAGAAAATTGCTCCTGATCATTATGCGCTGACAGGTGTTAGAACTGACCCTTTGTGGTGATTGAAGAAAGATTGCAATCGAGCTCAGTTGTGATGTCCTCCATAGTCTGATAGCCCCGTATTATGGGTGGCACAGTGGTTCAGAGGTTAGCACTGCTGCCTCACAGCACCAGGGACCCGGGCTCGATTCCAGCCTCAGGTGACTGTCTGTGTGGAGTTTGTGCATTATAGTTGTGTCCGCATGGCTTTCCTCCAGGTGCTCCGGATTCACCCAAAACAGATGTGCAGGTGAAGTGGATTGGCCATGCTAAACTGCCCATAGTGTCTCGGGGTGTGCCGGCTAGGTGGATTAGCCATGAGAAATGTAAGGGTTACAGGCATAGGATAGGGAAATGGGTCTGGGTGTGATGGCCTTCAGAGGATCAGAGGGGACTTGATGGATTGAATGGCCTGCTTCCGTGCTGTAGGGTTTCTAGGAAAGCCTGGCACTATACAGGGCCATATTGAACTTATAAATGATGGCCTGGCGGTGCATTTGTTAAATGCCTTTTGAAATTTATTGCCATACCTACCATTTCCTGGTATGAATTTAGAATTGCCAAAATTAACATTTTATTTTGATTTCTGTTCAATTATTTGTTTTTTTTCTTCCCCTTGGCTTTACAGTCCGCTATGCCAACTTGGTACCCCTCCAACCAAACACACACTACTATATAAGCATCACATTGATGACATTCTTGATGGCTACAATATTTAATCCTAATGGAGTTATATACATCCTGTGCGGTCGAATCAAATATTTTACTTTCCAAAACAATCTGTTTTTCATACTTGTCCTGTAACTTTTGGAAGGACTTCATGAGATTGGAGATATTTGAAAAATTGACCTCCAATCTTCATACATTAAATAGATTTTGTTTTTTTTTCCCTTTAAAGATTTCAAAGTGCATCAAGTTTACTGAAACAATGCCAAGCAGATTAAGAGATAATGGGAACTGCAGATGCTGGAGATTCCAAGATAATAAAATGTGAGGCTGGATGAACACAGCAGGCCAAGCAGCATCTCAGGAGCACAAAAGCTGACGTTTCGGGCCTAGACCCTTCATCAGAGAGCCCTGATGAAGGGTCTAGGCCCGAAACGTCAGCTTTTGTGCTCCTGAGATGCTGCTTGGCCTGCTGTGTTCATCCAGCCTCACATTTTATTAACCAAGCAGATTAAGACTTTGGTTTGAATGATTCGAAAGGGAACTGTTGGGGATGGACAGCTTCTATGTCCATTTGCCCTCGGTAAATAAACTGGCCCTTGGAATTCACTGATGAAGTCACTAATTACCAATGTGTTCACTCAAACCTCCCATCCACGACTCCTTTACAGTTCTTCTTGCCGCAGAAAAGCTGCCAACATCATCAAAGACCCCTCCTAATCTTTTACAACCTCTTCTGTCAGGCAGAAGACACAGAAGCTTAAACACATGGACCAACAGGTTCAAGAACAGCTCTTCCCTGCTGTTATTAGACTGATGAATGGGCCTCTCTAACTTCAAATAATGTTGATCTTGCTTTGTGCACCTCCTGTGCAGTTGTAACCTGTTTGCCTCGTTCTGTCTCAGCACCCTATGATCTGCATGTTCTTGTTTGTTATGATCAGCCAGTCCCACTCGGAAAACAAAACTTTTCACAGTTCGTAGGTAGATGTGACTACAATAAATCAAATCAAATTGAATTCAGAATGCTGTCTGCACATTATTGTCAGTCTGCAGTTGGCACCAGGCAGTAGATCACATCCAATCTGAGTTCATTCTGGATGACCATGAAAAATCTGTTTTTGATAGCAAAGGTGAAAGCAAAGCCCACAAAACTAAATGGTTGTGGGCTCTTCTGTTTAAGGTTGTAAACAAATGTTATCTTGGAGCTTATTTAACATTAAGCTAGCTCAAAAGTGACTAGGAAAGTAGATAGTCTGGCAACTTGAAGATGGAACTAACTAAATGTTTCGTCGAGGGAATATTAGAGGAGGATGGGATGTAACGTGCAGTGTTTTGGTGAAGCTTGGGCCCAGCCTGAAGGAAGACAAAGATCTGGCACATTTGCTGTTGTTACAATTTTCTCAAAGATTTGAATATTCTCAGCAGTCAGAGCTAATGGACCAGGATAACATAACTGTGACAATATCAACACCGTGAACTGGGTTTGCTTCTTTTTGTGGATGTGGGCATTGGCTGGTGAGATTCAGAATTGTGGCTTAAGCTTTTACAGAGTCATAGAGATCCCATGCCTTATTGCAAATGACCCTGAATACAGACATCCCACCCTCATTTCTGACAGATCCTATTTTTATTGGGAGAGGAATGAGGCTGGGATATGACTCACATAGGGGAAACCTATAGGGGAAATGCAGGAGCATTTCAACTTACTTCCGCATTCAGAAAGATCCCATCTTCAATGGACTGATGGCCGTATTCTGCTGCGTGTGACTTGCAATTTTTTTTACAGTAGATTAAAATGGCCATAAACAGTGAATAGGTTCTATAGAACTTAACTGTACAGCTGAAGATACTCCCTGGTCCTTTAAGCTTTGAAAAACGAAGCATCTCTGAGTTGAAAACAAAATGTTGCTTGCCACTTCAGTAGTAACTGGTTGACATAACTCTAAAGGTTACTGTTGTGTAAGGTCTTCAGGACCCTGGAGCAACTTTGTGACGATGTCAGGAATCAGCATATCACTGAGTGTAAATAGTGCAAAGTGGGCAGAGTTACACTACAGACCAGAGTACATTAAATTCAGGGTAAAAAATAAAAAGAAGATGGATTAGATCTGGATTTCTCCAGCAATTTTCTTTTTTTAGATTTCCAGCATCTCAAGTTCTTTCTTTAACTTTAGATTAGTCCTTACCGAATGTAGCTATAAGATCAGAGGCCATTCTAACGATGAGTGCTGCATACAGCAGTATTTACTGTTAATGTACTAAAAGTAAAGTTAACTTGAAGTCTAACAATTTTACAGTCAATGTATGAAAGTTGCAGTCAGCTCACACCCACTGGAAGCGGGTTCCAATTAGTAGGGTCTGGTTTGATGCTGTATGAATCTATGAAATCCTGTGTTGTCCTCTGCCTTGCAGAAAGTGATGCTTCTGTTGCTCAATGTCCACATCTGCAGAAGACTACTGCTACTTTCTCAGGTCACCCATCTCTGTCACATTCCTGGATGAACACAGCAGTCCAAGCAGCATCTCAGGAGCACAAAAGCTGACGTTTTGAGCCTAGACCCTTCATCAGAGAGGGGGATGAGGAGAGGGAACTGGAATAAACAGGGAGAGAAGGGGAGGTGGACTGAAGATGGAGAGAAAAGTAGATAGGTAGAGAGGAGAGTATAGGTGGGGAGGTAGGAAGGGGATAGGTCAGTCCAGGGAAGACGGACAAGGTAAGGAGGCGGGATGAGGTGGTAGGTAGGAAATAGAGGTGCGGCTTGAGGTGGGAGGAAGAGATGGGTGAGAGGAAGAACAGGTTAGGGAAGCAGAGACAGGCTGGGCTGGTTTTGGGATGCAGTGGGGGGAGGGGAAGAACTTGCAAGAACAGCAACTCATATTCTGCTTGGGGCAAGAACAGCAACTCATATTCTGCTTGGGAACCCTGCAGCCCTATGGTATCAGTGTGGACCTCACAAGCTTCAAAATCTCCCCTTCCCCCACTGCATCCCAAAACCAGCCCAGCCTGTCTCTGCTTCCCTAACATGTTCTTCCTCTCACCCATTCCTTCCTCCCACCTCAAGCCTCACTTCCATTTCCTACCCACTAACCTCATTCCGCCTCCTTGACCTGTCCATCTTCCCTGGACTGACCTATCCCCTCCCTACCTCCTCACCTATACTGTCCTCTCTACCTATCTTGTTTTCTCTCCATCTTCGGTCCGCCTCCCCCTCTCTCCCTATTTATTCCAGAACCCTCTCCCCATCCCCCTCTCTGATGAAGGGTCTAGGCCCGAAACGTCAGCTTTTGTGCTCCTGAGATGCTGCTGGGCCTGCTGTGTTCATCCAGCTCCACACTTTGTTATCTTGGATTCTCCAGCATCTGCAGTTCCCATCACCTCTGTCACATTCCTGATTTACTTGCTCCACTTGTGCAGGGTGCTGGGATTCTGCAGCACCCGGTATCTGGGGTATACTGCGAGGCCTGCCAAAACTGACTCAGTGATCAGCACCTCAGGTCTACCGTCTGTTCCACCATGGCCCTCCAAGGTTAGAATGAGCTGCATTACAAGCACGTTCGGCATCAGTTTGGGAGAATCTTTGGCCATGGGTGCACAAAGTAGCCCAAGATTCCTAGCAACCATCCTCATAGGGCATCTGACCTTGAACTACAGCAAGAACATGAGTCCACTCAATGGTACTGGCAGCATGACAGCTCCCACAGTCTCTGGTGCAGGCCTCTAAGATTGTTACAGATGATTTGCACACTGATGGACATAAAGTCAGTTCTGTAATGATATAATACTGGTACCGTCTGCAGTGCCCTGCACCTGGGGCATGTCAGTGATGTTTTCCTGGGCTTCAATACTGATCTTGTCCTGGGGAAATGAGACCAAGGAGTGTAACCTGGAACAAATGGCATCAACAAAAGCTTTGAAACACTTAATACAACTGGAGGCTGCAAGATCACAGGCACATTTCCAGCGGATCCTTGGGGAGCAGCCAGTTGTGTGAACATTTAGTGTGGCTGTAACCTTGCCAGGCTCTGGCACAGGATGACCACCCATCCCTTCAGGTCCCAGGTCCTAGCAGGTGTCACAGTTCAGTGACATTGTTCGTGGATGTCCTCAGAGTGGACTCACACCGTGAATCAGTGGACGATAGACTCCGAGCGTCTTGTACCCCCTCCACATCCTGATGCGCTGTATTGTTCTATGTTCTATACAACAAGGCATATGGTAAAGGCAGACTGCACATATAATAGGAAAACCTCACTCACCTCACTATAGTGCAGAGGATCCATTAGACATTTGAAACACTGGATCATGCTGTCGTGATGATGTTAGCTGCCTTGGGCTATCTCTCCCATGTTCTTCCATTGGGCAGAAGATACAAGTGTTTTAAAACACATACCAACACCTTTTCTGATGAAGGGTCTAGGTCTGAAACGTCAGCTTTTGTGGTCCTAAGATGCTGCTTGGCCTGCTGTGTTCATCCAGCCCCACACTTTGTTATCTTGGATTCTCCAGGATCTGCAGTTCCCATAATCTCTCTCTCCAATAGCTTCTTCCCCTCCGTTATCAGACTTATAAATGCACCTTTCATATATCAGAGTTGATCTTTTTCTGCATCTTCTCTCCAGCTGCGACACTACATTCTGCATCCTGTTCTATTACCCTGATAAACTTATGTAAGGTATGATTTGTCTGGTGAGCACGCAAAACAATACTTTTCACAGTAACTCGGTACATATGGCAGTAATAAAACAAATCAAAGTCTTGGCGGTCCTCTGAGGGATGAGTGGGAACAAGGCATTTTCCTGTATCAGAGTTGCCAAGTTGTGTTTGAAGAAGCTTCATGCAGCTCCCTCCCTGGGCTCCAGGCAATTTACCTCAGACCTAGGAAAGGAGAAGAAGCACTTGGATCAGCAGATTGTAGATGCCGTGCCTTTCCTTGACCAGAACACCATGGCATTTCGTTTGAGGACAATGTGCGGATTTGTATGTGGCATGGTGGTGGGTGAGAGGGCAGGCCTTTGGCTGGCAAGGCCCCGTTGATGTAGATATTGATTAGGGTGACCTGTCTCACAATTACAGTAATGGCCCAAGGGATCCAACAAATAATTGAGGCATGCTTTGTGTTACCTTTGGGTGTTAGGTCCGGGAGCGCTCAGTGAGACGCCTAGAGCTGGCAAAAGGGCTGAGTGTAGTCAGATCTGTGTGGACTGGTGCAAACACAATGGCCTCCTTCCCTGCTTAAGCATCTATGAGTCTATAAACCCAAAGAAAAGTTTCTAAAAATGGATCAGGTACTGGAGCGCGATTATGAGAAAGGAAATGTTTTCCATTAGCCTCTATTCTTTCTGTAATTCATATAGGTATCATTATTAGTATCCTTTTCTCATTTGTTATATAAACAGGGTAAATATTGAAAGTTCACCTGTTTTGATCATCCTAACGAATTCAATTCTATTTCAATAAGTAAAATGTATCTAAAACACACAGGAATGTATAGGAAGAATATATGAAATCTCAAACATATGAAGTGGTTAGCACTGTTGCCTTATAGCACCAGGGAGCCAAGCTCGATTCCAGCATCAGGCAACTGTCTGTGTGGAGTTTGCACATTTTCTCTTGTGTCGGCATGGGGTTTTACCGGATGGTCCAGTTTCCACCGACAGTCCAAAAGGCTGCTGGAGGGGCCATGGTAAATTGCCTTGTGGTGTCCAGAAGATGTGCAGGTTGAGTGGGTGATGACAAATGTGAGGTTATGGGGATGGGGTAGGGACTGGGTTTTGATGTGATGCTGTTCAAAGAATTAGTGCAGACTTGGTGAGCCACATGGCTTCTTTCGGTGCTGCGGTGATTCTGTAATTCTAAGTATTTGCAAGGAGTGGAGAGCGGAGAGTTAATATTTTGACCATTCTAGTGGATGGTAACCAGTAGTGCTGATGTTGAGAGTTGAAGCATCAGCATCGAGATTTGTTGATTTGCAAGTTGTTTGAAATTCTGTTGTTCTGATTCCTTTTGGCCATGACTGAATTCCAGAGTTCTGGGTGACAGAAGTCCTTTTGATTGTCCTGTTTCCTTTGTCAGGCTGGGGAGCTAGCTGGCTTCTTACACTCAGTTGAAAAGTCCTCAACTAAGATCTCTGCAACATGCTAATGTTCAAACCCAGGATAGTGCCCCTGGGTACCATCGTCTTCTCAGTCCCATTACTACTCTCCAGTACAGTTAAAACTGATGTTTTTAACCCCAATGTTTGCGTATTATTTGAAAGGAAAAAAAAACAAATAGCACTTCTGAAGTTTGGAACATCATACACAGGGCGTGATTTGATATTCAACGGGGGGGTCACCATCCTGTTGTTATCTCTGTAGTCACAAGAGATGTCGGTCCAGTTTATTTTGTTCCGAGGAAGGGTCACCGGACCCGAAACGTTAACTCTGTTTTCTCCTCCACATGCTGCCAGACCTGCAGAGCTTTTCCGGCAACTTTATTTTTGTTCTGATTTATAGCATCCGCAGTTCTTTTGGTTTTTATCTGGCCATACCTCTTCCCCATTGCAAGGTTGTTTGAAATCCCGTCTATATCTTTAGGCGTGACTTTCCAAGTCTCTTTCTCTCCAGATAGACAACAATATTTTGAATTTACATCGACAGCCATTTTTGGCTGAATCAGCCTCCTTTGAAATGCACATTTTTAAACGACAAGTTGAAAGTTTCCCCAACACTACAGGTCTCTGGCCCATTGCATTGAAATATGACAGTTTCCTACAATGACAAATGGGATCAATTGTCATTTTGGTGGAACTGATTGAGGGGCACCCTGTACCCTTGTTTTGAATGATGCCATGTAAACATATCTAATTGGCCAAACAGATTAAAGCCCAGAAGATGGTACCCCAACAGTACAGCATTTCATCAACATGGGACTTCTCTGTCTGCTTAAGTTTCGTGCTCAAGTCCTGCATGGCATTTGAACTCATCCTTAAGTCTGAGCTGAAAGGCTCCAATTAAGGCAATCCAAGAAATTTAATGCCTTCCCTGAACAGTGCAGCAGTTTAACATTTTATGTCAAGGGTGACACCTCTAATTGTTCAGTACACCCTCAGTGATGGGCTGCAGTATAGATTCTGATTATAGGCTTCAGTAAAGTTTGAATTTACACAAGCGAAAAATAAAATCAAAGAAGTGCAGATGCTGGAAATCGGAAACGGAAATGCAAATTGCTGGGGAAACTTTGCAGTTCTCGCAGCATCTGTGGAGAGAAAGCAGAATTAACGCTTCAGGTTCAGTGGCCCTTCTTCAGAACTGAATGTAGCTAAGACATGGAGGTGCTACTGTAGGATTAGGGTGGACAAATTCAGAGGTCACATGTCACACCAGGTTATAGTCCAGCAGGTTTATTTGAAATCACAAGCTTTCTTAGCATTGCACTTTCATCAGGTGAATGTCGCGAGGAAAAGGTTGAAAAATATGCTGAGGATGGGGTGGAGGAGTAAACAATAGGTGGAGATGAAGCCCAGAGAGAGAATAACAGTTGGACAGACAAAAGAATGCATAAAGGTCAGCCTGAGAGAATCAATTGCTGCTAATGGAGTCCAATCGTGGCTGACAAATAGGATGGTGGTGGTGGTAGAACATGTGATGACATGGCCTGTTGTGTTGGGCACTGGGGGAGGAAGGTGCTAAGGCCCTAAAATTATTGCACTCACCAGTGAGTCCTTAAGGCATATATAAATCTATATGTTTGTGACAGAGGAGAGAGCACTAGTTCAAGCTTGAAAAGGCTTTTACACCATTCAGGAATAGGATAAAATAATTGCCTGAGACCACAAATGAACAGAGAAACTGTTCAAAAGTGTTGAAATAGAATTCAATCACAAGGTAAAATATTGCAAAACATGACAAAGCTTTATGATAAATGGCAGTTCAGTTGAGCTAAAGTTGTTGACACAAAGGAAGAGCATAGCTGAGCTTCAATCCCAGTGCTCTCAGATGAAACATAGAAAGGATTTATTATATCTCGTAATGTCTGGGAAGGATGTTGAGATGGATTAAACAAAGATGATTACACTGTACTTTTCAGAAGTAACTGGCACTTAAGCATGCCAATAATCATCCAGCCAATACAAAAGATGTACTGATTCAGCAAGAATTAGATGATCTAACAGTCTCCTAATTCAATAATGATAGCCAGAAGCAGCATAACAACCAGTTTCCATATCTTCATGTGTCCTGTTAGCTTTACGTGGCAAAAATGTACATAAGTCCTCAAGGCATTGTAAAGAGTTAGGGTCCGTGAACTACATTGGCTGTAACTTAAGAGTGCTACAAATCAAATAGAAACCCATGCATGGCCTTCCTTTCAGGAGCACACACAGAGGCCAAACAATCAATCAGCCCTTCGAAAAACAAAACTCACCCCTCGCACATCAGGTGCGACTTTGTCTGCCACGTATTTGTCTGAGCCTCAACTTTAAAAAAACAAGTAGAAAATGAACGGAATTAAAGTTGAAGATTTAAATTGCAGTCCACAGACCCTGGTGACCGGCAGGTGCTGGAGTGCAAAACGAATGGAGTGTTGAACAATCAGGAATGCTGTCCTTGGAAGATGTTAAATCAATTTTGCCATGCTAAACTGCCCCATAGTGTCCAGAAATGCGCAGGCAAGGTGGGTTAGCCAGGGGAACTGCAGGGTTACAGGAATAGAGTTGAGGGTTTGGTACAGGTTGTGGAATGGGATGCTCTTTGGAGGAGCAGTGTGGGCTCGATGGGCCAAATGGCCTGCTTCCACACTGTTGGGATTAATTAAGTGTGTGCCATAAAAGGCCATTTGAATTCCAATAAAACCATCACGTTCCGCAAGAACGTTACTCCTGGCAAGTGATAACTCCAGATGTCATGTTTTACTTTGTATTTACATTTGGTCAATCCTTCTGTTCTCAATCGCATTCATGTATATTTGACCACTAGCTCTTTAGGGTAGCTTCAGGAAGATGTATGCATATCAGACATTTAAAGATTTCCAGTGGCTGAGTGGGGTTTGTCCCATAAATGGGAAGAAGATGATATAGCTAGTATAGAACACCTACAGTGTGTAAGCAAGCCATTCAACCCAACAAGTCCACAGTAACCTTCCAAAGAGCATTTCACCCAGACCCACCACAGTTGTGGATCAGGTTGTCGAATTGCTCACCGAGCTGGCTTGTTCTCGTTCAGACATCTCATCACCATTCCAGGTAACATCATCAGTGAGGCCTCCGATGAAGCAATGTTATTCTACTCTGCTTGGAATTTATACTGTCTGGTCCATCATGGTGACTCGTGTCATTTCTGGTTTTGATCTGTGTGGGCTTGTATATTCTATAAGTGTGTTGAATGCATTGTGGACAGACAGGAAGGAAAAGAGTGGGCCTGGGTGTGATGCTCCTCAGAGGTTGGTGTGGATTTAGAACACACAATCATCAGCTAGCAGCAAAACATGACGAACATTCCTTAATATCAGTCCAGTCAAACAAAGATAGCCATCAGTTTAACTGGGACAACGTAACTATAGTGGCCCAAGACAAACTTAAGTACGCATGGGAATTCCTAGAGGCGTGGTTCTCAACCGATAACACAGTCAACAATCATATCGAATTGGACACCATGTATAAACCCTTGCAGAGCAAAACCGGAAATGACACTACTCACCATGATGGACCACACAGTATAAATTCCAAGCAGAGTAGAATAACATCGCTTCATCGGAGGCTCCACTGATGACGTTACCTAGCATGGTGATGAAACATCTGACAAAAACAAGCCAGCTCGGTGAGCAAGTCAGCAACAAGCATTTCTGAAGAAGGGTCTAGGCCTGAAACATCAGCCTTCCAGCTCCTCTGATGCTGCTTGGTCTGCTGCATTCATCCAGCTCTACACCTTGTTATCTTAAGTCAACAACCTCATCTGATTGAAGTGTATAAGATGCTAAAGGGGATTGGCAAAGTAGACGTGGAGCAGATGTTTCCCCTTTTGGGGCATCCTAGAACAAGAGGCTATAGTTTTAGGCTAAGAGTTACAGATTTAGAACAGAGATGAGGAGTGATTATTTCTTTTAAAGGGCAACAAATGCATGAATTTCACTACCGCAGAGTGCAGTGGATTCTGGGACATTGAATAAATTTAATGAGGAGATAGATTTTAATTAGCAACAAGAGTTATGGACAGTGGGAAGATAAGGGTGACGTGGTCACTCAATGGTTAGCATGGCTGCCTCACATTGCCAGGGACTCAGGTTTGATTCCAGCCTGAGACATAGAACATAGAAAAGTACAGCACAGTACAGGCCCTTCAGCCCACGATGTTGTGCCGTGGAATAATCCTAATGCAAAAGTAAATTAACCTAACCTACATTCCCCTCAATTCACTGCTGTCCATGTGCATGTCCAGCAGTCTCTTAAATGTCACTAATGACTCCGCTTCCACGACTACCACTGGTAAACTATTCCACACGCTCACAACTCTCTGGGTGAGAACCTCCCTCTGACGTCTCCTCTATACCTTCCTCCTAGCACCTTAAAACTATGACCCCTTGTGGCAGTCAATCCTGCCCTGGGGAAAATTCTCTGGCTATCGACTCTATCCATGCATCTCATTACCTTGTACACCTCGATCAGGTCACCTCTCTTCCTCCTTCTCTCCAGACAGAAAAGTCCGAGCTCAGTTAACCTCTCCTCGTAAGACAAGCCCTCCAGTCCAGGCAACATCCTGGTAAACCTCCTTTGCACCCTCTCCAAAGCCTCCACATCTTTCCTATAATAGGGTGACCAGAACTGGACACAATATTCCAAGTGTGGTCTCACCAGGGTTTTGTAGAGCTGCAGCATAACCTCGCGGCTCTTAAACTTGATCCCCCTGTTAATGAAAGCCAAAACACCATCTGCTTTCGTAACAACCTTATCCACCTGGGTGGCAACTTTGAGGGAGCTGTGCACTTGAACACCAAGATCCTGCTGTTCCTCCACACTGCCGAGAATCCTGCCTTTAATCCTATATTCAGCATTTAAGTTCGACCTTCCAAAATGCATCACTTCGCATTTATCCGGGTTGAACTCCATCTGCCATTTCTCAGCCCAGCTCTGCATTCTGTCAATGTCTCGCTGAAGCCTGCAATAGCCCTCGATACTATCAACGGCACCTCCAAACTTTGTGTCATCAGCAAACATACTAACCCACCCCTCAACCTCCTCATCCAAGTCATTTATAAAAAATACAAAGAGCAGAGGCCCAAGAACAGAGCCCTGTGGGACACCACTCAGCACTGACCTCCAGGCAGAATACTTAGCATCTACAACCACTCTCTGCCTCCTGTCAGCCAACCAATTCTGAATCCAGACAGCCAAATCACCCTGTATCCCATACCTCCTGACTGTATGAATGAGCCTGCCGTGGGGAACCTTACCAAATGACTGGCTGAAGTCCATGTACACCACATCCACTGCTCAACCCTCGTCAACCTGTCTCGTGTCTTCCTCAAAGAACTCAATAAGATTTGTAAGGCATGACCTGCCCCTCACAAAGCCATGCTGACTCCCTTTAATCACGCTATGCTTTTCCAAATAGTCATAAATCCTATCCCTCAGAATTCTTTCCAAAACCTTGCTGACCACAGACGTAAGACTGACTGGTCTATAATTTCCAGGGATTTCTCTATTCCCTTTCTTGAAAAGAGGAAACACATTTGCCTCCCTCCAATCTGTCTGTGTGGATGCTGCATGTTCCAGTTTAGTCTGTGCTAGTTTCCTCCCACAGTCCAAAGATGTTCAAGTTATGTGGATTGGCCATGCTAAATTGCCCATAGGCTCATGGATTAACCATGGGAAATGCAGGATTACAGGGGTAAGGTAGGAGAGTGGATCTGGGTGCGATGCGTTTCAGAGAGTTGGCGTGGATTTAGAATCATACGACACAGAAGCAGACCCCTTGGTCCGACCAGTTCATGCCAGACATAACTCCAAACTAAACTAATCCTCTCTTCTCCTGGCCCATATTCTTTTAAACTTTTCCTATTCTTGAACTTATACAAATGCCTTTTAAACATTTTAATTGTACCCACATCCACCACTTCCTCAGGAAGGTCACTCCACACGAGAGTCACCCTTTGTGTAAAAAAATTTGCCTGTTATTCTCTCTCCCGTCACCTTAAAAATGTGCCCCCTGGTCTTGAAATCCGCCCAATCCTAGGGAAAAGACAACTGCCATCAGCCTTATCTATTCTTCTCATTATTTTGTAACCTTCTATCAGGTTGCCTCTCAACCTTTTTCTGCTCTAGTGCAAAGAGTCCCAGCCCATCCAGCCTTTCTTTGTGGACTTGATGGGCCGAATCGCCAGCTTCCGCACTGTAGGCATTTGCTGATGCTGTAAGTGGAGTTAAGATTGAGACGAGATCAGCCATAATCGTATTGAATGGTGGAGCAGATTCAAGGGGAATAGTTGCTGATTGCTGCTCCTAGATCTTGTGCTTGTATGCTGATCAGAATCAAGTGCCGAAACATCTCTGCCTTTGGCTATCACTGGGGGTTGAGTCTCTTGTGTTGAAATGGTCCTACATAAGTGTAGAGCACTTTAAAGTACCTCAAGTCTTCTGTAAGCTTGATTTGGTGGCAGCCCATATTAAAAGTAGCGCCATGTACTTCCTCTATGAGGTATCAAGTGTCATTCCTGTTGTATCAGGCCTTCCTGACTCTAACAGCTTTCTGTCTTTCTCAAGTGCCTTGCAGTGTTGGTGGCGGCATAGGTAACTTTTGCTGACTTGTCTTTTATTTCCCTTTCAAACCCCTGTTTCACTCCCACACAGTCACCTTTGTCTGCTAGTTGCCTCAAACACACGTGATCCTGGTCAGTTGCCTTCTTGCTTCACGCGTCAGCAAATGATTGTTCTGGATATTATATTTTGCATGAGCCTAATGTAGGATGTTAGTGCCTTTGGAACGGTGTCATAGTCATTGTGCTCAGTAATAGAAGTTTCAGGAATGTGTTCAGTTTTGTCCCTGTTATAAGAGAACAGCAAAGCCTTTTCCCTTTCATACAGTATGATGGTATTATCTGCCGATGGCCCCTTTAAAAAGGTGAAGACCCATTTGCTGACTTGTAAATACTTAGATTGGCCCAAACTTAGTTTAAAATGTGGGAGGTCTGGCATTAGCAATGCCATTTTCATCAGGAACAGTAATGAAACTTAGCTTGTTCAGTTTAGTTTTGCGTAACTTTAAAACAGCCAGAGTGTTTCCTCTAGGTCTGTAACTTAAAAGCCTGCTTTGTTTTCACTTTCCTCAGTGAGTAGGCAAGACCATCCAAAATGATTCATACCTTCTTAACGTGTTTCTGAGGAAGGCTCACTGGAGCTGAAATGTTAACTCTGTTTCCTCTCCATAGATGCTGCCAGATCTGCTGAGTTTTTACAGCAATTTCTGTTTTATGTTTTTTCCTCTCCTCAATATGGGGTACCCCAGCTGTCCTTGTGAATTTCTTCAGTTGAGAGCCAAACCACAATTACCAGCATATGAGTAAATTGGCCCCTTTAAAATAACAGCTTCTCCTGTTGCTCCTCGCAGACTTCCCCTGCCAGCACAATTTTGCACGGTGTCTTCAACGGAACAATATGTACATAATTGCAATTTCAAAACACTACAGGTAGTGAACGTTAATCATAAAGCCAGGTAATTATATTGAACAAGGCTGGAGCATGTCAACCATTCGGCTAGTGTCGTCTCTCTAAAAGTGTCATCCACATCATCTCACTGCTCTTTCCACATAGCCCTGCAAATTATCCCTTCAAGAATTTACCTCTTTTGTGTTCTCCTGTGCCTGTGTAAAATTGGCGATAGGAAATCAGCGGATGAACTTTGAAAGACTATCCCCCAACCCTGGGTTTTCTGGATGTCTGATCATTCTTCCAGCAATTCTTTGGAAATTCTGACCAGTCACTCGATATTTCCTTGGGAGATCCATTTATCTCTCAGGGATTTGATGCCATTCTGCCAGTTTTCTGTGTGTTTCAATGTTTACCTGCTGTGCCTGCGTGGTTCCATTGATGACGAGGCTGTCGCTAAGTTTCGGAAGAGCTGTGAGCAACAAAAATGGAAGGAAAAGGAATATACAGAGGCTCAAACTGACTTGGGGAATGGGTAAATCTTTGCCATATGTTTGTTTTTAATGTGTGCAAATCTGAGTTCATCCACATTGGACCTAAGGAAGATAAATCTGAGTATTTCATGCACGGTGAATGTGAGGAACGATAGCAAGCATTTGCAACAAGTTTGGTCATCTGTATTCATTTAAATAGATCACTAAAAACAGGTGCAAGGAGTGATCAAAAAGGTTAATGGAATGTTTGTCTTTGTCTCAAAGGGGCTGAACTACAAAGGAGAGGTAATTACAGAGGTTTGGACATAGCCCATCTGGAGCACTGTATCCAATTTTAGGTACAGCACCTCAGGATGGGTATGTCAGCTTTGGGAGAAGTGTGGGGGGAGTCGGGGGTGCATTCAATGTTTGCTGGAATGAGACCAAACACTGAAGGCTTCAATCATAAGAGCAGAATCCATAGAATTGTGCCAGTTTCCCTCGAACCTGGGAGATCAAGAGATAATCCTATTGACAGGAAAGGAAAGGATACAATCGATATTGAGAAACCATTTCCTCCAGGGGTGACACTCATCACAAACAGACATGCCCATATAATTACAGCCGGGCTGTTGAGTGGAGTGGGGAGGGGGTTTGTGGAGGTAAGGAAGCATTTTTCCCAAATAGGGGAAATGGCACTTGATGAGGCGCTGCAGGCAATGTGTTCCCACGCAATTGAAACACAGTATATTAGTATCATCAGCATAGCAGGGGAGAAAATCGAGGCAGAAGCGACCCTTTTCGCGGTTCTGACGAGATAATGTGCCAAAGGCTCTGATTGGAAAAGACAAGTTCACAACATCACGGGCCGTAATCACTCCTATAGTACACAAAGCCATGAGTAGGTAGATGAATAAAAACTAGCCGCTGGAACGGTTAAATTTCAATTATGCTAAGTAAAAGGCAGAATTTTACATCGTACAACGGCAACAGTGTGATAAACACACATGCCAGACAATGAGAGATTTGTGAAAGAGCTCTGGGTGACTGAGTTCACAGACAGAAAGAAATATCGAGCACAAGGTTCGAGCCTCAGAACTTGTGGGAAGTCCAGTCGCTAGTGAAAGATGTTTATGACAAAAACAGAAGATTGCAAGTGCATTGCCAAGAACAGAGTAAAACGGTGAATGAGAAAGAAAAGCAAATAAACTTCCTTACCCTGAAAGATGAAAATGTATACAAGAACACAATAATCATGGGAACCGTACGGTTGTTTCAAAGGGCTGTACATAAGAAACAGTTGCAATCAGTCAGATCACAAAGCAGATTGGGAATCAGTGGCTCAGTGCTTAGCGCTGTTGCATCACAGCACCAGGGAACTGGTCTTGATTCCCCGTTTGGATAACTGTCTGCGTGAAGTTTGAATATTCTCCCCATGGATGTGTAGCTTTTCACCCGCAGTCCAAAGATGTTTGGATTAGATGGAATGGCCATGCTAAATTGTCCCACAATATGCAGGCCAGGTGGGTTAGCCATGGGAAATGCAGGGTTACACGGATAGGATGGAGGTATGGGTTTGGGTGGGATGCTCTTCAGAGGGACTTGATGAGCCAAATGGCCTGTTTCCGCACTTTAGGGATTTTATGAATATAAAACTATAAATTTGAAGCTGGGCCACAGAGCCACACTGTTTTACTCAGATAATAGACAACCTTTCCTGAAAATTTGAAAGGGAAATATTATTGAGAGAAACATGTTCCAAGAATGAACAACGTCATACTGTTTGGTAGAACTGAGGTGTCATCATTGCAAACTTCTGGAAATAAACTCATTATCTTGAAGAAGGCACAGAAGATGATCAATTAGCTGAAGAAAACATGTTTGTCCAATCAACTGCTCTGTGCTTTCAGCTTTGTCTCGTGTATTATGGGTCAGAGTGTCAAAGAACTCAATTTCAATAGAACAAAACGTATGCTGAGGGTCATCAGTTCAAAAACTTTCACTTTTTCCAGTGTTACAATTCCCCTTGGGAACATTTATGTACAGTTAAAATTTTCAGTGAAACTGCGGAACATGGACCATTAAATATATAAACAGGAGAACATTCAGCATTGAGTGTACAAACAGAAGATCACAGGCCATTAAACATACAAACAGGGGAGCATGGACCATTAAATATGCAGAGACAAACACATACAGTAGTCAGCAATTACTCATAACCAAACACAGCCCTCTTTTTAATGCTTTAGCCCATGCAGTTCTAAATGAAGCAGTGACAGTTTAATGACAAGTGACATAGATTCTCAGTCAGGCCGTATGTTTTTTTTCCCAAACCATGCTGAATTGTAAAACAAATCTTTGCTCGTGGTAAGCTATGCTGGAAATGAGTTAAAAGGTCAGCTTGTTCCTGGGATATTCTGTGGCTTCTTCTGTTCATAAAAAACATGGGAATAGTTGACAGGAAGAAAGGCCATTCAGCCCCTGAGTCCCCATTCATCTGCTGTATTAACACCCCCCACCATGCATGTGTTCCAAAGCAATTTGAACACTTTAAATGTAGCTGCCTCAACTAATTTACTTGCTAGTTCATTTCAAGCAACTCTGTTTCATTAGTTTTTTGTTTCTGAAGAAGGGTCCAGATCCAAGACATCAGCCTTTCTGTTCTTCTGATGCTGCTGGGCCTGCTGCGTTCATCCAGCTCTACACCTTGTCATCTCAGACTCCAGCATGGGCAGTTCCTACTATCTCGGTTTCATTAATGATGTGATGGTGCTAGTGTTGGAAGAAGGAGCAGAGCAACGAAAGCCTGTGTTTTCAAAAAAACCTGTTGGACTATAGCCCGGTGTTGTGTGACTTCTGAATTTAACAAGTGGCTGTTTATCCATATTTAATTAGCTACCGAGTTTTGAGAAGATTTGTAGCTCAGGTTGAGGTTCTGGATGTGAGTTTGCTCGCTGAGCTGGAAGGTTCGTTTTCAGACGTTTCATCACCATTCTAGGTAACATCATCAGTGAGCCTCCGGTGAAGCACTGGTGTTATGTCCCACTTTCTATTTATGTGTTTATGTTTCCTTGGGTTGGGGATGTCATTTACTGTGTTGTTAGCTATTAGCTATTTGCTTAGTGCCGGACAATCCCAAAAGGTTTTGTGTTCATTTTCAAACATGTAATTTTAAAATTTGTCACTTTTTTTGCCATATATTGAACATCAAATGTAGCTTAATATTTCTAAAGCTTGTCAGAGCACTGCTTGGAAAGGGAGTCTAGATGGTCTCAAATGAACAAAGCAAGTCTAGCACCTCTTGTCAAATGCCTCTGCATACCCGCGTGATGAAATTATGATGAGTTTCATTGCAGACATTGTGTGCCTGTGTGCTTCCCTCCACCTAACAAAGGGTCAGTGCTTCGAAAGCTTGTGATTTCAATTAAACCTGTTGGACTATAACCTGGTGACATGTGACTTCTGTTTTATTAAAAAGTTTCTATTTTTTTCCAATACTAATCTAACATTGTAATTTTCTCATTTTAACTATCTCTACTAGACTCAATTTATTTTGATGATCCAGTCATGGGACTGATCTTCCTACTGCAGTTCATGTTAAATATATCATCTACCCATAAATAACGGCTGCTTTGTTAGCAATTCACCTTCCCGTGACAAAGTTCAAAGGGTCGTAGAGATTTTAAGCATGGGAAGCGTTCTTTCAGTCCATTGTGTCCATTGAGGCTATCAAACTAATCCTTTCTGCCTGCCCTTGATCCATATCCCAACATTTCTTGCATATTCATGTTCTTATCTAAAAGCCCCTTAATGTACCAGATTGTGCCAAACATGACACAGAGAAACAGGAAAAACAATTGATTTCTCTCTTCACTTCAATCTGGGATAAAGTAAATAGATGGGGGAAGGTCAATTCTTGCTTTTTCATAGAGATAGAATCTGTGGCTCAAGAGTAACTTTCTTCAGTGGCCATTGAGTGTTTCGGTGAGGGGTTCCTGCTCATCAACATCCAAAGGAATACGGTAAAAGGATTGAATACAATCTTATTCACTTTGTGATGGCAACTATATATTTAGCAGCAGAAGTTCTAAAGTCTGCTGTTAATGTTGTAAGCGCTGAACTGATCAGCAGGCAGCTCCAGCAGTGAAGGGTTTGGACATGTTCATTTCTGCATTCTCAGGAATGTGGAAAAATTCTAGCCCATCCCAAACATCAAATAAAGAACTGAGGCTACCGGATGTTTGAAATACAAAAATAAATTGCTGGAGAAACTCAGCAGATCTGGCAGCATCTGTGGAAAGAGCTACAGGGTCAACATTTTGAGTCTAGTTCCTCCTCTTCAGAAATGCTATGGATGTTTCTATCACTGGTGAACAAACAGCAGCAATCTTCGCTCCTCTGCCTCACCGTGAACAATGAGTCGAACACAGTACATGGTGCTGGTCTGAGATCACTTATTCTGCCTAATCTTTCTGGTCTGGATGTCTTTGTACTAGCCCAGCAGTATTCCCATTCCCTAATAAAACCAGAATATGCTGGAAAAGCTTGGCAGGTCTAGGCTGCACTTCACAGAGTCAGAGAGCATTCAAACTGCCCCTTGGGTCCAACCCTAACCCAAACCCTAACCTAACCCTGACCCCAACCCTAACCTTAACTCTAACCCTGACTCTAACCCAAACCCTAACCCTAACCTTAACTCTAACCCTAACCCTAATCCTAACCCTAACCCTAACCGTAACCCTAACCCTAACCCTAAACCTAACCCTAACCTTAACCCTAACCCTAACTGTAACCCTAACCCTGACCTTAACTCTAACCCTAAACCTAACCTTAACCCTAACCCTAACCCTAACCTTAACTCTAATCCTTACTCTAACCCAAACCCTAACCCTAACCTTAACTCTAACCCTAACCCTAAACCTAACCCTAACCTTAACTCTAACCCTGACTCTAACCCTAACCCTAACCTTAACTCTAACCCTGACTCTAACCCTAACCCTAACTCTAACCCGAACCCTAACCCTAACCTTAACTCTAACCCTAACCCTAACCTTAACCCTAACGCTAACCCTAACCTTAACTCTAACCCTGGCTCTAACCCTAACCCTAACCCTAACCTTAACTCTAACCCTGGCTCAAACCCTAACCCTAACCCTAACCTTAACTCTAAACTTGGCTCTAACCCTAACCCTAACCTTAACTCTAACCCTGGCTCTAACCCTAACCCTAACCTTAACTCTAACCCTAACCCTAACCCTAACCTTAACCCTAACCCTAACCCTAAACCTAACCCTAACCTTAACCCTAACCCTAACTGTAACCCTAACCCTGACCTTAACTCTAACCCTAACCCTAACCTTAACCCTAACCCTAACCTTAACTCTAATCCTTACTCTAACCCAAACCCTAACCCTAACCTTAACTCTAACCCTAACCCTAAGCCTAACCCTAACCTTAACTCTAACCCTGACTCTAACCCTAACCCTAACCTTAACTCTAACCCTGACTCTAACCCTAACCCTAACTCTAACCCGAACCCTAACCCTAACCTTAACTCTAACCCTAACCCTAACCTTAACCCTAACCCTAACCCTAACCTTAACTCTAACCTTGGCTGTAAACCTAACCCTAACCTTAACTCTAACCCTGGCTCTAACCCTAACCCTAACCCTAACCTTAACTCTAATCCTGGCTCTAACCCTAACCCTAACCTTAACTCTCACCCTGGCTCTAACCCTAACCCTAACTCTAACCCTGGCTCTAACCCTAACCCTAACCCTAACCTTAATTCTAACTCTGGCTCTAACCCTAACCCTAACACAAACCCATGTTAAACATTATCTGAAACTAAATCAGTCCCACCTACCTGGTCCTGCCCACATCCCTCCAATCCATTCCTATTCAAGTAGTTACATCTAAATATCTTTGAAACACAATTGTGCCCACATCAACCACTTCCTCAGGAAGTTCATTCCACACACGCAGACTATTCTCTGTGTAAAACAAAAATTGCCCTTCATGTCTTGTGGGGAATGTTGAGTTTCTAGGTGGGATGCTCATCGGAGGGTTTGTGTGGACTCGATGAGTTAAACGGCCTGCTTCCACAGTGTGGGGGTTGGATAAAAAAAAACAAATTAAAATATTCAATGTGATACAGGGGCTCAGAAAATTGTACGAACCTTGTCCATCAGGTGCTCTCAGGCTGCGGAGAGTGGAAAACCTTTTTGGAAAGTTCCTTGACTAGCGACAGTATCTGATTGATTTCAATGCAAGTCAGCTCTCAGTTATGGTGCCTTTGCTGTGATCTCTTTATTTACACAGCATAACTGAATGATTGTTTCCTACATATTCTAACTAGTAGAAACAAAAGCAATGTGCGCAAACATGCCACAGATCAGTCCTGACGGAGCAGAACGTATTAATTCTTGCACAATCTTCAAAGGTTTTGGACCAAGGCCACAATATAAATCTCAACCCCACGCACGCACACACGCACGCACACACACGCACGCACGCACGCACACGCACACAAAATTAGCATCTAAAAGTAAATCTCTCTTGTCTCCAACATAGACACAAAAGAAAACAACAGATGTACGTGGAGATTACACAGAGAAGAAAAAGAAATGACAGCATTTGTGTTTTACTTACTTAACAAAAGTCTTCCCAATCATGTGGTGCTATTTGTTGGTAACTAGGGTGTAACCACAGTTATGTAGAGATCAGTCAACCTAGTGCTTATGACTAGGGAGAAGGTAAAAGGTCTTTGTTCAGTTGTGAATCTGGGCTGTCTCGAGGTTGACAGTTAACAGTGATGAGTGAAGATATGAACACTGTACAGTTTTGCACAGTGCTTTTGGGACTTGGAAAATTTGAGCAGAGGTTAAGGGGCAGAAGTAGAGCTGGATTCACAACATTGCACATTTTCAGGGAGAATGGATTTGATGGGCTAAATTATCTTCCCTTGTCCTATGTCCATGTATCTTTTATGAAAAGTGAAGGAGATTTTCTCTAGTGCCTCATGCACTCTCTGCCAGAATACGGTACAGAATGAGTTAAAATAATATCCTTGAATTTCTCAGATAATAAACTGTGAGGCTGGATGAACACAGCAGGCCAAGCAGCATCTCAGGAGCAGACGTTTCGGGCCTAGACCCTTCATCAGAGAGGGGGATGGGATGAGGGTTCTGGAATAAATAGGGAGAGAGGGGGAGGCGGACCGAAGATGGAGAGAAAAGAAGATAGGTGGAGAGAGTATAGGTGGGGAGGTAGGGAGGGGATAGGTCAGTCCAGGGAAGACGGGCAGGTCAAGGAGGTGGGATGAGGTTAGTAGGTAGGAGATGGAGGTGCGGCTTGGGGTGGGAGGAAGGGATGGGTGAGAGGAAGAGCAGGTTTGGGAGGCAGAGACAGGTTGGACTGGTTTTGGGATGCAGTGGGTGGAGGGGAAGAGCTGGGCTGGTTGCATCGTGCAGTGGGGGGAGGGGACGAACTGGGCTGGTTTAGGGATGCGGTAGGGGAAGGGGAGATTTTGAAGCTGGTGAAGTCCACATTGATACCATTAGGCTGCAGGGTTCCCAAGCGGAATATGAGTTGCTGTTCCTGCAACCTTCGGGTGGCATCATTGTGGCACTGCAGGAGGCCCATGATTGACATGTCATCTAAAGAATGGGAGGGGGAGTGGAAATGGTTTGCGACTGGGAGGTGCAGTTGTTTATTGCGAACCGAGCGGAAGTGTTCTGCAAAGAGGTCCCCAAGCCTCCGCTTGGTTTCCCCAATGTAGAGGAAGCCACACCAGGTACAGTGGATGCAGTATACCACATTGGTAGATGTGCAGGTGAACCTCTGCTTCATATGGAAAGTCATCTTGGGGCCTGGGATGGGGTGAGGGAGGAGGTGTGGGGGCAAGTGTAGCATTTCCTGCGGTTGCAGGGGAAGGTGCCGGGTGTGGTGGGGTTGGAGGGCAGTGTGGAGCGAACAAGGGAGTCACAGAGAGAGTGGTCTCTCTGGAAAGCAGACAGGGGTGGGGATGGAAAAATTTCTCTCTGTCTCTAATGCTTAGCTGAAAGAGATAGGACGACAGAAGAGGAGAGTCAAAATCTTAATTCCCAGCAGAAAACAGTTTGTGATTTAGGTTTATTTCTTGTCATGTGTCATTCAAAATGAACAATGGGATAATCAAAATTATCATAATACTATCCTGAGGGCAACTTATTTTGTTAACCTGTTACATTTTCCTTTTGTATACCTTACATCTTCTAATTCCTTCTGGCATGGATCTCATTTTTGTTTTTAATTCTGTCCATACCTGTGAGGAAAAGTTGAAATGTATGGTTAGTATTAGAGTTTTCTTGTATAAGGAGCGGAATCAAACATATGTTCCATCTAGCAGATTCTCCTTTGTCCTGGAAACTGGAACCAAACTATCTGATAGAGTATGACCTACAGCAGACTTGCAGTGCATGTACTTAATCTGAAAAAGACTTTTTTTTGGAGCATGAGGAGAAAACAAAGCAATGTAAACTCTCATTCTTATGACTTATCGCTATGATTTCTTTTATTCTCTTGATCTTCTTAAAGGCTTTGCTCCCTGTCTTCTCACTTCCACTGTTGTCTTTCTCTGATCGCACTTTCTCCATCAGCATTCTGTATTCCTACGTGCACTGTATCTCGCTTCCCCAGCCCTCACTTTTTCTGTTTCTCCGTGGTTCCATTCATACTTTTTAATCCTCTCCCATTTCACTCAATCTTCCTTTCTGTCTCTAATCTAAATTCCGTTGTTGACCACTCATTGTCACAGTTACTAGCTATTCACCCTTCTAGCCAGATCGTTGTCCATTCCTTTTTTCCTGTCCAACTGATCTTCTCTCACTTTGGGCTCTAACCCCACCTATCATTTTCTCTTTGCCTCCTTCCCCCACCCTATCTTCTGCATTAAAAACAACAACATTTTCCTAGCTGCCATCAGCTCTGAGGAAGGGTCACCGGACCCGAAACGTGAACTCTAATTTCTCTCCACAGAGGCTGCCAGACCTGCTGAGCTTTTCCAGCAACTTCTGATTTCCAACATCTACAGTTCTTCTTTCCTTTTTTAGTTAGGTTTGAGAATTTTGCTTATCGTACAGACGACAGCATCCTGAATACCTTTTCATGAATTCTAGGTTCTCTTTGATCTTCAAAGAGTTCAGTGCCTATTCTTGTGAGAGACTGCACTGTTTTACTTGGCTACAACAGTTCCAAGTCCCTTGCATCTCTGATAAAAACAGAAATTGCTGGAGACACTCAGCAGATCATGCAGCATCTTCACCAGCCTGGTCAATGCACCCAAAACATTAACTCTGTTTCTCGCTCCACAGACGCTGCCAAGACCTGCTGAGCTTCTCCAGCTATTTGTTTCAGATCTCCAGCATCCACGGTTCTTTGTTTTATTACCTTGCATCTCTAGTTTATTCTTAATTAAGAGTAAGGATGTCCCACTCTCTATAATCCTGTAAACTCTTTACCTATGCCATGATATACATCACAATATGTATATCTCTCTGGTAGAATGTTTATCTCTCCAAGCCACCGTTACATGTTTCCCCCTCTCTGCCCTGTTGTTGTCAGACTCACATCATCATTAATACCTTCATGTCCCATCATTCAACAGTTCCGGCCTCTGTAATAATAGCTGCCCGTTTTATGTACTAAAATATATTTCATGTATAGTTTTCAATACCCACTGTACATCAGAAAATTGTTTTCATAGAATCCCTACAGTGCAGATAGAGGCCATTCTGTCCAGCAACTCATCGAACCGCATCCCACCCAGACCCATCACCCCTCCCCCACTTTATCCCTGTAACCTACCTAGCCTGCACATCTCTGGATATTATGGATAATTTAGCACGGCCAGTCCACCCTAACCTGCACATCATTGATCTGTTGGAAGAAACTGGACCACCTGGAGGAAATCCATGCAGACCCAGGGAATACGTGCAAACTCCACACGGACAGTGGCCCAAGGTTTGTAATTATACGTTAGTAGTAGACTCTAAAATATTCCGATCTTCATTGAGCTCTTAGCATCAATGAATTACAGGGCAGGAATTGTTCTGATCAGACTGTAAAATCATGGGACATTAACTTGTAAAGGTTTCCTTAGGTCTGTGTTTCTAGGAGAATCACAAATGTGTTTTCTGGTTCTGAAAGGATTAATGTCGGAGACTGCATTGACTTCCACCTAATCTGATGATATCTTATGGTCTTGGGTGTGAAAGTCATGAGCAAAGTTTTGGCTCTCGAAAGGGACAGAAGTGTCATCTACATCTTCCGATTGTCTGCGCACTGATATCTAACTTGCAAATGTAACTTGTACATAATTGTTAGCATGTCACAAAATGCATCTTGTTAAAGCACTTCTTCTTAAGATTGACTTGGGGCTGTTCCTCTATCACTGTAAATGAAACTGGCCTTTAGACCCAGCCCAGGGAAGAGGAAGGCAGCAGTATCATTTTACCCACAAATACCACATTTTCTTGCAAAATGTTCACCACTGAAGCAGAGCTATGATAAGACAGTAGAGTGTGAAGCTGGATGAAGACAGCAGGCCAAGCAGCATCTCAGGAGCACAAAAGCTGACGTTTTGGGCCTAGACCCTCCATCCTCTCTGATGAAGGGTCCAGGCCCGAAATGTCAGCTTTTGTGCTCCTGAGATGCTGCTTGGCCTGCTGTGTTCATCCAGCTCCACACTTTATTATCTTGGATTCTCCAGCATCTGCAGTTCCCATTGTCTATGATAAGACAGATTGCCTCGCACAGATTTAATATTGCTCCACAAAGCAACCAGACACTATCTTGTTCTGATGCTGGCGAAACGTGACATTCCAGAAATTACACGGCAGGTGTTTTAAGTTAAATAGGATTTTCATCTTCTCCCCACTTTATCTATGTCCAATTTATTCTGTATATTTCAGTGTGGGGCAGTTACAAAGTCTGAATGCTGCTGAGTTAAAGACCAACATCTTGAGGGGCCACGTGAACCACTGTAATTCTTAAGTGGCAACAGTGACCAGATGTGAAAGCTGGCCATTGGCTGTAAGGCATTTTGGGAGGATGTCCTGAGGCAACAGATATTCTCTTAAACACATAGGAATAAATTAGTCCCTATACTAAGAGTTGTAAGGAAAAGCTGGATAAGCTGGGACTTAAGAAGGCGAGATATGATCTTATAGAGGTTTGTAAAATCATGAATGGTACACATAGGGTTATTGGGTAAGTGTCTCTTCCCCAGGATGGGGTATTTTTTAGAATGGGGGCATATTTTTAAGGAAGAGAGAGATTTAAAAAAGACATGAGGGTGTGAGTTTTTTACACAGAGTGGAATGAACTTCCTGAAGAAGCATTGGATGTGGCTACAATTACAATGTTTAAGAGATGCTTAGATAAGGACATGAATAGGAAAGGTTTGGAGGAATATGGGCCAAGAGCGGAAGGGTGAACGAAAAACAAAGAACAATGCAGCGCAGGAACAGGCCCTTCAGCCCTCCAAGCCTGCACCAACACATTTGGCCCTTCTGTACGAATACTGTCTTTGCTTACAGGATCCAATTCCCTCTTTTCTCTTCCTTTTCATGTATTTGTCATGGTATTTCTTGAAAGTTGTGATTGTCTCTGCTTCCACCACCTCCTCTGGCGGCACGTTCCAGGCACTCGCCACCCTTTGTATGAAAAATGTGCCCCACACGCCTCTTTTAAACATTCCCCCCTTTGCACCTCGAGCCTGCGTCCCCTAGTAATTGACACTTCCACACTGACAACAAGCCTCATACTTTCCACTCTATCCATGACATTCACAACCTTATAAACTTCTATCGGGTCATCCCCTCAGCTTCCTACATTCCAGTGAAAACAAACCCGGTCTATCCAACCTTTCTTCATCACTAAAATCCCCCATAGCAGGCACGATCCTGGTAAACCTCTTCTGTACCCTCTCCAAAGCATCCACATCCTTCTGGTAGCGTGGTGATCAAAATTGCAAACAATAAGGGAACTGCAGACAATGACCAGAACTGTATGCAGTAAACCAGAAATGCAGGCAAAAAGTGGTACGAGTTCAATTTGGGATTATATACAGCATGGGCTGATTGGACCGAAGGGTCTGTTTCTGTGCTGTATGACTCTGTGGCTCCAGATATATGCCGGGTTACTGAGCTAAATTGGAATGCACATGCCACTATAACAGACTTAAATGTCTTAGAATTGTGATCCAGATTGATAAGGCAGGTCAGCCCTCATCAAGAAACTTATTTTCCTCCCACTTTGTTTCATTCTGGGTTTTGCTTAGAATTCTGCTATGTTACAACAAGTTGAAATTTCAATTGTAGCTAAACTGCGAGATACAACCCGTGGACTTCTGTTCCAATTTCTTTATCCAGGGTTTTGTTGATCCCTTAAGTTAGCTTTAGAATCAGCCATTTGTATGCCAGCAGCAGAGTTGCAGGAACTGCAGATGCTGGAGAATCTAGGATAACACGGTGTAGAGCTGGATGAATACAGCAGGCCAAGCAGCATCAGAGGAGCAGGAAGGCTGATGTTTCAGGCCTAGACCCTTCTTCAGAAAATTTAAATGCTGTTGCATTGAAACAATGGTATTCTGAGGGTATTTTTGGAAGAAAATCAATTTTATTGATCTTCGCTCTCCCTATTCTTTCCAGAGTTATTATTTGAGGCTTTAAGAAGCTCCCTTAATCTCAGTAAGTGTCTGGTAGACCAATGACTTACGATTTCAACTTTCTACCAAACCCGATGAAGGAGTGCTTGGAGAATAGGACCAAGGGAGTTGAGGGTTTGTGGTTTGGTTTACTTCTGTTTTATTTTAGAAATCATGATAATTAATATCTCCACTTTTTGAAGCTTAGAGGTCAATGGATCAACTGCAATCTTGCGAGAAAAATCAATTTCCATTATGTCAAAGATTTCCATTCGGTTACAGATGGACGCAGTGATTCTTTACTGGGCCAATATTTCGGAACAAAAACAGGAATTGCTGGGAAAGCTCAACAGGCCTGTTAGCATCTGTGGAGAAAAATCAGAGTTAATGCTTCAGGTTGAGTGACCCTTCCTCAGACCTGATGGCAACTAGGAAAATCCCAGCTTTTACACAGAAGATAAGGTGAGGGAGCAGAACAGGGTTAGGAGTAAATGATAGATGGGGATTGAGCCCAATGAGAGAGAGAAGAACATTTGGAAGACAAAGGAGTGGAGAATTAGGCTAGGAAGGTGAATAGATGTTAATAGGGACTGGTAGCATTTAACAACAGTTTGTGTGCAATAGCAGACTATGTGATAACATGGCCTGGGGTGTGGGGGTTGCGATAACGACATGAGTGAGCTAAAGTCTTAAAAGTGTTGAACCCCAAGCAGAAATTGAGATGCTGATCTTCCAGCTTGCGCTGGCCTTCGCTGGACCACTGCTGCAAGCCCAAGACTGAGATGTTGGCCAGAGACGTAATCCAGACATAATGGGAACTGCAGACAATTGGATACTAAATTCAAACAGAATGGTTCAAAGTTTTCCAGGGGAACTTAAGAGCTTAAATTCAGTTTTCAAAATTGTCATCAGTGAAAGTGACAATAAAGCACCTGTATTGTCATTACACAAAATATCAATTGATACTCTTTATGGCGGGAAACCTGTTGTCATTGTCATCGTATGTGACTTTTGTACCAAACCAACACATTTAACTCTGAATTGCCAGAGAGTCACAGAGGTTAACTGCACAAGACAAGGCCCTTCGGCCCATCAAATCTGCACTTGTCAGAAACAACGACTTAACTATTTCAATCCCATAAACCAGCACTGGGTTCATAGCCTTGTTTGCCTTGAAATCACTAGCACACATCTAAATACTTCTTAGATGTTATGACGGTTTCTGAGTCTACAGCCCTTACAGCAGCATCCTCACAAGCCTCCCTGTTATATCACTCTATCACGACTGTTCAAGAACAAAACGCAATGATTCCAAAAGTGGGCTGTGAGAAGCAGATATGGAGTAATGCATGAAATCAGAATTTATCAATGTGTGCCGCATTGTGAGTTGTTGTTTTAACAAATGCATCAAAACAATATGAGTCAAGTACCGCATTCTGAAATTTCTGACCTACTGTAATCTTTGTCAGTGAGATATATTATCGCAATATATGCTGCAGTGCACCCACTACACTGACGACTGGCCTTCGGGGGAACTAAATGTAAACATTCCCTGCACTCACTCAGTTTCCAGAAGCATGCAACTCATAATTTACACCTGAGTTGCCAGGTGTGTTAGCATTTACTGCCAGTATCCTGTTTGCTAGTTTTGAGTCACATTGTGTTCTCTCGTGTTGCTCAGAGTGAGCATTCGTCATATTCCGTTGGTGGAATCCTTCAACAATGATGTGGCGGTGCTGGTGTTGGACTGGGGTGGGAACAAAGCCAGAAATCACACAACACCACGTCATAGTCCAACAGGTTTAGTTGGAATCACAAGCTTTCAGACCGGAGCGAAGTGGAGGGAGGCGCACAGGCATGGAATGTATCGGCGGAGAGATAATGGCAAGATAATTCTAGGTAATTAAGAGTATCAATAGATCATTGCAAATAGTGTGAGGGGAATGTCAACAGGCTGAATGACAAGTCTTTGCAGGTAATCAAGAGTGTCAAATGTTGAGAGTAAAGTGTCAACAGCTGAATAACAAGTGAAGGGATGACCTAGGAACTGATTAATTGAGGTGGAGAGAAAATTACAAACTGTACTTACCTGCTGACACTCTTAATTGCCTGGCATTATCGAGCCATTATCCCTCTGCCAATGCATCCTGTGCCTGTCCACTTCCCTCCACTTCACCTAATGAAGGAGCAGTGCTAAGAAAGCTTGTGATTTTAAATGAATCTGTTGGACGACGACCTGGTGTCACATAACTCCTGACTTCAATGTTGCGTACATGTTACCAAGTGTATTGCTAACGGAAAACACATCCGTATAACACTGGATGTTCAATTAGGAGTGATAAAGTGTTGAATGTGTGGTTGACATTGAGTGATGTTTGAATCTTCCTTTAATGAGCATACATATGATTCTAATGAATTTGGATGACATGGAAAGCTAAGCATGCTTTAAAGCATTCAAAGGTTAAAATAACAAGGCCAAATAAAATGATATCGTGGCAAAAAATGGAATAATTGCTGGCAGTTTCGATCCAGGAACTCTCCGACCAGCTTAGCTCTCTATCAAGAGAGGGCCTTAAGTTTGTATCAGGGCCTGAAAAAGGAGTTAGGAGAGGAGAAAGCAGCAAAAGAGAAACCATTCAAAGTTGCCACAGTTGGGTTTTTCAGACACGATGTAAAGTCAAGAATATTTTAATTCAGACAGGGTTAGCCAGTTCCAGCCTAGATTCTGCAGACGCATTTCTGCAAAAACGTAAGAAAATCATTGAAGAAGGTGTATATAATCCTGGACAGGAGTTTAATGGGGCTGAAGTCAAGTTGTACTGAGAAAGCATGCTTTGAGGACATAAACTTCTGTAAGTAAGAAGACTGCTGCTGGTTTCAAAGTCCCAAAGGATCAGCTAACTCTCTTTGCAGGAGGCAACACCAGTAGCTATGAAACTTAAGCCACTGCTCGTGTATCGGTGTGAAAACCCACAAGCACTGAAAAGCATTGTAAGATCCCAGCTTCCTGGAACTCCTAGTACAAGGCCTGGGCAATGAGGCAAATCATCCCTAAGTGGCTGGTGGATTATCTTGTGCCATAATTGAAAAGGTACTGTGAGGAAAATAATCTTACTTCCAAGATTCCTCTTGTGTTAGATCATTGCCAGTCTCCATAACCTGGATTTCAAACAGTTGTGCCCAAGCATCAAAGCTCTCCTCACGCTGCTGAGAGCAACATGGCTTATGCACCCTGTGGAACAGAATGCCATTCCATGTTTCATAGCTTATTATTTGAGAAAGACATTCCATAAATGGATCCATGAGACTGAGAGCGACGACGAACCCATCGTGCAAGAATTCTGGAAAAATTGAATCTTTTGGACTCAACGTTATAGTCGGGTCCTTCCTGGAACAAAATTTTGAAACTTGTTTGAGAATGGTTGATGGAAGAAAACATACCCTGATGCAGTACATTGCTTTGAGAGGGTTGAATGGCATGTCACATGGTGAAATAGGGCAACTGGTAAAGGAAGGGAGCTTCCATAAAGTAAGAGAACATAAAATTGACGAGCTGTTGGAATTGTGTAGAATGGAAGTCTTGCTAACTTAGTGGCATAAGTTTGAAGATGAAACTATAGATGACGATGATGGATAGCTCGAAACTTTTCAACAAAGAAGCTTCGCGGTTCCAGTGCAAAGAAATATTTTGGAGCATAACAATTGACATTATCCAAAAACATGACACAAGAAAGCACAACAAAGCATCTACTTCCTCAGAAGGCTGAGGATATTTGGCATGTCCAGAAAGGCTCTTACCAATTTTTATAGATGTGCTACAAGAAGCATTCTCTACAGGATGTGTCACAGCTTGGTATCTTAACTGCTCGGCACAGAATCGTAGGAAATTACAGAGAGCACAGTCCAATCCTTCACGCAAGCCAACCTTCCATCCATTGACTCTGTCGATACTTCTTGCAGCCTTAGGAAGGCAGCCAACATCATCAAAGACCCCTTTCACACGGTTAGAATCTCTTCCAACCTCTTCTGTTGGGCAGAATGTACAAAAGGTTAAGCACATGTACCAACAGATTCAAGAACAGCTTCTTCCCTGCTGTTGTTAGGCTTCTGAATGGGCCTCTCAAATTTCAAATCTAATTTGACTTCGATTTTACTGCACCTTCTCTTCAGCTGTAGCAATGTATTCCTCGCTCTGTTCAATCCCTCTAAGGCACTTTGTATGGTATGATCTGCCGGTACTGCAAGCGGAACAAAACTTTTCACAGTACCTAGGTACATGTGACAATAATAAATCAAATCAACAAATCAAAAACATTGACAGCATGGAATGTTGGAGATTCTTCAGCAAACTACGGTGAAGTATTAAGAAGTAAAACTGCAAGTAGAAAAGCAGAGAGCCCTACATTCTATCTTTAAAAAGAAATGCTGATTGCTCAGTTGAAACTCAAGCTGCACCTTCTGGTGCTCCTGTAATGAAAATTGCTGTGCCTATGTCCACTACAGAGACAGTGGTTCCAGAAGGATAGTGGGGTCAGTGATGTTGAGAGAGCAGCTGATGACCCTTTAGCTTCATTTTCATCCTTGACCTAATTCTCTCCCAAAAGCCCCTCTTAAAAATTATGGCTTAAAATAAAATACATTTTTACACTAAAAGTTATCATCTGTTAGCGTCATTGCTTCAAAAATGTCACAAATACATTTTCTATTACTGTTGAACAAGGCAAACATTTTGCACACATTGTCTGGACATTGCCTTGTGTAGTATTTGTCATCTAAAGTTCATATTTTGTTTTATAGATATGAGACTCAACATTTCCCTAAGTTGTAGTCCCTACCCTTACCTTATTTCATTGTTATCTTTTGGGAGAAATTGCCAATTATGCAACCCTTTTGCTTTTGGACTTCTAGGGTAAGAGGGGTCTGGTCTTGGGATGAGGTCAGGGGTGGGGGGATTTTGAAACGAGTAAAGCCCACATTGAGACCATTAGGTTGTAGGCTTCTCACCCCCACCTCCTTGACCTGTCTGTCTTCCCTCCCACCTATCCACCCCTCCCTCCTCACTGACCAATCCCCACCCCCACTTCCTCCCTACATCACCTTTACTGGCCTCACCTCCTTGACCCGTCTGACTCTTCTATCACCTACCCACTCCACTATATGCCTGCTATCACCTCCCCTCCTCTCTCTACTTATTTCAGAGACCTCTTCCCCTCCACCATCTCTGAAGAAGGGTCTAGACCCAAAACATCAGCTCTCCTGCTCCTCTGATGCTGCTTGGCCTGCTGTGTTCATCCAGCTCTACACCTTGCTATCTCAGATTCTCCAGCATCGGCAGTTCATACTACCTCTGTAACAATTTTAACCCCACACATTCAGTAAATGCCTTCTTTTCACATGCCTTCCTTCCTTTTCAGGATATAGTAGAATGATTCACTGACCAATTAAGCTTTATTGGAAATGCACCTTCTGTGGCCAATGTGTCCTGGTGAGATTTGATTCTGGAATCTCGAGCCCAAAGTTACAATTTGGGCTACAATTACGCCAGATCATAGACTGACTAGATTTTGTGAACAACAGATTTGCATCCCGCCTGATTTTACCCAAGATCATAAAATTAATGTTGCCAGCAATCTGAACTGTTTACCAACAGCTGTACCACATTACGATTGCTTCCAGAATATTGAGGAAGGGTCAGAATCAATGCTTTAGCTTTCGTCCTTGTTGGAAAATAATCATTTGTGATGCAACCTGGCCTGGAAGTTAGGGACAAAGAGCAAAGATTCTTCCTATGTTTAGCAGTGGCACGTTTCGTGATTTGTTAGTCAGTAGAGTTTTGCTCTGTGTGAAACTCGTTGGTCTTCCAGAGCAACCTCAACTAAATGTTGCATACTGGCACATTTCCAAGCCCAGGACTATGTGCTGAGGGATGCACTAAAGTTTGAGGCAGCTGCTGCCAAGATGAAGTGGGGCAAACTACTATCGAAGGTCTTTCTGTTGAAGTTAAATGGGGGTCCGTTCAGTTATCATTCAGCGTTCCATATTTAAATTCCGTAGAGTAGAAATTCCAATTGGCAAACCTCATGAACAGATGTTTCATGTAGTTGTACTACTTTCCTGAAAGTGTTATTTCTATGCAGGTAATAACCTGCTGAGAATAAATGGTTTAATTTTCACGGTAGAATAGCACACTAGGAATGCAATGCAAGTGCATTAAAATTTTGTCTGTGAAATATGCCAATTGCAATTCCTCGATTTCAGTTCCAATCTCAAACATAAGAGTCTAGAATTCCAGTTCTGTTATTCCTGCTGTCTTTTGCAAGCAATCATCCTCGACTGCAAAATGGGATTTCTTTAGTGCAATGCTGCACTAAACAGTCACAATATTTTCATGCTGAAATCAGAGTTAGAATAGAGAGCTAGTGAGTTTCTGAGTTTTGGTGTGAGGACGTTCAGTCTCCATCTGACACAAGCACAGGTACCGAAACTGGCAAGGTCCTGGGAAAGGTAACTGTAGGCTCACACCTGAACTTCCCTTCCTGGGGCGAGGCTGTGCTTCAATTAATACAGGTCTGGAGAAAGATGCAGTGGTTTTTGTCAACGTTTGTCCCAAGCAAGCACCTCCGCGACACAGGGCTCTGTGCTCTGCGGTCTGTTCCCTGGGATACATTCAGAGGCAAATGTTGACTGTGCCCTGAGGACCATCAATTTAGTGAAAGATGCTCTTGTGGGTATTCCAAAGCAAGGAGTTGACCTCAACTGAGTGCTGCAGACTGATACACTCCAAGGTCCAGGACTACATGCTGAGGGACACACTAAAGCTTGGGACAGCTGCCACCAAGGTACAGTGGGGAAGGACCACTGCCTGAGGTCCTGCACCTCTGATGCTGCTTGGCCTGCTGTGTTCCTCCAGCTCCACACTGAGTTCTCTCTGACTCCAGCATCTGCAGTTCTTACTATCTCTGCCTGAGGTCTTACTGCCGATATTCAATGGGGTCCATTCAGTTATTGGACCCTCCTAGTACCTCAAAAGCAGGTAAACATAGTCTGGTTCAAACAAGGGATGCTTTTGATTTGTTTGGATAGAGTCAAACTCCAATGTTTGTTTGTTTCCTTGATATGCTACTGTACAGAACTGACCTGTGTTTGTGACTACATATTATATGGAAAGTTTTTTTATGAATAAAGAATATTTTTGACACAAAAAGCAGTCAAATTTAGCCTATTAGAAGGCATAATGTGATTGTGCATTGTTACTTCATAACCGATAAGGATATGAATAAGCTCAAACTTCACTGTAAATTCTAATCTTATAGTTCCCGCATTGTAGAATAAAACAAGCAAATTTATACGGCAATTTATATTTTGCTTTTTCTGACTACAAAATATATCAGCCTGTTTTCTGGAAGATAGGAGGGCTGCTTCTGGGAATGAGGAGCCTGTAGAATTATGTGTTCACAATGAGTGGCATTTATCTCCATTGTCTATTGCTGTAAGGCAAGGTATTGAGGAGGAAATCCTAGTTAGATCAGTGCAGGGTTACACTAATGAGAGAGACCAAGGCACTGAATCCAAACAAAAGCCAAAACTTCCATCATTTTTAAATGGATTCACAACTCAAGGTTCAAGTAGTCTGTGGAGTAGATGAGCGATTGACCTACTCATAGGGATACCAACTCTCAGGTTTGTCCAATAATCTCTAGGCATTGATTGTTCATCCATAGCATACTGTGAGCAATGAGGGAGCAAAGTTACACATGCATTAAAAGCTAATTTGTTTCATTATCTTTCAGCACCTCTGTCCACCAGCTATTAAGGTATTGTAACAGAAGAGAATCAACTGTGTAACAAAAAAGAATTCCAAAGAACTGCGGAGGTTAGAAATCAGAAAGTAAAACAGAAATGGCTGGGAAAGCTTAGCAGATCTGGCAGCATTTGTGGAGAGAAAGCCAAGTTAAGGATTTAGGTCGAGTGAGGGTCACTTAACCTGAAATATTCACTCTGATTTCTCTCCACAGATGCTACCTGGCCTGATGGCTTTTCCAGCCTTTCATGTTTTCGTTTCTGATTTAGTGCGTCTGCAGTTCTTTTGTTTTCTTTCCCCAGCAATTTCTGTCTATGAATCAAAGGCTTTTTGATTGATTAGACCTTTTGGATGTAGGAGATCACTGACAAAACTTCTGGGAATATATCAGGACAGAGTTGGCAATACTAATTCAACCCTAATAATTAACATCCACTTGCTAGACTTAAAATCCGGAAGGAGCTAGTGGATCTCCATCTTAGGGAATTGTATGGAGTTGTTCCTTACATTAATGCAGCAGTTCCTCAGTATTGCACATAACTGTGACAGAGTTTTGCTGGAGAGACAGAAAGTACATAGAGCACGGGAGGATTGACAAACAGAGACAAAGGAAGCTTATAGAGCTTACTATTAGACAGCAAGAAAGAAACCAGACACCACAAAAAGGTGAAGATCAGGTTAAGAGAGGCACAGAGTGATGAGATATAGTCAAATCTTCGTTTGGTTTTACAAATCGGATTTTGTTTTTGGCAATTTTTTTGATTTAGTTGAATCATGTCCTGAAAATAACACAATCTGAATTTAGCATTGCTAAAGAGATCATTTTATTGATCGTTTAAATTAAGAGTTCATCTCAGATGAAGTAACTTCTGTGTGCAAGTTTGTGAATGGGGTGGGAGATACACAACGGAGAAAACAGTATTATAATGTAACAAGGGTGTGCATGTATTTTTATGGAAAGAGGGAGAGAGAGACACCAGTTGAAAGAGAAACATGAGTTTAACATCATTAAATGCACTAGAGAACAATATACAAAAGATCCCCTTGAATAACATTCAGGCCAACAATGATTACACTTGGTTGAAAGCCTTAGTGATTCAGAATAACAGTGAAATTTTGGGCAGCATTAGAAATATTACAACCAGGTTATTTTTCAAAAAAGGTTCTGTCACTTAAAGCCCATTGTAAATGTTAATGGTAAGTAATGAACGCATGGAAGATGTATGGATACAGCAGAAAACTATCTTTGGAAATCATAATTGCCAGAAGTGATTAAAATATTGACATTGTGAAGATTCATTGAATATTGTGAAACAGTTGGCATTTCCAAACTCAGCATTTAAAAAAAATCAATAGCTTTCTGATTGCAGAAATGCTTTTACAATCATTATTAATTGCTAATGTCTGCTCCAATATTTTCGTTCAGACTATGTCTCGTCATTTATTGAGCATTTAGGAAATGATTTCAATCGTTGTTCGTGCATTATAAATTGCAAATTAAATTCAATTATGCTGAATTCCTTTTAATTTTAGTCAATACATTGAAAGAAGAGCCAGGATGCCCTTCAGCAGCTTCTACACGATACAGAACTTTGCTGAGTATCCCCCTGGCCATTAAAAGCAGAAAGGTCTTCACCAATTTAACAACCTTACACAGATTCATCCTGATGAAGAATGGGGCCAGGAGTATAGTGTAAGTTTGCCCAATTGGTGCCCTAAATAGCCTGGGGATAACATTGTTTATCGAAAGAAGCATGCTTTATTAGCCTAATTCAAATGATTGTTATAACCTGCAAATCTCACTGTAATAGGTTGCAAGAGTTTTCTTTAGCTGTCCATTTTAATCTTATCAAGGGATCATACCTGCATTAAAGCACAAATGGTCATTTCTGCACAGCTGCTGTGTTTCTGACACTTTTACATGTTTGTTTGAGTTTTGTCCACACTGACCTGTAGGCTGTTCATGACAGCATTTACATCATAGAATCTCTACAATGCAGAAAGAGGCCATTTGGCCCATCAAGTCTGCACTGACTCTCTGAAGAGCATCCCAACCCAGAATCCCACCCGAGCATCATAACCCCGCATTTTCCGTGGCTGACCGACACAGCCTGCACATCCTTGGACACTATGGGGCAATTTAGCATGACAAATCCACCCTAACCTGCACATCTTTGGAGTGTGGGAGGAAAACAGAGCACCTGGAGGAAACCCACTCAGACACGGGGAGAACATGCAAATCGCACTCAGTCGCCCAAGGGTGGGATCAAACCCAGGTCCCTGGAGGTGTGAGGCAGCAGTGCTAACCACTGAGCCACAGTACTGTCCCATATGAAGCTCCTCCACTCTCCTTCATCTTATCCTATCAACATATCTTTCTACTCTGTTTGTTTCTCTTGAGCTTCACTAATTTGTCCTTAGCCAAGTTTCGGCTGTTTTGTTAATCAAATGGAGCAGTCCAGAAGACTGCTTGTCATTGAATGTTGATTTAGAAATGCATGAATGGGTTCTTCGCTGGTCGATATACGTGTTGAGATTCATTTATTTCCACCCATTAGAAGATTGACCTTTTTGGCAATCTCATAAACTAGGGTTCAAGCTATTTGCTCACCGATCAAGCATACATCAATGCCATTCTACACGGCAACAGCTACCCCAATCAAGTCACTGCTTGCTGTACAATTTCCTGAATGCTGCAAATTTCAGTCTTGAAAAGTTTCCAGTTTATCTCCTAAAATTCTGGAAAAGTAAGGTTTATCAAATATGTGTGCATCATATGAGAAGCATGCTCTGCAAACAGGTCAAGGCATTCTGCCTACCACACATTATTGAGTAATATGGTACATGAATTTCAATACTACTGTGATGCTAGAGATATAGGCTGTTCATCACAACAATAGATGCTTCACATCAGTGAACAATATCCATTTGGCTTCTCACAACAGGCAAAGTACTCACTGTACTCAACCAGCTCATTGCAAATCTTAGAATGTACAGTCTAACATCAGATATGATTCCTCAACTGGTCAATGACTTTGTGGTGCAGGTTCACAGTTCCTTGAAAGTGAACTCACAGGTAGACAGGATAGTGAAGAAGGCATTTAGTATGCTTGCCTTTATTGGTCAGCGCACTGGGTATAGGAGTTGGGAGGTCATGCTGCAGCTGTACAGAATATTGGTGAGGCCATTTTTGGGATATTGTGTTCAGTTCTGGCCTTCCTGCTGTTGGAAAGATGTTGTTAAACTTGAAAGAGATCATAAAGGATTTACAAGAATGTTGCCAGAGTTGGAGGGTTTGAGCTACAGCAAGAGGCTGAATAGGCTGGGGCTATTTTCCCCGGAGTGTCGGAGACAGAGGAGTGACCCTGTAGAGGCTTATAAAATCATGAGGGACATGGATAGGATGAATAATTGAAGTATTTCCCCCAGGTTAGGGGAGTCTGAAACTAGAGGGTCACTGGTTTAAGGTAAGAGGGCAAAGATTTGAAAGGGATCTCAGGGGCAATTTTATCATGCAGAGGGTGGTGTGTGTGTGGAATGAGCTGCCAGAGGGAGTGGTGGAGGCTGGTGCAATTATAACATTTAAAGGGCATCTGGACGATTACATGATTAGAAAAGGTTTAGAGGGATATGTGCCAAATGCTGGCAAATGGGACTAGATTGGTTTTGGATACCTGTTTGGCATGGGCAAGTCACATGAAAGGTCTGTTTACATGCTGTACAAGTCTATGACTCTAAATAGTTCTGACTGTGCTAAGAATTCAATGAGCAGCCAATTCAGGATTAACAGTAAAGATTGCAGTGTAGTTCACTCACACATACCATTCCATCGAAATGGCACAGATGCTTATGTGTGCACTCTGACATTCTGCGCCTGGAAATTGGTGCCAGATCACCAATCATGTTATTCACCTCTGCTCAGGAAGCCTCTCCTGCACTGACCCGTGCAGCCAGTAAGAACATTAAAGGGCATACTGTTCACACATACTAAAACTTGCACAATGTCACACAGAACATGCTGTTCTCTGCGAACAATATGAACATTTCTATGCATTGCGCTGGGCAGAAGCTCAGAAACAGCCTTTCCCTGGTACATTCACTATGGCAATGCTTTGAAAAACAACAGTCACCTCTCCTCGTTGGAATGTAAACAAAATCTTGGCAGTTAACTCTTCTCTGTCACAGTTCCATGTTCTTGCTTCAGCCAATCCAAGTCCACTTGCCAACAAAATAGCATCCTCTTCTCATACAGTATAAATTTTGGATTTGGTAATCTTGCGATTCTGTGCTGATACACCACAAGTCAACAGGTTCAGCTGACTTGAACTGAATTTTTGATTCCACTGAACTGAAGTCAGGCTAAACTCATCCTCCCTGGTCTGCTTTATCTGTTTCTTTTTGTGTAAACACAGCAGTATGAATATTTCACCAATTACCGCTACATATGTCCTGCAAGGCACTTCATTGAATCAATTGTAGTTTGGAAATAATGTATTTAGGTCACTGTTCTAATTCATTTACTTGTCTTAAAAAAGTGTACCTTCACAGAACTGAAACTAAAATCCATTGGATACTATTTTAAAAATCCAAATTTCCAAGTGATAATAAAATATACCATACATTTTAACCACATTTGGTAGCATTGTCAATGACCCCCTTCCCTCACTTTGCTGACGATTAGTGTCGGGTCCTCAGTTAGTTAAACATTATATCATTGACTTGAATGAAGGGAACAAATGTCGGGCTGCTGAATATGCTGATGACCAAAGCAAAGCTAAGAACATAAGTCATGAAGAGGACATAAAGAGTCTGTAAAGAGGTGTGGTTGTGTAAATGAATGGGCAAGGAAATGGAATGTTGTTTATTTCAAGGGAAGTGGAAGAAAATGTTGAGATGGTTTGATATAGTTGTGCAGGGCATTGGTAAGACCACATCTGGTGGACTGCTTTTGTCTTCTTATTTAGAAAGAATGTATTTGTTTCGAAGGAGCTCAGAGAAAATTACTTTGATTGATCTCTGGAGTGGGTAGGATATCTTTTTGTGCAAATTTGGCCAGGCTGGACCTGTGTCCAGTAGAATTTAGGACAATAAGAGGTGGGCTTATTAAAATTTGTAAGATCCATGGGAGACTTGGCAAGATGGATGCAGAAAGAATGTTTTCTGTTGTGGAAGAAACTAGTATTAGGGGACTAGGAGAAGGATATTTTTGGCTCTGAGTACTTCAAATCATTGGAACTCCCTTCCCCAGATTGTTGGAAGCTTGGTCACTGAATACAGAGATAGAGAGATTTTGGGCGTGTGCAGGAATTTGGAGTTGAAGCCACAATTAGATCAGCCATAATTTCATTGAATCATGAAGCAGTCTTGCTCAGCTCAATAGACTAATTTAAATGGCTAAGAGTAGATTGATGGAGCACTAATTGGGTCTAAGTTAGGTTTGTCCCACTTCACATGCATTAGACATACCTGGGCAATTTTGCACATCGCTGGGTAGATGCCAGTGTTATAGCTGCACTGGAGGTTTACCTGTACATTTTGAGTTCTCAAGGAGAAATTCCCAGTCCTATTGCCAGAATGTTGTCAGGCCTCGTTGCCTTTGTGGTATTCAGTGCCTTTAGCTATTTCTTGGTATCAGCTCATCTTCTTTGTAGGTGAGTCAAAAAGTGATCTTTTTACCCTGGAATATTCAGTCTTCGGCCTCTCTGACCAGGGGCTCAGTGGTTAGAACTGCTGCCTCACAGTGGCAGGGACCCGGGTTCATTTCCACTTTCAGGCAACTGCCTGTGTGAGAGTTTGCGCATTCTTCCTGTGTCCATGTGGGCTTCCTTCTGGTGTTGTGGTTTCCTCCCACAGTCCAAAGATGTGCAGATTAGGTGGATTGGCCGTGCTAAATTGTCCATTGTGTGCAGAGATGTGCAGGCTAGATGGGTTAGCAATGAGAAATGTGGGTTTATAGGCAGGATCCATGTGCAATATTCTTTAGAGGGTTTGTGTGGACTCAATGGCCTGCTTCCACCCTGCAGGGATTCTACTATTCAGACAGTTATGTGGCTGGTCAAGTTGTATTACGGGTCAATAGTGAATCACAGTAAAGAGGCACATGGATGAATATGTGCTCATTAAATGTCAAGAAATGTGGTTAGCTCTTTCTTTGTTTGAGGTGGTCATCACTGGGTTTTGTGGAGTGTGGCTGTTGCTTGCTTAGCCTATGTCCATATGCTTTCCAGACCTCGCTGTGTTTTGTCAGGGTCTGTGGTTAAATACTGCAGTCATTATTTAACAGCCTTACTTGTGATACAGCAAACATCATCAATCAAACATCGGCAGATGCTTAGACTTGGACATTAGCTTGAGGATTTTCTGAAGCAACAGCCTGGAGCTGAAATGATTGGCTTCTAACGACCGCAAACATTTCCCTTTCTGTCAGGTATGATTAGCAACTGGAGAGTTGACACCCAATCCCCAGTAACTTCAGTTTACTGTGGATCCTCTTGTCACACACCGTTGAATGCTGCCATGATATCAAGAGAATTCAGCCTCTATGTCAATGTTTGGACAGTAGCATCTTGAACTGAGTCATCAGAGTGGAATCTAAACTGAACGTTGAATGAGTGCGAAAACAGAAGTTGTTGGAAAATCTCAGCAGGTCTGGCAGCATCTGTTGAGAGAAATCAGAGTTAACATTTTGGGTCACTTCCTCAGAACTGATGTTACCTAGGAAAACATTGGTTTTTACTCAGAACAGAGGATATGGAAGGGGGTGAGGAGTAAATGTTAGGTGTGGATAGATGCCAAAGAGAGAGAAGTTGGACAGATTTAGGAATGGATTATGATCGGTTCAGGTGAATGAATATCTCAGGGAGGGTCACTCAACCTGAAGCATTAACTCTGGTTTCTCTCCACTGATGCTGCCAGACCTGCTGAGCTTTTCCAGCAACTTCTGCTTTTGTTTCTGATTGACAGCATCCGTAACCCTTTCAGTTTTTATTGGATGAGTACTCCTCCCATTAGTTTGTTGATGATTGAGTGGGCAGATTCTTTTTCTTTACTCATTTACAGAATGTGGGCATCAATGGGCAGGCAGCATTCATTGTCCGTCCCTAATTGCCCAGAGGGCAGTTAAGAGTCAACCACTTTGCTGTGAGTCTGGAGTCACATGTAGGCCAGCCCAGGCAAGGATGGCAGTTTTCTTCTCTAAAGGATATCAGTGAATCAGATGGGTTTTTCCAACAATCGACAATGGATTCACGGTCATCATTAGATTCTTAATTCCCGATATTTATTGAAATTAAATTCCACATCTCCTGTGGCAGGATTCCAACCCAGATCCTCAGAACATTACCTGGGACATTGATTTACAGGCCAGCAATAATACAACTCGGCCATGTGATGGGAATTGGTCAGGCTGCATTTCATTAATGTTTTGTGGAAGGGGTATCTCTGGGCAATATTCCACATTGTCAGGTTGATATCAGTGTGACTGCATATTGAAAGAGCTTCGCTATAGGGATGGTTGTTGAGGTGTGGAGCTGAATGAACACAGCAGGCCAGGCAGCATCAGAGGAGCAGAAGGAGGGTCCAGACCTGAAAGATCAGCCTTCCTGCTCCTCTGATGCTGCCTGGCCCGTTGTGTTCATCCAGCTCTACACCTTGTTATCTCAGACTCCAGCATCGGCAATTCCTACTATCTCTGCAGGGATGACTAGTTGCTGTCACAGCATTCTTTTCTCATACATTATTCAGCACGATTGTCTTGTTAAAAGTGTTAAGGCACATCACTCTGATGTCGGCACTTATTGATGTAATGTATATTTATATGGCCTAATGCTTGCCTATCCATACGTGGGTTAAAGAGTGGGCTAATGCATTTGATAATCCAAACTAACTAAATGCCCTCTGTTGAGTGTTAGTCTGGCAAAACAAAACCCTGTACTTAAAACAAATAAGGACATTTTTCAGAGAAAATGGGAACTGCAGATGCTGGAGAATCCAAGATAACAAAGTGTGGAGCTGGATGAACACAGCAGGCCAAGCAGCATCTCAGGAGCACAAAAGCTGACGTTTCGGGCCTAGACCCTTCATCAGAGAGGGGGATGGGGACAGGGTTCTGGAATAAATAGGGAGAGAGGGGGAGGCGGACCGAAGATGGAGAGAAAAGAAGATAGGTGGAGAGTAGAGTATAGGTGAGGAGGTAGGGAGGGGATAGGTCAATCCAGGCAGGACGGACAGGTCAAGGAGGTGGGATGAGGTTAGTAGGTAGGAAATGGAGGTATGGCTTGAGGTGGGAGGAAGGGATAGGTGAAAGGAAGAACAGGTTAGGGAGGCAGAGACAGGCTCGGCTGGTTTTGGGATGCAGTGGGGGAAGGGGAGATTTTGAAGCTTGTGAAGTCCACATTGATACCATTGGGCTGTAGAGTTCCCAAGCGGAATATGAGTTGCTGTTCCTGCAACCTGCGGGTGACATCATTGTGGCACTGCAGGAGGCCCATGATGGACATGCCGTCTGACAAATGGGAGGGGGAGTTAAAATGGATCGCGAGTGGGAGGTGCAGTTGTTTATTGCGGACCAAACAGAGGTGTTCTGCAAAGCAGTCCCCAAGCCTCCGCTTGGTTTCCCCAATGTAGAGGAAGCCACACTGGGTACAATGGATACAGTATACCACATTGGCAGATGTGCAGGTGAACATCTGCTTAATATGGAAGGTCATCTGCATTGAATGGTAATTAGAGAATATGCCCGTACTCTGATAGGAATTGAAGACAATAATGAATTCTGTGAGTTCGACCCTGTTCCCACTCAAAAAGGCATTTGATTTTCTGCACCTTCTGTTATTTCATGTCATTTTAGTGAAATTTCTGAGAACTCTCTAATGGATATAGGGTGACACAGAGCTGGAAGCAGTGATGATCTCAAGGGCACTGAGAGTCCAGTTAAAGTAGTAGATTGTTAAGAAACATTTGATGAAAGGAAGAGAGAAGTTTAGACGAGAGTAAGTCTGAAGGAAGTTAAAATAAGTCCTTTTAAGTTGGAGTCACGTGACTGGGGTGGGAAGGTGAGGGGAGATTAGACAAAATATTGACCCAGAGCTTGAGGAGTGAAGAGTATGATCTTGGATATGAAACCAGAGAAGGTAGGGTAGGGTGAGAGTCAGAGAAAGGATTTGAAACAAGAAGGCGATCCGGCCAGTTGATTTGCAGGGTTTTGCCTGGGCAACGCCGGTGATACTCCTCTTGGAATTTGAGATTTCTGCCCTGTGTTGTCCATGTCTCTGATGTGTTCTTGTGAACTTGGTGCCCAGTTTGAGCAATTTGTCGTCAAACAGTTTGTTCTACAGATGGCAATTTAGAGGCGATTTCATCAATGAGCCAATCCACAGTCTGAAATACTAACATATGCAGGAGAAGCACTCTTGGCTCTTATATCTCACATCCTCTCCCTCACCTAGAAAGGAGAGACTATGCAATGGGGAGCTCTGCAGCACCATAGTTGTGAATGTGAACACCTTCAGGAAAGGAGGTAAAACCCATTGTGGTCAACCACAGTGGGATCTCCTCCACCTCTGCCATTGCGCAGCGCTTTCTCAGAGAATCCCCACAGCATGGAAACAGGCCATTCGGCCCATCAAGTCCACAGTGACCCTCTAAAGAGCATCCCCCACCAGACCCACCCCCTACCCTATCCCTCTATTTCCCATGGCTAGCCCACCTAAGTTACAGGAGGAAACCAGAGCACCCAGAGGGAAACAATGCACATACAGGGAGAATGCGCAAACTCCACATGGTCACCCGAGAGTGGAATTGAAGCTGGGTCCCTGGTGCTGTGAGGCGGCAGTGCTAAACTCTGAGTCACCGTACTGTCCCAATCTGGTCTGACATTGTTTACATCAATGCATATTCGGAAATGCAGTAATTGCCACCTGGGCATCACCCTGTTTGGTGGCATGGGCACATGGGATGCTGACAAATTCCACGACCTCTGGGTGAAATGCTGAAAATTGCTAGCTCGGTCACTTCAGAGGCTGGTTATGGATCGGCCAAATGGGGCATCGCATGATGGCCAGACCAGATAAAAATGGCAGATCTCATGCTGCATCACCTACTTAAGGAGAGAAAATATCTAAGAATTATGCAGACTGAGCAAAGTCTTGGCTGCATGAGATGGTTCCAATCCTATATCACAGCAGAGGGTTATGAGGGGCAGAGCACTTTCAAAGGGAAAAAGAAATTAATTTAATCTCTTGCCTCGTTGAGGCCTACAATTATGCGTTTTTACAAAAGCAGGCCTCCATTCTCCTATAAATTTTCTAAAATAAAGTCTTTAAAAAAACCAGAAGCCTAATTTGTTGACTTCTTTTTCCCCCTCTGGTTATATAATTGTTGAACCAACCTTGGAAATCATTCACAGGATGGTGACATCACTGATTAGGCCTGACTTATTGCTTGTTTCTAATTACCCAGAGGGCAGTTAGGGGTCAGCCACATTGCTGTGAGTCTGGAGTCACATGTTGGCTAGATTCCCTTCCTAAAGGATATTAGTGAACCAGATCAGTTTTTCCAACAATCGAGTTATTGAGTCATAGAGCCATACAACATGGAAACAGACCCTTTGGTCCAACCAGTCCATGCCAAACCTAATCCCAAAATAAATCAGTCCCACCGGCCTGCTCCTGGCCCATATCTCTCCAATCCTTTCCTATTCATGCCTTTATCCGAATGCCTTTTCAAAGTTTTAATTGTACCCACATCCACCACTTCCTCAGGAAGTGCATTCCACTTGCGAACCACCCTCTGTGTAAAAAAATTGCCCCATGCGTCTTTTTGAAATCTCTCTCCTCTCACCTTCAAATTGCGCCCCTTGGTCTTGAAATACCCCATCCTGGGGAAAAGAAACCTACCACTAACCCTTTCTAAAACCCCCATTGCTATATAAACTCCTATAATGTCACCTCTCAACCTCCTACGCTCCAGTGCAAACAGTCCAAGCCTATCTAGTCTTTCTTTATAACTCAAATCTTCCATATCCAGAAACAACCTGGTAAATCGCTTCTGAACCCTCTCCAGCTTAATCATATCCCTCCTATAACTGGGCAACCAGAACCAGACACTGTATTCCAGAAGAAGCCTCACCAATGTCCTATAAACCTCAACATGACTTCCCAACTCCTACACCCATTGTCATCATTACACTTTTAATTCCAGATATTTTCTTTGTATTGAATTAAAATTATATCATCTGCCATGGCAGCTTTCAAACCTGGGTCCCCAGAACATTTGCTCGATATCTGGATTAACAGTCCAGCAACAATGCCACTGACACACTACCTCCCCTGTGTGTTACAAATGGCATTGCTCATCAGATGCTCAATGTCACTGCCCAGGCGATGCAGAACCTGCCAAAGCTCAGTGTGTCATGTTGGCTCGTCATACATCTTTTCTGTGTCACAACATCATTGGCTTCCAGAGGATTCTGGCCCCCAGCGGGGATCAAGCATCAATCGCCAGGATTTTCAATGAATAAGACAAGGGAAAAAGGTATGCTTCCAAGCTGGGGAGAGAGACCAACTGGTGCATAATGGAAGGGCTGCAGTAAGACAGCTGGTTCCTTTCCACACATTTCTCTGCAACAAGTTTACAACTGATCAGGAAATAATTAGAGGGGCCATTTCATTCAGAAAAAAGAAATTCAAGGAATGTATTTGGGATGCTTGGGCACATTATAGGGGATGTACATTTGCTTCTTGGAACACTATAAAGCTAGCTATTTTTAAAAGTAAGGCATTCCATCAACAAGAGACAAAGTGCCTTAAATCTTAACAACGGTGCCTTATTTTTCCCCTCCCTGTGGTTTCAGTGTCTAGGGCAATAACAATAATTAGCCAGAGCCCCAATGAAAAATAACCGGCCAACCGACATTTTTGTTTTCTTTCCTTTTCGCATCGCAGATGTTGCAATTTTGGGAAATCTGCTCCTAATTTAAAAGGAAGATTTTAATGTGTACCAGACATAAAATGGAAGCAATCACAGCAAGGCCTTCAGGCTGAACCTATATGGTGCATTTCACTCGCAAGCAAACAGGTAAATGCGCAATAATAATCTCAGAACGGAAGGATAAATGCTAAGTTAAATATTTTTAATTCAACATGTCTACATTTTTTCTTCCAAGGGACTAAAGCTTACTTGCTTTAACGGCACTTTAAAAGATTTCATGAGTTTTTTTAGTGAGTTGCTGGGTCCGTCAGGGTAACTGTCCATGTGCTTGTAACTCAAACCTACAGAGGTTGAAATTCACTGAAACGTGACACTAAGTTAGTGCAGACCGTCTCTTTCCCTCTTGAAATCCTTAAAGTTAAGATCTCTTTAAAGCAATGTTACACATCTTGCTCACTCCCCTCATCTCTCTGAAGGGGATAACTCTTGCTGGTTCCATGGCTATGGCTGCTTTCCACATCCTCATTCATTGATCCATTTCGGAAAAGAAGACATGAAGGAAAAGAGGATATGAGAGAGGTGAGGGTTAAAACAAAATACCAATTCCATGACAATATTGCACTGACTTTCCAGAATGTGAGCAGTGTTTGGGCATCTCAATTTATGAAGGATGATAAGGCCAACGAGAGAATGAATAGTTTAATGTTAGGATTAAATAATAGACGAAAGAACTGCAGATGCTGTAAATCAGACACAAAAACAGAACTTGTGGAAAACCTCAGCCAGTTTGGCAGCATCAGTGGAGAGACATCAGAGGTAAAGCTTTAGGGCAGGTGACCCTTCCACAGTTCTGTAGGTTTTTATTTTTAGGATGATTTGGTACAAGAAATCAATGACCCGTGTGGTTAGCACTGCTGCCTGACAGCATCAGGGACCTCAGTTCAACTCCACCTTCAGGTGTCTGTGTGGAGTTTGCACATTGTGTGGGGAATTTCCTCTGGGTGGTCTGATTTCCCCCCACATTCCAAAGATGTGCATGTTGTGTGGTTTGGCCATGCCAAATCTCCCATAGCATGCAGGGATGTGCAGACTAGGTGGGTTAGCCAAGGGAAGTACAGGTGTTCAGGGATGGGGCAGTTTGTGAGTCAAGGTGGGATGCTCTTCAGAGGGTTGGTATGGACTCGATGAGCTGATTAGCCTGCTTTGACACTGTAGGGATTCTACGAGTGGATGAGCTGACTTTTGTTCCTTAGGGATGTGGGAGGTTAAAAGGAAATATTGTCTTGCTGTTCACGATGATGAAGGGTTTTGACAGTATAATCATCAACATTTTCCACTGTTCGATGAATTGGGACTTGAGACAATGAATCTAAGACTACCACAAAGACAAAAATAAATTAGGAACGTATCTGAAGAAGAAGGATGTCCAGGTATGGAATGCTTAATCAGAAATATGGGTGGAATTTGAGTTGTTTTTAGTATGGGAATGTAAAAATACATGAAGAGGAAAAATATAAATGGGCACGTTGAGTGAAATTAATGAATAGATCTTTCAGGCAGCTAGAACAGGCACCCCGGGTCAAATGGTCTTTTTTACCTTGTGCTGTTTAATTCAGTCAGAATATTTTGTTTCGATTTCCTAGTGGGATAAGGAAACGTATTTTTAATAGCCTGCTCTCAACTTGAGCTTGTGAGGCATCTTTGTAGGGTGCATGACACTCGAACACAGGTCAGAATCTCCTCACATGTTCCATTTACAAAGACGATATGAATTAAAGCGAGCAGTCAATACATTCTTTATGGCTTTAATGATTTCGGGCAGGCTTCACATGTTTGCTTTAGTTTTAAAAGCTTGCCTTTTCTTCACCTAACAACGAACATTGGCGACTTTTATATACCACCAGGGCCTAACATCCCCAGCATGGAATCTCGGCTTCTGATATTTCTGTCTGGAATTAAGGCTGATCAAATGCTAATATCGCTGGAAGAACTTCTACTCTGTAATGAAAGTGGACTCAGATGAAAGGATGATTGACTGTCACAAGCTGTTTAGTGGATCCAGCTTGCTGCTTTTAGCGATGTTTGCTTTGGCTGAGCTGCAGTGCCTAAAGCACAATGCTGACTCATACATGAAAATCACACAAATAGGATTGGCTCACAGTTGGCAGTCTGTTAAATCTGAGGAAGGAATTGTTTGGTGCTTACACGTTATGATCAAACAGTCACTGGCTAAGTACAGTGATTATCTGAACAACGCATGGAATATTTTACATGTATTAAATAGACAGTTAATCTGTTCAGAGGAACAATCCTATATTCCTCCCCATATGTGACCTCCTTATAAATTGGCATTTAGTGGAGACAATCGTCCATGTATCTTCACTATTTTAGCCATTCTGAGCAAAAGCCTCTGAAGTGATGTCTAAGTTTTCCATTTGGTGATTTATGCTCTTTTGATCTTCTATTTAATTAATGTCTTGGATCTGACTGACCCACAGCTTAACAACCTCTGTAGCACCCTTCCAACCTTCCCACCAATGCCTGTTCACCCAAATCGCTCTATTGTCCTGGTAGGAGCAAATTATTCCCGGTGCGGGAATCTGTACTGAAAATAACAAATGCTGGAGATCACAGTGGGTCAGACAGCACTCATAGAGAGAGAGCAAGCTAATGTTTTGAGTCTAGATGACTCTTCCTCAGAGCTCTGATGAAGAGTCATCTAGACACGATACATTAGCTTGCTCTGCCTCCATGGATGCTGTCTGACACGCTGTGATCTCCAGCATTTGTTATTTTCACTCAACTGTCCTTTTCTACCCAAATGCTCTACTCAATATTCTCCAAACATTTCTTGTTCTTCTTAATAAAAACACTTATATTAATGTTTATATCAATATATTTTGTACAAGTCAACGTTATCAAGTATTTTGAAGTGAGGTCATCTACGTGACATTTGAAATTTTGAGCATATTGTATATTCAATCACTTTAGAGTTAGTATCATGCGACATTGCTGCTTATTTTGTTTTTCTGCTCATTATATTGTTTTTCTTTCCCTTTGCTGTTTACTTCATTCACCTTTTAATGCGCAGAATTTCTTTATTTAATGTTACACTTTCCTTGTGATCTATTCCCTTTCCCTCATAAAATACTGTTTCCTTTAGCCATTCCTTGAACATTACCTCTCTTTGGGTAAAGTTCTTTCTCCTGAATTCCCTATTGGAACTTTTGGTGATGATCCTATGTTGATGATTTCTTGTTATATTGTTCCTCACAATAGGAAATACACTTTCTGTGTCCAGTTTCTTGAAACCTTTCATAACTTTAAGGATTTGTATGGGGTCACCCTATAGCTTTCTTTGTAACCTGGCTTGAGTTTTTCAGCTCTGGGTTTACAGTTTAAGTTAAATAACTTGTCCGCATCATCAGTTATGGACCAGAATTGTGCACCCTGGAATTTGTTTAGAATTCAGTGAAATCAAGTCCACTTCTGAAAAGCTTTTGTTTAGACTTTGTTGCCAAAGTATTAATTTCCCTTTGGCGATGCGGCAGCTGAGATGCAGGGTCAAATGTGGCAATAAAAAGTAAATTAAATGAAGTTAAAACAGCACAATTCAACCCAAACTAAATTCTGTTAGGACACAGTTAAATAATGCTGTCAATTGTATTTTTTTGATTCTCATTTCTCTCCTACATCTACATAAGTGCAATGTTTAGGCCATCCCTTAAAATTTAGACTTCACATTTCAAAACATGACAAGTCTTTTTTTCCAAAAGTCAACCAATTTGTGCTTGTTTGTTCCAATTTAGAGCCAGAAATGTGTAAGCCCGTATTGATTTACATCATTACTTCATTATGATTTATCTCATTACAACCAATAAATCCAAAAGTGCTGTGGGATGCTTGTAGTGATGAGGCCTTATGACCTTAAAGGGAGAGGCAAGGTGAAACTCGGTTCTACCTCACTAGCCTGAAGTTGCTTCATGGTGCAACACATCCATCAATAAAAATGTATACCTCTAGGCTGGGGCTATTTTCCCTGGCGCATTGGAGGCTGAGGGGGTTATCTTATAGAAGTTTATAAAATCATGAAGGGCATGGATAGGGTGAATAGTCAAGGTATTTTTCCTGAAGGTAGGGGAGTCCAAAACTAAAGGGAATAGATTTGAGGTGAGAAAGGAAAGACTTAAAAGGGACCTTAGGGGCAACTTTTTCACACAGAGGGTGATGTGTGTATGGAATAAGCTGCCAGAGGAGGTGGCAGAGGCTGGCACAGTTACAACATTTAAAAGGCATCTAGATGGGTGTATGAATAGTAAGGGTTTAGAGGGATATGGGCCAAATGCCACGAGTTGGACCAAAAGGCTTGTTTCCAAACTGTACAGCTCTATGACTCTACAAATAGTCAATTATATTGTACCTGCAAAAATATTCCTCAGCCATTTGTTCAGCTGCTGTGTGTTAATGCCTTTTGGTTTTAGCACCTTAAAGGGGTAACCTTTCTGACTTAGCACTGCCAGCACAGAGCTGATTGAACCAAGAGAACTCCAGCTTATAGCTCAATGTATCACCATTTGTGACCCACACTATTTTCTGTACATTTCTTGTGGAATAATTTTCGCTACCTTAATTCGTCACTTTGCTTTGGAGTTGCAATTATCCGTGGGAGGGGTTTCTGTGCAATTGATGAAACATTTATTAATCGTGCTTGAATCCTATTTAAGACCCACCTTCCAATATTCTAACAGTTAATGTAATAATTAAAAGGGTTAGGATGGAAACTTGATTGTCCCTGTTGAGTTGGTTTTGGTGTCCTTAGTCTTAAACTGGCCAAATACAGTAAATGCCATCCTTCCCTGTAATTTCAGTAGCGTTAGTCGTTTAATAGGTGCAATTTAATAATGCCCCATGTGGGATTAAACTCTTACCTATTCTTACGTTTAGACGGCACACTCACAGAATAGTGGTCTTGCAACTGAGCCACTATTCCCAGTGATTCTGTGCTTTGCCCCCTTAGGGATGGTATCTGATGAATCACAGTAGAGTTGCACTTTGCTTGGATCTACAGTCCCATTGGAATAAGTACAACAAAGCCCTTCAATGTACATATGTTTCATGTTTCCTGTACCAATGTGTATTACATTACATTTATATCTACATTAAGTTCCATCTGCCACTCCTTAACCCATGCACTTAATCTGTCTGAATTTCTTTGAATTTTCTCAATTGCTTGTGAATAGCATAGGCAGCAAAGGGCTTGATTCAAAACCCCATGAGACTGCAATTCTTACAACTCCCCAGACACAATCTGGTCCAAATTTCATCACCTTCTGCTCTCTGCCAACAAGCAAATTTGCTATCAATTCTATGAAACTTTTACTTCTCCCAAAAATCCAAATAAATTAGAATCATTGGACACTCCTCATCCATTGTTCAAAAAGTTCCAGTCAGTTTGAAGAATAACCTATTTTTTCTGTATGCTGCAGGCTATTCTGAATACTGTGAGTGGATAAAGTACTTTCACTGTGTATTTTACAAGAAAAATGTTGCCGTTTCAACAGGGGAGGTGATAGCCCAAGTGGTATTGGCACTAGACTGTTAATCTAGAGACCCATGTATTCCCCCACAGCAGAAGATGGAATTTCAATTCAATGAAAAAAAAACTTGGAATTAAGAGTCTATTAATGACCATGAAACTGTTGCTGAATGTCAGGAAAAATCCATCTATGTCACTAACGTGTCCCTGAGGGAAGGAAATTGCCGCCTTTAGATGGTCCGGCCTACATGTGACTCCTGATCCATGACAATGTGGTTGACAGTTAATTGCCCTCTGGGCAATTAGGGATGGACAATAAATGTTGGCCTAACAAGAGATGCCCTCATCCAGTGAGTTATTTTAAAAAATTAAACAAATTATGATTTGCAAAACATAGTACTTAAAATGTTAAAGATGTGGTATTGGGATTTCGGTTACAGGCAACTAGTCAGCTTGTCATTTGTGTATAGTGCTGCCATTGATTCTCCTTTCTGCATTGAGTCTCAGGGTCTGTCTAATATTTGAAGACAAATGAGAGTAAACCAATTAACTTTATCAAAAAGGTCTTATTTTCTTACATTAGTAGGTATAAATTACATTAATTATGAGGCATCATTACTTAGGATTAGTTGAGGCAGAAGTGATGTATCAGACATCATGTTGTGGATAAACTGTGCTTTGAAGAGCAATTTGTTCTGTCCTGCTTCTCATGAAGAGGGGGCTTGTAAATCTGGCACCAAGGTGTCTGCTCCATGGAAAGCAGAGCAAATGGCTCTGTTTTTTTAAAAATGTTAGACAAAAGAAGCATGAGTGTTTGGAGTCAGCCTCACACAGGCTAAAGGTCTTTAGCTTTCAGTTGTTGAAGTTGGGGTTTTGAAGTTGAAGCTGCTAGATGCAGTTCTCTCTTTGCTGCTGAAAAAAAATGCTTGACTTCTCTCTCTGCTGTTAGGTTCATTCTGCTGGTGTTCCTTCTCCTGGACCGGAGGAGATAGCAAGTGCAGGAAATCTGTTTTGCTGAATTTGCCTTTGCCAAGCGTGTGTTTATGGGATGCTGCTGTATTGGAATAGTTCATGAGTAGTAGTCAAATGATGCGCTTTTTTATTAAATCTTTTAGCAGTGCTAAAGTTGTGTCAATACTTCTTATTTTGTTTGTGTTTTAAATATGTTGTATGAATATAGTATGTTTGCCTTAAAGCTTGATAGTTTGACAAATCGAATCACAGCTGAACACAGCACCTTACACTTGCCTTTATATTAGATGAAAGTTATGATCTAGGCTTTCTCCTTGATATAATTTGAGGGGGTTTGGTGTGGTCCATCTTGTGCTAGTCTGCCTGATTCTCCATCCAAGGCTCTGCGATACCATCAGATTAGGTGAAGCTATGTGCAGCTTCAACATTCATTCTTTCAGAACCATTACCTTGGGCAACAAAGGGCTATGCAAAATATATATTTCACTCAACGGCATAAGTTAATATGTGAAATTCTTCCTCAGACCTTTAGAAAATGAATCTGACTTTGCCACTAAAATGAACAGAGAAAGCATTCTCAATTTTGACAAATAATTATTGCGGGGCGACTTTTTCTCTGGCAAACTAATTTTACTGATTGCCATCATTGATTGAGGCATAAGGAATCACTAGTTTTCCACTTCTCATCATTAGCCAGAAGTTCTGTTTTCCCTTGGCTTCTGACTCAAAGTTAGACCACTGAAGTCAAAAGGAAGTCTGAATTCAGTCCAGAACAAAGTCCAAGGTTTTGTCCCTGTTTTAGAGCAGATGACTCCAAATCTTAATGCCTTTTATTCTGAGTAGGCTACACATAGGATTAGTCTCAACAGTCTGGTGCAGTCAATCCAAGTTAATTGATATTTCTGCCAGAATTCCACAATGCATTCCAGAAAGTGAAAGAGACAGGCCTGCTATTGTCTCGCGTTGAACAATTCGTAGAAGCAACATTACAGGAAATTAGTTTAGCCAGTAATGTACTTTTTAAGAAACCTTTCACAAAATAGTTGCTGTTGCCAACAGTACAGAAAAGCTTTAACAATAGCTATGGAGAAAGCTGCCTGAAGATGACTGCGAGAAAATTCCCAAGGTTTCAATTTCATCAGTTGGAGGCTCCTAAAATATATTAGTTGCTCTCCACAGAACCATGTGGAGTATTATTCCCATTGTCCATACTGTTGTAACCTATAACAACTGACACCTCAGGTGATCACCTAATGAAGAACTACGTGACTTCAGGTTGTTGTGTAGATGCTGCCTTTTATTACACTACATAGGGATTGTGCCTTGAAATGCCTTTTTCCTCTTCTTCCTGGTAACATGGTGGCTAATGGCTGTCGGGCCATCCAGAACATTAGGAAGGCAGTAGCCCACTTAAAGGCTAGTACACTGCCCCTTCAGGTACGAGTTGTGTGAAGTAGACTATCGAGCTGTCTACATAAAATTGGATTTATTTAAGGAAACAAACTAAACGGAGCAAATCAATCAGTGGCTTTCAAATGTGGATGACCACAATTAGCTGAATGAGAACCAAGCTGATACACTGGTTGGAATCAAACATGGGCAGTCAATGATTATTATCACTGGACACAGAAGACACAAACTAAGTAACCGACTCAATAATCCCTGCCTGTTGTACAAGATTCCATTGTGTCATTGATCTAGGCTGCACATGGATTTGTACACAGTCATTAATCATAGTCCAATTCATTAAATTTTTCATCTATCCATTGCAGTGTCCTACATTTAGCAAAATATTCTATTCCATCATAGACTTGTTGAATTTTACAGTTCTTTCTCAATAAACTTTCTTGTTCAAACATTTATCCACTTCTCCTCCCATTAGAATTATTCAAATAGATATTTTTGGTGAACTCCCTTGGGTCAATGGTATTGATTTAATATAGATTCACAACGAGCAAAGCCTTCCTCATGATTTAACCAACACTCCTGAATTATTCTCGACAATGACTCCTGATACGCGAAGTCGATTGGCCAAGTGGCACCGTGCACTGATTTTTTCCAGTGACTGATGGGACATTTGCTGAAGCCATTGATTTATTCCCACTTGTGCTGAGTGCTTGATTGACAGGAAGGAGGTCACGCTTCGGGAGCAAGGAGGATGGGAAAAACGGATGGTCAGTTTACACGTGCTCCTCTGACATTCCCGGCAGCTGTCTGAGCAAAACAATTTGTCTACCTGCTCTTCAGACTTTGGTAAACACTGTCTCTCAGAGGGAACCACAAAGATGCTAAAAAAGAAATATGGCTGGTGTAATGAAGAAATTAACCACCTGGATAATTGCACCAGATTCATTTCTAATTTGATGTATTCATTTACATTTTGATAAAATAATAGTCCATGCTTGTGTAATCCCCCCCACACAGAGCACCAACCATCAGGGTGGTTTGTTTGCTTACATTTTCAGGATGAAGGCATCATGGGCTGGGTCAGAATTCATTGCCATCCCTAATTGCCCAGAGGACAGTTAAGAGTCAATCACATTGCTGTGGGCCTGGAGTCACATGTAACCACAACCAAGTAAAGGTTACAATTTCCTTCCCTGAAGGACATGGGTGAACCAGATGTATTTTTCCTGACAATAGTTTCAAGGTTATCATTAGACTCTTAATTCCAAATTTTCATTGAACTGAAATTCCACAATCTGCTGCGGCAGGATTTGAATGGGGGTCCTGGATTAACAGCCCGCAGATAATACCGCTAGGTCATCACTCTGCCAAAGGCTGAAGGCTTTTCACAGCTACCTTGAATAGAAGTCTGCACAGTCTCCATCCTTGGCTTGGCTCAGCTTGTTCTTATTTCGAACAATTCTTTAACTCATCTCATTTTCTCCATATCAAAGTCTATCCTCATGGGTTTCAGCTCTGCATATCTCTTTGTGTGGTACATGGTACATTTCTTATCCCACTTCCGCTCGGGATCCTTGCACAAATCCTTCTTCAATACATCGGCAACATCATTCCTGCTGCTTCCAGCTCTCGTCTAGAATTGCATCCTTCTCTCACCTTCTTGTGGCTCATTTCTGATTCATCCCTTTCTTTCCTTGACTTCTATAACTTTATCTCGTTTACACTTCCTGACAGCTCACTTCTTGCAATATTGCTTTCCATTCTCCCAGTTTCACTATCTCCAGTGCATCTGTGCTGATGAGACCACCTTTCACAAGGGTATCACTGACAAACCTTCTGGAGAACATGCAAACTCCACACAGACAGTCACCCGAGGGTGGAAGCGAACCTGGATCCCCGGTGCTCATTCATTTTTCTTTTCACATTTGTTTTCCCTTATCTCTTTTCTCCTGGGAGCGTTGCTTTTTGCTGCGATTTATATCTATTGGGGTGAGCACTTATTTTTCCAAGTAGCAACACCGTTTTTGCATATGTACATTGCGTTGGTTAGTTAGATAGCAAAAGACAGCAAGGGAAGTTACTTCCAAGCCACATTCTATCTTTCACTGGCTTCCATGTGGTTATACACTCTCCACGTGCCTTGAAGAACACAGCTCCAAAGACACTCAAAAAGCCTCATGGTGCTGAGGGCAAAGCAGTCCTCCTGATTGGTACTCCATCCATTTCTTAATGTTGGCATGGACTGGTTGAGCCGAATGGTCTGTTTCCACGCTGTATGACTTGATGGATCTCAATTGCCCTCTCAAGTGAGTGAGCAAGCCATTCAGTTCAAGGGCAGCGAGGGACCGGCAATAAATCCTAGCCAGACGGTGATGTCCCACATCCCACAAGTGAATAAAAGCCAACGTACAAGATGCACTGTGCCAACTCGATAAAGATCCTTCGATGCCATCATCCCCAAGGACAAGGGCAGCAGATGTTTGGGATCAAGTTGTCCTCCAGGACACACGCTGACCAGTCTTGAACTGTACCTTCACTGTTACTGCACCAGTATCCTCTCTAACCACATCATAGATGACCGCATGCATGGTGGCATATCCAGAAGGCAGTTTACCACCTTCTTCCTAAGGGCAACTGGTCATGGGTTGAAACATTAAACTGGGAAATCATTACGAGGGGAAGGTTGGGCAGTTTTTTTTACACTGATGTCTAGTCTATGGATCAGTGAGATAAATGCAAAGTGAACCAAATACTCATCAGCGTTCAGTTAGATTACTCGATTGGATTTAAATGCTTCAGCCTCGGACAGTGAAGACACAATTATTTCAGGCGGACACGAAGCTCAACGACGGCCAATACTTCTCCTGAAGAACTAAGGTCCTCATCTGCGTGAAAACAAAGTGGACAGAAAAGATGTTGCCTGTTGGATGAGTGTGTCAGGTTGATCCCAGCAGGGGGCGGTGGAGTTGTGGAAGAGTTTGAAAAAATAACATCCCAGGCAGCAAATTCCAACCAGAAGGAGATGTTTGGATGTTTTCTGACTCTCCCAACCTGCAGGATATTTGTCAGAATCCAGGCAGTCGTCTTGTCTGTTACTCACAGATATAGTTTTGGTCTTTAATCCATGTCAAATTAAATTGAATTAGTGCAGCAGTCATTGTGAGAATCCATGTTCATCACTGAATTCTTGTAATAAAAGGAGAGCTTTGCTCTGCACAGAATTAGACTTCCGAACAGATTAGAGTAACCTGAGATTTATTAAACTGATTGGAAAATCTGTTGGGTTTCTTTATTTCCTGATCTCCTATCTACCGTTCCTGATTTTCCTCATAATAATATCGCCATTCTTTCCTGCTACCTTGTGGGATTGTTGTCCAGGTATTTTCTGCAGGGACAGCTGAAAAGATCTGTGTGTGAGGAGTAGGAATCCTGGCTAATTAGACTCTTGAGGCCCTTGAGTCAACACACTGCACCTTTCCTGGGGTCTTCTACTCAGTACAACATAGCTGCTCACAATTCAAGTATTTTTTTTATTTTTAAAGTTGATCTTTCCGGTTAATGAGCATTTCCTACGTTATTCCTATCATGTGGGACCTCTTATTGATAGTTCCTCACGCTGTGGTCAGCGTGGGGTTTTTTTTGTGCGGTTTGGAATCATGTAAGAACTTCAAGGATTCATCAGAAAACCGCTAGTTACAGGCTGTTTAAAGAGGAAGGATATCCTACCTTGTTTACTTGGACTTTATTTTCCATTGCATATACTGAATAACCCAACAGTTTATTTGCTAGAAAGAGTAAATTACAGTCGAACGAAAGCCAGGATGGGGAGGCAAGGGCTACTCGTATTATCGCTGACCTGTTAATGCAAAGATCCAAATAACATTCTGGGGACCCAGGTTCAAATCCTTCGAGGGCATATAGTGGAATTTGAATTCAATAAAAATATCTAGAATTAAGAATCCAATGATAACCTTGAAGCAATTGTTGGGAGAAAAGCCAATCTGGTTCACTAATGCCCTTTAAGGAAGGAAATCTGCCATCCTTACTTGGCCTGGCTGATATGTGACTCCAGACCCACAGCAATGTGGTTGACACATGGCAATAAATGCTGCCTAGCCAGTGATACCCTCACCTCGTTAATGAACAAGGGGGGTAAAAAAAATTCTCCCAGGCCTCTATATATTAACGCCATCAGAAACTCAGCATAAAGATCTATTTTTAATGTTCTGTATTCTTTGCAAAGTTAATCTATGACCAGCAATTAAACAGTCCGGAGCATCATCCAAGAAAATTAGCTCACAATCCTATTGCAGAACCATAAGAATTTCAGTTCTAGACTGAAGCCAGGCATTGGGGAGGGGAATCCCAGACTGAAACCAGGCACAGGGGGAGGGGAGTCCCAGACTGAAACCAGGCACAGGGGGAGGGGAGTCCCAGACTGAAGCTAGGCATTGGGGAGGGGAGGCCCAGACTCGAGCCAGGCAGGGGTAGGGGAGTCCTGGACTGGAGCCAGGCAGGGGGAAGGGAGTCCCGGACTGGAGCCAGGCAGGTGGGGCGAGTCCCGGACAGGAGCCAGGCAGGGGGAGGTGAGTCTCCCGGACTGGAGCCAGGCAGGTGGGGCGAGTCCCGGACTGGAGCCAGGCACAGGGGGAGGGGCGTCCCGGACTGGAGCCAGGCATTGGGGAGATGAGTCCCGGACTGAAGCCAGGCATGGGGAGGGGAATCCCAGACTAGACCCAGGCAGGGGGAGGGGAGTCCCAGACTGGAGGCCGGAGTGGGGAGGGAGGTGAGTCCCAGACTGGAGCCTGGCGCAGGGTGAGGGGAGCCCCAGTCTGGAGCCAGGCAGACGGAGTGGAGTCTCAGACTGGAGGCTGACACAGGGAGGGAGGAGAGTCCCAGAGCGTAGCCAGGCAGGGCGGGGGAGGGGTGTCCCAGACTGGAGGCAGGGCTGGGGGAGGGGAGTCTCAGACCAGAGCCCAGTGTGGGGAAGGAAATCACAGACCAGAGCCCAGCGCGGGGGGAGATGAGTCTCAGATCGGAGGCTGACGCGGGGAGGGAGGAGATTCCCAGACCAGAGCCTGGTTTGGGGAGGGGAGTCCCAGACGAAAGCCTGGTGCGGGAAGGGGAGGAAGTTAAGGGCCCAACAGGCTTCAGTACTTTAATCCTTCAAATCCTTGCAGACAGGAGGCTGGGTGATGACACAGACTTGAGTAAAAAGGATTGTAATTTTTTTTCCACTTTATGCTAGACATTTATCATTCTTTCAACCTCATTCCAAACACTTAGGGATCTCTGCTGAGGTACCTTCTAGCTGAGATGCCGCGAAAAGCAGAGACATTGCAAATTTTTCACACACAACAATAAATCTAATTCAATCCAATTCCACTCAAATACTACCAACAGTTAAAAAGCTCTTGACAGCAAAAGTGGTGATGAACGAGTGGGATGTTTTCGAGTTTCGGGAAGGGTATCCGCCCTTCGCTCCATCTAGGTCCGTATGTCACTGACGACCCCAATGCAAGGCGATTTTAATCACGAGTGCCTCCTTATGTCAGTCAGTTTTTTATGGGTCAGTCCAGCCGCCAGACCCCTCCACTCCCCCTCAAAATGCAACCCCTTAAAGCCAGCATCGTCACAAGTTCTACCAAAAATGCTGCACTGCTTAAAGAAATCTTATCACCACCAACATCTTGGGAGTTAAAAAAAGAAACTGGAAATGGACAATAAATGTTGGGCCTTGCTAGCCTATATCCTGGCAATGAACAAAAAAAAACTACATGAGTCGAAGATTGGGTTTGTACTCTGAACGGGGAGCAAGGTTTTGGTGAAATCCTCCCATTCTGTTCACGATAGACACCTCCAGAATTACTTTCCTCAATTGTAGCATTGGTTCTTCAATTTCTTTCTCACTGATATATTTAAAGCAGCCAGTTGCTGGCAATAGAGAACAACAGCATTAGGATGAGTGGCATTTTATTTGTGGTGGCATCAGATGCTGCACAGTGTTGGTTCCAAGTCAAGAATTATGGCAGAAATTATGTTATCTGTCACTATATTTAGTGAAGTTTAGGGCCCAACAGGCTTCAGTACTTTAATCCTTCAAATTTGGACCGTCAGGATTAGACAAGCAGGACAATTGCTGACATCAACCTTTAATACGGATTCTTTTTGTTATTAAATTAGTTACTTACCAACCTTGCATATAAATATCATTAAATTCAATCCGTCGCTTTGTAGTACAGATCTTGAGGAAAGAAGGCCCATTTTGTGGTAGCTTTTTGCCTCGTACTTATCAGGACAAATTACAAGAATACTAATTTAAGAGGAAAACCATTTGCACATTATACAGTATAAATGTTCTTTTTCCAAAATAGATATTCCTGCAAATTGTCCTGAATGAGCTCAGAATGAATAAAATGGGTCGTTTTTCAGAAACACTTGTACAGGTCGTTTTGCTTTAATGCGTGCTTTATTAATGCGAATCGGCTCTGATGTGTTTGACAAGTTGTAGATGTGGTTTGGAGAATGCAAACCTTTTGCTGCACAGCTGCAGCAATTTTCTATCGCGACCACCCTATAATGCAATTTTCTATGGCGATCTTTGATAGGGTGAGTTTCTATAACGGTAGGTCATGTAACTGTCGCTTTATTGGAGAGCTACCTGTACTCAATTCTTGGAGTTATGGGGATGTGTCTTCCCACCCTAATTTCAAAGTCCCTCATATCCAAATCACATTTTTCACCGAAGTGAGAGCTAAATGCTCTTCACCAGCTGCAAGGAGCAAATCGGAATTGATGTCCCTAAAGAAGGCAGAATGAGATTAGGAGAGGAATGAGAGAGCAGCCCAAATACCCTCCCATGCGACCAAGTGATCAATACTATCGATGAAATCAGCTGCTGCCAGAGGTAGTGGGTTTGGTGGCTGGAGGGTCTTTATTAGATTAAAGTGTTTCAAAAGCCCAAGCTGCTATCTCACATCTACCACATTTAAGTCCACAGCAGAAAGGCCAATGATGATTCTACCTGCTCCGCCAGTTAATGATTACACGAAGACCTCAGTCCACTGCTGTTGGGTCTAAACTTGTTGTGAACATGTGCATTACTTGCATAGGCCGCTTGTCACTTGGAATTGTCCCTCACCCAAAGGCACTTGATCCGTGGTCAAGGGACTGGAGGTCAGCCAGAGATGTTAGTCACTGGTAGCCACCCATCAGCCTTTGATTCTGACCCAAATGCCCTCCACCTCCTGTGAGACCCCAAACCTAGATGCATCCCTGATGCTTCTTCCCCACCTGGCCACAAAACCCTTACCTTAGTCCTGGATCCTGAAATTGTGGGGGTGTCATGTTCAGAAGCAACCATGGCTTCCTGGGTGGTGCTGCTCAATGCCAGAGCCTCTGATTGGCTGACCATTCCGACACTGGGGTCCTAATTCCAGGCAAAGGCCTAATGATGGCTTTGCCAATGCCCGACTGGTTGGGTTATTTGGCTTGCCCCCATCAAAAGCAATAGTATGGGTGTCTCATCAACTCTTCAGCCATCTGCGCTGAGCCCATCAAAATTCTATCCCATGGAAAAGGAAGGAAATTCCCTTTAAAAGAATCACATTAATGTCTCCCTGCATCACAACCATTTCCATTTGGGGGCTGCTGGCTGTAAGTCGAGTTTTCTTCTTTCTTGTTTAAGTGGAGATTAAAAATTCATTTTACAGGTCGAAGAACATGAAAGGAATTCTCCCAGTCACCTGGACAACATTTATCCTCCAAACATTCCCCATAAAGAAATTCAACAGATTGTTGTCACATCATATGAATCCTTAATACGAGCTGAAAGTACAGTGAATGCCCAAAATCAGAAACAAAAGCAGAAATTCTTGGAAAAGCTCAACAGGTCTGGCAGAACCTATGGAGAAAATTCAGAGTGAATGTTTTGGATCGAGTGGGCCTTCTTCAGAATTCGTATTGAAGGTTTTACTTCTCCAGGCAAACTTGTAATTTCATGTAAGAAGTAGACTTCTGTTTCTTTCCATATGCAATGTATAAATTGGATAACGTGGGAGAAGAAGCAAAGAGGGCTGAAAAATACGTGGGAGTAGTGGAGAGCACATGTTAAAGACAATTACAGGGAATGTTGGCAATTATGGAATTGAATATCAGGAATTCTGCTCACTGTACACCTTAAACTGACAGAAGGTTCACAAAGGGCCCGGAGCATTGTTTGTATTATGGAAATGCAACTCAAAAAGCTGTGAGAAAGCATGAGATGATTAAGTATGCCCTTTGTGTTTACTGCTTGAGAGGGTAATGAGCAGTATCATAGAATCTGCGAATGTTTACTGCACAGAAAGAGGCCATTTGGTTCATCTTGCCTAAACTGGAGCTGTGCAGATTTGCAAATTAGCTCACACACGCCCCTTCTCCCACGCCCGCACCCCCCCTCCACTTTTCCCATGGAGCCCCACAAAAATCTTACTCTTCTGCTAGCTATCTATCTGAATAGGGAAGCAGCCCAGACCTCCCATGAGACCAAGTGATGAAAACTGCCCAGAAGACCAGGGTTGGAAACTTTTGCTCCCAAAGTTAGAGGGTTTGGAGGCACGAGGGTCATTCACTACATTGGACAAAGGTGTTCCCAAAGGTGAAGCAGCCAACTCGCCGCTACCAGATTTAACTTCGGGTGGGAAGCCCAATGGTCAATCTACCTGCCCCGTCACAAACTGAAACCCTTGAGGCCAATTAATGACGATGTAAGGGCCTCAGCCCACTGCCGTTGGGTTCAAATCAGTTACAAGCATTAATATGACTTGGGTGGGCAGCTTGTCACTTGAGGGTGTCTCTCAATAAATCAAATCAAATTGAAAGGCCACAACTGAATCTGCTCCCACAACACATGCTTTCCACACAATAGCTCCTTGCTGCACAAAAAATATCCTCTTGCCACCTCTGCTTCTTTTGTCAATCACTTTAGATGGGAGTCTCTACACTTCTGCCAATGTGAACTGCTTCTCCCTATCTACCCTATCCACATACCCTCACGACTTTGATCAACTGTAATCATCTTCTCTTCACCATGGCTTACAACTCTCGCTTCTCCATTCCATCCAGGGATCAGGATGAAGTATTTACCTCATCCTGGTGAACATCCTTGTGATTATTTTATTTACGCGCCCTCAAATACGGTGCCTGGAACTGGACACAATACTTCAAATTGAGTTGGACCGGTGCCACATTGAAGATCCCCCCATAGCCTCCTTACTTTTGTACTCCATACCTCTGTTTGTAAAAAAACACATCAGGAGAATAGAGAAACCTGGCAGTTACACTAGGATCTGGCCAACTTGTGGATTCCAGCTTCAGTCCTGCTAGCGTTGAACTGCCAGTGGAAGGACATCTCCTGATCATGAGACAGATACTCAACAATGCATGCTTTAAGTGGCACTTTTGAAAAATAATCTAAGTAGCAATCACTCACCTGGGTTTTATTAGCTTGAAAACAATGAAACACATTATAAGCAATGAGCCAAACATTACATTTATTTCTCTCTGTGCAGCCTGAAAACCCATGGCAGGCTAACTTTGGGGCAGAGTCTGAACATTATACACACACATCTCTTGGGATCCTACAAGGCAAGCTCTCGTTAACACAATGTGCACAAAATTCCAGTGCCTGCCAGTCCCTAGATGGAGAGTTTTGCAGGTTGGTCCCATTGGTGGATTCTGGATGAGTTGGCATGGGGTTGGCATGGGGGGCAGAAGGGGCTGATTGGGAGGATGAGAGAACCCGCAAAACTAGTTTTAAGAGGGCCTCTTTGAAATCTTTGAAAACAACAGGGAGCAAGTCATGGGGAACCACAGTCAAGCCTTCCAGCTAGGTACTAATCAGCCCCTGTGCCATCCTAGAATCTGCTTACGAGGTTGGTGGGCACAAGCTCATCTCTCCTCCTGCACCCTCCTGGAGAAAAGTTCTCACATTTCGCGGTCTCTTTGGTTGAGGCGGGTTCAGGAAATTTCCTGACTCGGCCAACCCCAATCGGTAGCCAAGGTTTAACCCTAAGTACCAACAGATGTGCTCAGTTCAGGTTGTCCCCCTGTGTGAATCCCAGTGTGACCCTTATCCCAACCAGGAATAATGGGATCGTGGTGGGGTGGGGGGGGGGATCCACATGTGAGCACTGACCGTCTTTTCCAGGGTCTGCCATGTCCTCTTGATTCCAAGAAAATCTGGTCAATATGTCAATGAGCAATGAATGTATATGAGTTCTGAAGAAGGGTCTCCGGGCCTCTGCGTTTTCTCTGCAGATGCTGCCAGACCCGCTGAGTTCTTTCTGCAATTTCTGTTTATGTTTCTGAGTGGTAGTGTGCATATGTGCACAACAGGGAGTCATTGAGTGCATGTGAGAGGACAATATTTCTGTGTACATTCATTTACAGTCATAGAGATGTACAGCACAGAAACAGACCCTTCGGTCCCACTCATCCATGCTGTCCAGACATCTCAAATTAATCTAGCTCCATTTGCCAACATTTGGCCCATATCCCTCTCAATCCTTTCTATTCAGGTACCCATCCAGATGCCTTTTAAGTGTTGTAATGTCTAAATGTTGTCTCCACCACTTCCTCTGGCAGCTCATTCCGTCCACATACCACCCTCTGTGTGAAAAAAAATGCCCCTTAGGTCCCTTTGGAGAGCCAGTACAGCCAAGATGGCCCAAATGCTCTCGGTTTACACCACAACAAATGTGCGACAGTGTACAAGTGTGCACTGAAAAGACCGTGAGGGGAGAGAGTGCCAATTAAGTCTGTGTGCACCCGTGTGTGAGACAGAGACAAAAAAAAACTTTTATTCTGACATGGTAGCTGACAACAGCTAAGAGTGAACCAGTAACAAGTTCAGCTGGGAGTTTGGGGCGAGGATAAGTTTTATCACAACTAAGAATACACCAAAACACACACATGCACTCCAGTGTGCAGAGCTGACCAGTGTGAGAGGCAATTCCAGAACTTTACAACAATCTCATCACCAGCGCAAGGAATGAAGAAACATTGCCAGGGGCTTTAGAACAGGCAAGAGAAAAAAATACAACGAATAATTCCAAGCAAAGGAAGGTATCCCCCCTGACACGAATGCACAAAGAATTTGTGCAGAAATCTGTGCAAGTCAAAGATATTGATCACATTGCAATTTGATGACAGGAGTGTGGATTTGGACTGAAAGTTTTGATGGATATTTAAATTTCGAGAGAGTGCTGTTAATTTGCTTGGAGTTTTTAGCCGTTTGTTTGATTTCCCCCTTACAGACTAGAGATTTTTTTTTGAAGAGAATAACTGAGGACAGAGAGAGAGATCAGGAATACTGTTCAGTAAGTGGGGGGAGAAAGTCTGCTGGCTTCATATCCTCCTCCCCCACCTCTCCGTCTGCTGAAGAATCTCTTAAGTGGAAACTGTTCTGAAGAATCTCTTAAGTGGAAACTGTTTTGGAGCTCCTGTCTCTCTCTGGAGTGGAGGAAAGTTGGAGGGAAAGGCTGAGAAGGAGGGAAGGTTGGAACCTGTAGGGTGACTTCACTTTTGCAGGGCTGCTGCTCACAGCGAGGGACTGGCAGCCCTGTGGTTTTAACTAGAAACTCTCGCTGCAAATTAGGTGCTGGAGGATTGGAGTCCCATCTCACCGGGGCTCGGCACTGCCAGGGGCTGTGAGCTCCGAACGCCTGCTTTTGCAAAGCTACCTCCCCCCCACTCCCCCAACCCCCCCCCCCCCCCGCCCCAACTTCTCAAACTGATAAGTGAAGAGGAAGCTGAAACTTAGTCCAAGTTGTTCCTGTTCCACCTCCCAGTCTTTGAACTCTCTCTCTCTCTCTCATTCTTTTTTGCATCCTCTCGAATGGCGAGATTTAAAGACAGTTTTCCAGGATCTGTCCTGCTCACCCTTCTCTTTTGTGGAATTTGCACTCAAGCGTGTCCCAACCGCTGCATTTGCTCTGGATCCAACGTGGATTGCCATCATTTGGGATTAAAGGCTGTCCCGAGAGGAATACCAAGGAATACGGAGAGACTGTGAGTAAAATTATGTTTTCGTTAACATTGGATTCAGTTAAATTCAGAAGTGAAACTTACATGCCCTTCAACAAGTCTGTGTTTGTATGTTTTTTTATTCTATTACCAAGTACAAAAGCAGGCAACAGCCTGTGTTTTAAAGTGGCAGTTTGGTTAGCTTTTTCTTTCAGGGAACAGATTAAGGTGAATTCATGTCGTTCCAACTACCGCCATCTAAGTGGTTACAAACAGCAACACATCTGATTAGAGCCATAGAGCTGCACAGCACAGAAACAGACCCTTCGGTCCAAATCGTCCATGCCGACCAGATCTCCCACACTAATGTGGTCGCATTTACCAGCATTTGGCCCATATCCCTCTAAACCCTTCCTATTCATGTACCCACCCAGATGCCTTTTAAATGTTGTAACTGTACCAGCCTCCCCCACTTCCTCTGGCAGCTCGTTCCATACATGCGCCACCCTCTGTGTGAAAAAGTTGCCCCTTGGGCCCCTTTTCACTCATTCCCCTCTCACCTACACCCTCTCGTTTTGGACTCCCCTATCCTGGGGAGAAGACCTTGTCTGTTCACCCTGTCCATTTGGATTGGGCTCTGAAGCTGCATGTCCCAGTAAAATGTGACCCCTAATATCACCGAGGTCTAAGGCAGACTGAAGGTCAGAAAACACATATGACAATGTGTTGTAAGAGATCCCCTGACATATCAAGATCATCCATTTGACAAGTACAGAACACTGTACCCTGATTTTTTTTATTCCCTAAACATACACGCATATACACACACAATGTAGTTTCGGCATTGTTGGTTGTAACAATATCTGGGGATGGATTTGAGGGCACAAGCAACATCAAAGGGGGTTTGAGTTAAAGATTGAGTCTGAAGCATGAGCAGTCTATTTGTGGCACTCGATCCCCCAGCCTCTTGAAATCCCATCCCTAGAACAAACACTTTAATACTGTGCCCATATTGTGGTTAGTTCTGGTGATAGTTTGAATCCCGCTGCTGTGTGAGTGCACTCTGTTGAGTAAATGCCCTGATGACATCTGAACAGAATTGATGGTGTAATGGGAGCCAGGTCATTGAGTGATACCTGTAACTAATGACAGGGGCAGGTTTGGTGGGGGAAGGGAACTATCACATATGTATCATCATTGCTGTGACCGATAAATGCCATGCGCTACTCTAATACTGCATCCATCTTTGCGCTTTGTTTGATGTTGTTAGGGATTTGTGCATCAAGACTGTTTTTTTCATTCACTTGTGGGGTGTGGGCGTCGCTGGCTGTGCCAGCATTTATTGCCCACCTCTAATTACCCAGAGGGCAGTTGAGAGACAAGCACACTGCTATGAGTCTGGAATCACCAGACCAGGTAAGGATGGCAGCTTCCTTCCCTAAAGGAGTGAACTTGATGGATTTTTTTTAATAATCAGCAATCATCATGAGACTCTTAATTCCAGACTGTATCGATACTGAGTTCAAATTCCACCATCTGCCATGGTGGGATTTGAACCCGGGTCCCAAGAGCATCATAAAGACCAAGAGGACTGGGGGTGCTGTAAATCAGAAGCAAAAGCAGAAATTGCTGGAAAAGCTCAGCAGGTCTGGCACCATCGGTGGAGAGAAATCGTAGTTAACATTTTGCATTTGGTGACGCTTCTGATTTCCTTCCACTGCCAGACCTGCTGAGCTTTTCCAGCAATTTTTGTTTTGGTTTGCCAAAGCATTACATGGATCTCTGGATTAACAATTTAGCAATGATACCACAGGGCCATTGCCTTTCCAGCTCACTGTTGAGCATGCTGCAGCGAGCTATCTGAGCTCCTATGGAAGAAATCACTACTGGCTTTCTTGTGCCCTGTGTTGAAAATTCTAATGACAATTCTGTGAGTGTCGGTAGCAGTTATTCAGGGATAAGACTCGACTGTCAGTGCTATAAGCAGGCTCGTTGCATCTTTAGAATGTCTTTAATCACTTAACCCAATTCTGCCAGAACTACACTATCTCCATCATACATTGACCTTCCAGCAGGGGTCAGTGAATACTAATGAGCAACAATTGTATGAACCCAGTCACTGCTCAGCTAATTTATCCCAATCCGCATTTTCAATCCTAAACTCTATACATTCCAGATGCAATGTACCCACACAATGGAGATTCCATATTATTAATGGATCATTGCAGCACTAGGGTGGTTTTATTAGGTTTAGAAACTCATACCACCTACGCAGAAGGCTGCAGAAATGAGATTTCTCACTTTATTTCACACTATTAGCATTGGTTATTTTACATTATTGTCAACTGTTAGCTTGTGCTGCAGTCTTCATATAAGTATTAAATAAAGTGCTCGGAGGTGTAGCCACTGTTTCGCTGTTGGTAGCTAATTTGTGCTCAGTGAGGTTCCACAAACATGTGGAGATAATGACCAGATCTTCCAGTTCGGTGATGCGCTTATTGGTCAGGCCACCAGGGTGACACCTACCCTGCTCATTTTCACAATAGTGACATGGGATCTTTAACATTAGAGGGCAGACAGAGGCTTGGTTTAACACTTCATTTAAAAGACAGCAATTCTGACTGAATCAATTCCTCACCACAACACTCCCATGCTAGCCTAAGGCTAGTGGCTCAAAACTCTATGGATACAGAGGTGGAGTGTTTTTTTATACTTTATTCATGAAAAAGGAAATCCTTGCATATGTACACAGTTACTAAAGCAGTTCAGATCTATGCAGTTTTTGCATACAGAGAAGAAAACTTTCCCGATAGTTACAATGACCAAAAGGCATTTCTCAATGATGCTAGATACTGGGATTTATTTACATCTGAGGTATTGGGCGGGTTGGATGACTGCATACAGAGGCAGAGTGTCTTTATTTCAAAAATATACTTCAGTCATAAAAGGTATCTTAGACATACATAGTCACAAACACAGTTTGGTTCTGTACAGCAGCATATCAAGGAAACAAAAAAATATTGGAGTTTGACTCTATCCAAACAAATCAAAGACATCTCTTACTTGCACAAGTAAGTAGTAAGAGGTACTAGGAGAGTGCAGTAACTGAACAGACCCCATTGTACTTCAGCAGGAAGGCCTCAGGCAGAAATAGTAAGAACTGCAGATGCTGGAGTCAGAGATAACACAGTGTGGAGCTGGAGGAACACAGCAGGCCAAGCAGCATCAGAGGAGCAGGACCTCAGGCAGTGGTCCTTCCCCACTGTACCTTGGTGGCAGCTGTCCCAAGCTTTAGTGTGTCCCTCAGCATGTAGTCCTGGACCTTGGATTGTATCAGTCTGCAGCACTCAGTTGAGGCCAACTCCTTGCTTTGGAAGACCCACAAGAGCATCTTTCACTTAATTGATGGTCCTCAGGGCACAGTCAACGTTTGCCTCTGTATGTATCCCAGGGAACAGACCACAGAGCACAGAGCCCTGTGTCGCGGAGGTGCTTGCTTGGGACAAACGTTGACAAAAACCACTGCATCTTTCTCCAGACCTGTATTAATTGAAGCACAGCCTCGCCCCAGGAAGGGCAGTTCAGGTGTGAGCCTACAGTTACCTTTCCCAGGACCTTGCCAGTTTCGGTACCTGTGCTTGTGTCAGATGGAGACTGAACGTCCTCACACCAAAACTCAGAAACTCACCAGCTCTCTATTCTAACTCTGATTTCAGCATGAAAATATTGTGACTGTTTAGTGCAGCATTGCACTAAAGAAATCCCATTTTGCAGTCGAGGATGATTGCTTGCAAAAGACAGCAGGAATAACAGAACTGGAATTCTAGACTCTTGTGTGTGAGATTGGAACTGAAATCGAGGAATTGCAATTGGCATATTTCACAGACAAAATTTTAATGCACTTGCATTGCATTCCTAGTGTGCTATTTTACCGTGAAAATTAAACCATTTATTCTCAGCAGGTTATTACCTGCATAGAAATAGCACTTTCAGGAAAGTAGTACAACTACATGAAACATCTGTTCATGACGTTTGCTAAGTAGAATTTCTACACCACGGAATTTAAATAAGGAGGATTGAATGACCGCAGCAACTGAGTAGAAACAGGTGAATCAGTATTCAAATGGAAGCCATCTTTATCAGCTTCTGGGTCATATCTCAGTGTGAGCCTTTCTGTTTGCCTGTTATTGATTATTTGTTGGCCGCTTGTAGCTGGTCTCAGCAAATACAGCGTTAGAGGAAGTGCGTTTTCTCTAGCAGTTTCCGCAAGTTTTGGTCATTAAGCGTTACAGCCTGGCTGGTATTGTCCCTCAGGATGACGCACAGGACAGATATAGTTTAGACAGCCTTTCATCTCTGAGCTCTGAGTGCTCCCATTGAGAGATAAGTGAATGTTTGCATAATTGATACTGGTGAATCACTGCACAATCCAATGATACCTGTACGACATGCAAAACTTAATGTTCTTTCTTGCAATGTGTGTTAAGAAAGTATATCTAAAAGTAAACCTCTCACTGTGAGCATGCTTTATTTATAAGTTCCAAATCTATGGTATAAAACTCCTCAAAAGCTTCAAAGGCATGAAATCGACAGGAAAACACAGCAAAGCAACAGGGTTTTAAAGAATTTTTGTGACTTTTCATTTTGTGGAGCTGGGGGACCAGTTGTGAGAAACATCAGACTAGATTTCACTCACCCTCACTGCCTGGTTCAAAGGGGGGCACATAAAATTCTGTGGGCAGCATGGCCACAATTTTAACACCCATTGGGGTAACATTGGAAGTCTTGATCTCCTCATGGTCTGTCCGAGGCCATTAAATTGGCAGATCATTCCCAGTCAAGGCCCTCTTCCCTCTTCCACCAGCAGGATTTGACCAGCAGTGGGAGAGGTCCTTGCCAAAAATCTCATCCTTGCAGTTACCTCAGCGTGAGCTGGTGGTAGATTATGGCTGTTAACCTCCTTAACCTGCTGCACTAGATCCACTGCAGAGCCTTGCCAAGGTGTGACCCCAAAACGCCACTCTGTGCAGCGTTTGACTTCCCTTTCCTCATCCAGCATGTGACCCCATCCTCAGCTTGCCCCCTTTAACCAACACGCTTGCCTTGCAAGATGCAGTGCTTCTGTTGGCCCCTCTAGAGTCTCGGCAGTGACCACCACTCCCGGTGATGCTGTTGTGACTGTGACTGGAGAATCTGCTGAGCTCTGATGAGTGGGGGGGAGGGGTGCATCCAGAATGCTGCTGGACATGGCCTTTCACTTCCCAAGTCTCGATCATCTATCATCCACATGCCGACTGGCCAGCACTGGCAACCTACCTTGATGTGTAAATTTTCAACCTTGTTCTCAAATTCACCCATAGATTCATTCCACCCTCTCCATGTCTTCTCCCAGAGCCCACTACTCACTGTGCTATCTGGACTCCTTTGACTCTGGCACCTTATAAATCCTTGATCTTAGTTATTCTGGTGTTACATCAGCTGTCTTGGACACAGCACTGGGATTCCCTACCTAATCCTTTTCAGCTCTCCACCTTTTTTTCTTCCTTTAAGTTATGCTTTAAAGCTGACCTCTTTGAGTAATCTCTTGATGTTCTAAGCTCTTATGTCCTTGGGCTGGTTGGTGTCAAATTTTACTAAGTAACATTCCAGAGCGGTGGCTTGGAAGATTTTAATGTGTTCATGGTGACAAAGAAGGCATGTGCCATTCACGATGGTGTATCATTTTGACCAGTGCATGATTCTGTGAAGCAACTTCTGTGGCTTGATGGTTAGCACTACTGCCTCACAGCACCGGGGACCCAGGTTTGCGTCGAGCGTTGGGTGACTGTCTGTGTGGAGTTTGCACGTTCTCCCTGTGCCTGCATGGGTTTCCTCCCCAGTGCAAGGTTGTGCAGGTTGGGGTAGATTGGCCATGCTAAATTGCACAGAGTGCCCAGGGCGTGGGTTAGCCATGCAGGGATAGATTAGGGGGTTGGGTCTGGGTGGTATGCTCTTTGGAGGGTTGGTGTGAACTCAATGGGCCGAACGGCCTGCTTCCACGCCTAGGCGATTCTATGAATGTGGAAGTCCTTTCTACCTTGGATATGTTATAAACATAAGTGCTGTGGAATAGCTACACAGTCTGTCCCGAGTCATTCATGCTGTTGGGTTCTGGGTCACTCAGAGTTGCTTGTGCCCAAAGGTGCTTTCAATCATATTAAATGTGTTCACAATTGCAAAAGGCGCATGAGTGCCCACAATCAGTTAATCAAACCAGAATTTGATTAAGATTATTGGCTTTCCTGGAGCCTGCCATGGTTGGGTACTATACCTGTTATGATAATGCCTTCCACCCTGCCCCAATGTATGATGGCACCCTGTGCCTACATGTGACTCCAGGCCCAGAGCAATGTGGTCGACCCTCTGCCACGCAAGTGTTAGTGATGGCACTGCCTGGTGCTGCAGTCAGCTGGGACTTCATAATGCACCAGAAACAAGTGAATATCAGTGAGGGAGGAAGAGCAAATACAGGAGGTGATATCAGGAGCTGGCATTGGGAAGAAGCTGAGAATTGGAGTGGGCAGCCATGAGTCTGATAGAATTGATACTTTTCTAAATTGAAGGAGATTGTGTGATAGCGTGTGCTGTAAGATGGCCTCTGATGGTTCATGTTCTCCATTTGACCTCTAGGTATTCCTGTTTTTATTCAAATATTAGGTCAGTGAATACATACTCCTGGTCATGGGAGATGTGAAGTTGATTTTCAAAGTAGCTTATCACATTGAATCGAAGGAAATTTTTACAAATTCGTTAACAGGATGAGTGCACCACTGGCTAGGCAGCATTTATTGCCCATCCTTAATTGCCCAGAGGGCAGTTGAGAGTCAACCACATTGCTGTAAGGTCTGGGATCACATGTAGGTCAGACCAGGTAAGGATGGCAGTTTCCTTCCCTAAAGGGCAGTAGTGAACCAGATGGGTTTGTTCCAACAATTGACAATGAATTCAAAATCATCATTAGGCTCTTAATTCCAGATTTTTATTGCATTCAAGCTATACCATCTGCCATGGCAGGATTTGAATGGACGCCCCAGAACATTACCTGGATTAAATAGTCCAGGGATAATACCACTGGGCTATCACCCCCTCATTTGATAGAATTAATTAACACATAGCATATATTAAATACCAATATACACACGCGGAGACTATCTTGAAATGTACAATTTTAGTTTACTCTAGCTCCAACATTAGTACTTTTTAAAAAAAGCAATGAAAGAGATTTCATGTGATAATTAGAGACAAAAAGAAATGACTGCAAAGGCAGGAATCTAAGGTAGACAGACAGGAGGCTGGAAGAACACAGCAGGCCAGGCAGCATCTGGAGGAAGGGAGCAGTCAACGTTTCAGGTATTACCCTTCTTCAGCCCAAAACTTTGGCTGCTCCTTCCCTCCAGATGCTGTCTGGCCTGCTGTGTTCTTCCAGCCTCCTGTTCGTCTATCTCAAACGGTAATTCACCAAATACCTGCAGAGTGGTTCTTGTACAGCCTGAGATCTGAGCCATAGTTAGCGCGCAAATGCCTATTTAAAGGCCCCACTCAAGTAGCCTGTGTGATCTATATATAGATTGGAGATTAATCAAAGTTTATTTGCTGTTGGGTGAGGGATATTTGCCATTTGCTAAGCGCTTGTACATTCCTAGCTGATGGCCATCATGCCTTTACTTTAGGCCCTGCAATGTGATGTCTGGAGTCTTTAAATGTTCTCCCTCAACACATTATGACCTCATGGAGTCCTTGCAGTATGGAAGCAGGCTCACAGAGCCCACACTGATCCTCTAAGAAGCACCCCACCCAGAGTCAGCCCCCTACCCTCTTCCTGTAACCCTGCATTCTCCATGGCCAATCCACCTCACCTGCACATCTTTGGAATGATACCAGTGTACCTGGCTGAAACCATGCAGACACGGGGAGGACGTGCAAACTCCACACAGACAGTCAGCCGAGAGTGGGATCGAATCCAGGTCTCTGGTGCTGTGACGCAGCAGTGCTGACCACTGAGCTACCGTGCCAGTGTAACATGTCAGCAGTATTCTATCTATCAATTTGACATAACCCTTTCTGCACTTGCTGTGCAAGGCAATGGAATTAGAGCTGCCCTTTTAAAAAAAAATGCTGAGGTTGCTTATAGTTTAGACAATTGTTTGTTAAATTTAAGACTCCAACTCAGAAGAAATGACTAACTTCTTTTCAATTTCTACAGTTAATGTGATGTCTATTGTGACAATTATTCATGCAATAGATGTCCAACAAATGCCCGAGATCTTTGCAGTCATAAATGGACAGATATTTGGCTTATTTCAAAGTACAAGCAGCAGCAGATATTTCGTTCTCTTGTTTGCATGTTGAATTTCACATTCTGAGATGGTGATGGTTTATTTTTCGTAGAATACCTGAAACAGTCGGGTTTCACCTGGGTGGTTCCACTCCATCATAATCTTAAACGTCACAGATAAATAGTCCCTTAAACCTCCTCTATTTGAATCAAAACAGCCCCAGTATGTGTTTTTTTTGCTCGGGGTTGAAAAAAGTAGAAGAGTATTTCCAAATGAACTCCCAGTAGAACGTAGGGGGCCAGTTTACCATTGGAATACCTGACCTGAAAGTGGTCATTGCCAAAAGTTGAAGAAAAAATAAAGCGCTGGCTTCCGTTCCTCAGCAGTATCATCCATCAAGCATGGAATTAGCCAAGCTAAAATGTCTGAGATGCAGCGTTGAAATCATTCCAGGGTTGAGATGGTAAGGAGAAGCTGAGAAATGCAGGTGGATTGAGTCCCTTGGCAGGGGCTGAGGTTTGGACTGGCCAGAAGCCAGTCCTCAGGCTGTAATGGAAAATTCTGTGACAGGGTCCCAATCCAATGTTAATTCGGCCTGAGCCAGGGATTAAGCGTGGGGAATTCCAGTATTGCATTGGGTAGCACGTATATCAATGGAGTCGCTGGGGACATGCTTAATATTACTTACGAAAAGCTACCAAACCAGTGTGTTTTTAAAGACAATAATAAAATGAGACATATGCAAAAAGTAAGCAACTTTCTGACATTTCAAGTGGAATAAATTATTCTGGTGATCAAGCCCATATTCAAAAGTTCCAAAACCCAGAGAAAAATTGAGGCTGTTAGCAAAGGAATTAGGGTCTAGACCCAAAACGTCAGCTTTTGTGCTCCTAAGATGCTGCTTGACCTGCTGTGTTCATCCAGCTGCACACTTTGTTATCTTGGATTCTCCAGCATCTGTAGTTCCCATTATCTCTGAACACAATAGTGCACTCATGACTTATGGAACAGAATGATCAGAGATGAATTTATATTGAACACACTATTTAATAAACAGAGATTGCAGAACTTGAAGGTACTGATGGATCTGAGGTACGGACAGATCTGAGGTTCGGACAGATCTGAGGTACGGATGGATCTGAGGTGCAGAGGGATCTGGGCATCCGGTTACAGCAAGTGAGAGTTATTTGAATGGGATGTCCTTGCTTATTGCAAGGGAAATGGAACGGGAAAGCAGGGCAACTATATTGCAGCTGTATACCTTGTTCAGACTGCACCTGGAGTGCACAGTTTTGGCCTGCTTATTTGAAAAATGGTATAATTACATCAGAAGCTGTTGAGAGAGGTTTCCTTGGTTCATTCACGACATCAAGGGCTTATCTTATGAGGAAAGGTTGAACAAGTTGGGTCTGTGTCAATTGGAGTTTAGAAAATGAGATGGCACCTTATTGGAGCATACACGATCTTGAAGGGAATTGAAAGCATAAACACCAAGAGGTTTTTCCTCTTGCAGAAGAGACTAACCTAGAGAGCACCTTTGAAGTATAAGAAGTTTCTCTTTTATCAGAGGACAGAAGAGAAACCATTTCTGTCAGAGGATTATCTGCAGGTTTAATTCTGTTTTTTTTTGGCTAGATTTGACTTAGTATTGCAGGTACAGTGAAAAGTTTTGTTTTGTGTGTGGTACAGGCAGATCATACCATACACGGTGCATTTGGGTAATAGAACAGAGCGAGGAATACAATGTTACGGCTGCAGAGAATGTGCACAGAGAGCGAGATCAACATTACATTTAAAATTTGAGAGGTCCATTCAGAACAGCAGGAAAGAAGCTGTTCTCTAGAGAATAGCGGAGGTGGGATCTTTGAGTGTATTAAGGCTTAGTTAGGTAGGTTTTTGACACACAAGGGAGTGACAGGCAATGGATGTAGCCAGGCTGGGGGAGATAAGAGCATAATCAGATCAGCCATGAATTGTTGAATGGTAGACCATGCTTGAAGGTCCAAAGAGTCTACTCTTACTCCTGAGATCTAGGCCTCTGTCTATTTGGACTTGGATATTTGCAGGCTCAGCTGTGAAATCTAGAGCGGATGTTAGGAAAATAACAGGTATTTTCTTACAAGAGTGCAAACCAGATATCTAATGTCTTTGTGATAGTTCTTATCTGAATTTAGTTTTGATCTTCTGCCTCTGTTGAGTTAGCAGCATGCTTCTGTTTGGAGCATTATAGGAAGAAATGCTTCTGTTGCTTTTTATTGTCATCTTGTGTGATTTCTGTTCACAATGGAGTAGATATGGACATCAGGTAAAGATAGGCCTGGACCTGTGTATGTTTCCTCTCACTATTGAATGGCCTCCCAATAATCATAGTTCAAGCTTTTTCACAAAGAATGACATGGGTGAAATGCTGAAGTTTCCCTGGCGAGGATACAGGGCGGCTGAGAACGACTGAACATCTAAAGTAATGATTGGAAAATAGTGAGTTAAAACTAAATTCAAACAAGTTCAGATGCTGTTGCTCGAAACTGGCCCAGTTTCAGGGTTCACGGTGCCAATGAAATCAGATTTTTTTCATCCTGGTTTAATCTGACAGAAAACTCCTGGGTTCAAGCCAACATTTATTTATACCTGTTGAAATTCACTGGCCCAAGGAGCAGCTTTGGTCCATCAGAGCCAAATATCCAAACTTTGTCAACTCAGCCTTTCAGTCAGCCAGACTGCAAAGTCCCTTCTTTGTTAGTAGAGGCGTACTCAATCATTTTTGGAGCCTATATCTGTGAGATTTAAGCAGATCCAATCTGTGGGTTTGGCCAAGACCCAAGTTCAGAGCAGTACATATTTCAAATGCGTAACTGCATATGTTAGATACATCACAACTTGAGTTTGTGAATGCACTAGCGTTTCTTTTATAAGCTAACTTGATAGGGCATTACATCTGATGTAGCAAACATTGCTTATGGCTTTCATATTAGTGAACATTATTAAATAACATACTCCGGAGACAAGCTTTCCAAGTTTGGTCATGCCTTCAATGTGATTCAGCTTCAGACCTACCAATGTTTTTGTGGCTCAAATCTAAGTGCCAAATAAATAAAGGAATAAGCTGAGGGAGCCTTTGCTGTCTCACCAGTTAAATCAGTAGTGAATCACTTGAATAATGAGTCTGATTGTTAGATTGCAAGCTAGGATAACTACTTTGTCACTGTTCACTGTACTCTCCAATAGACTAGTGGTAAATTATGTATTAACCAATGTCACACTGCTTAGGGTCTTCCAGTGCAAACTGATTTTCAAATTGCCGTCACAATCCTTATATTCTAAATTTAGTTTGATCCAGTTTGTTTCGATTTATATCCGACCAGATGTTATCCTAATATTTATTAGCCTTTTTTGATTTTGACACTGCATTTATATATCATTTTTTAAACTTCCTTGTTAATGTATGTAATTACAGCACTCCAATGTTTAACATAATTTTGTGCAATTTTTCCTTCCTCTGGCGTTTAAACATGTCTCGATTTCCCACTCACCTTCACCAGTAGTTAGCATGTGTCCTAGTTTAACATTCACACATTTTAACATTTAAAATACACATCTCAAAATGCTATTCTCCTTCTCTGATGCTTAACACATGTCCAAATACAAATCAGGGCAGGACTTATACACTTAATGGTAAGGCCCTGGTGAATGTTGCTGAACAAAGAGATGCTGGAGTGCAGGTTCATTGTTCTCTCAAAGTGGAGTCCCCGATAGATAAGATAGTGAAGAAGGCATTTGGTATGCTTGCCTTTATTGGTCAGTGCATTGAGAATAGGAGTTGGGACATTATTTTGTGGCTGTACAGATCATTGGTTTGGCCGAGGGATGACGTTATAGAGGTTTATAAAATCATGAAGGGCACAGATAGGGTGAATAGTCAAGATCTTTACTCTGGGGAGGGGAAGTCCAGAATTACAGGGCATAGGTTTAAGGTGAGAGGGGAAAAATTTAAAAGGGACCTAAGGGGTATCTTTTTCATACAGAATGTGGTGCGTGTATGGAATGAGCTGCCAGAGGAACTGGTGGAGGCTGGTACAGTTACAACATTTAAAAGGCATCTGGATGGGTACATGAATAGAAAGGGTTTACAGGGATATGGGCCAAATGCTGGCAAATGGGACTAGATTAATTTTGGATATCTGGTTGGCATGGATGAGTTGGACCAAAGAGTCTGTTTCCATGCTGTACAGCTCTATGACTCCACAATGATTAATGTATACCATGCTATGACATACTCAGCCTGCCATCCAACTACTTTGCTGTTTAATCTGTGTTAATAGAACTTTCCATCCCCCGATACTTATCACCTGACTCAAGTTCAATTCCTCTGATGTTTCTCTCATGATTCACTATAACATACATGGCATCTCACATATGCTTCACAATATCATACACACTGTGCCATGGCTGTACAACACTTTGAAGATGAGTTCATGCCATTGGAGATCGCACTGTGATCACGAACCTATGCAAAAAGAGAGGTGAGTCTGATTGCGCTAATTGCAGCAAGGTCTTGTTACTGTCTGCCACAGGGAAGATCATTGACAGGAATCTCTGCACTGCCTCCTCCCAGTGGTTAAAGTGCTCTGTCTAGACGTAGTGCAATTTTTACCCATTGAGGGGCACCCCAGACATACTGTTCAATGTCTGATAAATTCAAGAAAAGTGCACAAAACAGTGCCAACTGATGCCTGTGACTGTTTACAACTCTCGTGACTTTGTCGAACAGGAATATTAATGGAATTTCCTTCTCAAATTTGGCTGCCATGGCTCTCCATCCTCTGGCTACTCTGCGATGACGTACAAGCTTTGATCCTCACCAATGGAGCTACCACTAAACCTATCTCACCGAAAACTAGGGCCAAATGAGGTTGCATCATTGTAACCTCTTCTCCATTTTCCTCACTGCAGTACTGCACCTCGCCTCCAGGTGTGGAAATAATCTACAGGGGCAAGTGAGAAACAGCTCAACCTACCCCCCCCCCCCCCCACTTTCAGTCTAAAACCAAAACTAACTCAAATCTCAGTCATTGACCTTCAGATGGTGCAGAAACTGAGCTCCACATCATTGTCAGTTCCTTACCTGAAGCACGCGATGAGGATGGGCCTTTCACTAAGCACACTGAATGTGGTCCTCTTCCAACCGGCATCCACGCCAGTCAATCAAGCTCGGCTGTGAGATCCAGGAAAATGTGGATCAGTTTCCACACCTTGGGCGCCTCTGCTCAATGAAAACAGACATATTTTATAACATTCATCATTTCCCAGAACTCAACCTTAGATTGAATGTGGGAAATGATATCTGGGATACTCAGAGCCTTCAAACCCGAGCCTCTTGTAATGGTTCACTAGTGATCCCAGTGCTGCTACTTGTTTCGGACACCCACAGAGAAGTACCACCACCGGGGTGTGCCAGATGCTTCAAACCCAGTGCCCAAGTGGATCCACCACCAAATCCTAAGCCAACATGCCCAGCGTTGAGGTGCCAATCTTTCAACATCAACTACGGTGGGCATGATATGTCATTTGTACGCCTGACATCGGAGTCTTAATGCAATTGTCTCATTGGGTCCAACAAGCTGTTAGCGGCTTTATTTTTCTACATTTGTTGGCTTAAGGTGTCCTTTTTGATGCGGTTTGCTAATTGAAGGAAAAAACAGGTCTGCAATGACAACGCCTTTTCCTTGAGGTAACTGTGAGAAGTAGGGCGCACCAGGAAGTCGTCAGTATTTCCATAGAACGTATCTTACGGAAAGAACTGATTGAGATAACCAAATGAGGAGCCATTTTCTGTGTGGCTAGATTGCATTTATAACGAGTTGAGTGAACAGTTAGCCTATTTTTGATGGTGTTAATGAAAGAAGAAATTTTGTCAAGGGTATGCTGGTTTACGTGCCATGTTATATGATACTTTTCACTGAGAAGGGGCTTCACAGGAATGGGCAATGATGCAATGGGGCTTCACAGGAATGGGCAATGATGCAATGAGTCTGTTAGTATATTTGTGTATTTTGATACCGTTGTACCAGACTTTGGTCAGATATATTCTGAAGTACTCTGCACAGTTTTCATATCTGAATCTGAGTACAATAAATGTTCTCTAGATTGAGTCCTGGATCGGGTGTTGTTCTATGGAGAGAGATTGAGTAGAATTATGGAGATGATCGACGGGAAATATTGAAAATTCGGAGATGGCTTGACATGATGGATGCTGAGAGACCGTTTCCCTTGGAGAGTTGAACTAATTCAGATTGTATAATTCCCTCAATCTGAGAGGGAAATGGGGAGAAAAATTGACATTGAGACAATTAAAAGACTGGGACATCTAATGAAAGGGCAGTGAAACTGTGTAATTGTTGGCTATTTGACGTGTTCCATTTCCCTTGGATAGTGAATCTGGAACAAGAGGATGTGCTGTCAGGGCAACAGGTCAAACATCTGGGTCACAGTCACTAAGAAATTTCTTCACTCTAAGATTTGTGAATCTTTGAAAGTTTCTGTTACCAGGTTACAGATGCGCAGTAGTTGAGTTTGTCTAAGGCTTGGAGAAATTGTTGGGCTGAGTAAGAGGTGGTCGATAAGGGGATTAGGCAGGAAAGTGGAATTACAAGCAAGGATCTTTAATAATGTTATTAAATGTCAGTGTAAATTCAAGGGGCAAAATAGTCTACATCTCGTCCTATTTCTGATGTTCTGACGTCGTCGCATACTTCAAAAGCTGAGTGGCCATGGATGGCGGAGATGGGTTAATTTTGGACACAGAGACAGGGTTACAGGACATACTGATTAACCAGCCTCATCTAAGAGTTCTGTCTAAAAGCTCATGGGGAAGTGAGACACAAAGAAAGAAGACGTGCCAAGTGAAATACAGAAAAAGGGTCACTTACTGCGCCGTGGTAGTATCCCTACCTCTGAGCCAGGAGGCCCAATTTCAGGTCACACCTGCTCAAGAGGTTTATCATAACATCCCTAAGCAAGTCTTTCAGAAAATATCTCAAGATGGGAACAACAGGCATCATGAGTTCTCACCTTAAGCTAGTTCTTCCTCAGACTCTCTTCTTTCCTGGACAAAATGCACTGTAAGGTTGACTTGTCCTTCTGATGTACTGATCACCAATGTCAGAAAGATTAAATGGAACATAACCTTTTCATACGGGCAGCTTTTGATTCTGATCATACAAATCAAAGTTGGCTAATTCAAGTGTTACAAAGCAGTGAGCCGCTTAATTTCATTTTTGACATGTAGCCAGTGAAATAGCTGTTTGAGGACATCACCAAGCAGTCTAGTGTCTGTATCGCTACATCGTGGGAAAGAGCCAATGTGATTACTTTGAGATTTAAAAGGGACATGTGTTCTCACATGCCAGAGTTTACAGGCTGACCCGACTCTCAGATAAATACAAAAGCCCATTAAGCAATGGTTTCATAGATGGGTTATGGCTGAGTTCATTGTGGATGACATCCACCAAAATAGTCTTGGTAAGACTTCAAAATGGAAAGGAAATGTGACTTTCTTTGTCTCAAATTCGGTCAAGTTTTACCAATATGTTTATTGCAAGTTTCCAGGATATGACCGACTTGAAAGAATTGGATTGGGTGTCAGAATGAGTCCATACGAAGACTTCTTCATGAAATAGTTAGCCAGTGCAAGAACAAAGACAGAAATAAAAACACCCCCAAAGACCTGCGGATGCGAGAAATCAGAAACTATAACAGAAATCGCTGGAGACACTCAGCAGGCCTGGCAGCATCTGTGGAGAGGTTTACCTGTGACTTTACCTTAACTTTTACATCAGTCGGAGTTATTACGCATGATTTTAACTTCCCTGAGAGGGAGGTGAATTAACTCCTCAAAGCCTTATGCAATTACATTGCAAGTATGGCAGCATTTCCCATTTTTTGACAGAGTTGGCACGAGCATTTGCATATAAATTAAAAGCCTGAAGCAAATAGAAAAAAAATTGGGAGTTTATTTCTTATGCATAAAATTGTCATAAATGCTGAGCTCTTGCATGCTGAAGCTTTTTGTTAAGGGATGAAATTACTGGCAACGGTTGTGTTTCACAGTTGAAAATAATACCTTTGCAATAGTTTTTCATCTTTGTTGTCACTAATACAACATCTAAAAGCTAAACCCACACCAGTGCCCCAGAACATGTGTATTAGATGTTGGATACAATGCCTGTCACATCAGTGAAAGGTTAATAGCCAGAATAGAATGGATTATGCAAAACCTACCATACACGATAAAATCTAAAACAGATGACTGCATACTTTCTTCTTTGACCCTTCCTTCGTTTTTGCTTATTATGTTATACATCCGCAAGAAGAGCAGGAGGAGCAGTTTTTCTTCATGCTTATTGCTTATTGGCATGCTTTGGGGTGATTAGGATTCTTCAAAGATTTCCATAAGCCACTTTGTGTCTTTCAACACTTGAAGTACAAGCTGAGACCCACACTAATCATTACAGAACATGCTGTAACATTACTGAGTGAAAGAAGGGACTTTTTTTGAGGATTTCCAAATTAATGGTAGCAAACTTTGCTTCGGGACAGTTAAGATCAGATCAAACATCAAGACGTCTTTCTTAATTAACCAAATGTGTGGAGTACCATTCAGTGAGAGAGCAGAACATTGACTCACGGCTTGTGTTCTATTCCCAGTCTGTGTTTTATATTTGTTCTTGGGTTGTGGGCTATACTGGGGAGACAGCATTTATGGTCCAAATCTACTTGCCTTGGCAAACACATTGGGCCTCAACCACCTCGATCTATCAGTGACTGATGTGGTGTCTGGGATCTCTGAGTCATATCTTCATAAGAATCTACCCATTAACTTGATCTGTTCTGCCCTCATGATCTCCCATGTGTGTAGTGGTGTTTTGTTACCTTCAGTAGGGTATTCATAATGATGAAATGACATTTATGTTAACTCCTCCGTCATATGATCGAGACTTGAGTCACGTAGCACTGAAGAATTCAATGGATTTTTAATGCACACATCCTGGTACCTAAACATTTTACAGGTACAGGCACTTGCTTGTCTGGGCTTAAGCAGAACAATTTGATCCTGAATTGTAGCAAGTTTCCCTCGGCATGTCATGTTGCAAGAGGACTTGGAAAAGTTGGAGCCTGTGTTGCACTACTGACTGTAAAGTGATAAGTTTGGACTGATGTTTGGGTCTTTCCATAGTAGAGCAAGTTAGTTCAGTGCTACATTACAAGCTACCAAAGTGACCTCCTTTGTGCCATTGTGTACAAGTGACAATTATATAGCAACATCAGAATTACTAAATGAGCAATCATTTTGACATCTGTCCAGTTTGTCTTCTACCATCTTATATCTTTATCTTTATTCATTCACACGATGAGGGCATCACTGGCTAGGCCAGCATTTCTTGCTTATCCTTAGTTGCTCAGTTGGCAGTGGGTCTGGAGTCACATAGAGGCCAGACCAGGTAAGGATGGTAGATTTCCTTCCCTCAAGGGCTTCAATGAACCAGAGAGGTTTCTCACCAATCATCAACACTGGATTCATGGTCATCATTAGACAATTATAGATTTTTTTAAAATTGAATTCAAATTCTACCACCTGCTAGGTGAATTTGAACTTGGGTCCCATGATATTATCTGTGTCAGTAGTCCAGCAATAATACTATGAGGTCAATCGCTTCCCCCGCTTAGTAGCAACATGATACAAAGAAATAGTATCTGTGATGAATCATCCTAATCAATCCTGAAAAATTACAGCAGACCCAGAGCTAGGTTGCAACCGCAAATTCCAAGTCCCCTGCTCCTCACAAACAGGAACATAAACAGAAGTTTGCTGGAAAAGCTCAGTAGGTCTGGCAGCATCTGAGTTAATAATTCGGGCTGAATGACCCTTCATCAGATCTTCCAGACCCCTCTGAGGAAGGGTCGCTCGACCTGAAATGTTAACGCTGATTTCTCTGCACTGGTGACGCCAGACTTGCTGAGCCTTTCCAGCAGTTTCTGTTTTTGTGTCAAAACTCCCACAGTTGCTCAACAACAGTTCCACTCATCTGAACTTTCCAGATGCAGTTATCATCTCAAAGACCTCACATTCCTTAAATCTTCAAAAGCCTCATCCGTTCTCCTCCCTTTTTCTGAATTTGAAGGTTCCCTGTTTGGTCATTAACTGTTGTAGTTCTCCTGACAAAACTGCAGCTTTGTTTTCTGTTTTGCTCTGCTGGATGCTGTGACCGCTGCCAAAAACCCCACCTCCACACCGCAGCGAATTTCTGTTTTGAGTTTCTCTGCGCATGGCAACCTGAGATCACATGGGGCACTCTTCCAAACGCAAGGTGTTTATGAGAAATTCACCATCCCCACTTTGAAACTTTAACTACAAGTTAAAGGGACATGTTACTAGATGATAATCATGTCCAATTGTCTCTGCCGCCTGGTCCTCTGCAAGGTGAAGAGTGCGTAATGGTTCTAGTGAAGACTCACTGGTTTTGAAACATTAACTGTGTTTCTGACGCTATAGATACTGCTGGATCTGCTGAGATTCTCCAACACTTTTTGTTTATGTGTCATGATTTACATTACCCACTGTCTTTAAAGCCCTTAAAGTAGGAGTCATTGATGTCTCCGTAAATGATCCCGCTGAATCACACTGCTCCATTCCCTCAGTCATCATGCTGCTTGGTCTTTTGCTTACCATTTTGATGGCCGCTTTATTTTCCTTTATATTGTATTGACTGCTCTTTCCCTTTCTGTGCAGAGCGGTGGTCAAGTTAACAGCCAGCTTCTCTCTTTTGGGTTTTGTGATTCCCATATTGTGGCTTGATTGAGTGCCACTTTCCTGCAGTGTGTGTTGGCAGAGGCCAGGCTCTGTGGGCAGTATTGACCTTTGTCTGGAATGGGGGTAGAATAGTACTTCCCAATCTTGTTGTCAGTGGCACTTCACTTTCGTGCCTCAGACTTTATCAGTGGGGGAGAGTACAAAAGCTATTGAGAGTCATACAGTCATACAGCATGGAAACACCATGCCCCTATCTACATAAATGCAGCTGAGGTGGAAAGGGCCAGCAGCGTCAATTTCCTAGGAGTGACGATAACCAATAATCTGCCCTGACCACCCAGGTAGATGCAATGGTCAAAAAGACACAACAACATCTCCACTTCCTCAGTCAGCTAAGGAAATTTGACATATCCATGAGGCCCCTCACCAACTTTTACACATGCATTCTGTCTGGCTGCGTCGTGGCTTGGTATTTCAACTGCTCTGCCCAGGATTCTAAGAAACTGCAGAGCGTTGTAAACACAGCCAGGCCCATCACACAAGCCAACCTCCCATCCATTGACTCCATCTACACTTCTCGTTGCTGTGGAAAGGCAGCCAACATCATCAAAGACCCCTCCCACCTCAGTGAGAATCTCTTCCAATTTCTTCTATTGGGCAGATGATACAAAAGCTTAAACACATGCACCAACAGATTCAAGAACAGCTTCTTCCCCGCTGGTACTGGACTGCTGAATAGGCATATTTAATTTCAAAACTGATATTGATCTGGCTTTTGTGCACCTCCTGTGCAGCTGTAACTCTGTATGCCTCACTCTGTTCAATCACCCTATGATTGTTTGTTATGGTCTGGCTGTACTGTTCACAAAACAAAATTTTTCCCTGTACATAGATAACATGTGACGACAATAAATCAAATAAAATTAAATCAAATCACATCCTTCAGTACAACTTGTCTGTGCTGACCAGACATCCCAAACTGACTGAGACCCCATTTGCCAGCATTTGACCCATATCCCTCTAACCCATTCCTATTCACATACCTATCCAAACATCTTTTAAATGTTGTAATTGTACCAGCCTCTGCTAATCCCTGTAGCAGCTCATTCCATACACACACTGCCCTCTGCATGAAAATGTTGCCCCTCAGGTCGTTTTTAAATCTTTCCCCTCTCACCTTAAACCAATGCCCCTCTAGTTCTGGTCCTTCTACCCTGGGGAGAAAGATCTTGGCCATTCACCCTATCTATGCCCTTCATGATTTATAAACCTCTATAAGGTCACCCTTTGACCTCCTACACTCTGGGGAAAGAAGTCTCAGGCTATCCAACCTCTCCCTACATCTTAGGCCCATGATTCTGGCAAAATCTTTGTAAATTGTTTCTGCGCCCTCTCAAGTTTATCAACATCATTCCAGTGGAAGGGGTTGGGGAAATTCTGGATAGGGTGAGGGTGGTAGGAACTGAGCGTCCTTCCCCAATGCCCCCCTCCCTCCCCAGACACGACTTTCAGTCTTGCCCCAGCCTCAGCCGTGCCCCACCTACCCCATTGAGTATTTGATTAAAAAAATGGGCGAAATGAATGTGGTCTCCCACACAGCAAGGCTTGCCTCTCAGTGAGCTGACTTGATTCGACCACGCTGTCCAGCCAAGAAAGAAAACTGTGAGCATTTTGAAAGGGTGCACTGAGCGACCAGATTGAGCTCCACAGTAGCCGTTGCTACTTTAGAGCTCACACCGCTGGAAAAACTCGTACTTAGAGACCCAACTGGGGAGTGTGGGGAGAGGATTCACAACCTGCAGTTTGGGAAGCTCCAGGTTAAGACTTTTATTTTACAGAGAGTCATAAAATCGCATGGAAAAAAGCATTTAACCCACCTCAGCCTTCTGACAAGCAGTCCACCCAGACACATACAGTTCTACCCACATTGCCCATTGCTGACCCACACACCATGGCCATATCACTTAACATGCACATCTGTGGACTATAGGAGGAAACTCACACAGGCACAGGGCAGATGTGCAAACTCCACACAGTCAGTCACCCCAGACTGGGATTGAACCCAGGTTCTGGAGGCTAATGAAACAGTAGTGCTAGCCGCTAGCCACTGAGCCCCCACGCCACTCCAGCACTGAGCTGCATGTTTGTTGTGGAACATTCCCGAAGTTATGTCTGGTGATTGTGTTAGCTTCGACATGTCAGTCAACATTGATGTAAAATGAATATTGCATGTTGAACAATTCCATCAGTTTTATGAGTATGTAGTGATACAAACTGTGTTTATATAGTGATAATGGGAACGGCAGATGCTGGAGAATCCAAGATAATAAAATGTGAGGCTGGATGAACACAGCAGGCCCAGCAGCATCTCAGGAGCACAAAAGCTGATGTTTCGGGCCTAGATCCTTCATCAGAGAGGGGGATGGGGTGAGGGTTCTGGAATAAATAGGGAGAGAGGGCGAGTCGGACTGAAGATGGAGAGAAAAGAAGATAGGTGGAGAGGAGAGTATAGGTGGGGAGGTAGGGAGGGGATAGGTCAGTCCAGGGAAGACAGACAGGTCAAGGAGGTGGGATGAGGTTAGTAGGTAGGAGATGGAGGTGCGGCTTGGGGTGGGCGGAAGGAATGGGTGAGAGGAAGAACAGGTTAGGGATGCAGAGACAGGCTGGGCTGGTTTTGGGATGCAGTGGGTGGAGGGGAAGAGCTAGGCTGGTTGTGTGGTGCAGTGCGGGGAGGGGACGAACTGGGCTGGTTTTGGGATGCAGTAGAGGAAGGGGAGATTTTGAAGCTGGTGAAGTCCATATTGATACCATTGGGCTGCAGGTTCCCAAGCGGAATATGAGTTGCTGTTCCTGCAACCTTCGGGTGGCATCATTGTGGCACTGCAGGAGGCTCATGATGGACATGTCATCTAAAGAATGTGAGGGGGAGTGGAAATGGTTCGCGACTGGGAGGTGCAGTTGTTTATTGCGAACTGAGCAGAGGTGTTCTGCAAAGCGGTCCCCAAGCCTCCGCTTGGTTTCCCCAATGTAGAGGAAGCCACACCGGGTACAATGGATACAGTATACCACATTGGCAGATGTGCAGGTGAACCTCTGCTTAATGTGGAAAGTGAACTTGGGGCCTGGGATAGGGGTGAGGGAGGAGGTGTGGGGGCAAGTGTAGCATTTCCTGCGGTTGCAGGGGAAGGTGCCGGGTGTGGTGGGGTTGGAGGGCAGTGTGGAGCAAACAAGGGAGTCACGGAGAGAGTGGTCTCTCCAGAAAGCAGACAAGGGTGGGGATGGAAAAATGTCTTGGGTGGTGGGGTCGGATTGTAGATGGCAGAAGTGTCGGAGGATGATGCGTTGTATCCGAAGGTTGGTGGGGTGGTGTGTGAGAATGAGGGGGATCCTCTTTGGGCAGTTGTGGCGGGGGCGGGGTGTGAGGGATGTGTTGCGGGAAATGCGGGAGACGCGGTCAAGGGCGTTCTTGAGCACTGTGGGGGGAACGTTGCGGTCCTTGAAGAACTTGGACATCTGGGATGTGCGGGAGTGGAATGACTGTCCAGTCCCTATACACCTGTATTCCGCATGCAGATGGCCTCAAGGTCCTCCGCTTCTTCCTGTCCCGCAGGCCCGACCAGTCCCCCTCCACCGACACCCTCATCCGCCTAGCCGAACTCGTCCTCACCCTCAACAACTTCTCTTTCGATTCCTCCCCCTTCCTACAGACAAAGGGAGTGGCCATGGGCACCCGCATGGGCCCCAGCTATGCCTACCTCTTTGTAGGCTACGTGGAACAGTCCCTTTTCCGCACCTACACAGGCCCCAAACCCCACCTCTTCCTCCGTTACATTGATGACTGTATCGGCGCCGCCTCTTGCTCCCCAAAGGAGCTCAAACAGTTCATCCACTTCACCAACACCTTCCACCCCAACCTTCAGTTCACCTGGGCCATCTCCAGCACATCCCTCACCTTCCTGGAACTCTCAGTCTCCATCTCAGGCAACCAGCTTGTAACTGATGTCCATTTCAAGCCCACCGACTCCCACAGCTACCTGGAATACACCTTCTCCCACCCACCCTCCTGCAAAAATTCCATCCCCTATTCCCAATTCCTCCGCCTCCGCCGCATCTGCTCCCAGAATGAGGCATTCCACTCCTGCACATCCCAGATGTCCAAGTTCTTCAAGGACCGCAACTTTACCCCCACAGTGGTCGAGAATGCCCTTGACCGCGTCTCCCGCATTTCCCGCAACACATCCCTCACACCCCGCCCCCGCCACAAACGCCCAAAGAGGATCCCCCTCATTCTCACACACCACCCCACCAACCTCCGGATACAACGCATCATCCTCCGACACTTCCGCCATCTACAATCCGACCCCACCACCCAAGACATTTTTCCATCCCCACCCTTGTCTGCTTTCCGGAGAGACCACTCTCTCTGTGACTCCCTTGTTCGCTCCACACTGCCCTCCAACCCCACCACACCCGGCACCTTCCCCTGCAACCGCAGGAAATGCTACACTTGCCCCCACACCTCCTCCCTCACCCCTATCCCAGGCCCCAAGTTCACTTTCCATATTAAGCAGAGGTTCACCTGCACATCTGCCAATGTGGTATACTGTATCCATTGTACCCAGTGTGGCTTCCTCTACATTGGGGAAACCAAGCGGAGGCTTGGGGACCGCTTTGCAGGACACCTCCGCTCGGTTCACAATAAACAACTGCACCTCCCAGTCGCGAACCATTTCCACTCCCCCTCACATTCTTTAGATGACATGTCCATCATGAGCCTCCTGCAGTGCCACAATGATGCCACCCGAAGGTTGCAGGAACAGCAACTCATATTCCGCTTGGGAACCTGCAGCCCAATGGTATCAATGTGGACTTCACAAGCTTCAAAATCTCCCCTTCCCCCACCGCATCCCAAAACCAGCCCAGTTCGTCCCCTCCCCGCACTGCACCACACAACCAGCCCAGCTCTTCCCCTCCCCCCACTGCATTCCAAAACCAGTCCAACCTGTCTCTGCCTCCCTAACCTGTTCTTCCTCTCACCCATCCCTTCCTCCCACCCCAAGCCGCACCTCACTTTCCTACCTACTAACCTCATCCCACCTCCTTGACCTGTCCGTCTTCCCTAGACTGATCTATCCCCTCCCTACCTCCCCACCTATACTCTCCTCTCCACCTATCTTTTCTCTCCATCTTCGGTCCGCCTCGCCCTCTCTCCCTATTTATTCCAGAACCCTCATCCCATCCCCCTCTCTGATGAAGGGTCTAGGCCCGAAACATCAGCTTTTGTGCTCCTGAGATGCTGCTGGGTCTGCTGTGCTCATCCAGCCTCACATTTTATCATCTTGTGTTTGTATAGTGTTTCCTTTCGCCTGGAGCACTGATAAACCAAGGAAGAAGCAAGAGTTTGTAGAATGAGCTATGTTTCTTTTGGAAGAATTTACAGGCAAAGGACCAACTACTTCCTAGCGTTTGCATTGCTTTTACTTACAAAAGAGTGCAGCACTCAGTAATGTGCAATTAAATATGTTACTAATGCTGCATTACCTATAGCTGTGAAAGTCATTATAGTGCTGAATTTCTGCTTCACAGGCTTGTACCCAGCTCGAGGGCACTAATGAGTATTACACAAATCAATTGCATCCAGTAGGTCTGAGAAAATTGCAAGAAGAATAACGCTTTGTATTTTTAGTGTTATTCGCTGTTTTACTATCAAATTATCTGTCCGTGTTGAGATATATTTGTACACATAAGTATAAGTTGGCATGAGAGTCATGCTAAATTCACACAGGCCTCAATATTGAGATGGAACAGGAAACCTCCTGTCAAAAGATTCAGCGAAATTGCGCTTTGAAATTAACAGGGTGCAGGATCGTCTGTTCAGAATGTTTCCAGGTGAAGGGGAAATGCCGTGAATATTCCAGTGATCTGTATGCCGATATCTGTTGTGATTAGAGATAAATGGTCACAGGCCAAGATTAGCAGTGCTGGCTTTGCCCAGCAAAGTTGAAGGCGGGAACAAATTTTCCACTTGGCTTGTGGGAGACGATGGATGTGACATTAAGCCAGAGGTGATGATTCTATGATGCAGTTCATAAGTTCCTGTAGTTCACAGATACAATGAAGCATGAGAGCTATTACCGAAACAATGTCTGACATGTCCTTTGATCTGGACTAACGGGGAGAGAGTGAGTGTGTTTCACAAGGGTTTGCTCAACTTTTTATTATTATTCAGCCCTTGTGATGATTAGCCAGTCTTTGGTTCTTCTTGAAGATTAAACGCTGGGGGTGGGGGGCGTTTGCCAAGTTAAAACCAGCTTTCCATGAGGGTGATGCCTTGTGCCAGATCGGGAAATGAAGACGAAGCTCATTTGACCTTAGTTTTTCCTTTAGAACGATGCCAGAGAACAGCACAGTTGTTTGCCCATCTTAATGAGAACCATTCCTCAAGAAATCCTGTTGCCAATTTCATCTTCAGAAACGCGTTTGTGCTCAGTAGTAGCAACTGTCTGCATTGCTACTATATGCACTTAAGAAAATACTGCATAGAGCCAGAAAAAGGCTAGAGTGAGCCAATGAGACCACCACATCCAAAATCTTTACACAAAGTTGCTGTCTAACCTGTTTCATCCTGTGGTGTGAGTCAAGCTTTATAAGATTCCGTTGTGCGCAAACTGCTGAAATTGATTCTGCAATGCAATTCTAACTGGTGAATTTTTCAGAGGGATTCATCGATCATCCAGTCAGCAAAGAGAACCAGAATCGTCATGTTCAGTTTTTAGTTAGACAAGGATATTGTTGTAACACTGTGTGGAGCTGGAGGGACACAGCAGGCCAGGCAGCACCAGAGGGGCAGGAAAGCTGACATTCCAGGGAAACGGCAGCTTTCTTGCTCCTCTGATGCTGCCTGGCCTGCTGTGTTCCTCCAGCTCCATACACTGTTGTCTCTGACTCCAGCATCAGCAGTTCTCACTATCTTGAAGGATATTGTTCTGTCTCTTTTTGGCAACAACACACATTTGCTTTTTTCCAACCATTGTAAGGGCTGCCCATGTTTTATTGTGATCAAATACTGTGGAATGGAAATTGTGTATGGCAACCAGTCCCACTGATGAAGTTGAAGGCTACCCCCAAACCATCTCCAAGTTTAATGTAAAAACCAAAAGAACTGCGGATACTGTAAGTCAGAAACAGAACAGGAATTGCTAGAAAATCTCTGCAGGTCAGGCAACCTCTGTGGAGAGAAATCAGAGTTAACATTTCGGGTCAGGGGTGACCAGTCCTTAGAACTGATGGTAGCTCGGAAAATGTTGGTTAGTACACAGAAGATAGGGCATGGGGAGGGATAAGGAATAAATGATAGGTGGGGATGGAGCCTAAAGGGAGAGAAAAACAGTTGGATAGACAAAGGACTGGATTACAATCTTGCTTGCAAGGTGAATAGCTACTAATGTTATTTGGCACATCCCATTGTTCGCCATAAACAGCCCTTATTAATAGCTGTTCACCTTTCCACCCTGACCATTGTCCACTCCTTCATCTGTCCAACTGTTCTTCTCTGTCTTTGAGCTCTATCCCAACTCCCGTTTCCTCCTTACCCCACTGCACCCACCCTGTCTTCTGCATAAAACCAACATTTTCCCAGTTACCACCAGTTCTGAGGAAGGGTCACGGGACCCAAAATGTTGACTCTGATCTCTCGTCATAGAGTCTGCCGGGCCTGCTGAGCCCTTCCAGTAGTTTCTGCTTTGGTTTCCAAGTTTAATATGCTGCATACAATGCAGTAGCAGTTAATGGCAACACGACAAATGTTCTCATGCAATTTTCTCTTATCCATTCCTCAGAGCGGTTAATTCTTCTTGGGTCTGCATCCATGCTTGTTAGAGGTCCCGTCACACCTTGTGTGCTTGGAGAGTGAACATTAACACGTGTTTGACACTGCAGTGGGACTTTGATACTGTTAGATCAGTTCGTCTAGTTTGTGAAAGATCTCTACATATTTATAGCTTTCCAGGAAGGATATAAGGATAGATATTGTCAGAAGTCACACAACACCAGGTTGTAGTCCAAGATAACAAGGTGTAGAGCTGGATGAACACAGCAGGCCCAAGCAACATCAGAGGAGCAGGAAGGCTGACGATTTGGGCCTAGACCTTAGGGTCAGCCTTCCTGCTCCTCTGATGCTGCTTGGCCTGCTGTGTTCATCCAGCTCTACACCTTGTTATCTCGGATTCTCCAGCATCTGCAGTTCCTATTGTCTCTGATACCAGGTTATAGCCCAACAAGTTTATTTGAAATTGCAAGCTTTCTGAGCCCTGCTCCTTTGTCAGGTGTAGTGACTTCCCCTAACAAAGGGGCAGCACTCCGAAAGCTTGTTATTTCAAATAAACCTGTTGGACTATAATCTGGTGACTTCTGACTTTATGCACCCCAGTCCAACGCCAGCACCTCCACACCATGAATAGGTATTGGAACCAGGAATCTATTAGATTTTGGTTTTCATTCCATCTCTCGTCCAAGGGTACTGAGGCAAATTGTGTAAATTTGGTCACCCTTTTTGGAGATCATTTATTTCAACCTAAGCTCAAGGTGGTGATAGTTGTGTTGGTGGCGTAGTGTTCAAGACATTTCAAAGCCCCTGGAGGTTTTCACAATATTTGACTGGACCACATCTTCAATCCAAATAATGCGCTTGAGATCACTTGAGACAAGGGTGTTCTTTCAGATCTAGTCAGTTCTACAATTGGACTGTGAGAAATAATTAGTTGGGTTTGCTTTCTGAAAAGTTAGATGGGATGTTTGTGTGTAATTGTAGCAGATATTAATAGATTGGCAATATCTAAGCGGCACCTTGACTTTGAGCTTGTGATGTTTCACCTGACAAAACTATTTTTGTTTCTTTTTATGTGTTAATTTCACAGAAGTAATAATATTTCTAACTGAACCCAATCGTGAAATTTCTATATAGAAAATAGGCCTTTTGAAGTAGTTTTTATTTTGACTGGTAAACTCAAATGAACATAGTCCCTGCCTAGCCCACAGCCCCAGGCCAAGATTCAAAGTCAAGACCTTCTTGAACCGTGTGCTTAAGTTACATAACTAGTGAAGCATTTACAAAGACTTGCATTTACATTGTACTTTTTATCATCACCAGTCAGTTCAAATCTCTCGACAGCATAGAATCGTAGAGATATTCAGCATGGAAACAAACCCTACGGTCCAACTTGCTCATGCCAATCAGATATCCTAAATTAGTCTAGTCCCATTTGCCAGGATTTGGCTCATGGACCTCTAAACCCTTCCTATTCATATGCCCATCCAGATGCCTTTTGCATGTTGCAATTACCAGTCTCCAACACTTGGTCTGGCGGCTCATTCTGTACATGCACCACCCTCTGTGTGAAGAAGTCACCCCTGAGATCCCTTTTAAATCTATCCCCTCTCACCTTAAACCTATTCCCTACCCTGGGGAAAAGACCGTTGGCTATTGACCCTATCCAATGCCCCTCATGATTTTATAAACTTCTATGAATTCACCCCTCAGCCTCTGATGTACTGAGGAAAATACCCCTTGCCTCTTCAGCCTCTCCCTATAGCTCAAACCCTCCAACCAAGGCAATATCCTTGTCAATCTTTTCTCAACCCTTTCAAGTTTAACGACAGCTTTTCTATGGCAGGGTGAGCAGAATTGAACACAGTATTCCAATAGTGGCCTAACCAATGCCCTGTGCATGACCTCCCAATTCCCATACTCAGTGCACTGACCAATAAGGGCAAGTTTACCAAATGCCCTCTTCACTGCCCTGTCTGTCTGCAACTCCACTTTCAAGGAACTATGAACCTGCACCCGCCCCCCGCCCCGTGTCTCTTTGCTCACTTTGGAATATAGTCATTGTTTTAAACAGGAAAACACTTCAGATGATACAAAGCTGACTCCTCAAACAGCAATGCAAGAACGAACAGACAATGTGCTTTTGTGATGTTGATTAAAGGATAAATATCAGCCAAGACACCAGGGAAAACTGCAAATGTAGCCTTAGGATTTTTTTTACAGCTCTCTGAACAGGCAGTCATGGCATTAATTCAGCATCTTAAATGAAAGGTAGCACCTCCACGAGTGTAGCTCCCTCTCAGCACTGCGCTGGAACATAAGTCTTAGTTAGTGTGCTGAAGTGCAGGGGGGTGGGACTTGATTGTGACAGAGCAGCAAGAGTAGCAACAACTGTGCCATAGCGGACATTGTGACAGCGAGGTGGATTTCTGTGCAGCCTATCCAGTTCGCCCCTTGTAACTTCATCCAATTTGCCCAGGGTTTCTGCACTACTTGCACCAAGACTGTAGCACGTGAACCGGCTGAAGGATCCCTACTCTCTGCCTAGGTATTTTATTGCCAGACATTGCATGACCCATTTAGTGCTGTCCTCGCCGATATCCACACACACATTAGTAGATCCAAAACTGCTATCTTTGCATCTCCCATGGTAGAGATGCAAGCAAACAACAAGCAAAAGAATTGTTTCTGACTAAGTTATGTGATTAAAAAAGCGATTGATGTCATGTCAAAGGTCTCACAAAAGAACAAAGTGAATACCATATTAGGATGATAAAATGTGAGGCTGGATGAACACAGCAGGTCCAGCAGCATCTCAGGAGCCTCACATTTTATTATCTTGGAGCTTTTGTGCTCCTGAGATGCTGCTGGGCCTGCTGTGTTTATCCAGCCTCACATTTTATTATCTTGGATTCTCCAGCATCTGCAGTTCCCATTATCACCATATTAGGATGTTCTGGATTAGCAGGGAAAATCACAAGAACCTAGTTTGGAATGCAACTGTTCCTGTTCCTGTACTGTGGTGGCTGTGGAGAGGGTGGTCATCATTAGTGCCCAGGCACCAGGACACATTTGTTGGTTTAGGGATGAGGGCATCGCTGACTGACCTGCATCTATTGTCCATCCCTAATTACCCAAAGGGCAGTTCAGAGTCGTCCACATTGCTGTGGGCCTGGGGTCACGTGTAGGGATGGCAGTTTCCTTTCTTAAACGGCATTAGTGAACCAGATGGGTTTTCCCTGACAATTGTCAAATGGGTTCATAGTCATCATTAGACCCTTAATTCCAGATACTTTAAATTGAATTCAAATTCCACCATCTGCCGTGGTGAGAATCAAACTCAGGTCTTTAGAATGTTATCTGGGTCTCTGGATTAACAGTCCAGTGAAAATACCTCCCCCAGTATTCCAGTATTTCATGCTGTATCTCATGGAGGTCCAAGCATCAGAATTAGCTGCAGACAAGCCTTGCTTATTTTAGGGTAGGTTGCACAAGGTTTATTATTTCCCAATGCCATGCAATTGGCAACTGCCCTGCCCAGGAATGTAAGAAACTACACAGAGTTATGACTGTGGCCCAGACCTTCCTTTGACTCCATCTGCAGTCTGGGTGGATGAGTCTGGGTGGATGCTTTTCAGAGGATCGACGTGAACTTAAGTTCTAATTGGCCTGTGCCGACACTGTAGGGATTTTATGATTGCCTTCAATTAAGTCTGCTGTAATTTCTGTCTTTGTGGCTAGTGCCAGGTTTTGTTCTATAATGCCCTTTGGAAGCACCATGAGACAATGCATGACATTAAAGAAACAAAATGGATACAAATCATCCTCATTGTTCTTATGCTTTGAGCTATATTGAAACAGCAAGCTGGTGTTTGATTATTTGTCCCTCTATTCACGACACAAATACTGTTAATAAAAACAGAAACAAAATTCAGTAATGCGGGACAGGTTGTTTTGTATCATTGCTTGCTTATTGAGAGCGTTCAGATGTTGTTCAGTTTTGATGCTGTGGGTTGTGACGCTGTGGGTTGTGATGTTGTGGGTTGTGATGCTGTGGTTTGGGATGTTGTGGTTTGGGATGTTGTGGTTTGGGATGTTGTGGTTTGGGATGTTGTGGTTTGGGATGCTGTGGGTTGTGATGCTGTGGGTTGTGAAGCTGTGGTTTGGGATGCTGTGGGTTGTGATGTTGTGGTTTGGGATGTTGTGGTTTGGGATGTTGTGGGTTGTGATGCTGTAGGGTGTGGTGCTGTGTGTTGGGATGTTGTGTGTTGGGATGTTGTGGGTTATGATACTGTGGGTTGTGATGCTGTGGGTTGGGATTTTGTGGGCTGTGATGTTGTGGGTTGTGATGTTGTGGGTTGTGATGTTGTGAGTTGTGATGCTGTGCGTTGGGATTTTGTGGGTTGGGATTTTGTGGGTTGGGATTTTGTGGGTTAGTGATCTTCCGAACTTCTCATTAACTTCCGTGGGTTTCATACCCAGACATGGCAAGGCATAATGTTGTATCAGACATAACGGGAACTGCTGATGCTGGAGAATGCAAGCTAACAAAGTGTGGAGCTGGATGAACACAGCAGGCCAAGCAGCATCTTATTATGTTGCTTGGCCTGCTGTGGTCAACCAGCTCCTCACTTTGCTATCAAGGCATAATGTTTATAGGCAAGTTCCTTCCACCAATTACCCTACACTTGACAAAATATTTGCTTTCTGCAATGAGTTATCAAATCCCATTATCTTTTTTGAGTTTCATGTCACATCACTTGAATGTATACCTATTAATTTTCTCTAACAGATGTCGTACACTGCATGGACATATTTCCTGTACAGTCATAGACAATAGACATAGAATTGCACTCTAAAGGTACCTCACATCTGACTTTAAAGATGAGAAAAACTGCAGAATTAGTTCTCCATGTTAGGCATGAACTTGAAACCATTCTGACTTTTAGTGTTAGTTTTTAACGATGCTTTTGTCTCGATTGTAATAAGGGCAGACAGTGGCCTTGTTGAGTTAACATTTGGTTGTACTGAACAGGTAACTTTCCTGGAGACCCATGTTTGAACCCCCCACATGTGATGGCGGAATTTGAATTCAATGAAAGTCTCGAATTCGGAATCTAACGGAAACCATGAATCTCTTGTCATCTCTCAGTGAAAACCTATCTGGCTCGCTCATGTCCTTTTGGGAAGGAAACTGCCATCCTTTCCTGGCCTGGCCTGGCCTGCATGTGACTGCAGACACATGGCATTGTGGTTGACCCTTAACAATTAGGGATGGACGATAAATGCTGGTCTAGCCACCAACACCCTCATCCTATGAATGAATTTTTATAAAAATTTAGCATCTTGGTATTCTGATCATTTTTAAGTAATATATTGACTCAGATCTTAAGGTTCAAATACTGCCTCACTTTGTTTTGATACATTCATGGGCTGTGGCTATGACCGACTGGCCCAGCATTTATTAACCCAACCCTACTTGTCCTCAATAGTGTAGTGGTTTACTGCTGTCTTGGACTATTCTGATCCATTTAGTGTAAGTACGCTCACTCTGCTGTTTGGGAGGGAGTTCCAGATTTTGACCCAGTGACACTGAAGTAACAGCGATACATTTCCAAGTCAGGATGGTGAGTAGCTTGGAGGGGAACTTGCAGATAGAAGATGTTCCCATGTATCTGTTGCCCTTGTCCTTCTAGATGGAAGTGGTCATGGCTTTGGAAGGATCTCTTTTAAGGATCTTTGGTGAATTTCTGCAGAGCATCTTGTAGATAGTACACACTGCTGCTACTGAGTAATGGTGGTAGAGGGATTGGATGCTTGTGGATGTGATGCCATTCAAGTGGGATGCTTTGAGTCCTGTGGGAGCTGCACTCATCCAGGCAAGTGGGGAGTATTCCGTTGCATTCCTGACTTGTGCCTTGTAGGTGGTGGACAGGCTTTGGGGAGTCGGGAGGTACAGTACTTGAGATAACAAGGTGTAGAGCTGCATGAACACAGCACGCCAGGCAGCATCAGTGGAGCAGGAAAGCTTGTTTTGGGTCTGACCCCCTCTTCATAAATAGGGGAGGGGAAGGGGATTGTGAAATAAATAGGGAGAGAGGAACAGGTGGATGTAAGATGGATAAAGGGGAAGATAGGTGGAGGGGAGACAGACAGGTCAAAGAGGTGGGATGGAGCCGGTAGTAGTGAGTGTTGGTCTAACGTTAGGGAGCGGAAAGGTTAGTCAAGGGAGGATGGACAGGTCAAGGGGCAGGATAAGTCTAGTAGGTAGGAGATGGGGAGCGGTCTTCAGGTGGGAGGTTAGCGGACAGGTGGGAGAAAGGACAGGCTAGGGAGGTGAGGACGAGCTGGGCTGGTTTTGGGATGCAGTGGGGGAAGGGGAGATTTTGAAGCTTGTGAAGTCCACATTGATACCATTGGGCTGCAGGGTTCCCAAGCGGAATATGAGGTGCTGTTCCTGCAACCTTCGGGTGGCATCGTTTGTGGCACTGCAGGAGGCCCAGGATCGACATGTTTTCCAAGGAGTGGTGGGGGGGGAGTTGAAATGGTTCGTAAATGGGAGGTGCAGTTGTTTAGTGCGAACCGAGCGTAGGTGTTCTGCAAAGCGGTTCCCAAGCCTCCGCTTGGTTTCCCTGGTGTAGAGGAGGCCACGACAGGTACAGCGGACACAATATATCACATTAGCAGGTGTGCAGGTGAACATCTGCTTGATGTGGAAGGTCTTTCTTGGGGCCTGGGGTGGGGGTGAAGGGGGAGGTGTAGGGGCAGGTGTAGCGCTTCCTGCGGTTGCAGGGAAAAGTGCCGGGTGTGGTGGGGCTGGAGGTGAATGTGGAGTGGACAAGGGAGTCACGGAGAGAGCGGTCCCTCCGGAAGGCAGATAAAGTGGGGAGGGAAAAATCTCTTTGGTGGTGGGATCGGATTTTAGGTGGCAGAAATGTCGTAGGATGATGCGTTGGATTTGAAGGTTGGTGGGGTGATTTGTGAGGATGGGGTGGATTCTGTTTTGGTTGTTATTGCGGGGAGCGTGTATGAGGGACGAGTTTCGGGAAATGTGAGAGACACGGTCGAGGGCGTTCTCTACCGCTGAGGGGGGGATGTTGCGGTCCTTGAAAAACGAGGACATCTGAGATGTGTGGAGTGGAATGCCTTATCCTGGGAGCAGATGCGGCAGAGGTGAAGGAATTGGGAATAGGCGATGGCATTTTTGCAGGAAGGTGGGTGGGAGGAGGTGTAGCTCTGGGTGTCGGTGGGCTTGAAATGGATCTCGGTTTCTAGGTGGTTGCGGGAGATGGAAATAGAGAGGCATAGGAGGGAAAGAGAGGTATTAGAGATGATCCAGGTGAACTTAAGTTTGGGGTGAACGGTGTTGGCGAAGTGGATGAATTGTTCGAGCTCCTTGTGGAAGCACGAGGTGGCACTGATGCCGTCATCAGTGTAATGGAGGAAGAGGTGGGGTTTAGGGCCAGTGTAGGTGCGGAAGAGGGACTGTTCCACGTAACCTACAAAGAGGCAGGCATAGCTGGGGCCCATGCAGGTGCCCATGGCCACCCCCTTTGTCTGTAGGAAGTGGGAGGAATTGAAAGAGATGTTGAGGCTGAGGATGAGTTCGGCTGAGTGGATGAGGGTGTGAGTGGAAGGGGACTGGTCAGGCATGCGGGACGGGAAGAAGTTGAGGACCTTTCGGCCATCTGCATGGGGAATACAGGTGTAAAGTGACTGGACGTCCATGGTAAAGATGAGGTGTTGGGCACCAGGGAATTGGAAGTTTTGGAGGAGGTGGAGGGCGTGGGTGGTGTCACGGATGTAGGTGGGGAGTTGCTGGACCAAGGGGAAGATCAGTAGAGATACGTTCAGTGGGACAGTACTTGCTGCAGGATTCATAGCCTCTGACCTGCACTTGTAGCCGCTATGTAGCTAGCCCAGTTCAGTTTCTGGTCAGTGTAGACCCCAAGATTTTCATAGTGGAGAATTCAGTGATGGCTTGTGAAAGACAATGGCTAGATTCTGTCTTGTTGAAGATATTCATTGTATGGCATTTGTATAGCGGTGGTAATGTTCCCTGTCACTTGTCAGCCTAATCCTTGATATTGTCAGGTCTTCTGAACATCTTTAAGCTCCTTCTTCCCAGACACCTTTCAGGAATCATGGCATCGGAACAGCTGATGTACACTGTACACTGAAGACTAAAGCCTGAACGTGTCGGCTAGAGATGCATACAATATCTGTAGTGGGCAGCATGGTGTCTCACAACACTGTCGCCTCTCAGCACCAGGGACTCAGGTTTGAATCCACCTTCGGGCCACTATCTGCGTGGAGTTTGCACATTCTCCCCAAGTCTGTGTGGGTTTCCTCCCACAGTCCAAAGATGTGCACATTAGGTGCATTTGTCATACTAAATTGTGCATAGAGTCTCAGGATAGTAGCTATCATAAATGTGGGTTACATGCATGGGATCAGGGGATGGGTCTGGATGGGATGCTCTTCAGAGGGTGATCCAGGTTTGATGGGCTGAATGGCCTTAATCTGTACTGTTGTGATACTATGATTCTACATCTAGCTGGCTGGATTTCACCCTCACCTGCTGAGGGAGTTTTGAGGGCTGGCAAGGGGTGGGCATGAGAGAAGAGAGTGACCAGGAGATGACCTTCCTGCTACTGACTGACCAGCCCCTGACCACGTCTGAAATTGTTTGGGGAACGGTATGCTGTTGGATGGTCCGCTCCTCATGCTCAACTATGCTGTATTATGGCTTCAACCTGTATACTGACTGTTGTTTAACTGTGTAGAGGAAGGCCCATATTGTATTGGATGCCCAGCAACTTTAGCTGCATGGGCTGGTGATGAGCATATTGGATGTGTCCAGTATCATCCTCCCCACTTCATTGACCTTGAAGCCTCTTACCTTAGACCTGGGGTAATGTTGTGGAACAGAGAGATTCCTTGAAGTGTGCATCACAGGTAGATGAGGTGGTTAAGCAGGTGTTTAGGATGCATGCTTGCCATTGCTCAGGCATTTGAGTATAGGAGTTGGGAAGTCATGTTGAGGTCATGGAGGACATTGGTAAGACCACTTCTGGAATACTGCTTGCAGATTTGGTCACCCTGCTATAGGAAGGATATTATTAAACTGGACCAGGGTTCAGAAAAGATTTACTGGGATGTTGCCAGGAATGGAGGGTTGGAGTCATGCGGAGAGGCTGGGACTTTTGTCCTGGAGTGTAGGAGGTTGAGGTGTGACCTTACAAGAGTTTATAAAATCATGACGGCATAGATAATGTGAAGGACAGATGTCTTCTCACTCGGATGGGAGATTTAACGACTGGGGGCATTGGAGAAAGATTTCAAAAAGACATGAAGGGCAGTGTTTCTTACAGAGAGTGGTTTGTGTGTGGAATGAACTACCAGAGGAAGTGACGGGTGTCCTTTATGTTTTAATGGGATGTGGGCATCACTGACTAGGCAGCATTTATTATCCATCCCTAACGGCCCAGAGGGCAGTTCAGAGTCAACCACATTGCTGTGGGCCTGGAGTCGCATGCAGGCCAGACCAGGTAAGGATGGCAGTTTCCTTCCCTAAAGGACATTAGTGAACCAGACGGATTTATCCGACAATGGATTCATGGTCATTTTTAGATCCTTAATTCCAGATATTTTTTTGAAATCAAATTCCACCACCTGCTGTGGTGGGATTTGGACCCGGTCCCCAGAATGTTATCTGGGTCTCTGGATTAACAGTCCCGTGATAATACCTCTAGCCATCACCTCCCCGGATGTGAGTATAGTTGCAGTGTGTAAAAGACATTTGGGTAAGTACATAAATATGAAATGTTTGGAGGGATCTGGGCCAGGAGCAGACTGGTGGGAACTAGTTTAGCTTGGGATTGTGGTCAGCATGGACTGGTTGGACCGAAGGGTCTGTTTCCATGCTGTGTGACTCGATGACTCTATAAGATAGAGACAATGTAAAAAATGCAAAATGATTACAAGAATGAGAGCAAAACTGAGAACCTTTTCTTCACGGTGATGATTGAAGAAACTGGAACACTTTTCTCTGAATGAAATAATTGGATGGCAATCTAATAGAAGTTTACAGGAATGAAGAGTTTGATAGGATAGATAGATAAGAAAAGCAGAACCAGTACCATAGACCTCAAATATAAGACAATCAGGAACAAATCCTAAGGCAATTCAGGAGAAACTTCACTGCCGGAGAGAGATTAGAATGTGGAACTTTGTTGCACAGGATTTGTTGAGAGAAAGTTGCACCTGAGGGGGAGTTAGCTAAGCCCATGAGGAAGAAAAAATCAGAAGGATATGTTGATGAAGTTCAATGGACAGATGGGAGGAGATGCTTCTAAGCAGCACATCCTGGCATATGGAACTGCTAGGCTATATGTTTGGCTTTTATGCTGAAAATACTTTGCAGCAATGAAATTGGAAGGAAAACTAGAAATATTTCTGTATTAAACACCATTTTTAATTGACTGTGATCTTCCTGCAAGTGCTGCTTTTTAGGGTGAGTCAGAGTGCTAGTAGAACCAGGAATCATGTCTGAAAATGTTTTGAAGCCACTGCCAAGTTGTATGGTTTATTCCTGTTACATTCGGAGGACATGGAAACAGCTGGGATGGTGGTCATAGTGATTTGTTCACAATTTGCATGATGGGTGTCAAGAGCAACACAGGGCTCTTTACAAATCGAGCATGGTGCCTTGCTAAAGGAGGTTACGAAGTTTGTGAGACAAAATCTGGAGGGATTTAAGCATAAAGGCAAGAATTTTACATTCCTAGAGTTGGGATCTCGGATGTCATTGTAACTTGGGAGTGAAGGCTAAATGTGACGTGTTGCTGGTAAGGCACTGATTATGAATGGCAGAGTTTTAAATGGGTTGCATTTTATTGACAGCAGAGTAACCGAGTTTGCATGTGGTAAATAGGCCATCACTGTGAAGTGGTGTTGGGAGGTCAATTTCGAGGTAAATAGACTGCTGAAATTGGAAACAATGTGGTCCAGCCTGCGACAGTGGATGGGGAAGGGTAGAGAATCAGAGGCAAAGTGAGAGGATTGGTGGGAGGCCGCTGGGGACACTCTGCGTAGGATGGTTTAGAACTTCCCAATATTACACGTGAGTTGGTGTGGACCACGTAATGCACATTGAGGTTTTCTGTTTCAAGACTGTTTGCTATTGAACTTGTGAGTAGACTCGTACAGCACGGAAACAGAGCCTTTGGTCCAACCAGCCCATGGCAACCAGAGACCCAAACCAAACAACGTCCACTTGCCTGCTCTTGGCCCATATCCCTCCAAACCTTTCTCATTCATATTCTTATCTAAATGTCTTTTAAACATTGTAATTGTACCCACAAATACCACTTCCCCGGCAAGTTCATTCTACAGAATGGCTCTCTTCCGAGAAGAAACTCACAGAAGGCTCTCAAAATAAACAAGGTATCTAACTGGGATCTTGCATGCTCCCAGTATTGTTCACTTCTGCTGCAGAACATCTCACCTGAAGAAGAGTCCAGGCCCGAAACGTCAGCCTTCCTGCTCCTGTGATGCTGCTTGGCCTGCTGTGTTCATCCAGCTCTACACCTTGTTATTTCATCAATGTCATTGGAGTAGTTACACCTGGAAATGACAATGTCCTGCTCATCAGTCTCCCTGTCCCTATATTTTATAAACTTCAGCTTATCCAAACTCTACTGCCTACATTCTGTCCCAACCAAAGCCACACTTATTATTCCTATCTCATTGATCCACCATTGACACCTAGCTCCTCAATGCTTCCAGTTTAAAGTGATAATCCTCATGTTTCAATCCTTCAATGGCCTGTCCTACCTCTCTAACCCCCAGTAATTCTTTGTGTCCCAGCCGTAATCCCTAGTACACCCTCCTCAACAGCTATTGTTGGCAATGTCTTCAGCTGTCTTCGTCCCATTCCCTCTTTAATCTTCTCTGTCTCTGCACATCTCCTTCCTTCTTTAAATACCTCTTTGACCTTACTTTTCATCACTTTTCTTGATGTTCTTCTTTGATTCAGTGTCCAGTTTTAACATCTAATTGAGGTTCAGAGCACTTTTTGGACTTTATTCTATGTCAAAGGCACACAATCATTTAAATTAGTGTTTTTAACATTAACAATGAAGGCAAACTTTGGAGGATGTGTGACAGTTTTCACTGTAGTTACAGAAGTACCAGGAGGTTTTAAAAAGAATTGCAAGAGATGGAATCCTAGATAGTTTTTGGCATAAAAACTGAGCCATTAACAAAAAGACTTAGGGAACACAAATTGTTGTGGATAGGGGAAAATGATTAGGACAGTGTCTGAGTCCCTACAATCATGATTAACTCTACAACACACCACTGCACAGTTCAGAAAAATTGGCAAAGCGTTGCGCTTATGGTTCAAACACTGATGTTAAGATTGTTATTACTGTGGTCTGTTGAAGCAGGGTGGAGTGTCTCTTAAATTAAATTACAGGGTGACAAACACCAGACCGGGTTAACTTTTTCAGTTCCCATTTTAGAAGTTGCAAATGATTGAGCATAATTCAGCATTATTCCTGTCTCCCTGTATCTCTTAAATTAAATTACAGGGTGACAAACACCAGACCGGGTTAACTTTTTCAGTTCCCATTTTAGAAGTTGCAAATGATTGAGCATAATTCAGCATTATTCCTTTCTCCCTGTATTTTGGATTGCTGCACACATCTAATTCCCAATCTTTCGAAGATTGAGACTCTTGCCAGGACACATTTCAAAGGGGATAGCATCTCCTGCCATAACATCGGTACATTGGCCAAGTTCTGGTTTTACGTAGGAGGAGTTCTAGGAAGGATATAATTCAGCTGGAGAAGCTTCAGAAGAGGTTCACCAGGATGTTGTCAGGAGTGGAATATTTGAGTTGTAAAGAAAGGCTGGATCGGCTGAGACGATTTTTTTACTGGAGCGTAGGAGGTTGAGAGGTGACCCTATAGAAAATCATGAGGGGTATAGATATGGTTAATGGTAGTTGTCCTTTCCCTGGAATGGGAGATTTCAAAACATTTTTAAGGTGAGAAGAGAGAGATTTAAAAATGACATGAGGGGCAACTTATTTACACAGAAGGTGGTTCACGCATGGAAAGAACTTACTGAGGAGGTGGTGGATTTGGGTGCAACTACAATGTTTAAAAGACACTTGGACCAGTAGACAAAGAGAAAATGTTTGGATAGAAATGGGCCAGGGCAAGCAGTTGGGACCAGTTTAGTTTGAGATTACAGTCGGCATGGACTGGTTGGACCAAAGGATCTGTTTCCAAGCTGTATGGGCTTGTGACTTTGAGCATGTCTCAGTGTTGAGTCATGTCAGATAAGTGTGATCTCTCTGCTTAGATGCCCAGACTTAGAGCAGAGGTTGTTGTGTAGGTTTAAAAATGATGTCCCAAACAACGCCTTCCGACTAAGTTTGTAACACTGGATTGGTAAGGCGTTTTGCTGTGCAAAACTTGACTCTTTCACTTCCTTAAATACAACAGTGATTACAAAAAAAGAAGTTAACCGACTGTGGCATGAAGTCATGACTAAAGTTATAGAAATATAAGTTCTTTCTTTCTTGTTGCTTTTATCCCCAAAATAGACCTAATTCTCTGTTACACCACACATTCTGTGTGCAATTTTCTGAGCTACAGAGAATCAGTTAAGTGGCAACCACACAAGATGACAATGAAAGTGTTTTAAAAATAACAGGAATATCATGATAACAAAGTGTGGGGCTGGATGAACACAGCAGTCCAAGCAGCATCTCAGGAGCACAAAAGCTAACGTTTCGGGCCTAGAACTTTCATCAGAGAGGGGTATGGGGAGAGGGAACTGGAATAAATAGGGAGACAGGGGGAGGAGGACCGAAGATGGATAGAGGAGAAGATAGGTGGAGAGGAGAGTATAGGTGGGGAGGTGGGGAGTGGTAGGTCAGTCTGGGTAGGACGGACAGGTCAAGGGGGCGGGATGAGGTTAGTAGGTGGGAAATGGAGGTGCGGCTTGAGGTGGGAGGAAGGGGTGGGTGAGTGGAAGAACAGGTTAGGGAAGCAGAGACAGGCTGGACTGGTTTTGGGATGCAGTGGGGGGAGGGGACGAGCTGGGCTGGTTTTGGGATGCAGTGGGGGAAGGGAAGATTTTGAAGCTGGTGAAGTCGACATTGATACCATTGGGCTGCAGGGTTCCCAAGCGGAATATGAGTTGCTGTTCCTGCAACCTGCGGGTGGCATCATTGTGACACTGCGGGAGGCCCATGATGGACATGTCGTCTGAGGAATGGGAGGGGGAGTGGCAATGGTTCGCGAATGGGAGGTGCAGTTGTTTATTGCGAACCGAGCGGAGGTGTCATGCAAAGCGGACCCCAGGCCTCCGCTTGGTTTACCCAATGTAGAGGGAGCCACACTGGGTACAATGGATACAGTATACCACATTGGCAGATGTGCAGGTGAACCTCTGCTTAATATGGAAAGTGAACTTGGGGCCTGGGATGGGGGTGAGGGAGGAGGTGTGGGGGCAAGTGTAGCATTTCCTGCGGTTGCAGGGGAAGGTGCCGGGTGTGGTGGGGTTGGAGGGCAGTGTGGAGCGGACAAGGGAGTTGCGGAGAGAGTGGTCTCTCCGGAAGGCAGACAAGGGTGGGGATGGAAAAATGTCTTGGGTGGTGGGGTCGGATTGTAGATGGCGGAAGTGTCGGAGGATGATACATTGTATCTGGAGGTTGGTGGGGTGGTATGTGAGAATGAGGGGGATCCTCTTGGGCGGTTGTGGCAGGGGCGGGGTGTGAGGGATGTGTTGCGGGAAATGCGGGGGAAAATGTGTTTTTTGAGTTTGAGCGTTTTCGGTATTCACTAATGTGAAGGAGTTGAGCTTGGGAGGGGACTTGATTCCTACTTCGTACGTTCAGCCACAATTCCTGGGTCAAGTGTGGAATGGGTAAGAACCAGCCAAGGTCCAAACATTGATTAATTTGGAAAAATAATCCATGAACCACAGTTCCAGCTACAAAGTGCTAGTGAAACCTCAATCTTCTCAGGTTCTGACTGTTTTGAGCTCTTTAACTATACCAGCTGTAGCTGCAGTCAATCCAGAATCATTCTAGGCTGATCATGGCTGTTCAGTTCTGGTCACCTCATTATAGGAAAGATGTGGAAGCTTTGGAGAGAGTGCGGAGGAGATTTACCAGGATGCTGCCTGGACTGGAGGGCAGGCCTTATGGAGAAAGTCTGAGGGAGCTAGGGCTTTTCTCTTTGGAGCGAAGAAGGATGAGGGGTGACTTGATAGAGGTGTACAAGATGATGAGAGGCACTGATAGAGTGGATATTCAGAGAGTTTTTCCCAGGGCAGAAATGACTACTATGAGGGGTCATAATTTTAAGGTGATTGGAGGAAGGTATGGGGAGATGTCAGAGGTAGGTTCTTGACACAGAGAGTGGTGAGCATGTGGAATGCACTGCCGGCAGTGGTAGTGAAGTCAGATACTTTTAGAGAGTTTTAAGCAACTCTTGGGTAGGCACATGGATGATAGTAAAATGTAAGGTATGCAGGGTAATTTGATTTTAGTAGGATAATAGGTCAGCACAACATCATGGACTGAAGGGCCTGTACTGTGCTGTATTGTTCTGTGTTCTATGTCCATCCGCTTTTCTTGGCCTGTGATATTGGAAAGAGCAGTTCAAAAGAAATGTTTAACAGCAAGAACATGTCACTGAGAGATCTCAGACACAGATAAGTGAAGTGTGATGAATACTTGAGGTGTGAGGCATCCAGATTGAACTGCGGAATGACAACTTTGTTCCCATTAATGAGGAACCAAACCGGTGGTGAATTTGTAATGTGCTTTCTGAGAGCGTTTAAAATCCTTTGTAGTCCATCGAGCGTGTTTGCTCAAGAGTGGGCTGACCTATATGCAGAAACAGGAGCAACTCATGCCATTAAATTGATCACTGTGGCAAATCAGGAATGTCAGATTTCAAACAGTTTATTCTACGTGGCTAAAGTTTCATAGCGCGGCGTGCCCATCTGGTTAAACACTCTTCTCAGATATTGGTGCGGATGGAGTTGTGTTTGTATGAGGCAGTGCCTTGGGATTTACTTCACTGATACTCTGGTGCTCTGCAAAGTGCAGAAAATACGTGTTAAAATGAAGAATTATATCTGTTTAGGGAAAAACAGCAACAAGGAAAGAAGCTGTGTTTCAAGAAACCAATCGTCTCTTCAGGATGCCCCACACTTTCTGGAGTGCAGTCGCCCCATGTCGGATCGGTGTCGACTCGATGGCCTGCTTCCACACTGTAGGGATGAATGAAACCCAGCGGCCATGTTGTACAAGGCAAAATTTGATAAGCAGTAAAGTAACAGCAGCTTGATTGTCAGTTATATTGGCTGAGGGAAAAACTTATTGCCCAAGACATGAGCAAGACTTCCTAACTCTTCTTTGAATAGTGGAATGGAACCTTTTCCATCCATGTGAAGGAACAAGATAGAGCCTCACCCAAATGGTAGTACCTCCAACAATGCAATGCAGTAAAGTTCCAGCTTAAGTTATCTCCCTCTGGAGTTGGACTTGAACCAACAGTCTTCTGACTGAATGCTTTGACTGGGACAAGAGGTGAGGTCTGTTAAATGATAAGAATCACCAACAAAATCCTTCGTCTTTGACATTGGGTTTGCTTTCTGGTATGTGGAGTTCCTGGCCCTTACCTTGCAAAGGTGAGGAAATACAAGCATCACTGTGCAATGGACTGGGTATGGCAGATAAATGCAAGACACAAGGGACTATCCGTATTATGAGGAATCAAGAAGTGCTAACACAATGGAGCTGTAGATAAAACATGGGCTTAAGTGTTGAATATAATCACAGAGCAATAGCCGCACACTATAATCAAATTAATCCTCTTCATTCCTGGCTGAGCCCATACTCCTCCTATTAGTTGCAGAATAATAGATGGTTGGCAGTGAGTCGCTAGGTAGAATTTTGGTTGAATGATTCATAATCCGAGAGCAAAGCTTGGATGGACATCAGCTAAGCTTCAGCATTGATTATGCTGCTGTAAGCATATTTTGCAGATGTTTGCTCTTTGTAATATGCCGTACATTAAACTCTGGAGGATGAAACTGGTTAATGCCAGCATGTGAAATTGACTCTTGGCAAATCTATAGCCAATTTTTCATAGGGTCAGTTTTTTATTACTTTCTATTAATGTGGAAATACTGCCAAATAACATAATTTCAAACCAAATGCAGACAGCAGTGAGCTGAATGAATGTCTCGAAAAGGATCGAACTACAATTCTCCGTGAACATCAGTATAAAAAATATTGGATGGGGTTAAAAATATGAAGGACCAATATATTGCCAGCCTGTTTGCCCCTTTGATTTTTTTTAACTATTGCAATGCATTTGGTTGAGCTGAATGAAGATCCAGAGGTAATTGTAGTTCATGTCATAAACTCGAGCTAAACTATTTAGAATAACACGGTGTGAAGCTGGATGAACACAGCAGGCCAAGCAGCATCAGAGCAGCAGGAAAGTTTGACATTTCGGGTTGAGATCCTTCTTCAGAAATGGGGGGAGGGGAAGGGGATTCTGGAATAAATAGGGAGACGGGGGAGGTGGACAGAAGATGGGTAAAGGAGAAGATAGGGTGAGAGGAGACAGACAGGTCTCGACCCGAAACGTCAAGCTTTCCTGCTCCTCTGATGCTGCTTGGTCTGCTGTGTTCATCCAGCTTCACACGGTGTTAACAAAGTGTATTTAACAAAGACCCTTCTAGGCCCGAAACGTCAGCTTTTGTGCTCCTAAGATGCTGCCTGGCCTGCTGTGCTCATCCAGCTCTACACTTTGTTATCACGGATTCTCCAACATTGACAGTTCCCACTATCTCGAAACTGTTTAGAAGACAATTTAATGGGAAAATGCTTTTGTGTCTGTGTATAACATATTTCTTTGTTAAATGAAGAAGTAACAGCATGCTTATGAGGCTCAGTAATGCATTTTGATGCAGTTCTGCATTTGGTGAACTTTTATTGTTTAGAATCACTGACGCCAATAGTAACCCAATACCAAAGCATCCTATCAATTGGTCTTCTTTATTTCACAGTGATCTGGACAAGAACAACATTACACGGATTTCAAAGATGGACTTTGTTGGACTGAAGAATCTTCGGGTTTTGTAAGTACATTTCAGCCCATGTGTGAGTCCCCCTGTGAAATTCGTAAATGACCAAACAAAAGACGAAAGCCTGCTTTTATTCAGTTTGCTTCATCCCACCTTCTTTGTGCCATTATGAGTTAGGGGACCTGAGATTTGTTTGCTGAGCCCACAGCACTTGCAGGGGCTGTGCTCCCATAGCTGAAACACGTGGTGCCCAATATCTTCATCAGTCATCAGTGGGAGGCCTTTGCAAATTCTGTTGTGTCTGAATATGAATCAGAGCCCCAGAAATGCATGGAAGTCTAGTAACTTAAAATATCATGTAATCTCATCGGAGAAATGCCAATAGTATTTGCACTTTAAATGCAAAGGAAAGATAACAACTTATGAGCAACCTATTATGACTCCTGGAGGAATGTTGACTTTTATCAAATGCTATTTTTCAGTGTATTCAAATTGACTGGTTATCCAGACCAGCTGCACCCTCCTTCTGTATTTCATTATTTCATCATATTGTGTACCAGTTCGCTTACTGAATTTCTCTTATTTAATGTAGCATCATTTTTGGAAATCACATGTATTATGTTATCTAATTTCACTACTTATTACAAACTGCAATTCCCAAATAGTTTGAATTAAAGACTTTATTTATAACTTGTATAAACAAGCTATTTTTTTCCACTTAGTACAAACTGCAATTCCCAAGTAGTGTGGATTAAAGCTGTTGTGTTTAGTTTGTATTTACACACTAAGATCAATACCTTACAAAGTAAGGTTGCAACAGCTTCACAGTGCATTTGATTCTGCAGTTTTTTTTGGCTCAGATTTTGCATCGAAGGGAAGGCAACAGTTCTTGCTGTTGAACTTGAAGAAAATTGTTCACAAAGATGTCGCAAACTCTGAGATGACAATTTCCCCGAATATGTGATAAAAAACATTCTGTATCTGGTATAAGGAAATTTCTGCTGTTCAGCAACAGAAGATCGCCAAGCAATCTTAGCAGACAATCATGCTGAGAGATTCTCAGAGTCAAAAAAACGCAAAAGTAAAACAACACTGTAACTTTTTAATCTTGTGGTGCAGTGGTAGCATCCCTATCTCTGAACTGGGATGCCGAGCTTCAAGTCACACCTGTTCTAGAGGCGTATGATAGAAGCTCTGGACGGACTGATAAAAATATTTTTTGTTCAATCTTGTTTTAAACATTTTACAGAGAGTGAAGTAAAGATTTGTACTTGACTATGAGATTAAAGCCGAAGCTGAAATATCATTGAACTTTATTATAATTTTTCAGAAGATCCATTTTTTTTAATACTATAAATTATTTCTTAAAGGACTCTTTCAAAGCCAAGGTGGTTATTCAGCTCTAATTACGACTTAGTAATCCAGTAAAAGCTCAGTTGCACTTCATTGAACATGGCATTGTGTTCTGAGGAAGGGCCACCGGACCCAAAATGTTAACTCTGTTTTCTCCTTCACAGATGCTGCCAGACCTGCTGAACTTTTCCAGCAACTTTGTTTTTGTTCCTGATTTACAGCGTCTGCAGTTCTTTTGGCTTTTATGACATTTACAGTGCTCTTTCTTTCAAGAACAGAGCATAAAAAGTGTAGCTCCAAGGACTGGAGCTACAGGACATCACTGACAACAATTTTCATTTTCCACACTTAACTGTGCACATTTATACTGCATATATTGCTGTCTTTTTCACAGCGTATTGAGGCTGAATGTTGTCGGAGGCTTCATTTAAAAGATTAAAATTGTATAACAAAAATGAAGAGGAGATAATGATGCAAGAGATGTCATGGATATGGTAGCTCTGAATTCAATCTTTCCAAAACAACAAATGGAAATTGTCACACACTGTTTAAAATAAATTTTCAATTGTCTTGTCCCCAGTCTTAAACCATATTTTATGATTAGATTCTGTGGGCACCTTTGGATTACTACATCACATTAGAGCTGTTGTTTTGATCATGCCTAACAGAATTTCTAACAAAGGATAGTGCATAGAAATTCAGCTAGTTTTAGATACAGAAGCATTTGGGTGTGTCCTGACTCTCATGAAAGTTTGTAGGGTCACGGAGTCATACAGCATGGAAACAGACCCTTCAGTCCAGCCAGTCCGTCCTGAACATATCGCCAAACTAAATTAATCCCACCTGCCTGCTCCTAGCCCTTTTACCTCCAAACCTTTCCTAATCATGTACACATCCAAATGTCTTTTAAACATTTTAACTGTACCCACATCTATCACTTCCTCTGGAAGTTCATTCCACATGCAAATCACCCTTTGTGTAAAACATTTGCCCTCATGCCTTTTTAAAACCTCTCTCTTCTCTCCTTAAAAACATGCCCCCTGCAATCCCATTAGTTAAACACCAGTTCTTTATGTACAGTATCATTTGCTATGACCAAATGCTCTATGATGGTTCCTGTAATATCGATGAATGCTGGTAGTAGTTCTGCCTCTACATCAGATGGCACTATTTCTCGAATCGTCTAAAATCTATTGAGGTGAACCATAAGACCATAAGACCATAAGACATAGGAGTGGAAGTAAGGCCATTCGGCCCATCAAGTCCACCCTGCCGTTTAAATCCTGGCTGATGGGCATTTCAACTCCACTTCCCTGCACTCTCCCCGTAGCCCTTGGTTCCTTCTGAGATCAAGAATTTGTCGATCTCTGCCTTGAAGGCATCCAACGTCCCGGCCTCCACTGCACTCTGCGGCAATGAATTCCTCAAGCCCACCGCTCTCTGGCTGAAGAAATGTTGTCTCATTTCAGTTTTAAATTTACCCCCTCTAATTTTAAGGCTGTGCCCACGGGTCCTAGTCTCCCTGCCTAACGGAAACAACCTCCTAGCGTCCACCCCAATTTAGTCCAGGGTAGAATGCAAATTTCCAATCTTGAGATAGCACTGTGTGGAGCTGAACGAACACAGAAGGCCAGGCAGCATCAGAGGAGCAGGAAATGTTTTTCTGAAGAAGGGTCCCAACCCGAAACATCAACTTACATGCTCCTTTGATGCTGCCTGGCCTGCTGTGTTCTCCAGCTCTAACTCCAGCATCTGCAGTTCTTGCTATTTCTGAAACTAATAATCTTGTTGACTGTGTGCCTGTGAACTCTTCTGTGTGGGATCTTTGTGTGATACTATCAAGGGAATATTGTCAAGGGTTTTAAAATGAATGTTGTACAACATAAGTCAAAATCATATGTGTTAGTAATGGTTATCATTGTGAAAAGAATTAAAACCACATTTACTTGATGCTGCGGAACCTATCCTTCTGGCATTGTGTGACACATACTGTAAAGCTATTACCCTTTTAAAATAACCAGTAAAGTTGGGGATGTTGACATTATCCTGAGAGGATGGGTTGGTACAATGGTTTAGATACTGTATCTTTAATTCTGACGGTTGCATGCAGCTCATAATAATAGGATGAACATCTCCTGGCCCATAGGGAATGAAAATGACTGTCTCAGCAATATCCAAATCAATTTATTGCTTTTGTACTATTGTTTTATTGTGCACTATAATACATTGTCACAGGGAGAGAAAGTAGAGAGGGAGGTCATTTCTGTCTCTCTTCTCTGAGCCCTTGAATCACAGTCATTAACATAATACTGCAAACTGAATAAATTCCTGATGAAATCTTGGGCACTAACAACTCACTCTTCATAAAGCTCCCAGTGACCACTGTCCCATTATTTGCATTGGCTTTCCAATGGTGTTCCCTGTTGGAAGCATCTCTTCTCTGACTGTTAGTGACATAGCAACACTGAATGTTGGATGCCAGGAGCAGAAAGTGAAAAATGCTTTCCTCCCCAGAGTCCTGTGCATCAGAATACAAACTACCCTTCTCAACACGCAAACATAATCTCTCATTGTTTCCATCAAGATATCACCCAGTCCTCCACATTCAAAAGTCTGTGATCACTGGAATTTACCCTGTCATCAGCAGATACCCTTTTGGTGATGAAAGCTTGTGTTGTTTTCAGATGGAAGTGTCAGGTTTGGTAAGAAAATGCCCAGAGAGTATGAAAAGGTTAAATTTCAAAAATGATTTTGCGTTGCAAGAGTTGTGGGCATGGGTATCTTGCTGTTGGAACAAACTGTGTATAATGTCTAAACTGATGATCAGTCCCTTACATTAGGAGCATTGCCCTGCCATAACATATATTCATTGATGTGACCATACTGCAGCTTTAAGAGGTGTACTTTGTCCTGTTTTTCTTTGAAGAAAGGTTTTAAGTGAGGGCTACAGAGCAGTCTACCAGAGCCACTCAAGTAAACAACTTGTGAGACTTGCATTTTGTTTTAAAGTTGAAACAAGAGAAGCAGCCTGAATGGGCGTGGTCAAGCTCCCACAGTGCCAGGATTTTTAGTTTTAGTTGTCTGCAGTTGCTGTTGTGGTCTTGCAAAAGTGATAGCTATTTTTCCCCTCTCTTGGTTATAGCCAAAAGCTGGGGGCTCTCTTCCTGCTACTGCAGATGCATACGAGACAACATCTGTTTTCTGAATTTACCTTTTGCCGAGGGATGTGTTTATGGGATGTTACCATATTGGAACAGTTAATTCGTAATAGTCACTGTATCCATTATGGGGTTATGTTTCCAATAGAGTTAAGTTATTCCAATTCTTTCTTTTGTTGTTGTATTTTAACTACAGTGAATGAATAAACGTGTTTTTCTCTAAATCTGGTAGTTTGACCAATGGAATTGTGTCTAAAACACAACACCTTATATTTACCTTTAAAATAAGAAATAGTTGGGTCTAGACTAATGTTTGAATATGTTGAAAGGGTCTGGTCCAAAACATATGCTACTTAAAGTGTGAAAATTTTGTCAGAACAAATTTTTGTAGAAGCTAGAATCTGTGTTGGAAACAAAAAACATTGGAGATCACAGTGGGTCAGCAGCATCCGTGGAGAGGGAGCAGTCTAACATCTTGAGTCTAGGTGAAGAGTCATCTAGACTCGAAATGTTAGCTTGTTTTCATTCCATGGATGTTGCCTGTCGCACTGTGATCTCCAGGAAATTTTGTTTTCAGTGAAAACTTTATCCTGACTTTGGGGAGAAGAGTGAAAAGAGAGAGGAGGTCCAGTGTCTGACCATTTCCTTTATTCCGTTGCAGACATCTTGAGGAGAACCAGATCAACGTGATCGAAAGAGGAGCCTTCCAGGATCTGAAGCAGTTAGAAAGACTGTGAGTTACTTTACACACTCTCATTGATGAACCACTATTACAATCTATTTTAAGGATTGTTTCTCTCTCCTGTCTCTGTTTTCTGAGTTGGATCAAACTTTTCAACCTCTTGTATATCATAAAGCATTAATTTCTTGCAAAGGGAAGGTGCCATCAGAAGCTGTTATGAAGTGTGAGCAAGAGACTGTAACTTAAAATGAAAATTGTCATGGCATGCTTGGACCAACAATAATCCGTCCCATTCTCTGCTACTTGTGCTCGAAATTTCATTCGCCTTGTGTTATTGACAGCATTTTCACTGTATGCTCGACAGGACAGTGGGAATCATCTCTCTTATTCTTCACTGCCTGATTATAATCGGCCCTGTGATCTGGACCCATCGATATCCACTTCACCAACACCTTCCACCCAAACCTTCAGTTCACCTGGGCCATCTCCAGCACATCCCTCACCTTCCTGGACCTCTCAGTCTCCATCTCAGGCAACCAGCTTGTAACTGATGTCCATTTCAAGCCCACCGACTCCCACAGCTACCTAGAATACACCTCCTCCCACCCACCCTCCTGCAAAAATTCCATCCCCTATTCCCAATTCCTCCGCCTCCGCCGCATCTGCTCCCACGATAAGACATTCCACTCCCGCACATCCCAGATGTCCAAGTTCTTTAAGGACCGCAACTTTCCCCCCACAGTGATCGAGAACGCCCTTGACCGCGTCTCTCGTATTTCCCGCAACACATCCCTCACACCCCGCCCCCGCCACAACCGCCCTAAGAGGATCCCCCTCGTTCTCACACACCACCCTACCAACCTCCGGATACAACGCATCATCCTCCGACACTTCCGCCATTTACAATCTGACCCCACCACCCAAGACATTTTTCCATCCCCTCCCCTGTCAGCTTTCCGGAGAGACCACTCTTTCCGTGACTCCCTTGTTCGCTCCACACTGCCCTCCAACCCCACCACACCCGGCACCTTCCCCTGCAACCGCAGGAAATGCTACACTTGTCCCCACACCTCCTCCCTCACCCCTATCCCAGGCCCCAAGATGACATTCCACATTAAGCAGAGGTTCACCTGCACATCTGCCAATGTGGTATACTGTATCCACTGTACCCGGTGTGGCTTCCTCTGCATTGGGGAAACCAAGCGGAGGCTTGGGGACCGCTTTGCAGAACACCTCCGCTCAGTTCGCAACAAACAACTGCACCTCCCAGTCGCAAACCATTTCCACACCCCCTCCCATTCTCTAGATGACATGTCCATCATGGGCCTCCTGCAGTGCCACAATGATGCCACCCGAAGGTTGCAGGAACAGCAACTCATATTCCGCCTGGGAACCCTGCAGCCATATGGTATCAATGTGGACTTCACCAGTTTCAAAATCTCCCCTTCCCCTACTGCATCCCTAAACCAGCCTAGTTCGTCCCCTCCCCCCACTGCACCACACAACCAGCCCAGCTCTTCCCCCCCACCCACTGCATCCCAAAACCAGTCCAACCTGTCTCTGCCTCCCTAACCGGTTCTTCCTCTCACCCATCCCTTCCTCCCACACCAAGCCGCACCCCCAGCTACCTACTAACCTCATCCCACCTCCTTGACCTGTCCGTCTTCCTTGGACTGACCTATCCCCTCCCTACCTCCCCACCTATACTCTCTCCACCTATCTTCTTTACTCTCCATCTTCGGTCCGCCTCCCCCTCTCTCCCTATTTATTCCAGCTCCCTCTCCCCATCCCCCTCTCTGATGAAGGGTCTAGGCCCAAAACGTCAGCTTTTGTGCTCCTGAGATGCTGCTTGACCTGCTGTGTTCATCCAGCCTCACATTTTATTATCTTGATATGATTCCTTGTCTTTTTACTCCCTTACAAAATAGCTCAGTGCTTCCATTAACCATTGTACTGATGTGCTGTTTATTCCTAGATAAGTGTGGAAATAGACTCAGTCACCTCTACTCTGCCATGCGTTGAGCTGATGTCTGCTCTTCGATAACTCCACTTTCGGGCCAGATTTCCCACAATCCCCTTCACATTTGTCTTTATTGCTTTGGAGTTCTCCTAGCCCTCACCCATACACACCCATACCAGCCAATCCCACCCTTGCTGCATTTAAAGCACCAGTGCCTCATCCAGAACCACTCTTATGGTATTCGCTAAATAGAGAACCAGTGAATCCCACTGTAACACTGGCAAGCCTCTGAAATGCTCATAAAGCCTCTAGCCATGACAAGCATATGTACTGCAGTTGAATGCATGCATTAATGTTCTCAATAGCACGTAACCTTGCCTAAATAAATACATATGCATTGAAAAATTAATTCAAGGAAATATAAACTTATTTTAATTTCATAAAACTGTAAATGCAACGTAGCTATTTGGCTCTTCACAGCTTTTTAAACACCCTCACTGAATGGGATCCATTCGTAGGTTTGAAGTTCAGCCAAGCATTCATAACGAGATGTCATTGCTCAGGTGTGCCATTACAGACTCTAAAAATGGACACATTGAAGCCTTTCAAGCAGACTGAAGAAATGGTTAGCTGGCTGTCCAATTGGCTGACGTACTTGACTGATAGGTTGGTCACCTGTATTCTTTTACACCATACCATTTAACTCTTCCCTATCTCAGCTCATCAAGTCATCCACAATTTACGTACTAATAGACTTGATGCTTCTAGTGGTTAGCCTCCTATTTTTTTTACCCTACATAAACTTGTGCTGTCTCCAAAGCTCTGTTGCTGCATGTCAACGTGCTCCAAATCTTAGTCACCTCTCACTCTGTAGCTCACTGATCTGCATTGGCCAACCATTTTAAAGCATATTTATGTTAAGATCATATCCTTACTTCAGAACTTGTCTGTTGCCTAAGCCCTCTTTAACTGTGAAGTTGCCACCATCCCTGTATGCTTTTGAGATTTATGTAGTGTTCCAATTCTGGCCTGTAGCACATTCCCAGATTTAATTACTCCACTTATTGTTCCCTGAGCTCTCGGCTTGAAATCCTCTCCTGAAACAGTTCCATCTCTTTTCCAGTCTCAAACACTTAAAGATGCTCCTTATACATCCCTATGATTATTTTTAGTCATCTGTTGCAACATCTATTTCTGTGGTCTTGGTATTTGGTATCACTGTTGTTATTGAAATTACATTGGGATGTTGGGCTACGTTAAATGCACTAAACAAATGTAAGTCAAAGTTGTTTCAAAAGTGAAAGTGAAAAGTTCACAAATTGAATGAAGCTGGGTTGCTATTCGTGCCTGAGATTGTACAGCTAATCGATTCTTGGCACGTCTTGTCCTGTGAAGCAATAAGCTCTCGCATTTCTACCTGGATGTGAGCCACATCTTTCACAAACGGAGTTTTGATACCCAGTCTCTCGAACAGTGACCATATCCCAATGCCAAAACAGCCAGTAGAGGGGAAAGAGAAAATTTGACAGTTAGAATTGTTACACTGCAATTACTCTGCAATGATAATAAGCACTGCAGTGGCTTGTTTTTGCTGGAATACAAAACCTTTGCCTGCTTAAAATACTTCCATGTCTATTCTTCTAACCAAAACCAAACAAGCTGGAGTGTCCATTGTAATTAGAGCACACATTAGATGAAGACCTCACACAAGTTTTATTGGGAACAGCTTGATCATGTTGCTTTGTCAAGAGTTGCGTATCCCCAGTCTGCGATAAAATCGAACGAACCATATGTCTGTCATAGCAGAGCTCTGTCGTAATTGGGACCTGTACTGATGACAAGCAGAACAGTCCTTCTTTTATCACCATCTCTTATGAGTTACTAAGGGTTGTCAGATAAATAAATGGTGCATATTTCGCACACGTAATCATAGAGCTGTGTAGCATGGAAGCAGACCCTTCGGTCCAGCTTGCCCATGCTGACCAGATATCCCACATTAATCTAGTCCCATTTGCCAGCATTTGTCCCTTATCCCTCTCAATCCTTCCTGCTCATGTGCCCATCGAGATGCCTTTTAAGTGTTGGAATTGTACCAGCCTCCACCGCTTCCTGTGACAACTTATTCCATACACACACACGACTCGCTGCTTGAAAAAGTTGCACTTTACATGAGCAATATTGGATTGTGGTGAGGGATGCTGATGTTGGATGGTGGAACAATGATATGTCTTATATCTCCCACCACTCCAAGATCTTCCAACCATTCTCTTTAGTAGATGCACTGTTATGATCTGGCATTGGTAATAGTAGACATTCATATGGGAGGGTCACCCAACCCAAAACATGTTTTCTCCTTCACAGATTCTGCCAGACCTGCTGAGCTTTTCCAGCAACTTTGTTTTTGATTCTTACACTGTAGTTTACAATGGCAATAAAGGCAAAATAATGTACAGCACATAGAGTACAGAAACTGAGCATTCCGACCAATAGGTCCATGCTAGTATTTACATTTCCAACAAATCTTTACCTACTTCCTCCACCACAGACCACATTTGCTTCTGTTATTTTCTGTCTCATATGTTTGTGTCAGCAGATCCTGCTTCTGCTGACTGGAGGAGATATTTTTATCAAACTGTTCAGATGTGCTATTGCACACCTTTAGAGCGAGTGGGAGTTGAGCCTCATCCTTTTGGCTCCGAGGTGTGCATGCTACAACTGTGCCACCTGAACCCCTCACTGGCTGGCGTATCATGAGCAGAAGATGCAGATTTAAAGTATTTTGCAAAGAAACCATAAGTAACAAGAGAAAACGATAATTTCACACAGTGAGCTGTTATGATTCGATGTCTGCTACCTGAGATGGGGTGGAAGGAGGATCAACTATCTTTCAGAACAAATTGGGTAAATATTCGAAGCCAAAACATTGCAGGATTACAATAAAAAATGTCATGGAGTAGGGCTAATTGGTAATAGACTTCTCAAAGAGCCAGTATTGGTATGATGGACTGATTGGTCTCCTGTTTCGCTCTCTGATTCTATGATTCTTTCTCTCGTTGGTAAAATGACCTCCTCCCGTGGCATATGATTGCATGGTTGGAGTTTTTGGAAGTATTCCTTCTCAAAATTGATCACATTTTTCCAAGCTTGGTCCTAAGCCTGACAGCCTTGTGAAGATTTCCTGATTATTTCAAGAATACTGCCGTCAGTTCTGGTCTCTTTGCTCTAGGAATGATGTTGTGAAACTTGAGAGGGTTCAGAAAAGATTTACAAGGATGTTGCCAGGGTTGGAGGGTTTGAGCTACAGGGAGAGGCTGAATAGGCTGGGGCTATTTTCCCTGGAGCGTCAGAGGCTGAGGGGGGGAGATGTGCCCTAATAGAAGGTGAGAAAATCATGAGGGGCATGGATAGGGTGAACAGCCAAGGTCCTTCCCCCAGGGTATGGGAGTTCTAAACTAGGGAGCATAGGTTTAAGGTGAGAGGGGAAGGTTTTAAAAGGGACCTAAGGGCAACTTTTTCACGCAGAGGGTGGTGCGTGTATGGAATGAGCTGCCAGAGGAAGTGGTGGAGGCTGGTACAATTACAATATTTAAAAGGCATCTGGATGGGTGTATGAACAGGAAAGGGTTAGAGCTAAATGCTGGCAAATGGGACTAGATTAATTTAGGCTATTTGGTTGTCATGGACGAGTTGGACCGAAGGGTCTGTTCCCATTGTTGTACATCTCTGTAATTCTAATGAGTTAACATATTTGGAAGGGGTTGAGTGAGCAGGTTTACAATCTTAATAAATAATGTTGCCTGTGTCTCCCAATGCTACTGACCAAAATTAAATGTCAGACCACAGAGAGCTGGTAGGAGATTATGTGGCAATAATTCAGTGTTACAGCAGAATCACTCCCAGCTATTTTGTTATCAGTTCTAATATACAATGTCTATTTAACAGGGGAGCCTCAATTATCTACCATAATGGAACAGATCTCCTCTTGATAGATCATGCAAATTGGCAGATAACTGAATCCCCTATACATAGGCTGGCATAGTGAGTTAATTGTAATTTCTGACTTCTATTCCGACTCCTTAATTGTGTTCGCCTTACCATTTTCTATTTTAGAAATTCTTGAAAAGCAAAAGTACGAGCAATCTAAGTTACCTCGGTCTTCCAGACCTCAGTGTTGAATTCCCATCGGTCATTTAATTTAACACCAGATATCAGGGGTGCAGGGTTAATAAGTTGGATCAGGTACTGGACATTCAAGTAACAGCTTTGTATCCCATGGGATCAATAACCCAGAGCCTGTGAAAATCAATTCAAAACTAAGCTTGCACTTTGACTGTCCTAGCAACTCGCTCTGAAACCCTTACAGATAATTGAAAATGTAGATAATAGTAGTGCGGATGATTGAGGCTTCTCTGCACTTAATTCTCTAATATTCACAATTACATTGCGCTGCTTTCCTTCCTTCTATGTGACAGGCATTGTAAGGTAAGGATAATAAATGTTAATATTAACAGGGAAATTAATTGTGTATAATAAATTCCACAAGCACTGGATACACATAGGGAATACAGATGGCAAGCAACACAAACATTCTGTCAATAGCGTCAAGATTATCATCAAAATTATGTTGTTAAATGCTGCATAATGCACACAATGTATTATAATTGATACATGTTAATTTACTATGGACACATAATCTATGCTACACAGCCGCGTTTGAACATACAATGCACATGCCACAGTATATCCCAGCCTACGGCTCCCAGATTTAAACTGAATTATTGGAGTGTGCATTGCAAACAGTATGAATTTACTAAATATCTGTAAAGTTACCGCAGCTGTTTAAACTATTTTTCATTTATTTATTTACTTAATATTCATGTTATTCAAAATAATGTAGTCAGTTAGCATTGGATGACCCTCAATGTTGTGGGGGGGGGGGGGGTGGTGCAGTGGCTGGTGGGAGGAGAGACAGTGTGGCTCAGTGGTTAGCATCGCTGCCTCACAGCTCCATGGACCAGGCTTCAACTCCACCCTCAGGCAACTGTCTGTGTGGGATTTTCATGTTCTCTCTGTGTCTGTGCAGGTTTCCTCGCACAGGCCAAAGAGCTGCAGGTTCGGCAGACTGCGTGTGCTAAGTTGCCCGTAGTATTCAGGGATGTGAAGGCTTGGTGGATTAGCCCTGGGGAAATCTAGAGCCGTAGGGATAGAGGAGATCTGGCTGGGACTCCCTTCAAAGGGTCAGTGTAAAGTCAAGAGCCAATTGGTTTACTTTCACACTGCCAGGATTCTATGTGATATTATTTGCTATAATTAGTTTTTGTTTCTTTAGAAGGACAGATGAACTTTCACATAGATTTAGCTTTAGAATAATTGATTCGGTATTCTGAAGTATAGTTTATCTGGACTTTATACTGGGCTGTGGCTGAACGCTCAGAGCATAGCTCATTGTAGCTTATAGAACCCAGCTGATTTTCACTTCATTGGATGAAAAACTAACATATTGGGCGAGTGATCAAGTGGACATTTGTCCACGCCCTTCAAATCAGTATGAGCTACTTGATGGGAGGTACATTCTTGCTAGGTATAACAACCTTGCTCCTAATGCATTTCCATCTCTCTCCAAATGTTATAACACTGACGTCACACTCCAAATTGCCACAGTTTGCTACAGATGCAAGAACAATTAAAAAAAAACTTTGTAGCTTTTTATCTTGGAGCCTACAGTTTACAGTGCATACAATTAGCCTTTTAGCAATTCCAATAATTTACAAGCGATACAATTGTCTGAAATTATTTATCTAAACCACATATCCACACATAAAACTCAACAGTGGCATTAAGAGCAGGTGCTAAATGAATGTCCTAAACAATCATGATGTTCTATACCAATATATACCATAAACCTCAGACCAATCATAGAACCCCTACAGTTCGGCCCAACAAGCCCACGCCAGCATCCCCCCCAGACCTATCCCCCTATAACCCACCTAAGCTACACATCTCTGAACACTGCAGGCAATTTAGCAAAGCCAACCCACTGAGCCTGCACATCTTTTGAGTGGGGGAGGAAACCAGAGCAAACCCACACAGGAACAGGGAGAATGTGCAAACTCCACACAGATAGTCACCCGAGGGCAGAATTGAACCTTGGTCCCTGGTGCTGTGAGGCAGCAATGCTAGCCACTGAGCCACCGGGCCCCCAGTCATGAGTAGCATCATAACAGCAACAGTTATGCAGAAAAGGTAGGAGCTCCTTTCAGCTCTCGAGCCTATTCAGTCCTTCACGAAGATCATCGCCTCCCTATGTATGGGTGTGTGTGAGTGTGTGTATACATATGTTATCTGCACCTTGTATATCCATTGCACACCCTCCTGATTGACTGAAATATCATATTCATAAAACAATAATTGTAATAATGAGAATGTGATCAGTAATCATCATTTGTTATAAAAAGAGTGAAAAGGTATTTACCTAAACTGAAAATGATTCAACAGCTAAGGCATATGAGAGCAGCAAGGCTTAAAAGGAACTTTGCAGAAGCTTAGAGAGTAGGAGCTGCAGTAGATCCTCTGGGTCTTTGAGCCTTCTTCAACAATTCAATGTGATCCTACCTGATCATACAACTCGCTAGACAACAAAATGTGAGGCTGGATGAACACAGCAGGCCAAGCAGCATCTCAGGAGCACAAAAGCTGACGTTTCGGGCCTAGACCCTTCATCAGAGATGAAGGGTCTAGGCCCGAAACGTCAGCTTTTGTGCTCCTGAGAAGCTGCTTGGCCTGCTGTGTTCATCCAGCCTCACATTTTGTTGTCTTGGATTCTCCAGCATCTGCAGTTCCCATTATCTCTCATACAACTCGCTATCCTGTTCCTGCTTTCTCTCTTTGATCCTGTGTGCCATAAGAATTTTATCTAGTTCCTTCTGGAAAGCATTCAGTGTTTTCTCTTCAACTGCTTTCTGTGGCTGGGAATTCCACAGGCTCTCCATTCTCTAGATGAAGAAATTTCTTCTCATCTCAGTCCTAAATGGCTTAAGTTATGCGCTTAGATTGTGTTCTAGACTCCTTGATCATCAGGAAAATCATGGTTTTCACCCTATCTAATCCTGATAGAATTTTACAGGTTTTTGAGAGATCCTTCTCCTCATTTCATCCTTCTAAACTCCAGTGCATCTAGCCCAAACCGATCCTGGCAGTGGTGCACTTCATGGTAGCTAGCTCAGGTTATTGTAAAGACTTTATAGTGCAGCAGGCACTAAGAAACCTAGTCCTTCTCTCCCTTTTTCACTGATTAAGTTTGACGCCCCCACCCCCACCATGAAGCTGGTTAGCCTACTTTGAAACTGCGCTGGAAACTTACAAAGTGCATATTTCTCACAGAACTGCTCTGAGGTTCTGTTTATTTAATGATGCTCACACTCTCTCTGTCTGTCTTCACGGGTTTGAAGTCGCATCCAGTCTACCTCGTGCGCTCATTCAGTCGGCACATTGTTTACAAGAAGCTTTGAGCAGATTGGCCTGGAAGTGCAAGCTGTCAACGTGGACCCTCTGTTATGCTGCAAGGAGCCATCTGGGGTGACAGAACTGCCTGGCTGTGTTAAATAGTGAATTAGTTAAGCGGCAACATGGCGCCTATGCTTGGAACGTTGTTCACAGGCTTAAGAGCTGCTCAAGAGTGAAAAGAGCTTTCTTGCAGTTGTGTGTTGGTCATTAAAAGTGTTCAAAATCTTGCCTCATTTCGGGGAACAACACACAGACTTATTTAAATTAAACCCATTTATTGTTGGCCCACCCCTGCCACACGCTAAATATTAAAATGAAAAGACCAAATCCTGATTCTCAATGGGGTAGCTCAGGGCATGATGGACAGTGTCTCTGGATTTGGGATTAATCTCTCTGGTTCCAGTACCTCGACTGGAGAGCATTTCTGTTTTGTTTATTTTACTTGATTTTCTTTTAAAGCATGAATTAATTTTTGAAGAAACATAAAGTGGGATTTTTCTTCCTTGGCAGCATGGACTGAATCTCTGTGTCAGAATGTTAGTCATTGGTGGGGGGGACGGTGATCATGAGAGATGTTGATCGGAGAGACATCTTGAGATCACCAAGATCTCTGAGAGTCCGTGGGACGAAGGCTAATGTGAGCAATGTCGAGTTTTCCTACAATCCTGACTCCCAGAAGAATCTATTCCAGCCCATAATGTCAAAAGCTGTTTGAAAAACCTACCTCAATGTGTTCACTTCCCCCTTCAGTTCTCTCACAGGCTTGCAAACATTTCCTTTCCCCCATTTCATTGCAGTTGGGCAGCTTGGTGGTCAGTGCTGCAGCCTCACAGCACAAGGGGCCCAGGTTCGATTCCAGCTTCAGGCGACTGTCTGTGTGGGGTTTTGCGCATTCTCCCCATGTCTGTGCGGCTTTTCTCCGGGTGCTCTGCTTTCCTCCCGTAGTCCAAAGATGTGTAGATTGGCTGTGCTAAATTGCTGTTAGTGTACAGGGACATGTAAATTGGGTGGATTAACCATTAGAAATACACGATTACAGGGATCAGTCTGGGGAGGGTGGGATGCTGTTCAGAGGGTTGGTGTGCATTCGATGGGCTGAATGGCTTGCTTCCACACTGTAGGGATCTTATGAAGTCTATTAACCTTGATTCAGGACAATTCCTCCAATGGTGATTTGCTATTTCTCCTTTTGATTTTTGGATTACTCTCTGTTTCTGCGCCTCCAACTCCAAGCTGGTATAATTTCCAGACTTCCCTTTCTGCCTCATTTATGTTTATGCCATTGGGTGCGGCTTTTGATGTCTTTTTTCTCACTGAGAAATACAGGTGAGAGGTTTGTGAATTGAAATCAAACATACATTGATGTGCGCACACTTACCAATGTGCTCTGAAAACCTAATTCATATGTTTTCGAACACAATTCTGATTTTAGGAATCGGAGGCTTTACTGTCGATAAAAGCTGCTGGCTGGTTTGAGAGCACAGTTCTGATTTTAGTACGATGCAAACAAGCTTGAAGTTAATTAGCTTTAAAAGTGAACCTATGTTTATCTTCCAGGGTCACAGAGAGAGTTGTAAAAGCTTCTTCAACGAATGACCCATCTTTGAAGCTTTGTAGAGACATCTACAGTTATTGCAGCCAGAGATTTAAATAATGCATGTGGTTTTGTGATGAAAGAAGCTTCGCAACTATGGTTTTATTTCTTCCTTTAGAGGGCTTAGAGAGTCTGGAGAAAGGGTAATCACATCCATTAATGAGATAAATCATCGTGTGTTTTGCAAAATCAAAGTTAGTTGGTGAGGGTGTTTGGAATTTATGAGACCTGCAAAAGCAGAGGTATGATAGATGGGAAGACGTTTTGATTTTGTGAATGAGATTTGAAACACAGGGATAAAGTCAATGGAACATCGCTGATAGGCCAAGACTCAGGCTAGCCATCGGTGAGTTTTCGATTTGTAACAGGTGTGCACGCCCTGACTACTCAGTGCTGGCATGGTGGCTCAGCGGTCAGCAATGCTGTCCCCCAGTACTAGGAACCTGAGTTCAATTCTGCCATTGGGTGTCTGTCTCTGTGGAGTTTGCACGTTTTCCCTGTATCTGTGTAGCTTTCCTCTGGGTGCTCCGGTTTCCTCCCAGAGTCCAAAAGTGTGTGGGTTAGGTGGATAGGCTATGCTAAATTGCCTCACAGTGTCCAGGGATCTGCAGGTCAGGTGGATTAACCATGGGAAATGCAGGGTTACTGGGAAAGGGTGGGGGGTGGTGCCTAGATGAGATGCTGTTTGGAGGGTTGGTGCAGCCTCGATGGGCTGAATGGCCTGCATCCACACGACATTAAACTTTTCACAATTACTAGTCAAGGTAAAGTCAGCGATGCATACAAACCACCTATCCCATGACTGTTTGAATATTTGCAGGCAGCAGAAAACTTTGCACGTAGAATCGATAGACTTCCTACCATGCGGAAACAGGCCGTTTGCCCCAACCAGTTATCTCTGATCCTCTGAAGAGCATCCCACCCAGGCCCACATCCTATCCCTGCATTTCCCATGGCTAAGACACCTAACCTACACATCCCTGGAGACACTGAGGCAATTTAGCACGGCCAATCCATCCTAACCTGCACGTGGCTGGACTGTGGGGGGAAACTGGAGCACCCGGAGGAAACCCACGCAGACACGGGGAGAATGTGCAAACGCCACACAGACAGTTATGTCTCAGGTCAGCAGTCTTGTGTTTTGTGGCATGGGGACACATGCAGTGTCAGGATCGTCAAGGGTCGGTCAGTCGCGGGGGGGTGGGGGGGAAGAGGAGAGTGAGGTGTAGGGTTGGGGGCTTAAAAGAGTAACAGGCAAAGAGCCTGGAGTCCTGGGAGTTGGGTGGGGCCAACAATTATTTTAGGAAAACAATGGACCTTAAACATGGTGCCCATGCTATTGAGGGATGCTGGCTGACTTAATACACAGAGGGCTTTTGAAGTGACCTGCTCTTGCTCGCTGTGCACCTTCTCTGCACCCATAACATAGTATTCCTCGCTCTGTTCTATCACACTAATGCGCTTTGTATGATGTGTCTGTACTGCGAGCAGAACAAAAAAAAAACTTTTCACTGTACCTAGGTACACGTGACAATAATAAAGCAAATCAAAATAAAAATTTAATTCCTGCTGAGCCCGATCTCATCCTTTGCATGGAATGGAGGGAAAACCAAAATTCAGCCTTGTTCCAGTTCCCTCCCTAAGGGCATTATGGGTCCACCCAAAGCACATGGACTGCAGCGGTTCAAGAAAGCAGCTCATCCCCGCCTCCTCAAGGGGCAACTAGGGACGGGCAATAAATGTTGGCCAGCCAGCGATTCCCACAACCCAAAGGTGATTGATAAGGAATGGTAAGGATTTAATATTTGCTGTGGAGTGCCAGAAAGGCTGAGCAATCTGACCCATGGGTTAGCAGCTTTGTCATGTCTGGAGAGCCTGGGCATGTATTCACTGAAGTTTAGAAAAATGAGAGGTGGACTCATTAAAATGTACGCAGTTTTGACAGAGCTGGGCTAACTGGGTGCAGAGATGATGCTTCCTCAGCCCGAACATGTGATCCCAATCTCAGCATACTTTGTGCATTTCAGTCTGAGCTGAGGAGAAATGAGAGGTGGGTGAACCGGAAGAAATAGGTAGCTTTCTGGGAGGCACAGCAGTCAAGGGGGCATGGAGTGAGGGAGTGGAAGTATGGCATGACAGAGAGCTTCAGCCCATTAATCATGTGAAATGGAGGAACAAGGTCAGTTCCCTGCCCTTTTAGAGGAAGGATATTATTCAATTGGAAAGGACACAGAAAAGGATTACCAGGATGTTACCGGGCCTGAAGGGTTTGAGTGTTAAGGAGAGGCTGGAGAGGTTGGGATTTCCAATCCCTGGAGTATAGGAGGCTGAGGAATCACCTTATGGAGGCTTATAAAATCACGAGGAGCATGGATAAGGTGAATAGCCGAGGGGAGGGGAGTTCAAAACCGGAGGGCATAGGGTTAAGGTGAGAGGAGAAAGATTTAAAAGGGACCTTGAGGGGCAAGTTTTTCACACAGAAGGTGGTGTGTGTATGGAATGAGTTTCCAGAGGAAGTGTTGGAGGCTGGTACAATTACACCATTTATAAGGTAACAAGCTGTAGAGCTGGATGAACACCGCAGGCCAAGCAGCACCAGAGGAGCAGGAAAGCTGACGTTTCAGGTCTGGACCCTTCTTCAGACCCTTCTTTTGAAGAAAGGTCCAGACCCAAAATGTTAGCTTTCCTGCTCCTCTGATGCTGCTTGGCCTGCGGTGTTCATCCAGCTCTACACCTTGTTATCTCAAATTCTCCAGCATTTGCAGATCCTACTCCATCTCAACATTTATAAGGCATCTGGATAGGAATGGTTTAGAGTGATATGGGACTAGTCTAGTTTGGGAAACTTTGTCGGCATGATGAGTTGGGCCGAAGGGTCTGTTTTCGTGCTGTATGATTCGAAGTGCTGAGACACATGCAACAGGGGTCCGGCAGCATCAGCAGAGAGAGGATCAGAGTTTGACAATGATTCACAGTGGACTTGTATTATTGACTCTTGTTTCTTAGATACTGCGAGTCCACCTGAGTATTTCCAGAAGTTTTTATTTCTGTATCACCAAGCACTGTTCACTTTGAGATGGTCCAGAGCAAGATGCACTTGGAATAAAAAATAATTTGTGAAGGAAGGTTAAGGAGGTTAGATCTGCTTTCTTTGAGAGAAGAAAAGGACTTAGATGTGATCTAAGATTTTTAAAAGATTTGATAAACTGATCCAGGCTCTGTCAATAATAAACTTTTTCGCTGTGAGAATGATGTACAATACACAAAACAGAGTCCGAATGTTTACTTGGAAAATTGTCAATGCTGATGGGAGACAATTTCCAAGAGACATCAGTAAACTTTGTTTGGTATCAATCCAATTACCAAAGGTAATTTATATGTTAATTCTCTGATCAACCATGCAAATGAAGTTATAATTTCCATTCATGATTAAGTGAACGAGCCAGTCCCCAGGAATATGTGAGAAGGATGGCAAAAATTTGAATCCATTATCATCTTGTCAAGGCATGAGGGTCAGCTCTATAATGCAGAAATCCGCAATTCAGGATCTGCAGTCATCTTAATGCTCAACGTAACCAAAATGAACATGATGAAGAGTAATTTACCATCAAAGTCTTCCAAAGAATTTGTCAAGAAAATTAGCAATTAATTTAGAAAAATGATGAGTTTACAGATTTGCAAAAAACATATTTAAAACTGTGGATTTTTACTAGAATTCTTAAAAAGATGATAGAAGATGCTGGAAATATTCAGTCAGGCCTGGGTAGTATATGTGGAGAGGAGAAAGGGCTGAATGTTACACTTTTTATTTGGTTAAGTCAAGTTTTGTGGGGCACTTTTTGCCTGAAGATCAAGCGAATGTGCACCAGGACAAGAGTGATCCAGTGCAGAGCTGCTGCCCTGCACAGTTCCTGACGGTTACCACCAATGTGGTACACAGGGGGAAATTGGTGTGCTCTGTGGGCATTGTTTGGGATGTCCTGTTGGAAGAAGTGGAACACAGGCAATACTTGCTCTTGTCTCAGTCGATGCCACACCAGCAGATCTCGCCAAGCCTAATTTCAGGATGCCATCTGAATTGACACCTCTAGGAATGCCACGTGCAGTATGAGAAAGGCCAATTTTCTTCCCCACTCTGCCAGTGTCAGTTCCGATACCTCACACTCACTGTATCTCCAGCTGCTGTGCCCATCTCCCACCGAGGCTCGCGCGACTGCCACACTCGGTATTCCTGCAACATTTCCCCTTGCCTGCCGTTACCCACCCTAGCCCCGACACCACTAACCCTGCGTGCCCTCTGCGCTGCCAACACACTTTACGCTGGTGACCTCCCTGCCTGCACCAACAGGAATATCTGTGCCATCCACTTTCGGTTCTAAGATGCCGTCCCACTCTCTGTCTCTCTTCCCAGGAGCAAAGCAGCCCATACCAGATTAGGAAGGATCAAGAGAGGTGTGTGTCTTAATCAGCTTATTGAAGGAGGGTGCGGATTCTGACTACCCTGACCCTGGTATTGGAGGTTGGCATTGACTCACTGTGCTTGAGAGAAGGCTGTTTACTGCTTGACTGGACTGAGTCCTTGTGACAACATGGGCAAACTTCCTGGCTTTGTGTCTGTGCTTAATGGCTGGATAAGGCAGTGATAAGATACAACAGAGCCTGGTAACTCTGGACGAGGGGGCAAATTTTGAAAAGGCAAGGCAAGGCAGGGATGCTATGAGCATGCAGGTAGGCTCAGAGACAATGAGCGCTATGACAGCATGGGAAGAGCCCACAGATGAGGCCTGGTTCAGTCCATGAGCTGCTTCTGTGGCCCTGCTCTAGTGGCACATTACGGTAACAGTTGCCAGGGCAGCCCGAGGTGTCCTGAGGCGCAGAAGGCTCCTGGAGGTGGATTGGAGATGTGCCATGGAGGCTGGCACATGTCAGATGCCAGTGCCCATGGATGTGGGCTGTGTAAGGCTGGTGCCCATGGGGTGCGCCCTGAAATGTTGGCGTTCAAAATGGATGTTTTCTGGAGCAAGTGGCGAGCTGAAACCGCCAAAATAAAAACCTCCCGGGTTTCCATTTTTCCAATGGTGATGTGGTGTGGGCTGGATTGGTAAGGCAACAGCCAGTATATTAGCCTGTTGGGTTGCGTTACAGTCAAGGATGAGTGTCAGTTGGGAGGCATTGCCACCTGGTGAGAACGTCACCACACTACTTGGGAAAACCGTGAAAGATGCGTCGACATGACCTCATCAAGATAGCCCTCACCGAGCATCTTGCCCGATTCTACCACAAAACTCGCCAAAGCTCACATCACTCAGATTCTGGGTGAAATTAATGTTCTTGAGTCAAAAACCTTTCATCAGATTTTGCACCACGCTGCTAATTTGTGAGTTTAACTTGTCAGAGCAGATCATGACTACTGCTTTGCTTAATCCACTGAAACTTTGATGCAGCTCATTCAGCACGTTGCATTCTGTTGTTAGTACAACTTTATGCGATGGGACAATGTCAGACTCCTCACTGAACAATTTAACAGCATGCACACTGAAAGGCTGCGGGGCAATGGTCCTACACACTCTGTCCTGCAGAGATGTGCCTTGCCATGCGCACACTCCGTCACTGGAGCTATCTTTTGAAGCTTCTGAAATGAGCTGGCAGAACCTGGGCAGGCATGCCATGCACAGGGCAACAAACAAGACTGTTACATCAGGTGGTATGTGTGTGTGTGGCGTTGTGGCCAGAACGCTGGACATTCACTGACCAGAGTGCACCTTCTATGAAGAGGTGAGCTCCTCTGACTACCAAAGCAAGTCCAATGTACAACATTTTTATATTGATATCACATCATTGGGAAGCTCCCTCAGGAATGTTGCACCTGCCACATCGATTTTTGGCTTGGTTTATCAATGGCAAAAATTAATTCCTGAACCAGGAGCTTTGCTGATAGAATCCCTACAGGGCAGAGAGAGATCATTGGCCCATTGAGTCTGCAACGACCATCCAAAGATCATCCCATCCAGATCCACTCCATCCCTATAATCCTGCATTTCACATGGCTAATCCACCTAGGCTGCACACTAAAGGCCAACTTAGCATGGCCAGTCCACCTAACCTACACGTCCTTGGATTGTGGGAGGAGACCAGAGCCCCCAAAGGAAACCCACGCGGACACAAAGATAACAAGCAGACAGCCACCCGAGGCCAGAATCGAACCCGTGACCCTGGCACTGTGATTCAGCAGTGCTAATCACTGAGCCGCCCTAAACTGGCTTGTTCAAATCTCAATTGTCCATAGAATCCTATTCTAGTTGCAGCAGAACATTTGGTTGCAGATTGTCCTCCGCACACACCTGCACCCTGGGTTGCAGACTTGTTCATCTTCCACTCAAAGGAGAAACAAGACCACAGTTCAAAATGTATGATTAATTTAAGGCTCTTGAGTAGATTTGTAGCTCGGGTTGTGGATGTTGAGGTTGGTTGTCTCGCTGAGCTGGTTCATTGTTCCACAGAAAATGCTGTTCCTCTTTTCAAGAAAGGGAATACGGAAATCCCTGGAAATTATAGATCAGTCAGTCTTACGTCTGTGGTCAGCAAGGTTTGGGAAAGAATTCTGAGGAATAGGATATATGACTATTTGGAAAAGCATAGCGTGATTAAAGGGAGTCAGCATGGCTTTGTGAGGGGCAGGCCATGCCTTACAAATCTTTTTGAGTTCTTTGAGGAAGTCACGAGACAGGTTGACGAGGGTCGAGCAGTGGATATGGTGTACATGGACTTCAGCAAGGCATTTGATAAGGTTCCCCATGGCAGGCTCATTCATAAAGTCAGGAGGTATGGGATACAGGGTGATTTGGCTGTCTGGATTCAGAATTGGTTGGCTGACAGGAGGCAGAGAGTGGTTGTAGATGGTAAGTATTCTGCCTGGAGGTCAGTGCTGAGTGGTGTCCCGCAGGGCTCTGTTCTTGGGCCTCTGCTCTTTGTATTTTTTATAAATGACTTGGATGAGGAGGTTGAGGGGTGGGTTAGTATGTCTGCTGATGACACAAAGCTTGGAGGTGCCGTTTATAGTATCGAGGGCTATTGCAGGCTTCAGCGAGACATTGACAGAATGCAGAGCTGGGCTGAGAAATGGCAGATGGAGTTCAACCTGGATAAATGCGAAGTGATGCATTTTGGAAGGTCGAACTTAAATGCTGAATATAGGATTAAAGTCAGGATTCTCAGTAGTGTGGAGGAACAGCGGGATCTTGGTGTTCAAGTGCATAGCTCCCTCAAAGTTGCCACCCAGGTGGATAAGGTTGTTACGAAAGCATATGGTTTTTTGGCTTTCATTAACAGGGGGATCGAGTTTAAGAGCCGCGAGGTTATGCTGCAGCTCTACAAAACCCTAGTAAGACCATACTTGGAATATTGTGTCCAGTTCTGGTCACCCTATTATAGGAAAGATGTGGAGGCTTTGGAGCGGGTGCAAAGGAGGTTTACCAGGATGCTGCCTGGACTGGAGGGCTTGTCTTACGAGGAGAGGTTGACTGAGCTCGGACTTTTCTGTCTGGAGAGAAGGAGGAAGAGAGGTGACCTGATCGAGGTGTACAAGGTAATGAGATGCATGGATAGAGTCGATAGCCAGAGATTTTTCCCCAGGGCAGGATTGACTGCCACGAGGGGTCATAGTTTTAAGGTATTAGGAGGCAGGTATAAAGGAGACGTCAGAGGGAGGCTCTTCACCGAGAGGGTTGTGAGTGCATGGAATAGTTTGCCAGTGGTAGTCGTGGAAGCAGAGTCATTAGTGATATTTAAGCGACTGCTGGACATACACATGGACAGCAGTGAATTGAGGAGAATGTAGGTTAGGTTATTTTATTTTTGGATTAGGATTATTCCACGGCACAACATTGTGGGCCGAAGGGCCTGTATTGTGCTGTACTTTTCAATGTTCTACGTTCTATGTTCTATATTTCATTACCCTGCTGGGTAACATCATCAGTGCAACCTCCAATGAAGCGTTGGTGCGTTTTCCACCTGGTTTTTAAACTCTCGGATCCGTTGGATTTGATTACCTCATTTCCAGTTTTCCTTCGCAGTATATATGGTGTGTACATACAGGGTCTAGCTCTAAGTGTTTGTTGATGACCTTCTTAGTGGAGAACCAGGCCTCCAAAACTTCCCATGCTTGTCTCTGTTGGGCCTGTCCCAAGGATCCTGGTGTTGTCCCAGTCGAATTGGTGGTTCTCCTTATCCATGTGAATGGAGATGAGTGAGCACTGGTTGTCCCTTTCTGTTGCTGGCTGGTGTTCATGTATTCTTACGGCCAGTTTCCTTCCTGTCTGTCCAATGGAATGTTTCTTTCTGTCTTTGCATGGGACCTTGAATGTCACGCTGGTTCTGTCCACAGTGGGTCAGGGGTCTATGGCTCAGGTAAGCAGGTTAACGTGGGTCTGTGTGCTAGTCTGATGCCCAGTCGTGGTAGGAGCCTAATGATCAGTTCGGATATGTTCTTGATGTATTGTTGCATGATAAGTATGTTCGGGCGTACTGTATCTTTCTGTTGTTTGTATGATAGGCATCATTGGACCCAATTGTTCGGGTATCTGTTGTCCTGAAATACTTGGTAAAAACTCTTCTTCTTTCTGGCATGGTTCCAGGTTGCTACAGTGTGTTGTCGCTCATTTAAATAGTGTATTCCCGCAACTTAGTTTTGGATGTTGGGGTGGTCACTGTTGAAATTCAGCACTTGGTCAGTGTGTGTGGCCTTTCTGTGTCCCTTTGCCAGGAATTCCCAGTTGGCCTTGTGTTCTACCATAATGTCCATGATGTTTGCTCTTTTCCGCTTCCCTGGTGAATTTGATCGTGTTGAGAGTGGTTTAGTTTTTAGGTAGTCTGCTTTGTTGATTTATCTGTTTAGTGTGTAGACAATTTCGTTACCCAGTTGCAGTGTGGGGGTCTATTTACACTTGTGGGTATGTGTTTGTGCATCTGTGCTTCAGTGAGGTAGCCCTGTTTGTTTAGTATTACTGTCATATACCCTCTGTCTGCTGGTAGTAATGTTTCCGTCTTTTTTCAGTCCTTCCAGGGCCTTTCTCTCTGATGTGTTGAGAGTGTCAAGTTCACACATTCTGGTCAGTGTTGGGACCACTGCCTGTCTTATGGCTTTGTGTGTTTCCTCATTGACGCTGTTGGTCTTCAGTGTGGCTCGAAATTCTGTCCTGTTCACATCTCTATGGTTGGAGTTGAGTCTGTGAATTAGAGCACCTTTCCCTGTGTCTATCAGTTTCCTGTCTGAAAGGTTCCTGTGTCTGACCTGTGGTTGTCCTTTTGATGGGTTAGTTTGGCTAGTTTTTCTGTCTTTTCTTGGTTCTTGTTATCTGTTGGTTGACCTTAATGGCTCATTCTAAGTCTGTTGTCCAGTCTGGGTTGGTAGCATCTAGGAATAGGGATTTTTGGCACGTAATTTCTCTGTCATATCTGTTGAGCTAGTTGTGTGCTTTGTTGATCATTACCTTCACCATCCTGCAGCCATTGTGTTATGCAGTCCTCTGAGCTTGTGGGTCGTTGATGGGGGTTTGTATCTCACACTGAGCAGTAATACCTGGTTCCTGAGTCATCCATGTAGGAAGTCGAGTTGTTCGCGGGTAGCACTCTGTCATTTGGTTTGGCTCTCCCATTTCCAGGCCATGTTGAGCGTACTTCGCCTGTAAGTCTCTGAAGTTCTCGGGTAGATCTGTAGCTCGGGTTGTGGATGCTGTGATTGGTTGTCTCGCTGAGCTGGTTCATTGGTTCGCAGACGTTTTTATTACCCTGCTGGGTAACATCATCAATGCAGCCTCCGACGAAGTTGCGTTTTCCCGCCTGGTATTTAAACCCTGGGGTCCGTTGGATTTGATTGCCTCATTTCCGACTTTCCTTTGCAGTGGTGTATATATAAGGCCTAGTTCTATGTGTTTATTGATGGCCTTCTTTGTGGAGAACCAGGCTTCTAGGAATTCCGGTGCTTTTCTCTAGCCTGTCCTAGGATTCTGGTGTTATCCCAATCGAATTGGTGGTTCCTCTTATCCATGTGAATGGAGACGAGTGAGTATTGGTCGTGTCGTTTTGTTGCTAGTTGATGTTCGTAGCATCAGAGTCATCCAGCCTTGAAACGTTAGCTTGCTCTCTCTTCTTGGATGCTGTCTGACCCGCTGTGATCTCCAGCGTTTGTTGTTTTCAGTACATGTTCCAACATCTGCAGTAATTTGCTTCTACCTCTCTATGTTCCCACTTTTTATTTCCATTTCTTTACTGCTGAAAGTGGAGAAGAAAGAAAAATATCTACTCAGTTTGTCTGCTCAATACCCTTCAGAAATTAAATGGCACACTTAATTGCAGGTTTGATTGCCTTGACCAATAGGAGAAGAAGTATTTTATTCTGTAGAATTGGCGAGGGAAAGTGGTTGAGAATACTTTTGAGATGCAGTCTGATTTAATTAAACCATAGAGCAAAGAAGGAGTGTGGAAGATTTTAAAGTAGTACATTGTGTGCGCAGCTAAATGACTTTGGCAAGAATTCAAGTGGAGATAGTCTGGTTTTTAACAAAATCAGAGCTTTTTGGTGATGGTACATCAGGTTCGCAAAGCCCTGCTCAGTTCAGTTCAACAGAAACTTGCGGGAGAACTGAAGTTACTGAATTTTCCAAGGATGTCGTTATTTCTTTGCAATGTTTTATGGATAGTTTTGATAGTAACAAAAGACATAAGTTAATAAAGAAACCTGGAAAATATTCAACCTATTTTAATATTTTGTAATACGGCACCTCTAATTGGACCAAATGCAGGCTTGGAGATGGGAATTGGCTCTGGAGGATAATTTTCTAATCCATGATTGGCTTGACTTGTTGTTATGGTAAGAAATAGAGAAAAAGCAGCAGCATCAGAGTCCAAGTATGTGTCTGGTAGGAAATACGTCTGATCTGCTCTGTGCAAGCAATGGCAACTGTCTGCCACCATTTGAGAACATCAGCTAGAATGACCTTTCCTTTTCACATCAGCAGCAATACACAGAACTGTGCTCCCCGAAAGCCGAGTGCCAATCCACCCCAGAAAGTTTGCTCGTCCCACTCTCAGCTTCAAAAATCTCAGCCTGTCTCCTGTGCGGCCCAGTAGAGTCCAACCCATCCATGCTGACCAGACATCCTAAATTAATCTAGTCTCGTTTGCCAGCATTTGGCCCATATCCCTTTTAAACCCTTCCTATCCATGTACCCGTCCAGATGCCTTTTAAATGCTGTAATTGTACCATCCTCCACCACTTGCTCTGGCAGCTCATTCCACACACGCACCATCCTCTGTGTGAATAAATTGCCCCTCGGGTCCCTTTTAAATTTTTCCCCCTTACCTTAAACCTATGCCCTCTAGTTTTGCACACCCCTACCCTGGGGAATAGACCTTGACCCTATCCATGCTATTCACATGTAATTAACAGGCAATCAGTTGGAAGTGTGAGGTGAGACGACAGTATGTGCATCAACAAAGATGCCGCAGAGATATTTCGAGTTCCACAAGACCCAATTAATTTATTAAGTACTTAAATGAAAAACACATACTTTAACCACTCAAGGCACCTCAATCATTTTCTTTCACTACCCTGGGTTCTGTAACGAATCCCAAACATTGTTACCCAGGAGAGTTGACACCTGGCCAAACTGAAAGTCTTCTCTACATCGTGACCCACACCTCCTGACATAGGGTACCTCATGCAGAGTTATTCTTTGACGTTCTGGTGAAAATCAAAGGTTTTCTGTGTGCCTTATACATAGGTTTATGTGTCAAGTGCATGCCTTATTTGGAAATAGTCTGTGCATGTGACCGCTGCTGACTGCTTCGTCCTTGTTTCGCAGTCGCTGACTTCCTGCAGTCTCAGTTCTCAGCAGGTCTGAGTGACTCTGCAGAGTTCCACTCACATCGCAGTCCATTGTAAAGCCCCTTCTCAGCTCCTGTGATCTTCCACCTTATCCAACCGTAGCTGGTCAGTCAACAGACCACTCTAACAGCAACTGCTCCCTGCAAAAACAGGGGGAAGCAATGGCCGAGTGGTATTATCGGTGGATTGTAAATCTGAAACCCGAGTAATGTTCTGGGGGCCTGGGTTTGAATCCTGTCACAGCAGCTGGTGAATTCAATAAATATCTGGAATTAAGAACCTAATGATTACCGTGAATCCATGTAAAACCCATCTGGTTCACTCATGTCCTTTAGGGATGGAAACTGCCATACTTACCTGGTCTGGCCTACATGTGACTCCAGACCCACGGCAATGTGGTTGACAATTAGGGATGGGCAATAAATGCTGCCCAGACAGCGATGCCCTCATCCCGTGAATGAATGAACAGCCTCCAAGATATATCGTGGCTTGTCCTGATTCAGTAGTGCAACATCTGAATAGCTCCAGAAATGGGCCAGTTGGCTGGTTTGCTATGCAATGTGGGTTCAATTCCCACACCAGCTGGGGTTACCATGAAGGATTCTCGCCTTGTATGAGGTAGGGTGACCCTCGGGGTTGAGCTGCTATCAGTTGTCACTCTGTGTCTAATGAGAGAGCAGCCCTGTGGTTCATTAGGTGTGGCACGGTGGCTCAGTGGTTAGCACCGCTGCTTCACAGCGCCAGAGACCCAGGTTCGATTCCAGCCTCAGGCGACTGTCTGTGTGGAGTTTGCACATTCTCCCTGTGTCTGTGTGGGTTTCCTCCGGGTGCTCCGGTTTCCTCCCACAGTCCAAAGATGCACAGGTTTGGGTAGATTGGCCATGCTAAATTGCCTTGTAGTGTTCGGGGATGTGTAGATTAGGAGGGTCACAGGGGATGGGTCTGGGTGGGATGCTGTGAGGATCAGTGTGAACTCGTTGGGCTGAAGCGCCTGCCCCCACTCTGTAGGGATTCTATGATTGTAGTGACAATCTCTGATGAAGGGTCTAGGCCCGAAACGTCAGATTTTGTGCTCCTGAGATGCTACTGGGCCTGCTGTGTTCATCCAGCCTCACATTTTATTATCTTGGATTCTCCAGCATCTGCAGTTCCCATTATCACTTATGAGGGCTTCTGCTCTTATTTGTAATTCAGTAACGTTTGATTGGAGCATAATAAAGCCAGAAATTGCTGGAGAAACTCAGCAGGCCTGGCAACTCCTGTGGAAAGAAAGCAAGAGTCTTGAGTCCAGTGACCCTGCCTCAGAACCTCTTTGCAGTATAGTTGAGTTTTGGATGGGTACATGGGTTCCTGCCTGCTCTTGAATATTAAATGCAAAGAGATTCCAGATAGCTGTTGTCGCCCATATCCAGAGGATGGGCATGTGGAGAAAATAGAAGGAAGGATTGGATGAAATAGTGCTGATACTGATGGAAGTAAAATGCATCTTTCAACACCGGTCGCAGTCCAGAATAAAATGAGCAAGGCTTGCTGGTTCACAGCTTGGCCTCTCATTCTTGCGGAGGGTATTGAAAACACCTTTACACAGCATTGACTGAAACGTCACAGTTCACCTCAGCTGCCTGAGAGAGATTTACAATCAAATTCAAACAAATCGAAGATGGAAGGCAGCCTTTTAAGGGAGGGGAGCTGATTTACTGGAAAGCTGACAAAGCTGTGAGAAAGTCAAATGATTTTGACGGCTTTGGAAACTATGAAAGTCACGCTTGCTGCTTTTCTTAAAAGTCAAATGAATCTTTCGATTGTATTGTAGATGAACGACACATGACCACGGGCTTACCCTGCCAGAAAAGTTTCCAAAGCTATTAATTGAATTTGATGCTATTTTTAACAGAAAAAAACCTTTTTTTTTCATTTTACACTCTTTTCCTGGTCTTCCCTTATCGTTCATTGAATTGGATGCTATTTTTCACAAAAACTTTTTTTTCTCATTTCACATTCTGTCTGGGTCTTCCTTTATCAGGCACTGGATAGACAGAAACGCCAGGACCTGAGTCTTGTTGCTGGACAGTGCAAACCCAGTAGAATATTGCCCTGAGTTTTCCGATGATCCAATGAAAATCCCAGTGTTGATGGGAATCACGCATGGGGATCTTACAAAATACCCCCATCATAACATCCCTGAAGGAATTGCCTCGGGAACTGAAGCTGGACAATTCCTGTATCCTTGGGGCACTTGAGAATTAAGGAGAAGAGTTACTCAGGAAAAGTTGTAGTATTAGGTGCAGAGTCTTGCTCCTGGATAACTGTTCAACAGACCTTGTTCTGACCTCTTAAGTTCCCAAGTCAACCCCCTGCAGAAACCTTACACCCTGCAGATCCTCTCTAGATACCCCTTCTCCTGGATGGGGAAAGGGGCCTGGATGGTTAACTCTCTTTCTGAACCTGTAACCTGTCCCCAGAGGAAAACAGCTCTTCTTTGGAGTTTTCACCCTCTTGATCAGCATGGTGATGGTCTCACTGCCCAAATTCAGGGCAGTGATTGGTCTAACTAGAAGGCCAGTTAGAAGTCTACTAGCTGGAAAGGAGCAATGAAAGGTTTGAATTAGGTGGTAAGTAATTGTGAAGGTTGTGTGACTTTAGAACGCAGAAGTGTTGGAGGTGAAGTCTCTGAATGTTTGAGGCGGAGGTAGATAGGCAGGAGAATCAAAGGCTTAGTGGAATTTGAAGCAGAAACAGATCAGTCATAATCTTATTGAATGACAGATGATAATTTGATGGGCCAAATAGCCTATGTTTGCACCTAATTCATACAGTCATCTGCACTTCATTATGGAGACACCCTCTCCCCAAGCTTTCTCAAAATGTAATACCTGTACTCAGTTATAATTGATCTTACTGAAAAGTCAACACTAGACGTTTAGCCAAAAAAATGTAACTTTTCATGTTCCTCAACTCAGTATTCAACGAAAGAAAGTTAATTAAAGTCACCATGGTCCTATTGACCAAAAGACTGTTCTCTCATCAGAGAGCGGGTCAGAAGTCACATGACACCAGGTTGTAGTCCAACAGGTTCATTTAAACTATAACCCTGTGCCATGTGACTTCTGACCTGGTCCGCCCCAGTCCAACATTAGCCCCTCCACATCATTAGAGAGAGATGGTTGTTGGGGATTTAACCTGAGGGTCACCACGCCTCAGGCAAGGGGAAAGGTTGAGAAGGAGGGTCCTTTGTGGTACCCTCAGCCTGTGTGGGAATTGAACCCGCACTGTTGGCATCACTCTGCACTGTCCAGGCAACTAGACTAAATGATCCCATCATTCACTAAAGTCTTCCATGTGAACACTGACTGATTGTAATCCCTCTGTGTCAAGTTTTAGGTCAAGGACTGTGACTGGGGCACTGGTGAAGGTTGGGACAGGCAAAGGAAGAGGGCCTTTCTAGAGGATCTCTGGCTGCACCGACATCCAGGCAATGTAGGCCTAGAGGCAATCCCAGTACAAGCCCCACCTAACCTTCCTGCCTGCTCTTGGGTGCCAACCACTAACAGTTAACCAGTTGCCCATGAAATAAGGAAACCGGAGATTAACCAGAACATCCCAGTTGACCTCCCTGTAATGTGGCAAGAATACAATTGGTTTTCACTGGCCCAGGTTGGTGTTCCTCTTACTCCTGCCCTCTTGAACATTTGACCCATGCTTACTAACAAGTAAATCTGCTCCAAGTGTGCAGCTGCAGAGATGCGCTTCGTGCTCTAACATGTAACAGGCAATTTAAACATATGCACTGTGCAAAGATTACAAAAGAGGGATTCTCTGTTCCATTGGTGAGAAACCCTTATAAACATTGATGGAAAAATGAATCTTCAAGGGATGAACTATTTGCAATGGATGTTTTCCCAGATGTTGGAGATCTGTTGGGATGTTGTTGTGGAAATATATTCTCAATCTCAATTCAGCAGCATGACAAATTCAGTTGGAGGAGTTCCAAATGCTAACTTGCCGTGACCATGTAATACTGATTACCCTCCACCATAGACTCGACAGGGATCTTTCTGTCCTCGTGGGCTCCTAAACGCAGAGATTCTTTTCCTGGGTGGTCCAGCTAGATTCCTACAGCTGTTAGCTTGCTCCACTGCTACCTCCCAGCTTCTCTGGGCTGCAGTCAACGATTGTGGATTTGTTATTTGTTACCATGGCTCCTCAAAGCTAATCAGTCTGTTTGGAACTCTGCATCAACTCCTGGTTGCTGTATCTGGCTGGCTCCCCCAACATTGTCTGTGTCTCTGCCCTCCCATGATGCTTCGCTAGCTTGTGAATGTTGCCAATCAATCTGGCAACGTATCCAGAAGTTGCATGCCCATTCCAGTTTACTTTTCCGGTTCTCTCGGACACTTCCGCCTCACAATTCCTGGCCTTCTTCTCCTCCACCCCACGCCCTGAACCCACGTGCTCTGTCTCACCGCATCCCAAAGTGTGCCAAAGCCATTGCTCACTGCATGAGGATGACCTGGGGAACTGGTCTCCATCACTATCGCCCCCTGCTGCTGAAGGCCCTGTTACAAATGTCCTGCTGAGAGTTGTGGGCAAGGCAGAGATGTGAATGGCTAGCAGGCTATGAACTTATGTTTGTATTACGCAGTACACTTGCCTCAAAAGGTTGCAGTGCTTCCGATGCAAGCAGCCATTCTGTGACAGCAAAATACTCAAAAGGAGCTACATACCTGGTTCATCAGCCTCCAGCTTATATGATTATAGGCCAGGGTATGGGAGAAGGAGCAAGTTTTTTGAGGAGACTAAAATCTGGACATTAAAAATATTCAATTCGTCAAACTCAAAGCTGATATCTTAATCTGAAAGCGCATCCCAGGTCCCAGGACTATGCTCTCTATTTTTGGCAGACAGCACATTAGAGTCATACAGCTGTACAGCATGGAAACAGACCCTTTGGTCTAACTTATCCATGCCGAGCAGGTATCCTACATTAATCTAGTTCCATTTGCCGGCATTTTGTCCATATCCCTCTAAACCCTTCATGTACCTTTTAAATGCTGTAATTGTACCAGCCTCCACCACTTTCTCTGGCAGCTCATTCCACACCCGCACCACCATCTGCGTGAAAAAGTTACCCCTCAGGACCCTTTTAAATCTATCCCCTCTCACCTTAAACCTATGCCCCTCTAGTTTTGGACTCCCCTACCTTGGCTAATCACCCTAACCATGCCCCCTCATGATTTTATAAACCTCTATAAAAGGTCATCCCTCAGCCTCCAATGCTCCGGGGAAAATAGCTCCAGTCTAATTAGCCTCTCCCTGTAGCTCAACCCCTCCAATCCTGGCAACATCCTTGTGAATCTTTTCTGCACCCTTTCAAGTTTCAAAGCATCTTTCCTATAGCAGAAGTGAATGCAATATTCCAGAAGTAGCTTAACCAATGTCCTGTATAGCCACAGCATGATGTCCCAACTCCTATACTCAATGTTCTGACCAGTAAAGGCAGGCATACCAAATGCCTTCTTCGCTACCCTAAGTTGGATCTGAATTTTTATCCATTCCTTTATTACTTCCCAGTAAGTGGTACCTGTTCCATCCAGCCTGTGGTAGCTGTCATTGTAAATTCCCTGTGCTGTGTGCGGATTGATGCATTTAGTGCCAGTGCCTTGGGAATGTGTGCGAATGAAAGCGTGTCTGATCACATTACTGCACTGTGTCTGTGTCCAATCGTGCCTGTCTGTACCTCTCCTTTAATCAGCTGCCTGGCAAACGTGCCTTTGGGGTCTGAAATGGTACAGCGGAGCTAAACCAAGACCTGATAGTGGGAGACAGGGTGGATACGCTGTGTGCTTCACTAATGAGAAATAAGTTGTATCTCACACGTGCCAAGGACAGGGCTTAAATGGAGTGAAATCAGTTTGTATTTTTTCCATTGTGCAATTTCTGTCAATCACATTAAGCATTATAAATGTGGACTGTACAGCACTAACCTTCTCAAAGGCATCATCGTTCCCTTGGGACAATTGATATCTTGCCATTTCTGTTCTATTAAATGTGATAAGAATTTGAATTACGGCTAAATGTTCTCTGAGGATGCAGCTGGGTCTCCCTGCTTTCTTGGGCATGTACTGGAGAGCAGGTAAGGAGCCAAGTGAGTGGCAGAGATAGCAAGGTGTGGAGCTGGATGAACACAGCAGGCCAGGGAGCATCCGAGGAGCAGGAAGGCTGATGTTTCGGGCCTAGACCCTTCTTCAGAAAAATGAGTGGCAGGTGTCTTTTCCCTTGGGTGGGGATTTCATGACCGGGGGTGGGGTGGGGGGCATACTTTTAAGGTGAGAGGAGAAAGACTGAACAAAGACATGAGGGTGTTTTTTTTACGCAGACAGTGGTTCGTGGAATGAACTTCCTGAGGAAATGGTGGATGTGGGTCCAGTTACAGCCTTTAAAAGACATTTGGATAGGTACATAAATAGGAAAGGTTCGAGGGATATGGGCCAGGAGCAGGCAGGCATGACTAGTTTAGTGTGGGATTATGTTTGGCAGGTCTGAAGCCTCTGTTTCAATGCTGGATGACCGTGAGTCTATCTGCACATTTTCTTTATCTGACATTTTGCGTATCCTGCCTGATAATGGTCAGGCTGAGGCAGGCATTAAAATCTGTGACAGCGACTGCTGGAAGGAAAGGCAGGGTGGCACGTTGATGCCAGTCTAGAAACTTGCCATCATGATTTGGTGTGAGATTTTGATCAGGGGCATGTGGGAGAGAACGGTTGTTTGAGAGGCTTAAACCCTTCGGAGACAACTGGAAAGTTGGGGAAAATTTAAATTACAGATCCAGCTTCTTGCCTAGGCCTTCTGTCACCACTGTTTCCTACTTCCATGAGTAGCTTTGAGGGAATGAACCAATATTAAAAAAAAACACTCACAGCGAGAAAAGAAATTACTCAGTAGCACTTAGAAATGAACATGCTGGTCATGTTGGGCTTCCAGTTTGAACTAAACTGACCACTCTGCCTCATTCAGCAGTTTTGCTGTTTCTGGGTTTGAACACAGAGTGATAATTGGCGCACAACTGGGATGAAGACATTGCCTCTGGAATGAGTGATCATGTCTTCCTGAATTTAAGGGAGGCAAAAATTAGGGGTTGGGGTAACAGAAACATGTGAGAGGAACAGCCCTTCAGTATGATTGGTTCCTGCTGGATGCTTGGGTAAAACATGACGTTAGTCAGTAGGCTCTCCCAAGCAAGATTCAGTGCTACTTTCCATGCTGTTGCTAATCCAGCTCTTTCTCAAATTCAGATTGACTAACTCTACCTGGTCTAGTATTGTGTGGTCCTGCCTGTATCACAGTTGGCATAATTGTAATGTCATTTGGTTGCATGCCTGATTTGCAAAGCAGTGTGATGCCAACAGTATGGGTTCAATTCCCATCACCAACTGGGGTTACTCTAAGGGACTTCCCCTTGTCAATCTCTCCCCTCTCCTGAGGTATGGTGTCACTCAGGTTAAGTCACCTCCAGTCGTCTCTCTGTAATGAAAGAGCGACCCTGTGGCCTGGTAAGACTATAGCAACACAATGCCCCCACACTCTCAATTCATGATGCGGATGTATTGGACTGGGATGGACAAAGTCAGGAGTCACACGATGCCAGGTTATAATGCAACAGGTTTATTTGAAATCACAAGCTTTCAGAATGCTGCTCCTTCATGTTGAACTATAACCTGGTGTCATGCGACATCTGTGCCTCAATTCAAACGCTCCATCTCGCTGAGCAGTAAGTGTTGTTGACTATAATTCTATTAGTGTTAATCCATTTTTTGTCATGGACTGTAATCAGTTTATTTGTCGCCAGCACTGGCTGCAATAGACTGTGATCGTTGTTCCAAATAAAGTTCATTGAAATGCTTCACTTTTTTTTGGAAATGAAGTTAGAATTCTTGATTTTTCAGTTCAAGCCTTTGTAAGTGATACATATTTGCCAGATAGAACACAGGAGCATTTGAAATATGACCTATGAGGCAGTAGAAAAATGCTGGAAATGTTATTCAGAAAATTTCTAATAATTCAGCAAGGAGGTTGAAAGGTCAGTTCCTGTTTCCTTTGAAAGCAACATGACCATTAATTGACTCTTTCTGTGTCCTTTTTCTGATGATTCTGTGTTTTCCTTGTGTAAAGATGTTGTATAGATTACTGCTCGTGATGCTTGATTTATCTCAGTTTCACAGTCATTTTGACAGCCCTTCGGCTTTCCCTCTCCCTTCCCGCAATTAAGAGCATCAAAGATCAGCCCTAATTGATATTGGTTTGCTGCCTTTGCCTTGGATTGACTCTGTTTCTCCATTCTGCTCACATCATGCGGGGAGGTTCAATAGACCTCACTAGTGTTGTTTCGTGTAGGCTTTATCTTCTGATTCTGTTCAAAGCTGCTTCAGTGCATGTGTGGTGTCTTGCGTGTGTTGCAGTGGCATTGATCTGGAATGTGTGTCCCTACCCGTATAATTCACATTGCAGTCACATGAGCCTGTTCGTTTGGATCTATGTGGGGCAGACGTCCTGGAGTCTGCTCAGGGTACAATCTACAAAACCTAACACTTTCACTCAAAGAATTACAAGTTCCTTACGAAGCATACTTGTGGCTTGCTCTTTAGACTCTCTGGAGTCTATGGAGTGCAAAATACAAACTCAGATGCCTTGGACAGCCACAAACGTTGATCTTCTTATTACTTGCCCTTGTTCCTTTGCTATTTATTCTCTTTTCATGTTATTTCTCGTGAAGCAAATCTGGCCTCTATTGCAATTAATACCTTTGCAGATCCGTGGGAGGGGCTTTGTGTGCGAGAAGGGATACATTTCTATCTGCCCCAGCTCTTTTTCTGACCTGGCAGCCACATTACTGCATGGTACATTCAATTTAACTGTTTACATAATTAACGCCTTCGAACTTTCACCATAGTTAAATAAAACCTTACCTGACCACCTCTCTAAAAAACAGTGCAAAACACTGCACAGGCAGCACATTGGATTAAAAAGAGCAAAATCTGTTGTGATGCGGACAGGGACTTGTGCAGACTTGGAAACTGGGTACATTTCTCAACTCTTCAAAGCAATGACCAACAGATCTATAAAGTGCATTTGAACCGAGTTTACAGTAAGGCACGTTCAAAAATGCAGGGCTTCTTCAGAATTGGCCTGGGAGTCCCCTACTCTGAGGCGCTGAGGCAGAATATTGTAAATTGAACCTCGTTGCGACGGAAAGTTGATAAAAGAAATATATTCTTTGCACTTCTGTTCTTTTGTGAGGTGAAATGAGATGTATTTAGCAGTTGTGAAGTTTTGTAGGATTGGGCGAGGAAAATGACGATTACAAAGTCCATTAATGCTGAAGGATATTCTTCTGGTCTGAACTAAATCGACAGACCTGCACAGTGCAGAATCGGTTATTCACATTTTGAGCACTGGAGCCAAAACTATCTCAGGACCAGGCTGAATGAAAGCTCGGATTGTTTTAAAATACTGGTAATTTCCTCCCGTTTCATCCAAAGTTTCACCTGAGACACGGCATTTCATAACTTTGCTGATAAGCTTTTTCTGAAACTCGAAGCAAGTTTCTATACCTGTATCATCCAGAAACAATGGACCTGTCATCACCTTTTCCAACTCGGTACAAAGCTGGCACAGAATCTCTGCTTCCTGAACACCTCAGAGTTGTCAGCTCTGACCTTTTAAACCCTGCTGTGGCTGGAGGTTACACAGAGATTCCAGTGTACTGCAAACAGAATGTTTTAGCAAGGATCTCCCACATAATAATTCAGTGCAGAGCAGAGACGGCGGGGCTAGACTGGAATTAGTCTGTGAAGCTGGCATTGATTAACCTCAAAAGGTGTTCAGGATGGGTGGGTGGGTTTGATCCCTTCATTTGGAAGGGCAGGTATTAATTGGATAAATTAAGATGTATTAACAATTCTCCATGTGCCATCATTGTGCACCTTTACTTCTGCTGCTGTTGCAACTCAACCTCCTTTGCTCATCCAGATGGGATTGACAGCCTATGAAGACAGAAGTGGCCACATCTCTTGATTCCATTTTTAATAAGAGCAAATTACTGTAGATGCTGGAATCTGTACTGTAAACAAAAAATGCTGGAGACCACAGAAGGTCAGCAGCATCCATGGAGAGAGCAATCTAACGTTTTGAGTCTAGTTGACTCTTCATCAGAGCTGATGTGAAGCGTGGAGAGAGCAGCATTTATGCTATAGTCGGGTGGGTGTAGAGTGCTGGGGGAGAAATAACGTTGATATTTCAGATTAAGTGATCAGAATGCGAGGAGGGCAGAATAATAGTGTGTCTAACTGGAAAGAACAGACAATCTCACTGGAGTTGGAGGGTGGTAGGACCCAGTGACAGACAATGTAACAAGTAAAACTAAAACAAAGGGAAGGAATGGGGGTGAGTTTACAATTTGAAGGTGTTAAATTTAGTTTTAAGCCCAGAAGGCTGAAAAGTACCTAATATGAAGATGAGATCTTGTCTCTCTAGTTTGTGCTGAGATTCATTGGACCACTGTAGCACGCCAAGGACAGACAAGTGGGCGTGAGAACTGGACACTGTGTCAAAGTGACCAGCTACCGGAAGGTCAGGATCATGCTTGTGCACGGACCAGGGGTGTTCTGCAAAGTGGTCATCCAGTCTGTGTTCGCGTTCTCCAATGTGGAGTAGGCCACTTTGGGTGCAGCAAATGCAGTACACAAGATTGGAGGAGGTACAGGTGAAATGCTGCTTCACCTTGGATGGTGAGCAGTGAGGAGCTGAAGGGGCAGATGTTGCTCTCCTTGTTGTTCTCTGGACGAGGAACATTGGTCTTCCCCGCTACCTCTTTTGTACAGTACCTGTGCTTCCACTTTTCATTTTCTATGGAATTGCTGGCAAGGTGCTGCATTTTATCGGAGGGTCTAGTTTGGTTGACCCTAACGGTTGAGGTTTTGCTCCTAGGTCAGGTGTACAGAAGATTCAGGATAACACCCAACTCTGCAAAGCAAACTCCAGAGAAACACCTCGAGTCTTTGGATTTCTGTATTGGGCAGCGCTAACTGGGCTTAGGTCCACTGCCCCTGGATGTGGTTCAGAGGCAGCTGTGGGGCAGCGGGGTGGCGAAACATGCTGTTTTAAAGGTTGTCCAAGGACTTTATCCCATTGGAGAAAAGCAATCGCAAAAAAAATTAAAACAGTGGTCACCTCTTACATCTGCTCTCTCCTCAGCTTCCCCATACCATGCCTATGCCAGCTTATGACCCACCCAACCCTGTTCTGGTTCATGTGCCAATTTGTGCCTGTCTACTCCATGATCCCTGTACTTTCCATACCACTTTATTGCCATTGGATGGCAAAGTATGACTCACTTCTTATCCTGATAGTCTGTTCTAGTGCCATGCCAACTTCATACAAACTGAGGTTAACTTATGACCCTACGCCCACTACTCTTTTCCCTTACACTGTCTGCCAACTCACACCGTATCCCCAATATTAAAAAAGGCACACACTAATAAAAGTCCATGCAATGCATATAACTCCCTTTCAGATTGCAAACAAACAAACATATTCTTCACCTACTTAATCCATTATAAAAGCAAACATTTGACTTCATGGTCCCCAACAGGCTTATATCAACAAACATTTATTGAAATTACAAGCACTTAATATTTGGCAACTGAGAGGCACTACAGGCTGTTTGTATTTTTATTTCAAATACTACGGGGCAGAGGAGTTTGAGAATATGGGTTCAAATCCCACCATGATAACACTCAATTAGACTCTGTTATCGAAATAAATATGGCCTAATGGTGACCACGTAACCCAGCTGGTTGTTGTAAAAACCCATCTGGCTCACGAATACCCTTAAAAGCAAGAGAATAGCCACCCTGATTGAGCCCAGACCCACAGCAACCTGATTGACTCTGAACTGCCCTCTGGGCAATTAGGGAATGTCAGTAAATGATGCCCAGCCAGTAACACCCACATCCTTTGAATTATTAACTTAAAAAGAACCTTTATAATCTACACATTTCAATGAAATCACCTTTCATTCTTCTAAACTCTGGGGAATACAGACCCAATTTACTCAGCTCCTCATCATTGGATGCCCTTCTCATTCTAGGCATTTCTTTTCATCTGATACTGTCCCTAGCCTGCTTAGAAAGCCACAGATAGATCTTTCTCACTCGTTTTCTGTTTTGCAGTAGAAACATCGAATCATAGACATGTACAACACACAAGCAGACCCTTTTTCTGATGATTCTGCGTTTTCCTTTTGTAAAGATGTTATATAGATTATTGCTCATAAAGCTTGATATATCTCAATTTGTAATTGTACCAGCCTCCAGCACTCCCTCTGGCAGCTCATTTCCAAACACGCACCACCCTCTGCATGAAAATGTTGTCCGTTAGGTCCCTTTCAAATCTCCCCCCTCGCACCTGAAACCTACGCCGTCTCATTTTTATTCCCCTGCCCTGGGGAATAGGCCTTGTCTACTTACCCTATCCATGTCCCTCATGTTTTACAAACCTCTATAAGGTCACCCTGTTGGCACAATGCACTTTTGCCAAACACGTTAGTTTAAATGTTTCCTGCTGTTCATCTACTGCCGTACCTTTTAGTCTATTTACCCATCCAACCTTAGCCAGCTCTTCCCATCTACATAATTAGTTGTTTCATTTTACAGTTCTAGTTTGTGACTGGATGATGTTGTTTTCATTTCGTTGTACTGTGGAATTCCAAGACTCTAATTGAATTAGTGCTTGGAATGTTGGATGCATATAACTTGAGCTCCGCCTTAGGTCGGATCATACCTGATTTGAGAATTTGGCTGTAGTTCTTATTGTCCAAGCTGCTTGAAAATCTATAACCAGATAAGTGTGTGCAGGTTTTGAGCAGTCATGTCAGACTGCCTGTGTCATTATTTTTGACTTGCCTGAAAGGTATTAGCCGATATTCTAGACACGATTATCTGACTGCTACTCACAGCCAGGCTCAGTACAATGATTGGGTTGCTTTAATCATTATGGACCAGACCAGTCCCCCTCAAAATATTTTAAGAAGGTAGCCTAGATCTTAACATTTTCTTATCTTAAAGGCAATTGTGAAGCGCTGTGTTCCAGATGCAATGCAAACTACTCAATGTTCAGCAAAACTAAGTTTAATCAAACACTGTAGTTAAAATCCAAGCAAAGAAAGAAGCATTTGGAATAGCTTAATTCTACTGGAAAACTTAATTGAATGATAGATACAGCACCTATCACTAATTAATTGTTCCAATATAGTAACATCCCAAAAAACACACCCGTTGGCATAAAGGCAAATTCAGATGCAGATTCTCACATGCAGTTCTCCAATCCAGGAGGAAGAAACCATTAAAGAACAAAAGAACAAAGGACAGAAGAGGAGTACAGCACAGGAACAGGCCCTTTGGCCCTCCAAGCCTGTGCCATTCATCATGCCTAACTTAACTAAAAACAAAACCTTCTGCCTTTATTTGGTTAATATCCCTCTATTCGCTTGTAACTGTCTGGATGCCTCTTAAACGTCACCAACATGTCTGCTTCCACCACCTCATTTGGCAGTGTGGCCCAGATTTCTACCACTCTCTGCATGAAAAGCTTCCCTCGCACATCTCTCTTAAACTTTCCCCCTCTCATCTTGAACCTGTGATCCCTTGAAAGTTAAACTTCAATCCTGGGAATAACCTCTGACTATCCACCCTATCTATGCCTCTCATAGTCTTGTAGACCCCTATCAGGTTTCCTCTCAGCTGCCATCTTTCCAGTGAAAACAATCCCAGTCTTTTTAACCTTTTCTCTTAGTCAATGGCCTTGAGACTGGGCAACATCCAAGTGAACTGCCCTCTGTCTAAAACTTCCACATTCTTCTGGTAGGATGACAAACTAAACTGCAAACAATGCTCCAAATGCAGCCTAACCAGGGTCTTATATAGGCGCAACAGGTTTTGCCAACTCTTGTACTCCATGGCCCGGCTGATGAAAGCAAACACGCCATATGCCTTCTTAATCACCTTGGCAACCTGTGTTGCCACTTTTAGGGAACAGTGCGCCTGCACACCCAGATCCATCTGTATGTTACTCTCCCTAAGGGTTCTGCCTTTTATAGTACAATTCACACCTAAAGTTGATCCTCCAAATTGCACCACCTTGCATTTTTCTGAATTAAACTCCAGCTGCTATTTCTGTGCCCAAGTCACCAATCTATCTATATCCTGTTGTATCCTTTCACAATCATCGGCACTATCAGCAACTCCACCAATCCTTGTGTTACCAGCAAACCTACTAATCAGACCAGCTACATTGTCCTCCAGATCATTTATATATTACTAAGAACAGAGGACTTAAGACTGATCCCTATGGAACACCGCCATTTACCAGTCTCCATTCTGAAAAAACACCCGTCCACATGACCCTTTGTCTTATATCACCAAGCCAGTTTTTATCCATCCTGCTAGCCCACCCAGAGTCCCATGTGATGTTATTTTATTGTATCAATCTGCCATGTGGGACTTTGTCAGTTGTCTTACTAAAGTCCATATAAACTACACCCAATAACCCTTCCCTCATCAGTGATAATGGGAACTGCAGATGCTGGAGAATCTGAGATAACAAAGTGTGGAGCTGGATGAACACAGCAGGCCAAGCAGCATCTTAGGAGCGCAAAAGCTGATATTTCGGGTCTAGACCCTTCATCAGAAAAGAGGGATGGGGAGAGTGTTCTGGAATAAATAGGGAGAGAGGGGGAGGTGGACCGAAGATGGATAGAGGAGAAGATAGGTGGAGAGGAGCGTATAGGTGGGGAGGTAGGGAGGGGATAGGTCAGTCCGGGGAGGACGGACAGGTCAAGGGAGTAGGTAGGAAATGGAGGTGCGGCTTGAGGTGGGAGGAGGGGAGAGGTGAGAGGAAGAACAGGTTAGGGAGGTGGGGACGAGCTGGGCTGGTTTAGGAATGTAGTCCCCATCCCCCTTTCCTGATGAAGGGTCTAGTCCCGAAATGTCAGCAACCAAGAGACTGCTTGGCCTACTGTGTTCATCCAGCTCCACACTTTGTTACCTTTCTCTCAACAATTGTTTTTGTCACTTCTTAAATAAAAATCAATCAATTTGGTGAGACATGACCTTCCCAGTAAAAAACAACATGCTGCCTGTCACTAACTGGTCCATTTTCTTCCGAATATGCATATATCATCTCAGTATCGTCTCCAACGGCTTACCCACCGCAAATGCCATGGCCTATAATTTCCTGGATTATCCCTGCTTCCTTTCTTAAACAAGGGAACGACATTGGCTAACCTCCAGTCTCTGGAACCTCACCTGTGGTCAAAGAGGATGTGAAGATATCTGCTTATGTCCCAGCTGTTTCTTCCCTTGCCTCTCACAAGAACCTGGAATAGACCCCTTCTGGCTCTGGGGACTTCTCTACCTTAATGTGATTTAGGATATCCAAGACCTGAGCCCTCTTTCAATATATTGACGTTCTCGAGAGTATTCACGCACTCATCCCTGACCTCAACATCAGTCATCTCCTTCACCTTGGTGAATACTGATAGAAAGTGCTGTTTAGGGATCTCTCCCACTTCCTGTGGCCCCACATGTAACTTTCCCCCTTTGTTCCTTAGTGGGCCTACTCTTCCCCTTGCTATCCTCTTTTTTCTAATATATGCATAAAAATCCTTGGGATTCTCCTTAACGTGTTTGCTAAAGATATTTCTTGGCCCCTTTAGCCTTCTGAATTCTGCATTTAATCTCTTTCCTAATTTCTCCATACTCCTCAAGGGCTTTATCAGTTTGTAGCTGCCTAGATCTATTGCACGCTTTCTTTTTCCTTTTGATTAAGCTAGTAGTTCCTGAATCCTACCATCCTTATCTTTCAGTTTTGCAGGGACATGCATGTCATGCACTTTAATCAACTGGTCTTTAAAAGCCTCCCACCTGCCTTACATACATTTGCCTTCAAATAATTGCTCCTAACCCATATTCCCCAGGTCCTGTTTAATTTGGATGTAATTGGCCCTTGTCCAGTTAAACACCCTCACCTGAGGGCCTCTCTTTTTCTTGTCCTTGACTACTCAAAATCTTATTGATTTACGGTCACTAAGCTCAAAATGCTCTCCTATTGAAACATCGATCACCAGTCCTGGCTCATTCTCTCGTACCAGGTCTAGTACGTCCTCTGGTCTGGCTGGAGTATGAACACACTGTCTCAAAAAGCCCTCCTGGACACATTTAACAAATTGTTCTCCATCCATACCCTTGGCTCTCAGGGAGTCCCAGCCAATAAGAGGAAAGTTGAAGTCACCCACCGCAACTACCCTGCTCTTTTCACACCTTCCTCGTCTCTGACTACATATCTGCTCCTCTGTCGCCCTTGGGCTGTTGGGGAGGGGGGGGTCGATAGAAAACTGCCAACAATGTGATTTAACCCCTTCCTATTCCTGAGCTCCACCCGTAATGCCTCACTGCTAGATCCCTCAAATGTATCCTCCCTCAATGCAGCTGTGATGTGATCTCTAATCAGCAGTGCAACTCCCCCACTCTTTTGGTTCCCTTTCTGTCCATCTACAACTGCGATATCCTGGAATGCTAACCTGCCAGTCCTGACTTTCCTTTAACCATGCCCCCATAATGGCAACAACATCATAATTCCATGCAGTAATTCCCGTGGCCTGAATTTTACTTGTTCCCATCAGTCTTACTGTTATACTTCTTGCATTGAAGTAAATGCACTCCAGACCTCTAGTCCGTCTGAACCCCATGACTTCTGTCTGCATGCTCTTACTCTGCACTGTGCATATCTCAGTCTCTCTTTTATCTTGATTCCCTGCACCTACTGGCCTGTTGTTCCTGCTGCCACCTCCCCGCCCCCCCCCGCCACCAACTAAACTAGTTTAAACCCTCCCGAAACGCTCTAGCAAACCTCCCGCCCAGGAGATTGGTGCTCCTCCAGTTCAGGCGCAACCCATCCTTCTTGTACAGGTCCCACCTTCCCCAGAAATCATCCCAATGACCCATATATCTAAAGCCCTCCCTCCTACACCAGCTCTGTAGCCAAGTGTTGAACTGTTTTCTCTCTCTCTCTCTGTTCCTAGCCTCACTAGCCCATGGCACATGTAGTAATTCTGAAATTACTGCCCTGGTAGTCCTGTGTTTTATCTCGCTACCTAACTTCCTAATATCTTCACAGGATCTCTTCCTTCTTCCTACCTATATCATGCCAATGTGAACAATGATTTCTGTCTGTTTTCCCTCCTGTTTCAGGATGTCCAGTATCCACTTAGAGACATCCAGGATCCTGGCAGTAGGGAGGTAACCCACCATCCTAGAATCTCAATCCTGGCCACAGAAACACCTATCTGTGCCCCTGACTATCCAGTCACCTACTACCATCGCTCACCTGGACTTTGCTCTACAGCAGTTCAAGGAAAATTACCCAGAGAATAGCAACCAGGAGACATTCGCTGAAGAATTCTCAACTCTGTTGAGACCCCAAAAGCATCTGATGCTATTGAAAAACCAACTCCCAGAAATCTGGATATGTGAGAGCTGGCCACACCCATTCAGGCAGTATTAAATAAAAACAAGGCCTCCCAAGTTGTTTACTCAAGTGGCAAACAGTAGCCAGCTCGACACCTTCACCTTACAACCTCTGTCCAAAAAATAAAGATGAAATAACCTCTTAAAGTGACAGCATCACCACATAAGTTAGGAATGTTCCTACTTCTGCCCTCTTTGCAAATATTATGCCTTGAGGCTACTGGTGGTTGAAGCAAGAATTTAGTTGGTGATAGGACCATCCTGAAGATTCACATATGTGGAACGGCTACCTGTGAGAGTTGGCAAAAAGGGTTAACCACCCCCATGACAATACTCAAAGTGGAGCAATTAAACAAGAGGAGAAAACAGGATGTAATAAACGCAGTGACACAGCGCTGGGGTGCACAATCCTTAATATTTATCTTGGAGAGTGATTAGAATCTCATTCCAAAATACTGCAGGATAATAACGATGCTTCCACGTTTTTTCAATACATCTTCTTCCCCACACAAGTCCATCTGTGCAAGGCAGCTTTAGTCTGGTGTAATCCTGATAAAATCATTGTGTCAAATGCCTGTCATCACATTGAGGTGATCTATGGATCCTTAACACTGAACAGCTGCAGCCTCACAACCTACTGTGGATGTATGTTAGCCGCTGTGGTGCACACTACTCTGTGAATGAAAGGGCTTTGAAATGCATTGCCTGTAATTACCGAAAGTGCAGCAGGGAAAGCAACATTCTGATGGGTAATTCTTCAAGTAAACACTAACACTTCAGTGCATGTATTGGGGGTTGGGTGTTGATAAGGGTGGAGGGGGGAGCTCGGAATTTGGACACCGTGATTTCGACTGATTAATGACCTTAGGTTAATGTTCGCAGAATGAGAGCGAATTCTTTGATGGGTACACAGGGTCCACTGCTCTGCAGCTGTGTTGATGTGTGGCTAGGCCTGGATGCTATTCAGTTCATCTTTGATCTTTTGTTCCTCATGATCAGATCAACAGTTTCTGTTGCCTTATGCATTTTAGCATCACAATCTGCATCAACTACTTAAAACCCTAATGAGGTTGATACAGGTGACCACAATGCTTCGCAATAACTATTCATGATGTGTGGGCTATATTCAGGTTTCTAACTTTAACATCCATTGAAATAATGTTGCTGTCTCACTTGGTAAGCCCCATTGTCAAGTGATGACAGAAAGAGTGATAGAACACAGTGATCATGCTTCGTTTTACTAAACAGAAAAGCGAGTTTATAAATAAGTCGGTAAAGGAGATTCAATCCAGAAACCACCATTGTAGGATAACAAATTTGGCCCACAGTGTCAACAATTTGTGCAATGTTGGGGAGAGGAAAGAAACTCAAGCGCTGGAGGTAGGCAGCAGTAATTCGTCATGAGACACTGGAGAATCAAGAAAAACAAAACTTGGACTGTGGGCATACAGGTTACACGGAGCAGAGCACAGAACAAGTGTGAGCGCCGCGATCACAAACCTGAAATGAAAGGAGAACTATAATCTCAGTCAATGGAAGTGTAGCTGACCCTTGACCCCATGGTCCTAATGCATTTAAAAAATCATTCAAAAACCCATCGTTGAACATATGAATTTGGATCTGTTCAATTTGATGTGCGCCAGGCAAGATAACATTAACAAGATCAACATGATACGAAGTTAGAGAGCCCATTCATCAGTGTACTAATAGCAGGGAGGAAGCTGTTCTTGAACCTGTTGGTGCGTGTGTTCAAGCTTCTGTATCTTCTGTGCGACAGAAGGCATTATAGGAGACAGTTACAGGGATGCGAGGGTCTTTGATGATATTAGCAACCTTTCCACAGTAACAAGCCATGCAAATGGAGTCCATGTAGTTTCTTACAGTCCTGGGCAAGCAGTTGCTCTACCAGGCCATTATGCTCCTGGATAGTATGCTTTCAATGGTGCATCTGTAGGAGTTGGTGAAGGACCTTATGGACATGACAAACTTCCTGAGTTACCTGAGGAAGAAGATGCATTGTTGTGCCTTTTTGACTGTCGCATCTACGAGGGAAATCCAGGACAGTCCTTTGGTTATCATCACTCTCAGGAATTTGACTCTCTCCACCCTCTTAGCCTCCACTCGGTAGACATTGATGGGGCGTGTTCTTCTCCTTTCTTTCTGAAGTCAATGATCAGTTCTTTTGTTTTGCCGACATTGAGAGAGAGAGGTTGTTCTCACTACATCACACTTCCACGAATAAATGAGACTTTATTCCTGGCACTTTCAATGATCCACCAGCATTTTTGATGAGACCACTAAAGCTGAGGTTGTGAATTTGGTGCTGTCTGAAATCGAACAGATCCAAATTCATATCTTCAACAAAGGTTTATGAATGCTTTTTTTAAAAAAAATTGCATTCAGTCCATGGCAGCAAAACTCAGCCACACGAGCATTAACTGAGATTATTGTATTTCTTTTCATTTCAGGTTTGTGATCGCGACGCTCACACTTGTTCTATGGGTCAAATCCTCTGCACCAGGAGGTGACAACCTGAGAATTGGGCACACTGAAACAGAAATTGCTGGAAAACCTCAGCATCTGTGGAGACAAATAAGAGTTAACGTTTCAGTTCAAGTGACCCTTGCTTAGATTTACAGCATCCGCAGTTCTTCTGGCTTTCATTTGAAGTTGGTCGCTGTATTTAGGTGGTGGTTCACTTAAACAGATCCACCAGAATCATGCCTGGGACACATGTAGCCAAGCTAAGGACCTCTTAAGGGTTGAAACCTGCCATTGGGATTGGTCCATGTGTTGCATTTGTTGTGGTCAAACAGTATGGGTGGCCTATCACCTCTCCCCACCCCTGTGCTGATCCTCTTTGTAATGCCTATAAACCTGTTCTGTGGCTCAGTCGTTAGCTGTGCTGCCTCACAGCACCAGTGACCTGGGTTCGATTCCACCCACGGGCGACTGTCTGTGTGGAGTTTGCACATCCTGTGTCTGTGTGGGTTTCCTCTGGATGCTCCGGTTTCTTCCCGTAGTTCAAAGATGTGCAGGTTATAGGTGGATTGGCCATGCTAAATTGTCCCGTAGTACTCAGGGATTTGCAGGCTGGGTGGATTAGCCATGGGAAATGCAGGGCTCTAGGGATAGCGTAGGGGAATGGGTCTGGGTAAGATTCTCTTTGGACTTGATGGGCTGAATGGCCTGTTTCCCATCCAGTAGGTATTCTACGAAGTTAGAGTGCAGTATTTAGTTATAGATGTGTGACGGGGAGGTGAGTGGAATGTGATCTTCCAGTCACTCAGTATATCATGCTGCCTCCACCCAGAACTGAAGAATCTAGTGGAAACATTATAAGAATTATAAAACATATCTTTCCATTCGCCTTGTCCCTCAGCTATGTTTATGGTTGTCACGCAACAGAACGTTGGGTTGGGTAGACGCGGGGATGCCACAGTGAGGTGATGGCAGTCAGACATGAGGATTCCATTGAGGGCTGAAAACAATCAGTCAGTTTGCTGCCTCAAATGCTTTGTGAACACAGGGTTAGGCTGAGCTGTGATGGTACCCAAGTTGAAAACCCAACTGCGCGGAAGAAGGCTCTGAAGAGCGCTGAATACAGTCAATGGGAACCTGGTCGAATCCCATTGGCAGTTCCCCAATACCTTAACTTCTGTCAGTGTCTTTCCTGCGACTGTAGACAGTTATCCGGTCATTGGGGGTGGAATAGATCAAGGGAATGTTTCACACTTGAGCCTGATCCCAGCCCTCACCTTGAAAACACTGCGTTTTGTAGTCGTGGTCCCTGGATTGCAATCAGGAGATGGGATCTTGCTTTAAATTTCTGCAGTATCTCTGTTGGTGGGGGTCTGATAAATCAGCTGTGGACTATCCCTGCAACCTTTCAAAACCACATCCGCTATAGGCTCTGGATCGTGTTGCTAACGGTTGTGACTGAGTTTCACAAATACAGTTGATGCAAAGATGCAACTTTAGAATTTGTGTTGATTCTTTTTATTGAGGAGCTGAATTCTAAGACCCGCAGTGGACTGTTGGGTCTTCGATCGAGACTTGTTCATCAGCTTTCAGGGGAAAAAAAGATAAAGAGACAGCTATCCACTGGGGGCAGTTAAAAAGATCAGATAGAAATTAGCTCAAATGTTGACCTTGAGCTAACTCAGCAAGAGAGCTGCTGAACTGTTTTGCAGATTATCTGTTTAACCATTGTGTTAAACTAACTGGTACGGTGCCATTAATAGATTGAGCTATGCTTTTCAATACAGGCTCCAGATGCAGACAATTTTTGCAACTTGCTTTGTAATTAAACGCACAAGGACAAATGGTTTAGTTCAGACGCCATCAATTTACAGATCAGTCTCTGGCTGTCTCATTGAGCTAGCCTGCAAGAGTTTAGCTGCTTTCCCTAATTTCCGATAGTTTCCAACTCTGTGGAGCTGAGTTGACATTCTGAGCTGTTAATTGCTCGACTGAAAAAAGCACAAAATGGACATTATTTCCCGCAGATTCCAATTTCCCAGATTTCTACTGGCATGGTGAACAAGATCACAGACAACATTCCCATCCAGTTGAAAATGAAAATTAGAGATGTAGGGAGCAAATTAATAACAGCACCCTGTTCTGTGAAAGATGTTATGAAACTTGAAAGGGTTCAGAAGAGACTTACAGGGATATAGCCAAGATTGGAGGGCTTGAGCTACAGGAGGAGTCTGAACAGGCCGGGGCTATTTTCCCTGGAACGTCGGAGGCTGAGGAGTGATCTTACAGAAGTTTATAAAATCACGAAGGACATGGATAGAGTGAATAGTCAAGGTCTTTTCCCCAGGGTAGGGCAGTCCAAAACTAGAGGGGCATAGGTTTTAGGTGAGGGGGGAAGATTTAAAAGCGACTTAAGGGGCAAATTTTTTATGCAGATGGTGGAATGTGTATGGCATGCGCTGTCAGATGAAGTGGAGGAGTGGCTATAATTAAAAAACTAAAATGTATCTGGATGGGTACTTGAATAGGAAGTATTTGGAGGGATATGAGCTAAATACTGACAGGTGGGCTAGATTAGTTTGGGATATCTGGTTGGCATTGATGGGTCAGACTGAAGGATCTCTTCACTTGATATACATCTGTATGACTCTATGACTTCTGCCAAATTTGAACCCCAACCCTCTCCATTCCATTAGCAAGTTTATTATCCATTTCTTTTCTGATATGGGATTGTTTTATGAACAAAGATTAAGCAGGCTGGATTCTATTCATTAGAATTTAGAAGACAGAGAGATAATCCTACTACACATATCGGATTCTTAAGGGCTTTAACACGATAAATACTCAGACGATATTTGTCCTCATGGGGAGACTAAGACTGAAAGGCATAGTCTGAGAGTTAAGGGGCACCAATTTAACACTGAAATGAAGAAGAATTTCTTCTCTTTGAGGGTTGTGAGTCTTTGGAACATCTTGCCACAGAGAGCTAGAGTCATTGTGGATATGTAAGGCTGAGATAGACTGATTCTTAATCAGTCTGGGAATCGTGGGTCATGGGGAAAAGGTGGGAAGGTGCACATGAGGAATATCAGATCAGTTGTGGTTGTATGGAATGGACTCGGGAGGCCACAGCCTTACCCCTGTTCCTATTTCTTATCTGTCAACTCCTTCAGGTCACGTCAACCAAGTCCTCTGTCCCCTGTCCTTTTGGAGCTGGCACTAATCTCCTGTCATTGCCTTTGGCCTCTGACTGTATTTATGCTGTGGGACCCTCTGAGTTCTACCTGGCACATCCGTTCTCCCTTAGCCCTTGCTCCTCACTTCCACTTGGCACATTCACCCCCTATGCCATCAATTCCGAATGGCGCCAGCCTTCATTCTTCCATTCATCATGAGGATTAATGAGTGAACTTGAGACAGTGACTAGCTTCCTTTTTCTGCCTCCATCATCTGACTGAACTGATTGCCATGTTGTTTGTCACATTTGCTTTCAAATGTGGAAAATATCTTTTGGTGGCAACTCATAGTTGGACAATTATTAATTAATATTTTGTAATGAAATGTTTAGTACTTTTTGGCAAGTAGTAATAGGAACGTATTCAACTGAATACTTGCTTTTCATGCTACCAATTGTGCTGTGTGAGGGAGATAAGTATATGTGAAGGTTCCTCAGTACTGGAAGTCCCAAAGGTTATGCACTAGTTTTGAAGGGACACCCTGGACTTTGTATGGAGGTTGTGAAGCTGCGGAGCAGGATTGCAGAGGGAATGAGTGGGTAATGTCTGGGTGGAGGCACAGTGATAGATCAATGTCGAAGTATCAAGATATGCCACAGAGTATAAGCTGTACTGGGCCTTCAGCACAGAGTTAGAGTCACAGAGGTTGACAGAATGGAAACAGGCCCTTCGGCCCAACTTGTCCATGCTGCCCAGTCTTCACAATTTAAACTGGCCACATTTGCCTGTGTTTGGTCTGTAATCCCGCCATATCTATTCCATCCTTGCACCTGTATAAATTTTTCTGAAATGACGAAATTGTACTCACTTCCATCACTACCTATGGCAGCCCGTTCCAGACACTCACCACCCTGAGTTGAAAGCTGGTGTCCAAGAAGAGGGGAATTGGAAATTTGGGGAGCCAGTTATGCGCAGCATCTTTTATCCATCTTTGTAGCAGCTGACGCAAGGAAAACATCAGTGACAAGCCTAGATGTTGTATCAACAGTTAGCTCATTCCCGTGCACACTGTTGACATGCTTTCTAGTAAGATGCGAGCAAAGAGAGAGGAACTAGATATTTCGCAACCTACAGAGGTGACTGCAACCTTATCAATGAGAATAAAAAGCTGCCAATCCCAATGACACATCAATGCGCTGTAACATTACCATTCTTTTAATTAACGGGAACTGTTCTTTTGGCTGACGTCAGGATTGCTGGTTTGGTCACCTGCAAATGCAGGCAAGCATACAATTTTCATTTCTGTGTAATTGTGTGTCACCTCATTAGCGTACGGAAGCCTGCAGCAAGAACAAATCTACTCCCTGCCTAGGTCTCAAAGGGGTTCTGTCTCTTGTGTAAATATACTCAGTGACCTTTTATAATGATGGGAGGCGTGCACAATGTTGCCCTGTGAGCCCAAAGCAGTATGTAGTGTCGTAAGAGAGAAAAAGATTTTCCAGAGGCCATGTGTTGAAATTAAGAAAATTTTTTAATGTTACCTTTAAGGAGAGTACATTACAAAAGATTTATAAGGGACACAGCAGAGAATTTAGTTGCAGTTTTGTTTCCAGTAACAGAGAATGGGAACAAAGTTGGACGCGACAAAGGCACCAAAATGCTGTCCATTCTGCCCCAAAGTGCCTCATTTGTTGTATTGATAGGGTGCTCAGCAAACCCTCACCCTAACATCCACTCGAGGTGTGCAGACTGAGCAGATCATGGTGCCATTCAGTGTGCAATGCTGATTTGATAGTAGGCTCAATGGGGTAAGATAAATGTAGCACCCCTGCCAGAGCATATTGAGGAATTGGCAACCAAGTAAAATGCCTCTGGCTGTATGTAGCACAGAATATTTTACATGAAATGTGTACGTTGTAAAAGGAAACCATTGCAGCTGTTACAGTGAGGCATTTCATTTACTGATTGGAAGAAACTGTTATATATTGCAATCCATGTAATGTCAAATCTTAGGTATTGTATCCTCACAAATGCTATGAATAAAGTACGTTTTTGGGGGGAGGAAGGAATTGTAATTTTGGAGCTCTTTGCTAGCAAACATCCTCTAAAACTTTTAAAAAAAAGCTGAACATATGCTCAGCAGCATGAAAACATCACCGCCGCACAATGCAGGGAATTAATGTTTGAGGTGGTAGAGGAGGTGCCAATAGTAGTGTTCACTTTATCTGTGTTTGATTATGTGAGTCTTGTAACTGATCTCTGCTCATTTTGCTCTCTTGATTGGTTAAACTTGTCATGGGGACTCAGTCGAAAGTAAATAGGGTAGGTGCTGGTAATGGGATAAACATGAACGTATCAAACATTTTTTTAATTGCAGGGAAACTTTAGAATTCTTCTAAGTAGATCTCTTGCACATTAGAAACTGGTGTATCGCTCTGAGAAACTTAACACATTCAAGCAGGTCGCTTCGCCCTGGACCTGTTGAGTTTCTTACACTCCTGCCTTTCACTGTGCAGTTGCAGACAGGCTCTGGGGAGTCATTGAGAGTTACTCACCACAGAACTCTCAATCTCTGACCTTATCGCCTCAGTATTTATGTAGCTACACCAGGCATGTTTCCTTTCAATGGGAAACCCTTCAAAATGCGTGATGGGATGTTCAGGAATGTGAATGGGATTCAATGTTAATGGAACTTGCTAGCCTCCATGTTGTTGGGGATGGTCAATACCTGGTATCTGTGTAGAATGATGATACCTCTGGCATTGACCGTTATCTCTTACTTGCTGCTAAGTAGTTGTCAGGGAAGGCCTCAGCAACCCTTTGATTTTGTATCTTATCTCCACCAAGGCATTCAGTGCATCTGAAAGCCACAGCTTCTGCACTCTCTCTTGGGCAGCCATCGCTGACTTTTCAACAACGCACTCTGTCGGGCACAAGCCAACCTTGCTTTGAGAGATGCAGCTCGGCTGTTTAAGAATTTGACTGCCTGAGTAGCTGATGAACAAAGTGGGTCACTCTGCCTATAACAAGAACCTACCACAATAAGCAGCCAGTTCATGGCAGGGATCAAGACACAAGACACATGCGAACCACACATTGTGATTCCTCCAGGTGCCCATTTACCAATTTAATCTCCAAAAGGAAGCACCAGCTCACTGGAAGTGATTTTGATGCCATTATCATAGAATTGGAGAATCCCTACAGTGTGGGAACTGACCATTCAGCCCATCATTGACCCTCCAAAGAGCATCCCACCTGGACCCCCTCCCTCATCCCCTTATCCCTGTAACCCAGCATTTCTCGTGGCTGATCCACATAACCTGTACATCCCTGGACTCTATGGACAATTTATCATGACCAATCTGTTCCATGTAGAAAGTTGACCAAGAGCAGAATCATACCGAAGTCCCTGGCACTGTGAGGCAGCAGTGCTAACCACTGAGGCACCGTGAACCCTGCCATAAGTCAGATTATGGATTAGAAAATACAAAAATAAAACCAAACCCAACCATTTTCAACCTTTTAAGACATGAGTAATAGCAAACTGCTGGGAATTGGAGGAACTCAATTAGAATTTCTAATCAGACTGAAGTGAAATGTGTGATTTCCATCAGTGCAGACTTCGACCTCTGAAGCATAGCGCGCAGTAGTTGATTTACAGGGATCTCTCTCACAGTACACCTTTTAACAGTTGCAAAGTATCAATTCTGCAGCTTTCAGCTTTTCTGTCCATGTGTGGAATGCTGCAGCAGGTTAAATACATCAACATTATTGGGTAGAGTGTGAAGTTTGTCGCTGAACAGTATGCGGGAGATGTATGAACCTCAGTGGAGACAGTCAGAAACAAGGCTCTGTCTCTGCTAATCCAATTGCCTCACCTAGCCATGCTCTGCAACACCTTCCTAACACCGTATGTTTCTGACTGACCATATTGATGATGGAGTGAACATGGCACAGTGGCTTAGTGGTAAGCACTGCAGCCTCACAACACCAGGGACCTGGGCTCAATTCTACCCTTGGGTGACTGTCTGTGTGGAGTTTGCACATTCTCCCTGTGTCTGCGTGGGGTTCCTGCGGGTGCTCTGGTTTCCTCCCACAGTCCGAAGATGTACAGGTTAGGTGGATTGGCCATGCAAAATTGCCCATTGTGTTCAGGAATGTGTAGCTGAGCTGGGTTATAGGGGGATGGGTCTGGGTGGGCTGCTGCAAGTTTCGGTGTGGACTTGTTGGACCAAAGGGCCTGTTCCCACACTGTAGGGATTCTACGTAGCGATGTTACAATACACAGAACAAACTGACTGCATTGAACAGAGTAAGAGCCTGAAAGCAAGGCAGCTACTCTCGTACCAGAACACCTCACATCTGAATGCAATGATCTTTCACAGACGTGACCATTACTGGCTATTTTCCAGAGGGCAGCTAAGAGTCAACCACATTGCTGTTGGTCTCTCGCCACATGTACGGCAGACCAGGTGAGGTTGGCAGATTCCCTTCCCTAAAGGAAGTGGATGAAACAGAGGGATTTTTTAAAATGATAACCTATAGTTTAACTATTTCTGAGACTAGATTTTCTGAAAAAGTTAATCGAGCTTAAATTCCAGAAACTGCTGTGATGGTGTTGGAGCCATATTGCCAAGGCATTAGCATGGCTCTTTGGCTGATATTACTGCTAATTCCTTTGTGTTCAACAAGGGAAAGCAATGGCCTAATGGTGTTATTTCTGGACCATGCTGTTGGGACCTGGGTTTGAATCCTGCCATGGCAGATAGTGGAATTTGGATTCAATAAAAAAAAACAATTCAACGGTTAAAATTGAAATAACTCTACAGAGGCTGGCATCTAGTCACCAAGTCAATCTTTATTTACAGATGCACGGTACACAGACTCTGACAAGCCCACAGCCAGTCCCTAGGGTGAGGACACTCTCCGAGACTCCTGTTTACTTCTGTCAACCAGAGCTCCCTGATTGGCCCAAGTTAACAACCCCAATCGGGGATCTCACACTCAATGGATCTATCTGGCCAACCTCATTCCAATCACTACAAAAGTCTAATGATAACCATGTTGATTATTGGAAAAAAGACATCTGGTTCACTTATGTCCTGTACAGACCCTTCTTGGTCTGGTCTACAAGTGACTTCAATGTGGTTGACTCTTGTCTGCCGTCTGGGGTGGGCAATAAACGTTGGCCTAGCCTGCGATGCTCTCATCCTGTGAATAAATAAGAAGAAAAGCTATAAGCTTGTGTGGACTTCCTGTAGTGTGTTGTATGTACAACAGATTGAACTGTGACCTTATTACAGTGAGGATGCCTTGCAGCACTGGACTGATCCATGTCTATCTCAATGGGCAGATAATTTTGATGTTTTGAACAAAGAGTGAACAGTAGTTGCCACTGACCCAGCCCCACTTCTAAATACAACATATAGATTGTTTGATGGTATTTGTTTTGTGCTTTCTTACAGGCGACTCAACAAGAATAAACTGCAAATACTTCCTGAGCTTCTCTTCCAGGGCACCCCCAAGCTCTCCCGACTGTGAGTAACAAAAATTTTTTTTAATTTAAGTATTCTTCACTCAACTTTTACTTTTTCAAAATCACACCTTTTGAAGCACTGGTTGAAACAATCTAATTTACAAAATTGTGCAGTGCGGTGGAAGAAAATAATGTTTGCAAAGTGTTTGCTTAATTGATCAGACAGTGCATTGCTTGTGTGAGTTGGTTGGACTGCTATCTCCTCAGGAACGTATTCATTCTCGTGGTTTAAATTCTTTGCCATCCATAAATCATGGTGCTCTTGTGCCCATCAGTATGTTTCGGAAATATTAGGATGATAAATTCCATTTTTGTGCCTGTCGGAATGTTTCAGAAAGCCTAGGATGGTGAATTCCATTTTTTCAACACAAGTTCATTGCAGATGTTGCTACACTGTTTGTAAAGGTGATTAAATCTCTTATGAGGAAATTTAAGTGTCCTCTCAAACTATACCCTGCTACATAGTTGGGAGTGAATATATTATGATCTAATTAATGAGTGTTTGCATTGAGTGTTGGCAGTTTCTGAACTAAGCGTGCAAAGTTTTATCTTTCACTTCTGAGTACACCCACATTTCACACATAGTCATTTTCTCCTTTCGCTCGTCACCAGCTTTTAGCTCGAGGCTACAATAAAGACAAATACCTATTTTAGGGTTATCATTTACGAAAGTGACAATCACTTGATTCAGATGTTCTTGATTTGAAAAACTTTCTGAGAAGAAAATGTATGTGTTTAAGGCCTCAGGGAGAGCTTGAAGATGGCTTTTGGTTGAATTTAGGTTTTGTTACACTGATTTATATACTGGTGTAGATTATAACGGCTGTTTGTGGAGTGAACTTTTACAAGTTGGCAAACTGTCATTTGTTACACTTACTGGCAAAGGTGAACCTAGTTTGATGGAGAGTGTGTGCTACTGGGATTATTTTGGTTCCTGTTTTCCATAACCACCTTTACAGCACAATGACCTTTTATATCGTGGAGGTGCTAAGAAGTTTATGAGATCAGCAACATTAAGGCAAATTTGATTTTTACAGGCTGTCATGTTACAATCATAGTAGAATGTAAAAGAAAAGTAAAAATAAGTTGCATTTGTTACCCATTCGCTCGGTTTATGTATATTTTTTCCCTGGTTATTACAGCTCTGTCAAGCCATCAGTCCTGAATGTTTTCACCCTGCTGGTGCAGAAAAGGAGTTGTAGCCATTTCAACACTGATCATGTTATTGTGTGGGCATTTTATCAACAGGTTAACTGAGAGAAAGACGGAGCGCTTCACAAAGGTTTAGCCTGTCTGTGAGCACGGTGAATGCATTGTGCAAGCTCAGAATTTCTGCAAAGCAGCAAACTCTTTCAGACCTTGTGTATCATCGTCTTAACATCTTCAGTTCTGGTTTGGGCCCTTTTATTTATGGTTACACTCCAGCGAAGTGCATGGGATGTTTCCTGGCATGAATGAAACTGCGCAAATGCGATTGAAAAGAAATACTTTGCAGAGGGAGGCTTTACCAGTGTCGCTGTTGTTAATGTTTTGATTGCCTTATTGGAGTAGGACGCTGGAAAATCTATGTACAGCTCAGTGGCTACAACTGTCACAAACCCCACCCTAATACTTCCTCATATTGGTGGCAAAAAGCAAGGAAATAAAACCAAGAGTGTGAGCTGCTACCTTGCTCCTCTTGCAAGACTTCTGGAAGCTGCTGTGAAGAAGCATGTCAGGCCACCCATGCATCAACTTGGCTGAAGTTACTGTTCAATTCTGGGTTGAAATAAGAGGAGCCAGTAATTCATAAAGGTGTGAATTCACAAACTTCCAACAAGTCCATTTTGCGACGCAATGATTCATAAAGTTTCTGGCACTTTCATATACTGTAAACCTTTGGTCTAACAATTCATTCCGAATCTGTTTAAAGCAAGATGTAACTTAGGTCAGGTTATTATCAAGCTGCAGTGGGTTGAGAAGAGATTTACCAGCATATTGCTGGAGACGGAAGTTTTACGTTTTAAAGAAAGGCTGGGTGGGCTGGGTCTCTTTCCACTGGAGTGTAAAAGTTTGAGAGTTGACCTTATAGAAGTTTATAAAATGTTGAGAGATATAGGTAGAGTTAAAGGTAATTGTCTTTTTCTTGGATAGGGCATTTAAAGACTAGGGGGCATATCTTTTTTAAGGTGAGAGGAGATTTTTAAAAAAGATGTGAGCGCTACATTTTTACACAGAGGGTGGTTCACGTGTAGGATGAACTTCCGGAGGAAGTGGTGGATGTGGGTACTGTTAGAGCATTTAAAAGACATTGTAAGTGGACATAAATAGGAAAGGTTTGGAGGGATATGGGCCAGGAGCAGGCAGGTGGGACTAGTTTAGTTTGGGATTATGTTTAACATGGCCTGGTTGGGCCGAAGGTTCTGTTTCCATGCTGTATGGCTCTATGTATCTATGGGTGCGGGTATTTTTTCCTATTGATGCTGTTCAAGCTTTTAAAAAGAATTGAGAAAATGGAGACCATGTGCATTCAGAAATACTCCAGGCCTACATCCAGATAGTTTGGATTTGATGTGATTTACTTAATTTTGTCCCATGTACCCAACTACAGTGACAAGTTCAGTTTTATGTGGAGTACAGGCAGATCATAGCATACAAACGCCATATGGTGATTGAACAGAGCGAGGAATACAAAGTTACATTTGCAAAGAAAGTGTACAAAAAGCAAGAACAACAAGTATAGAAGTTTCAGGAAAAGCTCAGCAGTTCTGGTAGCATCTGCGGAGAGAAATCAGAGTTAACATTTTGGTTTTCGTGACCCTGCTCAGAACTGATGGTAGCTAGGAAAATGTCAGTGTACATGTAGCAGATAGGGAGGGGGGAAGGGATTAGGAATAAATGATAGGTGGGGATAGAGCCCAAAGAGAGAGAAGAACAGTTGGACAGACAAAGGAGTGGATAACGATCTGGCTGGGAGGGCAAATAGCTACTAATGAGGACTATTAATGGTTAAGATCAACAAATAGTAATGATTGTTCAGTTGGAAATATTGAACAGAGGCTGTCTGAGAGGGAGAGGACCACATTCAGTCCCTCTGAGCTGTGATCCTAATTCCCTGTGGCTGGATATGTGAGCAAATTAGTGGGGATAAAGATAGTTCAGTGACCCAAGATCCTTTTATGGGTTGTGACTTGTCAATTATTGAGGGTGTTTTACTCTGACTTTCAAAAATTTACATAGACCATCAAGACAATAAAACTGGCCAATTTGTTCCCATTTTCTCTTGCAACTTGTAATGTGGAGTATTAAACGTATATTTCTGAGCTATTAAGTTTTTACAATTGAAAACAAACTCTGCTGCAGCCAGCTTTGCCCCTGGTTTTGGCAGATTCTGGCAATCAAGAAAGATGTTCTTACCATCAAATTTTGTAGATAACTACTTAACTGTTTTGCCATCTGATCTTTATGGTTAATTACGAGGTGAAGTATTTTGGAAAGGTAGCAGTCATGGATATCTGCAGAGATGCAGAAATCCCTTTTGGCCTTGCTATGTAGTCGAGCGAGCTGCAGTTTTACTGTTGGAGTAGGATGTGCAGAATCCTTCGTTGCACCTGGATGATATCTCACAGCATCAGGAGTTAGCTTGCTGTCTTCCATCTCTGAGATAACACGGTGTGGAGCTGGATGAACGCAGCAAGTCAGGCAGCATCAGAGGAGCAGGAAAGCTGACGTTTCGGGTCCAGACCCTTCTTCCAGGGTCCAGGGCCCAAGATTCCAGACCCGAAACGTCAGCTTTCCTGCTCCTCTAATGCTGCTTGGCCTGATGTGTTCATCCAGCTCGAGACCTTGTTACCTCTGATTCTCCAGAATCGACAGTTCCTACTTTCTCTGTCTTTCATATCTCATTGTTTATCATACCAAATGGTGGGGATGGTCATCCTGTGGTCTCAACTTTAAATTTGGTTACAGGTTGCCCCAATCTGGTACTTGGTAATGAACCAGGCCAGGTGTTTGATTTAGTGGTAGGTGAGCACTTTGGAGAGAGTGACCGTAATTCGGTTATGTTTACTTTAGCAATGGAAAGGGATAGGAACATGCCACAGGGCAAGAGTTTTAGATGGGGGAAGGGCAATTATAATGCGATTAGGCAAGACTTAGGAAGCATAGAATGGATTAGCAAAATGCAGGGGATGGGGACAATCGAAATGTGGAGCTGGTTTAAGGAACAGAAATTACGTGTCTTTGATAGGTATGTCCCTGTCAGGCAGGGAGGAAGCGATAAGGTAAAGGAACCGTGGTTTACTAAAGAAATTGTATCTCTTGTTAAGCGGAAGAGGGAGGCTTATGTGACGATGAGACGAGATGGTTCAGATGAGGCGATGGAGAGTTACAGATTAGCTAGGAAGGATTTAAAGAGAGAGTTAAGAAGAGCAAGGAGGGGTCATGAGCAGAAATTGGCAGGTAGAATAAAGGAGAACCCCTAAAGCTTTCTATAGGTATGTGAGGAATAAGAGGATGACAAGGGTAGGAATAGGGCCAGTCAAAGATAGAAGTGGGAAGTTGTGAGTGGACCCTGTGGAGGTTGGAGAGGTGCTAAATGATTATTTCTCATCTGTTTTCACTGAGGAACAGGAGGATATTGTAGAAGAGATGACTGAGTTACGGGCTATTAGAATTGAAAGGATTAAGGTCAGTAAGGAGGAGGTGTTATCAATTCCATAAGGTGTGAAGGTAGATAAATCCCCTGGGCCAGATGGAATTTTTCTGAGGATTGTCTGGGAAGCGAGGGAGGAGGTGGCGGAGCCTTTGGCCTTGATTTTTGAGCCCTCATTGTCTACAGGTTTAGTACCAGAGGACTGGAGGATTGCAACTGTTGTGCCCTTGTTCAAGAAGGGCAGTAGGGATGACCCAGGTAATTATAGACCTGTGAGCCTTACTTCTGTTGTAGGAAAAATTTTGGAAAGGATTATAAGAGATAGAATTTATAATCATCTAGCAAGCAACAATTTGATTGGAGATAGTCAGCAAGGATTTGTCAAGGGCAGGTCATGTCTCACAAGCCTCATTGAGTTTTTTGAGAAAGTGACCGAGCATGTGGATGAGGGAAGGGCAGTTGACGTGTACATGGACTTCAGTAAAGCCTTTGATAAAGTTCCACATGGGAGGCTATTGGAGAAAATACAGAGGCATGGGATTGAGGGAGATTTAGCAGTTTGGATTAGAAACTGGCTTTCTGTAAGAAGGCAACGAGTGGTGGTTGATGGAAAATATCCAGCCTGGAGTCCGGTCACTAGTGGTGTGCCTCAAGGATCTGTTTTGGGACCACTGCTGTTTGTCATTTTTATAAATGACTTGGACGCAGGTATTGGTGGATTGGTTAGTAAGTTTTCAGATGACACTAAAGTCGGTGGAGTGGTGGACAGTGTGGAAGAATGTTGCAGATTGCAGGGAGACTTGGATAAACTGCACAATTGGGCCGCAAGGTGGCAAATGGAGTTTAATACAGATAAATGTGAGGTGATTCACTTTGGGAAGAATAATAGGAAGGCAGAATACTGGGTCAATGGAAAGATTCTTGGTAGTGTAGATGTGCAGAGGGATCTTGGTGTCCATGTACATAGATCCCTGAAAGTTGCCATCCAGGTTGATAGAGCTGTTAAGAAGGCTTACAGTATGTTAGGTTTTATTGGTAGAGGGATTGAGTTCCGGAGCCGTGATGTCATGCTGCAACTGTACAAAACGCTAGTGCGGCCTCATTTGGAATATTGTGTGCAGTTCTGGTCGCCCCATTACAGGAAGGATGTGGAAGCATTGGAAAAGGTGTGGAGTAGGTTTACCAGGATGTTGCCTGGTCTGGAGAGCAGGCCCTATGAAGAAAGGCTGAGGGACTTGGGTCTGTTCTCATTGGAGAGACGGAGGCTAAGAGGGGATTTAATAGAGACATACAAGATGATCAGAGGATTAGATAGGGTGGACAGTGAGAGTCTTTTTCCGAGGATGATGATTTCAGCTTGTACAAGGGGGCATAGCTACAAATTGAGGGGTGATAGATTTAAGACAGATATCAGAGGCAGGTTCTTTACTCAGAGAGTGGTAAAGACATGGAACGCTCTGCCTGCCAATGTAGTTAACTCAGCCACATTCAGGGCATTTAAACAGCCCTTGGATAAGCATGTGGATAACGATGGGATAGTGTAGGGGCAGGGGCTTAGATTAGTTCACAGGTCGGCGCAACATCAAGGGCAGAAGGGCCTGATCTGCGCTGTATTGTTCTATGTTCTATGTTCTATGAATCACAAATGTCTAGCTGTCAGTCCCCTTTTATTTTCGAATAACACTGTACATTGCCCAGACCGAAAACATTTTATAAATGAGGCCAAGGCTTCACACATTGGAAGTAAAAATTGGGCATTCTGAAACGGGAGATAATACCCAAAACATGACTTGAGGGGCATTTAATTTTACTGGGTGGAAATTCATGTTGGAACCACTGCTTATGCATTCCTGATGTAGGTTCCCGTCGCTGAAAACATGGATTTGTAAAAGTGATTCGTACTGTCAGGGGGTACAAGCTTGAAAAAGCCAAAAAATCCCAAAGGTATTAGTTTTATTTAGTTTTGATTTGTGACACTTGGACTCTATCTGGGCCTATCTGATCATACAGTTGCATTTTGTCAGATCATAGGTAGTGATTTTTTTTTTCCGAATATTTCACGAAATGCTGTCGTTTGTTGTCATCTATAATTTCTCCTTGAGAAGGTGGTAGTCAGCTGCCATGTGTTGAGGGCACACCCACAGTACCTGATAAGGAGGCAGTGCCTGATCTTCACCCAGCGACGGTGAAGGAATACCAGTGAAGATTGAAGTCAGGACAGTGAGTGAGCTGGAGGCGCACTTGCAATTGGTGGTGTGCCCACGCATCTGCTGTCCTTGTCCTTCGAGATGTCGAGGTTCTGGGCTGGGAAGGTACCCTGAAAGGATCCCAGTGTGTTGACTTAGTGCTCCTTCTCAGAGCATATTCCAAGAGCACAAAATGGTGGCACGGTGGCTCAGTGGTTAGTGCTGCTGCCTCATGGCACCAGGGACCCGGGTTCAATTTCTGTCTGTGTGGAGTTTGCATGTTCTCCCCGTGTCTCCGTGGGTTTCCTCCAGGTGCTCCGGTTTCCTCCCTCAGTCCAAAGATGTGCAGGTTAGGTGGCTTGGCCATGAGGAATTGTCCGTAGAGTTTAGGTGGGTTATAGGGGAATGGGTTTGGAAGCTCCAAGATTCAATGTGGACTTGCTGGCCTGAAGGGCCTGTTTCCACACGGTAGGGATTCCATGATTACTGTGAATCCTGCCCATCTTACATGAAATGAGTCCAAAGGTAAGTAATGGGACTCAAAAGGTTAACAGTCTTTCTTACTCCACAACAGATGCCAGAGTTTCTCTAGCATTTTAGGTTTTTAAATGTTACCCCCAATATAGGTTTGTAGATGTTGATGTTGGTGTGGCAGAGAAGTGGTGATGCAGGAATGAATGGGGAGGCATCCTAGTGGGATGATTATTTTGTTTTATTCATTCACGGGATGAGGGTGTTGTTGGCTAGGCAGCATTTATTGCCCACCCCTAATTGCCCAGAGAGCAGCTAAGAGTCAGCCACATTGCGGTGGGTCTGGAGTCACATGTAGGCCAGTTAAGGAAGGCATTTTCCATCCCTAAAGGATATCAGTAAACCAGATGGGTTTTTTCCCAAAAATTGACAAAGGTTTCTGTGCTTTTCATGTGACTTTTAATGCATTCAGCTCCCACCATCTGAAATGGCAGGATTCAAACCCAGGTCTTCAGAACATTACATCCACAGTGTGGAGCTGGAGGAACACAGGAGGCCAGGCAGCATCAGAGGAGCAGGAAAGCTGACGTTTCGGGCCTAGACACGTCTTGAGAAATGGGAGAGGGGCATGGGGCTCTAAAATAAGTAGAGAGAGAAGGGGTGAAGCTGGGGTAGGTAGGTGGGATGGTAATAAGTGAGTGCAGGTAGGCAGTGGTGGGGATTGGTCAGTGAGGTGGAAGGTTATTACCTGGGTTTCTAGATTAACAGTCCATTGATGAAGGAATGGAGGGATATGGACCAAAGGCTGGCAGAAGGGATTAGTTTAATTTGGCACCATGTTCAGCACAAAATCATGGGCTGAAGGGTCTGTTTCTGAGCAATACAATTCTATCTTCTGCATCCTCCAATAATACCACTGGACCATTGCCTCCCCAGGCAATTAGGTTGTCCTAAGCTTCACAATTGTTGTTGGAGTGTCACACTTGCAGGCGGGTGAGGAGCCTGGCATCATACTCCTGACTCAGGTTTTGCTGATGGTGCACTGGGATCAAGGAGACAAGACACCAGATGCCTACCACAGAATTCCTTGTCTCTGACTGGCACTTGTAGTCACAGTATTTACATGGCTGGTTTTTTCAGTTTCTATTCATGAGAACCCCCAACGTGTCGATGGTATGGAATTCGACAATGATAATATGTGGAATGGGAAATGGCCTGGTTCTTTCATATTGGACATGATCATTGCTAAAATAAATGTTTCTTCGCTTTACTTGTGTGCATGTTCCCACGTCCTGTTGTACGTGGACATCAATTCTTCGGTATTTGTTTAACGATTAAAGACAAAGCTCAATGTATTTTGCTTTCTATTATTCTGGAAGTTGATTGTGTTGTTAATGGATTTGTTAATGAGTAATCAATCTTAATCAACTAGTCTGTACCAGACTCTGATTTGAGATGAGGAAAGGATAAACATTGAAACCCAGAAATTGATGTGTCACTTTCTAACAGGGCTAGAAATATTCCTCTGTTGGTACAGAGCTTGAGTATAACTGAATAAAGACACATTTTTGTTGAAGCTCATCACCCTGCACTCATCCAGGCCGTTCACAGAAAATGCCAAGGTAAAGGAAAAAACAATGTTGATACTGCATGAGACAAGAGTGCTGATTGGTTGGCAAGTGGACTGTGATTGGCCGACGTGTTGCTACGGAGAATGCACCAGGTAATTATGGTTGACAGTTAACCAACCAGCTTTGCTCGAATGACAAAGCTTTAACAAAGTGTGTACTTTTTCAGCAATACTCAGATTATGAATAATGATAAAACTTTGGTTAAAATAACTTGTGCATGGAAAAGGAATATGATGAAAGATCAGTCGTTAAACACAGCATCATATTCAGTGCTGCAATTGTTTAATGAAAAGTTTAAGAATACTAAGGCTGTTTTGCTGAAACTGGGCACTTATTTCCAGTTTGAACATGTGGGATAAGGCTGCCTGTTAATATAGAAATACCAGGTGTGCATTTCTATCAATGTTCTGATCGATTGTCACAGGGTCTCCCTCGTTTTTTTAAAAACTGCTGTCCTTTTACAGTCATGCATGACATACCTTGTTAGATTACCTGAAGGGCAAGCTTGAGCTCACATTGATTTGGTGAAATTTGCTAAGTCCCCTCCCTTTAAGATATTGCAGTGTGGTCAAATGCTGATTCTTGGGCTGTTGTTAATATCAGCCGGCAAGAACCACAAGCAAACACCAAGGACTTGGCAAAAATTGCCAATGTTCTTCAGAAACCAGATGGTTTCACAAGGGTGCTGGAGCTATCCTCAATCCAAGTATTAAAGTGGGGTAAATCTTAGAATGCCTACAGTGTGGATACAAGCCATTTGGTCCATCAAATCTGCACCAAGCCTCTGAAGAGCATCCCACTCAGATCTGCATTTACGCAGCCTTCCTGGACACTTACAGGGCAATTTAACATGGCCAGTCCGCTAACCTGTACGTCTTTGGACTGTTCGAGGAAAAAGGAGCAAACCCATGTAGAAACAGGGAGAGCATGCAAACTCCAACAAGACAGTCACCTAAGGCTGGAATAAAACCCAGGTCTTTGGCATTGTGAGGCAACAGTCCTAACCACTGAGCCACCACACCACCCAAATGCTTGATAATGAAATTTGGGGCATATTTTCTAATTGGTCAAATTCACATTTAGCATCCTCCTCCCCATTTCCCTTCAGTGTACTCTTGGATCAAGAATACATCGAGCACTTTTATGGGGCACTTTGCTAAGCAGAATATGTACACCTGGTTGTACAAATCACACTCATACTTCATCTTGAAATAATAATCAAAAGATTTGAGGGTTATAATTGCTGTCACGGTCAGAGCTTATGAATTTTATTTGTGACCATGATCCAAGTATTTGTATGTGTGAGCCTCATGTGTTTTCATACCTTCAGAGTGATTTGTCCTAATTTTGATGCTTCAGCAGCTAGTTTTTGTGGATTCAAAATAACAAATACTATTTGTCGATAACCTGATGTTATAAAACACTATACTTCACGCACAGTACCACTGACACAAAGATTAAGTGAAGGGAAAAGAATATGATTATGACCTGGAAGTATTTCAGTCTCCTTTGTGGCAGGTCTAAAGTTTCTTGGATGAATTGATTCTTTAGCTGGAGTGGAGGTTGTATAAAAGCAGAGGATTTTCAGTGAGTTAAGAGACCACTTATAGTCAAATAGCACGGAGGTCTGCCCTAAGGTGAACTTGAAGGTTGCGGGAGAATAGGTGGAGTTTTGCTGCAGCTTTCAAAATACTTTTAGTTGGTTGCTCAGATGTTGTGCCCTGTTTGATGATTTTCAGATGAGGTTTCAGATGGTACCTCTCACAGTATTTCTTCTCCAAACAGCTTCTGCTGTTATTTTTTCAAAAGCAATTATAAACATGGCTCCCTTAGCAATGTGATCTGTTTCAAGTCCAAACTGCCTTTTCAAAATAAACTGAGGTTTGAGGCTGACTCAAATCTTGTGTTACGGATTTTCACACTTTTGAGTGTTTGACACCATCGAAGTCTTTGTGTTTGGAATGAGGAACTATCAAACCCAACGAGAGGTCAATGAGATCCATTTCCTATTCATCAAAACTGATTGCGCATTGATGTCTTTACTTTCCACGGAGAAGCAAAAAGAAGAGTCAGCTGGTAGACTGTTGTCATATTTGATGATAGTCCATCCTTAGCGTGAGATGTGTGAATTTAACAAGTTGTGTCGGGACCAGTGTTGGGGTGGACAAAGCCAGAAGTCGCATGACACTGGGTTATAATCCAACAGGTTTGTTTGAAATCACAAGCTTTGGGAGCGCTGCTCCTTCATCGGGTGAAATCTTTACCATAAGGTTATGATTTCAAGGAAAGCTGTTGGACTCTAACCCTGGTGTCATGTGACATCTAAATTTGCTACGTGGTTGTTTATCCATATTCCATTAGCTATTTGCTTACTGTCAGACATCCCGAAAGGTTTTGCGTTCCTTTTCAAAAATGTAGTTTTAAAATGTGTCATATCTTTTTCGCCATTTATTGAACATCAACTGTTGCTAATATTTCCAAAGCTCGTCAGAGCACTGTTTGCAAAGGGGGGAGAGGTGTTCTCAAATGAACAAAGCAAGTCCAGCACCTCTTGTCATGTGCATCTGCATACCAGTCAGATGAAATTACGATGGGTTTCATTGCATGGCGGGTTGATGGTTATTGATCTTCAAGCCTCCCACCTCCCTACCTCGCATACCACCCTGGGTATGTTTTTATTTTGTTGAACATTCTTCAGGAATGAACTTCAAAAGGGTTTTACAAAGTTGATAGATTCGAGAAAACAACTCCCAAAAGGAGGCCACAATAACCTCATGTTGAGACATCATCTTTCATCCTGAGCCTTGCCTGTCAGCGTGGTGTTTGAAAGCAAAGCATGCATGGTTGTCGGTAGCAATCTGCTTCTAATCTGAACTCAGGCATCACTTTGCTCGCTTTCAGAGCCTTTATTCCACCTTTTTCTTTTGAGGAAAGAAAACAAAACCTCCAAAGGATCAAATGGTCCAATCATCCTTTACCATCTGGATCTGTTAAAAATTAAGAGATTGCCGAGCCCCATCTATATCTTTGTGTCAGAATAAATTCGCTTGATAGGCTGCCCTGGAAATCTTCACCTCCTGGGTATTGAATCCCTGGATACCATTACCCCTTTTTCTGGATAATTTACTCTAACCAGGCCTCTAGGCCTTCATTTGATTAATTACCTAAAAACTGAGTGCAGTGTTTGTTCAGAAACCTGGAATACTTACCAGTTTGATGACGGGGCAGCTTTTGTTTTACATTCTGACATCTATTTCCTTTCCCAACGTCTTTTTTTTCTGTGTGGCTCAGGAGATGAGAGCAGTTATTCTACTTTCAAAAACCCAGCTAGGACCTGCCTTCTTTATTTATTAATGGTTTGTTCGATTATCCAGCAATGGCCAGTCAAACTCAGAGTTTTTATTACTGTGATCAGAGATAATGGGAACTGCAGATGCTGGAGAATCCGAGATAACAAAGTGTGGGGCTGGATGAACACAGCAGGCCAAGCAGCATCTTAGGAGCACAAAAGATAATGTTTCGGGCCTAGACCCTTCATCAGAGAAGCCACACTTTGTTATCTTGAGTTTTTATTACTGTTTGCTTTTCCCAGAAGGCTGCATTCAGTGTCACATATGTGGTACCTCAGGGATATTGTTTATCGAGGTGTTTCTGATCATTGACTGGGCGATGATTAACACAAAGACAATGAAAATAAGCCACAGCCAATTTATTGACTCATCAGGAATCACATCAAATGTTTTGAGGTGAAGCTTACCTACCTTTCAGCCAAGTTATTGTCAATTTTCTCATGTTTTGGCCATCTTGACTCTGAGTAAAATCTGTTCCTGTGTGGGGGTGGCACAGTGGCTCAGTGGTTATCACTGCTCCCTCTCGGTGCCAGGGGCGCAGGCTCGATTCCATCCTCAAACAACTGTCTGTGTGGAGTTTGCACATTCCCCCCCCGTGTTTGCATGGGATTCCTCCAGGTGCTCCGATTTCCTCCCACACCCCAGAGATGTGCAGGTGATGGTGGATTGGCCATGCTAAATTGCCCACAGTGTGCAAGCTAGGTAGGTTAGGCATGGGAAACACAGAGTTATCAGGTAATGGGTGGCTCTGGGTGGGATGCTTTTCAGAGGATCTGAATGGCCTGCTTTCACACCATAGTTCTGAGGAAGGATCACTGGATCCAAAAGACTAACTCTGATATTTTTCTTTGCAGATGCTGCCAGACCTGCTGAGCTTTTCCGGCAACTTCCGTTTTTGTGTCGGATCCAGCCTTTCCCCTTATCAGCCAAGACTGTGTCAATATCCTAACACGGTATTCATACACATAGAGAGCATTGCTGAGATTGTACTAAAGGCAGAGAAAAGTAGATGTGTACATTTTTAAGTGAAGCAAGGGAAACTTAAGCCCTGCCTGAATATTAAGTGCAAGCAGCCTTACAGACTTCCTTCCCAGTTTGCAATTCTTCCAGTTGTGGCATTTCTGACAAAATTCTGGAGCAAGACAGAAAACTGAGCAGCAAATTGCTTGGCCCAGCTTCTCAGTGGTTTGTCAGCGGAAGCCCGTTATCAGATTTGTGCTGCCTTGCGTCTAGTGGTGCAGAGATAAACGAGGGAGGGAGGGAGAGGAAGGAGTAAAACAATTCTCTCTTTGGCTGTGTTGCCTCCTGTTGAAGCCTGGACTGAATTCCTGACTCATTACTGAACGTGTGCTGCAGAGCAATTGCTCAGACAGCTCCATTCACACAATTGTCTGGTAACTGAAATGACTTACTCAGCACTGAGCATCCAAAATGCATAGTCTTTTACTGGACTGATGAAAGGTGTTCTACTCTAATTGTGGTAGAATTGTTGAAATAACCTTGCTTACTTTTCTCTTCTTTTATACAGCAAGGTGCTATGCACTGGGTTACTGTAAATTTATTATAAATCATGCAGCACTTTAAGAGGATCCTGATCACAGATAATTGAGATGCAACCAAACGTAGCCATTTTCAGTTGAAGCATCACATTTTCTGCCTTAACAGCATTGAACAAGAGGAAACCATTGGTCCAGCCATCCAGTCCTTCCAAAGGCTTCCCTTCCTCTTTGCATGGTGGCCCAGCGGTTAGCACTGCTGCCTCACAGCACTAGGGACCCGGGTTCGATTCCACCATCAGGCGACTGTGTGGAGTTTGCACATTCTCCCCCTGTCTGTGTGGGTTTCCTCCCACGGTCCCAAAGATGTGCAGGTTAGGGTGGATTGGCTCAGGGAAATTGCCCCATAGTGTTCAGGGATGTTTAGGTTGAGTAGGTTAGACATTGGAAATGTAGGGAATGGGTCTGGGTGGGATGGTCTTCAGAGGGCCAGTGTGGGCATGTTGGGCGAAGTGGCCTATTTCCATACTGTAGGGATTCTATGACTCTCAAACTAATAGCCTTGTATTAAACTGGAAATCTTTCATTGCAGGCAAGGTTTGCTATGATTTTCTGTATCTTGTCATCAACCCCACTGGTAATACATTCCACAGATTTATCACCTTCCCATTGTAAAACGTTACACTTTATTTAGGTATTATTTTGCTCTCCCACTGAACTTTCCATTGTCTAAATTTTAACATCCCATATTAAGACCCTTCTGCTTTTCTTGAGGTCACATTTCAACCTTTCTGGCACAGTGAGCTATTGAAAGCAAGAGTAGGTTTTGTGTTGGCTTGTGGAGAATTTTCATTGCCCGTTGTCCCCTATGCTTTCCCAGTTCTGTCGTGCCCATTATTAATTTAAAAATTTTTGTGAGGTCTGTGCCTCTTTAGTGCCCATTCTTCCCGCACAGGCATGAGCTGGCACTGTTCCCCTCGTGCAAAGAGATATCGCACAGTCATATCGTTGCCTTGTGTCTGCCGTCATTAAGCTGATGCTGAGTTTCACTGTGCTGCTAAATCCTCATCTACATCCTCAACTCCACCATCAGCTGTTGTTCTTTAGAGCTGCTGCCAAAAGTCGTGAAAATCTAGCCATCTTTCTGCTGCCTGCCAAGAACATCACACAAAAATGTAAGAAATAGGAGCAGGAGCAGGCCATCTCTCTCATCGAGCCTGCTCTGCCATTCCATAAGATCATGTCTGGCGTTTTCATGGACTCAGCTCCACTTACCCACCCATTCACCACAACCCTTAATTCCATTACTGTTTAAAAATCTATCTATCTTTGCCTTAAAAACATTCAATGAGGAAGCCTCAACAGCTTCACTGGGCAGGGAGTTGCACAAATTCAAAATCCTTTGGATGAAGAAGTTACTCCTCAACTCAGACCTAAATCTGCTCGCCCTTTATTTTGAGGCTATGCCCCTTAATTCTAGTTCCTTTTCTTTGTATCTCAATGGCAAATCTTTTCTGGAAAACTGCTTGAGAATTCGAGTTTACCTGCATGTGTGACAATCTTAACATAATAGTATAAGCGCTGAAAGGACTTTAGTTTTTGCTGCTCTGTATCCTCACAGCACTGGGTATGGATCAAGTAAAAACTCAGAAAACCCCTCCATCTTGAGCTTCTGATTCTCCACCCCCACCTTTCCCTCTTACCTAGCACTTCCCCTTTCAAGAGATTTCTTTCTGCAGATGGAAAAGTGTAAAGTGAGCACAGAGAATTGCACCAAGGCTTCAGTGCAAGAAAGTAGAATTCCATATTGAGCCAGACATTTAACCATAATGTTTGGGGAAGGGCCTCATACCTTCAAATAACCATCCCATATCCCAGAGCTCGAAACAACTTGCTTTTGCATTGCAAATTCTGGTAAAAATAGTATCTCAATATTGGAATGATTCTGGAGGAAGCAGATTAGTTCTTTTGACAGGAAGGAAATTGTTTGATAATTGCCTCTGATTGGAGCCAGGTTCCATGTGCTTTTGAAGCCTGAATGGGAGACAGATCTCTCATTGAACCGGTCACCAGTGACTCTCGTGCAAGATGTCCCCCTACAAATGGGCCATCATCTTGTTCCTATGTGTTGATCCAGGTTGTGTTCTAATGTCCTCTCACTGGCCAGTGAAGAGAAGCTAAAGAGTACGATGGAGATGGGGCTGTCACAACAACCCAAACAGTCGTGCAAATCCTCCAATCAGGCTGTAGGGAGGAAGGAATTTAAGTCTAATCTTTGTGACAATATGCATCTTGATGCAGCCATACATATTGTATGTTACAGTGTGGAGGCAATAGTCCATATGGGGTGATAGATTTGCCCAGATCCTATTCTGTGAATGGCACGCCTTTTGTAATTGTCTGTTGGAATTCAACTTCTGTGGTTTAGTTTGGAACAATTTACTCCTTTTCTTTGTATGGCTCAGGCAAACCTTTTCTAGAAAACAATTTGAGAATTCGAATTTACCAGCTTGTGTGACAGCTTTAATGTATTAGCGGCAGTGCTGAAAGGTTCCATGTGCTTTTGAAGCCTGAATGGGAGACAGATCTCTCATTGAACCGGTCACCAGTGACTCTCGTGCAAGATGTCCCCCTACAAATGGGCCATCATCTTGTTCCTATGTGTTGATCCAGCCTTAGTTTTTGCTGTTCTGTATCCTCACAGCACTGTGTACCGGTCTGTAAGCGCTGGCACGCTGATGGTAACTCAGTCAAGGAGCTGTTCTCTGCACAGTGACCTACAGCAAACTGTCAAACCCACTTCCATCTTCACAAGCTGTCCGCATGTATCTTTCCCAATTGGGGGAGGAGGCTGCATAGAAAAATACAAAAGCAATTCAAAGCAGAGAAAGAGGCCATTCAACACATCTTGGCTGTGCTAGTTCTTCGGAGGAGCTTTCCAGGATGATCTTCTTCCCCGCTCCTATCCTCGTAGCCTTGCTAACACCTCACTTTTCCAGTTATCCAGTTCTGTTCATATTGGATCTCCATCCCATCACCCTTTGGGGCAGCAGCTTTCGTATAATAATGATGAGCTGCTCAATATTCTCAATCTCCTTCATTATTCATTTTCTCGTTAGTTTAAATGTATCGCCTTTGGGTACTGAGACCTTCCCTGACAAAAACTGCTTCTCGTTATTTCCTCTATCGAAGCCCTTCATGTCCTTCAACACTTCAATCAGGGATGGAGGCCTCTGCCAACTTTAATCCTCCTGCCCCCTATTTAGCCCGAATGCATTGAGCTCAAAGATAATTATAACTATTGCCAGAGCGAAAACTGGCAAACTTGGCACAGGCCTAAAGAAACAAACCTGGGTTCATTTGCTCTTCATGCCTCAGTTCTTCAGCACATGGTATGTTTACCCACTAATCTACTGAGGGCAAATTCTCAGATCTTTTGTTTTTAAGAAGTTCAACTGATGAGGTCTCTCTCCAGGATTGCTGCCTCATCACATCTGGTGAGTTTGTTTATTACTGCATGCCTGTGTTGATGAGGAGAATGTACCTTTAAATTAATATGCATCCCCAGATCCAAACTGGAATGTTGACAGAAGGTAACCAGGATGTATCAATAGAGCCTCCATCCTTTGGGAGTATATATGATGATTGGAAACTATGCCTCACGTTCTGGAATTCATGCAGTAAACCCTTTCCATCTCCAGTTTCCTCTCCTTTACAAACCGAGCAATTCTTGTTCCATATAGTATTTCGCTCTTTCTTTCCATGCAAAATATTAGGTCGAAGCTCTGCAATGTTGAAGGTGCTACATGAGCTCAAGGTATCATTGGATCCCACAGCCAGCCTGTTACTATGGCAACTGGTCAATGGATGCACAGCTTTAGGAGGAGCTAGTGCCTGTTCTTTCTGTGACTGGGCACTTTTCGCCCCACTTTGCTGTGTTGTCTCTGTAGCTTTCTCCAGTCAGCGAGAAAATTTGGGTTAGCTATCTCCTTCTTGGTCTGAGCATGCCAAGATCAGAGGGTTTGAGCAAGAGGGAGAGTCTGAATAGGCTGGGCCTATTTTCCCCTGAAGTGTCCGAGGCTGAGGGGGGTGACGTTTATAGACGTTTATGAAATCATGAGGGACATGAATAAAGTGACAGCCAAGGCAGAAAACTGAAAGAACTGCGTATGCTGTATATCGGAAATAAAAGCAGAAATTGCCAGGAAAGCTCAGCATTTGTGAAGAACAGAGTTAACGTTTCGGGCCCAGTGACCCTTCTTTCTGAGCCTCAGTTCTGAGGAAGGGTCCCCGGACTTGAAATGTTAACTCTGATTTTTCTTCACAAATGCTACCAGACCTGCTGAGCTTTTCCGGCAATTTCCAGTTTTGCTTCTGAATAGTTGAGGTCTTTTCCCCAGGGTAGGGGAGTCCAAAACTAGAGGGCATGGGTTCAAGGGGAGAGGGGAATGATTGAAAAGGGACCTTAGAAAAAATATTTTCACACAAAGGGTGGTGCCTGTATAGGATGAACTGCCAGGGGAAGTGGAGGAGACTGGTACAATTATAACATTTAAAGGGAATTTGGATGGAAATATGAATTGGAAGGGTTTAGCGAGATGTGGGCCAAATGCTGGCAAATGGAACTAGATTAATTTAGGATATCTGGTGGACGTGGGCATGTTGGATCAAAGGGCCTGTTTGTGTGCAGTACAGCTCTATGACTCTAATTCTTGGTCCTCTCAACAAGCTTTGTAGTGCTTTAGAATGAGTCTAGAGACGGACTGGCATGTGCTATTTCTGAGTGAGCAAAAGGTCTGTCAGCGGAGTACCAGCTAGGAGTGGGCATGGCTCTGGGTGAAAGGAGAGGTGCGGGCAGCAGAGTGTGTTGGGAGGCATACGGAGAAAGGAGGGGAAGTATGAGGGAACGGGAGATATGCCAGTGAATCATTCACTGTGCATGGGGAATGGGGGAGAGATTGGTAACAGAGCAGCACAGGACAGGGTGGGAGATGAAACGGAAAAAGGATAGTCTGCAGAGCAGTGCTGTGAGGAATGTAATGAATGAGGTTGGGTCACATAGGACAGCAATCACAAGAGCGAGTGTAAAAGGAATGCACACTGTCTGGCTATTTCGCTGACAGTTTAATATTTTGTTTAAATACCTGGATCTATTCTGTTGTGTTGTGCCGAGTGAGTTCCAGTATATTAATTACAGCAATTCAGTATTTGACTTTTGTCTATATAAATAGATCCAGTCAAGGCTGGCAAATGTCCAGTTACTTGTGTAATCATTTGCAATCAGCTTTATTTACTGTTTCATTTTCCTGAGGACGAGATGAGAGAGTCAACAAGCCACGTGTGTCATTCCAGTTTATAAAGTTCTTCCACCCTTTGCCTGGCGATTGAAGTAAACCGTCAGAATTATTTTGACATGCTGGGCGGAGTGGTTCAATCCAGCATCCAGTATTGCGGCATTGCCCATGGGCTGATTAACTCGACACTCAATCCCTTGCTGCTTGTGGGACCACGTCCCCTGCGTTTACACACAGCACAACAGAATCGCAGAATGCCTGCAGTGTGGAAGCAGGCTGTTCGGCCCATCGGGTCCATACCAACCCACCAAAGAGCATCCCACCCAGACCCACCCCCCTACCCTACCCTTGTAACCCTGCAATGGTCACTACACTTTGGAATGACTCATCACAGCCCGGATCTTTCGGGGAGTGGCGTTCATCATTAGATTACCATTTCTCTACAAAGTTAACCCCTGCGACTTGACACGGCTCCACCTTCCTTCCAGAAACTTCCTTATCCAGCTCTTCCAGGGATGCAGAGTGCGACTTGAAAACTGGATGACTGCATGAATGGGTATGGTGTGGTGAGGTGGTAGAAGTGACTCGGTAGGTTAGGAGCATGGAAGAGTTAGTGTGATCAAGTGAGGGGAAATGATCCGTCAGGTCTACAAAGAGAGTGGGAGATATAGTCAGATCCAGTTGCATCAGTAGCCCCATGGTCAGAGAATAGGGTGTGGTAGGTCAGGAGAGGCAGTCAGATCAACTGAGATAATAATGTTTGGTTCGGGGATAAGTTGGTTGTTTTGAGGGGTGGGTATATATAGTTGGGAGGGATAACATGGTCTGGCCTGGCCAGGTTGAGGGGGCTAGTCCTGTCATGTGGTCAGAAGGTAGTGTTACTGGAATGGGTAGTTGGGTCAGGGGTAATAGGCATGTGCGATGGGAGTGATGGAGGAGGTTAAATGGTCAGGGTAGAGTGGTCGGGTCAGCAGGGGTTAGTGTGATTGGGCTGAGAGGGGTAGTCAAGTCGAGAGAGATGGCCATTCCAGGGGCTAGCATTGTTGGGAGGGGTAGCCTGATCAGAGGTTGAAGAGTAGTTGCGACCGGCAGGGGTGGTTCACCTGGGTAGCTGGGGGAATTGAGTTAGCCAGGTCTGGAGCTGGGGTTGACAATCAGTGGGAGTGATTGGGGGATCTGTATTTCTCTTGGAATTTGCTAAGGTTTATCAACATTTCCTGAAAACAGAGTGGGCAGACAGTCTTAAATCTCTGATGCAGCTCAAAGTGCCCAAGGGTAGGGGGAAATTGTCATCAAAAGTCCACATTTCCTGTACAATTCTCAGGAAGTTCATTGCAAGAAACCTGAGGATTTGGCTTCATATTAACTTTGAGGAATTTCTGAGAAATTCATAACTTCGAGAAATTTCTAAGAAGTGAAACAGGACATTAGACAAATGGAGTTTTCTTTCCCCTGCTACTTCTTTTCCCGTTCTTTCTCATTCAGTAAATTCGTGTCTCGGAGCTGTTATTTTACAGATTTTATCCTTCAGGCTAGCCACTGCAGTTAGCTTGAAGAGCTTGACTAAATTGAAACATTTGCACAATTCTTATGGATATTAAAGTAAACTGTAAAACTTTCGAGTCAACTTTTTCCTGTTTAAACTGTTATATAATTACATTTTTGAAAATTAGGAAGCAACTGTAGGACAACATAGGTCATTTGGTACACCACCGCAGTAATAGCTCTTAAATTTAACCTAAATCGTTTTCCTCACATTGTTATCTTTAACTTTTTCAATAATTAGTTCACTTTATAAATGAAGGAAAGCTATACTTTAAGGAGTGACTTTTGTTCAAGTTTTCTTCAATTCATCCGTGGGAAATGGCCAATGTTGTCTCTAAGTTTGAGAGAAAGTCAGGGGTCACATGACACCAGGTTATAGTCCAGCTTGTTTGTTTGAAGTCACAAGCTGACATAGCACTGCTCATTCATCAGGTGAGGTCAGCTTGAGATGATAGCAACTTGTCCAAGCACGTATGACAAAACACAGTAATAACTAGTAGCTTCATTAATGGTGAAAATAATTGACACAGAGTTCTTGGAGGTTTTGACAAAAGCCCGCAAAACTGAGGTGAGGTTGCAACAGAGACAGTAGGAACTGCATATGTTGGAAATCTGGGATGACTAGGTATGGAACTGGATGAACACAGCAGGCCAAGCAGCATCGTAGGAGCAGGAAAGCTGACGTTTCGGGCCTAGACCATTTATCAGAAAAGGGTCTAGGCCCGAAACATCAGCTTTCCTGCTCCTATGATGCTGCTTGGCCTGCTGCATTCATCCAGCTTTACACCTTGTTATCTGAGATTACAACAGAATTTGCTCTGAAGATTGTACTTAAATTTTGTGATTTTCTTTTCGAACTGCGAGTTTTTTTAAAATCAGTTCTTCAACTCATCGTATTTCCAGCCTGCCCTGATAATTGTAAGATTTAGATCATTGTCCAAATGCAGAACTCCCGAGAGGAGGTATGAGCCAGCGTGAGCAGGAGCTTTCAGCCCCACTAACAGCTTTTAAGGATGATGTGGAGGTGCCGGGGTTGGACTGGGGTGGACAAGGTCAGAAATCCACGACACCAGGTTAAAGTCCAACAGGCTTATTTGAAAACACAAGCTTTTGGAGTCTCGCTCCTTCTTCAGGTGTTAGTGAGAGATGTAGTATCAGGCACAGAGTTTATAAGTAAGAGGTGAAAGGTTGACACCATTGATGAAGATGTACTAAACAAACCTAAGATGCTGTTAAATCTTTAATCAGTCAGAAAGTTTGAATTAGTTAATATGTATATGTAAATCTCCAGATTCCTTTCAAGTCACGGTCCTGTGAAAACCGAAGGTTTTATTATTGTAAAGAAGAAGTGACATTTTTGGTCAGACAATGCACGTTAGCTGTGAGACCTTGTTTAGAATCTGTTTACGTTTTTAAGGAAGGAAACCTTTCCTTTAACAAGCTTGATGTGACTGTAGACGCAGAGTTAGTATTCTCTGACAAGGCCCAGCAAGTGGCATCGTTGTCATCACACCTCCTCGAGAGCTTAAGAGATGTAGAATAAATATTGGTTTTGTTCAACACCCAATCTTCTAAATGAATTTAAAATAATAGAACAGCTTGTTAGCTAGTCTTATTGTTATTTTGTGATTCTTTAGTGCTGGATTCTGAATTCCGCACCTAATTGATGATTAATTTTATATCTGAGCCTATTTAACTCCATCCCTACCTCTTCATCTATCCCAATCCTCTACTAGCCAAGTGTAACTTTTTCCCTCTTTCACAGGAGTATGCAGACTTGTGAATTGTGTGCAGTTCCATTGCATGTTCTGGTGCTCTGTGATTGTGGGCGCTGAGTAATTGCAGGACTGAAGTGATACACATTTCAGAGCATGATACTTTGTTGGCACCCAGCTACACATTGTACCATCTCCAGGAGATGCCAGCTCTTTAATTCTTGGTTTGAACTGATATTAGTGATATCTGTTCCGACTTTCCATGTCAGAGGGCAGTAAAAATTGAACAGGATTCCTACTCCAATTAGAAAAAAAAACTGATTATTAAAATAGTAAAAGATGTGCATATTGCAGGCTAGACTGGCATTTACTGTCCATCCTTTTTTTGCTTTAGAAGGGTAGTGATTCCTACACTGAAGTTTACAAGTTGGTTGAGATGTGTTCTGAGGACGGGTCACTCAACCCGAAATGTTAACTTTGATTTCTCTTCACAGATGCTGGCAGACCTGTTGAGCTTTTCCAGCAACTTTTAAGCGGGATACTGACTGACAATAACTGAGTGAATCTATACTCATTTTTATTACTAAGACTGCCAATATTTCATCAGATAACAAAGTGTAGAGCTGGATGAACAAAACAGGCCAAGCACCATCAGAGGGTCACGAAAGCTGATGTTTCGGGTCTGGACCCTTCTTCCAGACCCAAAACATCAGCTTTCCTGCTCCTCTGATGCTGCTTGGCCTGATGTGTTCATTCAGCTCTCCACCTTGTTATCACAGATTCTCCAGCATCTGCAGTTCCTATTATCTCTGAATCAATATTTCAACAGTGTTTTCGAAGTCACATTTTGAAATATCATCCACACAATGCCAGCTTGAAAGCAAGTGAACAGGTATACTTAATAGAATGAGACTGCTAATCTTCTAAACACAGATCCAATGTCCACATTCCCATTTTACATGTGATTCTACCATTTCTTTTAAACCAGTTTTATGGAATGCTAATGTCCACCCATTTTGTTGAGGTAACTGGAAACCTATTTGACAGAGGCATGGAGCAACGTAACATGGAAACAGACCCGTCAGTTCAACCCGTCCATGCTGACCAGATATCCAAAATTAATCCAGTCCTATTTGTCAGCATTTGGCCCATATCCTTCCAAACCCTTCCTATTCATGGACCCATCCAGATGCCTTTTAAATGTTGTAACTGTACCGGTCTCCACCATTACTTCTGGCAGTTCATTCTACACACGCACCATCCTCTGTGTGAAAATGTTGCCTCACAGGTCCCTCTTAAATCTTTCCCCCTCTCACCTTAAACCTATGCCCTCTAGTTTTGCACTCCCCCACCCCAGGGAAAAGACCTGGGCTACTCACCGCGTCCATGCCCCTCATGATTTTAGAAACATCCATAAGCTCATCCCTCAGTAAGTGATGCTCAAAGGAAAATAGCCCCAGCCTACACAGCCTCTCCCTATAGCTCAAATCCTCCCATCCTGGCAACCTCCTTGTCAATCTTTTCTGAACCCATTCAAGTCTCACAATGTCTTTCCTATAGCAGGGAGACCAGAACTGATTGCAGTATTCCAAAAGTGGCCTAACCAATGTCCTGTACAGCTGCAACATGACCTCCCAACTCCTATACTCAATGCTCTGACCAATAGAGGCAAGCATACCAAACACCTCCTTCACTATCCTGTCTACCCTGGAGTCCACTTTCAAGGAACTATGACCCCAAGCTCTCTTTGTTCAGCAACACTCTCCAGTAACTTACCATTAAGTGTATAAATCTTGCCCTGATTTGTCTTTCCAAAATGCAGCAACTCACATTTATCTAAATTAAAATCCATCAACCCAGCTGATCAAAGTTCTGTTATACTCTGAGGTAACCTTCTTCACTATCTACTACACCAACAATTTTAGTGTCATCTGCAAACTTACTAACCATACCTCCCATTGTCAGTCAACATCCCGCGAAAGCGTAACATTGTGTGTGGAATGTTACACAAAAATTCTGTTCTTTGCCTCTTCCACCCATCCAATTTGTGATGGTTTATTTGGTCCTCGCTCTCGTCCAATCTCATGACAGCCTTTCTCCGCAGTGGTATTCACAGCAAGAAAGTGTGGTGTAGGCAGTGAGGCCCAGGAGGCAGAAAATGGCTTCAGTCTGGCCTAGTAACTGGAATCAGAAAGATTGGGATTTGATTTCAGCAGTGTCATGGGAACTGGTCAAACCAGTGAGGCTGATTAAAAGGAGACTGGGTTCAGTGCCAAAGTTCAAGGGAACACAAGATTATCAGCAGCGTTGGCAGTATTTCATGACTAAAGACTCATTTCCTCTTGTGCCAGCTTGCTCTGACCTTGGCTGTGCTCTAGTTGAATCAGACCTGACCCCAGTTGAAGCTTTGAAAAGAAATTCTGTGCCAATTTGGTGCCATTAAGATTTATTCAGATAGTATCCCAGTAGAGAAAACCGAGTTATGTTTAAACGCAAAGGAAAACTTGTTAACACTAAATGATGCTGGTAAAATCTGGGAAATTCCACCACCCAGATCAATGCAGTAGGCTCTTTCTGCTTTTGAAGATTTTCTGGTAATTTCTCTTCAGCACTTTTGCTTGCCCACCGTCTCTTGTCCTGAAGATGCTGCCCAAGGCTGGTATATTTCTTGATAAGATGAAGGCATCTCAATTTAAGAAAGCTAGCTTTTCTGAACAGTGTCAGTCAGGCCTGTGGAGCTAATTGAAAAGGCAGTGGGCTTTGGGATCTGGTTCCGGCTATGAGATTGAGTAAATATATTTTTCTTAGACACGGCAGAGAGGAAAGAGCATTCAATCACTCCAGCCATCTGCTGAGGACTGAGTGCGTAGTGCACTGACTTTCATTTCAACCTTTTAATAACCTAGCTGTCTTGAAGTCACTTGTAGCCTGGATGGCTTATTTACATTGATTTGATGAGGATAGTGGGTCTGTTCTATTCCTCTATGCTTGGTTGTGGACCCCAGTGACGGATACCTTTCATTCCCTCACAACCTCAGCCGAAGGAGGAGTGAAAGAAAAGGGGTGTACAAAACTGGGGAAATTATCCAGCAGCTCCCCATTGAGCATGGGGAGAAGACAGCCACACTGTTAGCAAACAAAGTCCAAATAGATTAGATTCCCTACAGTGTGGAAACAGGCCCTTTGGCCCAGCAAGTCCACACCGCCTGTTGGGGCACTCCACCCATAACCCTCACACCCCGAACGCTACGGGCAATTTAGCATGGCCGATCCTCCTACCCTGCACATCTTTGGACTGTGGGAGGAAACCGGAGCACCCAGTGGAAACCCACACAGACACGGGGAGAATGTGCAAACTCCACACAGACAGTTTCCCGAGGGTGGAATCGAACCCGGGCCCCTGGTGCTGTGAGGCTGCAGTGCTAACCACTGAGCCACCGTGACACCCCATATACTTCCCTTCAGTGGCTAACACTGCTGCCCCTCGGCACCAGGGACCGAGGTTTGATTCCACCCTCGGGCGACTGTCTGTGTGGAGTTTGCACGTTCTCCCTGTGTCTGTATGGGCTATGTTTGGGTGCTCTGGTTTCCTTCAACTGTCCAAAGATATGCAGGCTGGGTGGATTGGCCCATCGTGTCCAGGGATGTGTAGATTAGGTGGGTTATAGGGGGAATGGGTCTGGGTGGGATGCTCCAAGGCTTGATGTGGACTTGTTGGGCTGAAGGGCCTGTTTCCACACTGTAGGGATTCTACAATCAATGAACTCATATACTCCATTGTAATGGGCAAAATACAGTGTGGCTAAAGACCTATGTAACTCTCATGAGGACATAAGACAAAATGTGTTTCCATTTTCCTTTTTATATGAACTTTGATTGATTTGATACAGAACCTAACACAGCTAAGCAGCAGGAAGCTACATGAAATGCATCAGCATGTTATCCACACTCAGTAAAACCCAGTACCTGCCTAATTAACTTGCAGGAAATAAGAAACATATGCCTTCAGATTCCTGATAACAAAGTGTGAAGCTGGATGAACACAGCAGGCCAATCAGCATCTCAGGAGCACAAAAGCTGACATTTCCGGCCTAGACCCTTCATCAGAAGAGGTCTAGGCCCAAAACGTCAGCTTTTGTGCTCCTGAGATGCTGCTTGGCCTGCTGTGTTCATCCAGCCCCACACTTTGTTATCTCGGATTCTCCAGCATCTGCGGTTCCCATTATCTCCGCCTTCAGATTCACGACTGGTTTCCAGATGATATCTTGCAGTAGACTCCTGGTGGATTTTATGTGAGTAGGAGCTGCTTTTCTGGTGTCGGGACCAGGGGAGAGGAGGCTGACCCGTTGCTGGGTGTACGGGGAGGTTGGTGTGTAAGAGGTGAAGTTGTGCCAGTTCCCCGAAGAGACGTGCGAGACAGAGGGATGGAGCTAGACAACAAACAGGAAGGCCAGACGTTACCAAAGACAGCTCAAGCATGATAGATGGGAGAGCAAGAGAGGCTGAGAGCAGCACAGTGGTGACTCCTCGAGTCATACAGCATGGATACAGGCCCTTTACCCCAACACATCCATACCTAAACTGAACTAGTCCCATTTGCTTGTGTTTGGCCCACATCTCTCGAAACCTTTCCTATTCATTTACCCATCCATATGTCTTTTACATGTTGTAATCGTACCCACCTCTGCCACTTCCTCTGGTAACTCATTGCATATACACACACCCTCTGTGTGAGAATGTTGCCCCAAGTCCCTTTTAAACCTTTACCCTCTCACCTGTGCCCTCTAGTTTTGTACTCCCCTACACTGGGGAAAAGATCTTGGCTATCCACATTATCCGTGCCTCTCCTGACTTATAAACCCCTATAAGGTCACCCCCTCAACCTCCCATGCACCAGGGGGAAAATGCCCCAGCCTATCTAGCCTCTCCTTGTGACTTGAACTGTCCAGTTTTGATATCATCCTTGGAAGTATTTTTTAAACCCTTTCCAATAGAATAACACCCTTCCTACACAGGGCGACCAGAGTTCTATGCAGTAGTCCAAATGGGGCCTTAACAATGTCTTGAACAACCACAGCATGAAGTCCCATTGCCCATACTCAGTGCTCTGACCAATAATTCAAGTGCGCCAAGCAATAACACAGTGTAGAGCTGGAGGAACACAGGCAGCACCAGAGGAGCAGGAAAGTTGACATTTCGGGTCGGGACCCTTCTTCAGAAATCAGCGTGCCAAGCTCTTACTTCGTCACCTTATCAACCTGTGATGCCACTTGCAAGGCACTATGTAGCTGCATGGTTGGAGAGTCAAGGATAACTCAGGGCAGGTCAAAGGTGATAGCTGAAGGGTCAAGGGTGACAGTTCGTAGCTCAAGGTTGATGGTGAGAGCAGGTCTGGAGATGGGGAGGCAGCTCAAGGTTGATCATTATTCATGTGTAGTGTTGGGGTGCTCCAGACTGAGGTCATGGAGAGCGGAATGGAGTGAAGTCAAAGGTCGCATCAGAGGGAGAATGCAGGGTGATTGGCTCACAGCCGCTAGGATCCCAAATGGGACACGTGAGCGGGATGACGGCAGTTTGAGTAGAGAAATCTTTGAGACAGGAGCTCCATGCAGGGGATGGATGCCAGTCTGGGTGCTGTTTAAATGAGGTGGTCAGACATTCCAGCCAGCAATTTCCGGTCTGTCCTCAGCGTATACTTGGCCTCACTTCTGCAGAGGTAATTGTCAATCCGCTGTATATTGCTGACTGTCCCGTCACCGAGCAGAAATTCCACTCATTTCCAATCCCGCCATCTGAAGACTCCCCGTCTCAGGCAGCTTCTGCCTTACACAACCAGAGAAAGAATTGCAGCGAGTCACCACATCCGAAGAAAGACCGGATAGACTGGGCTTGTACTCGCTCGAATTTAGAAGAATGAGGGGGTGATGCCTCAGAAACATACCAAATCCTGATGGGACTGGACGAGGCTAGATGCGGGAAGAATTTTCCCCGATGTTGGGGAAATCCAGAACAGGGGCACACAGTCTTAGAATAAGAGTACGCCATTCAGGACTGAGATGAGGAAGAATTTCTTCACTCAGAGAGTTGTGAACCTGTGGAATCGCCTCCTGCTGGAAGCTGTTGGGGGCCAATTCGTTAGGTAGATTCACGAGAAAGCTGGATATGGCCCTTGTGGCTGAAGGGATCAAGGGATACGGGGGAGAGAAAGCAGGAGTGGGATACTGAAACTCCACGTTCACATTGAATGGTGGTGCAGGCTCGAAGGGCCTAGTCCTGCACCTTTTTGTAATGTTTTTCCACGATAACTAAGCAGTGTGAGAGGGGGAAGAAATACTGCCTTGTGGAGCGAAGGAGAAGGATGGAGCGTAATCATTGAAAGAAAGAGGGAAAAGCAACTGGACAGAAAGACAGGAAATGAAGAAGAGAAAGCAGTTTTAAACTCCTCCGCAGAACAAAGGTTGCAGAGAAATGAAGTTATTTGCTTTTGTTTGAATAAAAGACTTTCAGCTGGCTCCAGTAATTTTGGCCTGTGTCTGCTTCACATCGTCAAGCCCCTTTACTTACCTGCAAGGTCGTTGCTTGTTTTAATTCCATTCTTTCGCGTCCAACATGTGAGGAATTATTCTTGCCTTGCAATTATCCGTTTCTCTTATGATGGTTCCCTCTTCTTGAAGAACCCAAGAGGAGGCTGGTCGTGTGCCATTGTGCATTCAGTGTCCTGTTTGCATCACACAGGGTATTCTTATTGTGCTGGGGTATTCGATGAATCTAACACCACCTTCCTTAACATAAACTGTTGCTCAAATCTGATGTTGACAGACTTCACGTAAGTGTGAGGGGAGGCGTGGAATGTTGCGGTATTCTGTTGGAATATTCCTGGACGGAACTTAATGCCCTCCCCAGTGGTGAAGGTTCGGATAACTTTAAATCAACTAGAAGGGAATCGAGTTTGGAACCTCCATCCATGCCACTTCTGCCTCATTGTCACTGGAAGCCTTTAAACAAGTAATTGATGCTTCAGCATCCCTCTTTCCTGATCCAGGGACCGGCATTGGGAAGGATGTGAGGATGAGTGCTCCTCCTCCCTGCTTCTAGGCCTAGCCCACCATCGTTCACCTGTGGCCTGCGCCCCTCAGTGATCCTGAGTTACAGTTAGCTTCATTGCTGACTGCTGCTTATTGGCTGGCACTGCCTAGCAATGCACAGCTCTGATTGGCTGCCAGCTCTTCGTGGCCCAGGCATGTTGGGATCCCTGCCCTAAGGCCCTCGAAACCAGGCAGACCGTGCTGACTGTCGTCGAGTGAAGCGCCTGATTAGCACTGAATTTGGTGGAAATCCCTGAAAAGAGGTGACACTTATTCTCGCCAATCCCTAACTGACAGATAATTATCTCTATTACATACTGTCGCCGTGATCCGTTGCATGCGATATTCCTAATGTGAGCAAGTTGGGGGCCTCGTTTAAGATGGAGGGAGTCTGTATGCAATATGGGCCTCGGGACATTTGCAATTCAGCAAGCAGAATTAACAGTTTCTTTCTGGATTACTTCACTCAGATTCTCAATACTGCTGGCATTAATCTGTGGCTAGCCACATCCAAAGATGTGGTAGTCTGAGCAGCCATTTTAATAACCCTTCTGTTCGAGCGATCATTTTGTATGAGGCTCAATCCTCATTACTGAAGGAACATCTGGGATTAAGACAGAGATGGCCCAGCTCCAAACCCTGTAGTTGTGCTGACATTTCAAGGGCCAGTTAACTTTGTCTTGTAATCTTCTGCAGTGTCTTTTTGGTGATGTGAACACTTTCCAGTCAGTAAATATCACGGCCGCTATTACAGACTTGGAAATATTGTTAAAGACAGTAAATTCCAAGCGATGAACTTTGTTGTTAACCTGGAGGAACCAAAATCTAAATCCCCTGTAGAATTGTGCTGGTGACTGCCTCATTGCTGGGAATTTTAAGGTCCATTTTACTGCTAGTGGTGGACTGTGCATCCAGTCCCAGGAATGGTACAATGAGAAATGTATTTTGGAGGATGAGTATATTGCTGCTAATGTTTCTGATTGTCAGTTGTGAGGATGGAACCAGAGGCAAGCTTAACTCTGCTAAGATTTATTCGCAGAATTGCATGTTAAAAGTATGTACCTTTTAACTCGATCTTCTCCCCAATGTCAGGATGTTTGATTATGCTGTTATGAGAAACCATAAGAGTAAATCACAAGAACATAAGAACGAGCAGCAGGAGTAGGCCATCGAGCACCTTCGAGCCTGCTCCACCATTCAATAAGATCATGGCTGACCTTTTCATGGACTCAGCTCCACTTACCTGCCCGCTCACTATAACCCTTAATTCCCTCACTGTTCAAAAATCTATCTTTGCCTTAAAAACATTCAATGAAGTATTTCTAAGGGTCACAGGACCTGAAACATTAACTCTGATTTCTCTTCACTGCCAGACCTCCTGAGCTTCTCCAGCAACTTCTGCTTTTGTTTTTGAACCTCAACAGCTTCTGTGAGCAGGGAATTCCACACATTCACTACCCTTTGGGTGAAGACGTTCTTCCTCAATTCAGTCCTAAATCTACTCCCCCTTATTTTGTGTCTATGCCCCCAAGTTCTCGTTTCACCTGCCAGGGGAAACAGCCTCCCTGCTCTCATCCTATCTATTCCCTTCATAATTTTATATGTTTCTATAAGATCCCCCCCCCACCCCCCCCCCCCCCAACCCCATTCTTTTAAATTCCAATGAGTATAGTCCCAGCTTACATAATCTCTCCTTGTAAGCCAACCCCTCTGGACTCTGGAATCAACCTCGTGAACCTTCTCTGCATCCCCTTCAGTGCCAGTACATCCTTTCTCAAGTAAGGAGACCAAATCTGTACTTGAGTACAGATTGATTTGAGAGCAAAACTAAAATTGTGCAAAATTAATGAGTAAAAGCACCTTAAAGGGGCACTGCAAAACATCAAGTTCACAAAGGGAATTTCAAATTGAACCTTCAATATGGTTGCAAGGTCAGAAGATTCACTCCAGCCCCTGTGGTCCGAAGCAATGGAGGAACACATCCAAGACATCACCCCAAGTGCATCTTTGTATGTGTATGAGAAATAACCCAATTATTGCTGTCCAAATGCACATAATCTACTAAATTTGACTGTGATTTTGTCTCTATTCAGATGGATGAAGAACATCTGTCCTCAGGTGTCAGTTTTGGGCCAGTGGTAGGAGTCTAGTCTCTAAGTTTAACATTGTGCATTCGACCCTCACGCCAAAGCATAAATGCTGCAGTTACTCAAAGTTGGCATGTGTATAAAGGACTCTTTGTCATGTCCTGGCTTTTGATGCCGCTGAACATCTGATTACAACTTTTCTCTCATTGCTGTCATTATCAGGCCTCACTGTGTGAGAATTAGCTGCTGCCTTTCTGTGTGACCATAATTCAAAAGTACTCGATTGGCTGTGAAGAGCTTTAAAATAGCCTGGAAGGTGCTACATAAATTTTCTCTTCGTCGTGTGTCACAACAAATTGAGGATATATCTGTCATTCTGTACCAGCAGTACAGCTTCTTCCTCGCTGTTGTTAACTCTGGAATGGACCTCTCAAATTTTAAATTTAACGTTGATCTCTCTCTTCTCTGCAGCCACACTATTGTATTCCTTGCTCTGTTCTCTTACCTTAATGCACTTTGTATGGTATGATCTTGATGCAAAACAAAACTTTTCACTGTACCTAGGAACATGTGACAGTAACGACTCAACTCAAGCCAAGAAGCCATTCTGACCCACCTCGCTGGAGGATTGCTGGCATCTCGTTGAGATGAAGTTTGGGTTTCCTGAATTAGTGTGTTAATATTCACTGCATAATGGAAGCAGAGAGTGATGCAAGTGTTAGAAGACAGCACACAGATAGCCATGTGGTAACTCTCTCCTGCAACGAGAAACACACCATGGAAGAACCTTAACTGTTCCCAGTAATTTCATCGGCCTGCCTTGATCGTAAAGCAATTGATTGCTCTTTCCATCTGGGATCCAGAGGCAAACAGACAATATCAAAAGGGGGCTTTGAATGTGAAATGAATAACTACAGGCATGTTTCAATAACAATAAGTTAATGAAGTGTTTCGAACCATTGAATACTGTTTAGACTTCTATTGATTTGCATTTCAGATGGGTTGTAAATCATAGGGCTCTTTCCATTGCCTATAATTGTAGCTGTTCTAATTATTGTACTCCTTCACAGAGTAGCAATTCATTTTGCAATTCTTTCTTAGTAATGTGCTAATTACAACCTTCAGACAAAAAGCTGCGATTTTGTTTAAACACACTAAGCCCACCAGTCAAAAATCTGTCTTTGTTCGAACAAACTTCATATAACATACATTTCTGAACTTCGTTTGTATAGGTTTAATTGTAAACTTTCTCAAAATGCCTAAAGTGATTTTCTGTTATTTTGTAACATTGACAGTGGAGGGTTAAGTAAGTCTATCTGTTTAGACTAGGCTTAGCCTCCTGATGATACCGAGACAGAAATGAGAAGTTATTGTCGTGTTGTTTGGTTGTTTCTGTGTTTATATTCTGCATTACCAAACATTACCCACTATCAATGGGCAGCACGGTGGCTCAGTGGTCATCACTGCTGCCTCAAAGCACTAGGGACCTGGGTTTGATTCCATTCTTGGGCAACTTTCTCCCCATATCTGCGTGGGGTTTTCCTCCTACAGCCCAAAGATATGCGATTGGCCGTGCTAAATTGCCCGTAGTGTCCAGGAATGTGCAGATTAGGTGGGTTAGCCATGGGGAATGCACGGCTACAGGGATAGGGTGGTCCTGGGTGGGATGCTTTTTGGAGGGTCAGCGTGGACTTGATGGGCCGAATGACCTGCTTGTGCACAGTAAGGATACTATGATCAACAGAAAATGCCGAGTGTACTTGGTATCTCTGGAGAGAGTAACAGAGGTAAAGCTATCATTGAGAGTTCTTACAATAGGTCGTTGCACTGAAATTCTAGTCCCAGCGGCAATGCATCTAAGGGCAGGAAGCTAACTTAATTGAGTAAATTAGTGGTATCCCTCAAGCCCATTAACTTCCCATGTCTGCTCAGATGAAGCTCAGGGCAGTAGGTCCCAAGTTTGACCTGCTGCTCTCCTGTCAATTTAAGCCAAGTGACCAATTAAAGACCTACTCCCACTTGGGCTATATTATGTAATGCCTCCTAGCTACTGTGCAATATTTCTTTAAGACACATTTTCGTATCACCATCATATCATAACGTGTACTTGTTGTAAACATCTCATACTCCATCTTTTTGCAGCCCCTTACAGCATGGCATGCTAACAGTAGCTGAAATAACTGCACAGAGGCTAGTATCCTGTCACCAACTCACCCTTTATTTAGAGATAATGGGAACTGCAGATGCTGGAGAATTCCAAGATAATAAAATGTGAGGCTGGATGAACATAGCAGGCCAAGCAGCTTGAGCACAGTACACTGGCTGTGACCCAGCCAGCTTGGAGTCAGTCCCCTGAACTGAAGAGATTCTAAATCTCCAGGTTCTACGTATTTCATAGATTTCATTAAAACCTTGATGTATGAACCTAGCAGGGGATAACATGGGAAATGCTGGTTTAAGATGTTACCTCACAAGTCTAATTAATGTCCCTTATTTTCCATTCCTGATCAGGTGAATATTGATATGTTCTTTTATTTAAACAGAAATTTTCCAGAACTGCTATGTTTATTGTGGAGACATCAAGAGTGTTACCAAACACAACATCTTGCATTCACAAAGTACCTTTGATGTTACTCCATGCCCCATCCAATTTTCAGTCCCCCTAAAGATCCCACTTTCAGCTTCTCATCACTCAAATTGCCATCTCCCAGCCCAAATCCTTAACTCCCCTTCCCTGTCCCTGTCACCCCAACCCCATGTCCCAATTCACAATCCTATTTCCCAAAATTCTTCCCCGTCTCCCCAACTCCAATCATATCTCCTGAACCCATATTCCCATCTCCCAAACCCCCATCTCTCCACCATAATCAGAGATAAAATATGGCAGATGCTGATAGTTTGCAATAAAGATGGAAAGTGCAGAACAGACTCAACAAGCCTGGCAATATTTGTAAAGAGAGAAATGGAGTCAACATTCTAGTTCAATCATCTTTCCTCAGAATCCTTATCAGAAGATCAGATGAAATGTTATCAACCTGAACCACTAACTCTGCTTTTCTCTCCACAGATGTTATACATGCCAACCTTCTCCAGCACTTTTTCCTCTTGTCTCATATCTCTCAATCCCCACCTCCATCACATTTTCCTGATCTTCCATTCTATAATCCCAATCTCAGAATCCTTAATTCCCCATCTTTACATTACTATCTCCCTAGCTCTCCATTTCTAATTCTCTGTCTCTCCATCTCTTAGTCTGTATCTTCTCTACCTCACTGAAATGATTGCATTGAGGCAGGCACCCTGTCACCAACTCACCCTTTATTTACATGTGCACAGTACACTGCCCATGACCAGCCAGCTTAGAGTCAGTCCCCTGTGTGTGGAGCCTCAGGAGGTAGGGGAAGCCCTAAATGAGTTTTTTGCTTCTGTCTTTACGAAAGAAACAAACTTTGTAGTGAATGAAACCTTTGAAGAGCAGGTGTGCATGCTGGAATGGATAGAGATAGAGGAAGCTGATGTGCTGAAAATTTTGTCAAACATTAAGATTGACAAGTCGCCAGGCCCGGACCAGATTTGTCCTCGGCTGCTTTGGGAAGCGAGAAATGCAATTGCTTCGCCACTTGCGAAGATCTTTGCATCCTCGCTCTCCACTGGAGTCGTACCTGAGGACTGGAGAGAGGCAAATGTAATTCCTCTCTTCAAGAAAGGAAATAGGGAAATCCCCAGCAATTATAGACCAGTAAGCCTCACGTCTGTCGTCTGCAAGGTGTTAGAAAGGATTCTGAGGGATAAGATTTATGACCATCTGGAAGAGCATGGCTTAATCAAATACAGTCAACACGGCTTTGTGAGGGGTAGGCCATGCCTTACAAACCTTATCGAGTTTTTTGAGGATGTGACTAGAAAAGTTGATGAGGGTCGAGCTGTGGATGTGGTGTATATGGACTTCAGTAAGGCATTTGATAAGGTTCCCCATGGTAGGCTCATTCAGAAGGTCAGGAGGAATGGGATACAGGGGAACTTAGCTGTCTGGATACAGAATTGGCTGGCCAACAGAAGACAGCGAGTGGTAGTAGAAGGAAAATATTCTGCCTGGAAGTCAGTGGTGAGTGGGGTTTCACAGGGCTCTGTCCTTGGGCCTCTACTGTTTGTAATTTTTATTAATGACTTGGATGAGGGGATTGAAGGATGGGTCAGCAAGTTTGCAGACAACACAAAGGTCGGAGGTGTCGTTGACAGTGTAGAGGGCTGTTGTAGGCTGCAGCGGGACATTGACAGGATGCAGAGATGGGCTGAGAGGTGGCAGATGGAGTTCAACCTGGATAAATGCGAGGTGATGCATTTTGGAAGGTCGAATTTGAAAGCTGAGTACAGGATTAAGGACAGGATTCTTGGCAGCGTGGAGGAACAGAGGGATCTTGGTGTGCAGATACATAGATCCCTTAAAATGGCCACCCAAGTGGACAGGGTTGTTAAGAAAGCATATGGTGTTTTGGCTTTCATTAACAGGGGGATTGAGTTTAAGAGTCGTGAGATCTTGTTGCAGCTCTATAAAACTTTGGTTAGACCGCACTTGGAATACTGCGTCCAGTTCTGGGCGCCCTATTATAGGAAAGATGTGGATGCTTTGGAGAGGGTTCAGAGGAGGTTTACCAGGATGCTGCCTGGACTGGAGGGCTTATCTTATGAAGAGAGGTTGACTGAGCTCGGTCTCTTTTCATTGGAGAAAAGGAGGAGGAGAGGGGACCTAATTGAGGTATACAAGATAATGAGAGGCATAGATAGAGTTGATAGCGAGAGACTATTTCCCAGGGCAGAAATGGCTAGCACGAGGGGTCATAGTTTTAAGCTGGTTGGAGGAAAGTATAGAGGGGATGTCAGAGGCAGGTTCTTTACGCAGAGAGTTGTGAGAGCATGGAATGCGTTGCCAGCAGCAGTTGTGGAAGCAAGGTCATTGGGGTCATTTAAGAGACTGCTGGACATGTATATGGTCACAGAAATTTGAGGGTGCATACATGAGGATCAATGGTCGGCACAACATTGTGGGCTGAAGGGCCTGTTCTGTGCTGTACTGTTCTATGTTCTATGTTCTATGATTTAAATCTCCTGGTTATATTGGTCTGCCAGGACTTTATGGATTGGCCCAGGTTAATGACCCCAATCAATGATCTCGCAGTAAAGAAGATCCACCTGGTTCCAATCACTACCAAAGCCTACCACAGTTTGTAACTGAACTATAAGGAATTGGCACAGCCATACCTGTGATTGTAATTTTATGTAGATACCAGGAGCTGTAATAAATGTCTGTTCAATCTCTCAGTACCACATGACTCTGTCCCGTTTTAATACGAACTAGCGTAATTATTATCTCATTGGGTGCCAATACCCTTAGATTGTATAATCCCAGAATTATCACAATATACCCCCTTGAACAGTAGACCTTAATATTCCTTGATGTGGAGGGGCTGGTGTTGGTCTGGGGTGACAAAGTTTGAAGTCACACAACACCAGATTATTACCCAACAGGTTTATTTGAAATCGCACAGGCGGGTGAAGCGCACAGGCACAGAATTTGTAGGTGGAGAAATAATGGCAAGATAATTCCAGGTGATTAAGAGTGACAACAGTTAAGTACAAATAGTGTGAGGGGAGTGTCGACGGGCAGAATAACAAGTGAAGGGATGACCTGAACCGATTAATCAAGGCAGAGAAATAATGACAAATAAAATCAAAAATAAGATGTGCGAGAGGCAAATAGCTGGAATAACACGATAGTCACCTTTGTTGACTCTGATACCTATCATATCCCAGCCATGTGGTTTGTGCACACTATTTGTACTTACCTGTTGACACTCTTAATTACTTGGAATTATCTTGCCATTATCTATCCACCTATGTATTCTGTGCCAGTGAACTTCCTTCCACTTCACCTCACGAAGGAGCAGCACTTCTAAAGCTTCTGATTTCAAATAAACCTGTTGGACAATAACATGAAATCTGACTTAATCTTCCTTCACACACATTTCTCAACTTCTTTGATGGGTGGAATTGATAGACAGCATGCTAAGCTGAGCTGAGGTAAATGGCAAAACAAAGCCCTGGTTTGGATATATTTGACTGAATGAAAGTAGCAATTTCAGACTTGTAAAAAGCTCTTGATTTCCTCTACAATGTAAAGGCTCATTACGTTGTCACAGATGTTCGCGTTATAAAAATAAACCCTTTGGCCACTTTGGTCAGAAGGATATTGAAAAATAAAATATAAAGTACAGTTTTAAAGGAGGTGCAGGTGCAGAGGGACCTGGGAGTTTATGAGCACAGACCATTGGCTTGAGCCGTTAATAAAACAGAGGGTGTTGTTGGCGTTATCAGTGGAGGCATAGAACATGAGCAAGGATGTAATATTGAACTTGTACAAGGCATTTTTTTGACCTCAGCTGAAATATTGTGTATAGTTGTGGGTGCTGCAGGATAGGAAAGATGTTAATTTTTTTATTCACTTGCGGGATGTGGGCATCTTGGGCTGGCCAGCATTTATTGCCCATCCTTTGTTGCCCCTTGAGAAGGTGGTGGTGAGCTGCCCTCTTGAACTGCTGCAGTGCTCCTGCAGTAAGTAGACCCACAATGCCCTTAAGGAAGAGAATTCCTTGGTTTTGACCCAGTGATACTGAAGGAATATCGAAGGTAATATATTTCCAAGTTACAACAGTGAGTCATTTAGAGGGAAACCTGCAGGCAGTCGTGTTTCCATGTATCTGCTGCTCTTGTCCGTCTAGATGGATGTGGATGTGGGTCTAGAAGGATCTGTCTAAGGATCCTCATTGAATTTTTGCAGTGCATCTTGTAGATAGTACACTGCTGCTACAGAGCGTCGGTGGTGGAGGGAATGGACATTAGTGGATGTAATGCTGGTCAGATGGGCTGCTTTGCGCTGATGGTGTTGAGCATCTTGAGCGTTGTTGGGGCTGCAATCATCCAGGCAAGTGGGGAGTATTCCAGCACACTCCTAACTTGTGCCGTGTAGATGGTGGACAGGCTTTGGGGAGACAGGAGGTGAATCACTCACTGCAGGATTCCTAGCCTTTGACCTGCTCGTGTGGCCACTGTGAGACCAGTTGAGTTTTTGATCAAAGGTAACCCTGCCCAGCATTTGACAGTGTGGTGTTCAATTATGATGACATCGAATGCTAAGCAGCGGTGGTTAGATTGTCCCTTATTGGAGAGGGCCTTTGCCTGGCATTTGTGTGTTATGGACGTTCCTTGCTACTTGTCGGGCCAAGCTTGGATACTGTCCAGATTCTGTTGCCTTTGAACATGGACTGCTTCAGTATCGGTGCAGTTGTGAACAGTGCTGAACATTGTGCAATCATCAATGAACTTCCTCACCTCTGAGCTTATGTTGGACGGAAAAGCATTGATGAAGCAGCTGAAGATGGTTGAGCCTAGAGCACTACCCTGAGGAACTCTTGCAGGGATGTCCTGGAGCTGGGATGACTGACCTCCAACCACCACAACCATCTTCCTATGTACAAAGTATGACTCCAATCAGCAGAGATTTGTCCCCTGATACCCATTGATTCCAGTTTTGCTAGGGCTCCTTGACATCATTCTCACCTGAGCTGTGTTGGGAAGAATGCAGAAGCCATTTTCTACAGTGGTTCCAGGTGTGAGAAGCTTCACTAATGAGAACAGGTTTGAGAAGTGGATTTGCTTTTCCTGGAGAGGAGACAGCCGAGAGGAGTTCTGATTGAGATTTTCAAAATCGTGCAGGATGGGCATACAAGATAGAGTGAAGCTGTTTCCCACTTTTCAAAGAAACAAGAATGAGGGGCAATGATAAGAGTGAGGTGTGACCAAAGTGAGAGTATGGAGAGACAAAGACAACCTCACATAGTTCGCAGTTCAGGTCAACAAGAGAAAACACAGCCTGGAAATGTAATGGAGGCAGGTTCAATTGATGCATTCGAGAGGAGTATCGGATGTTCATGTTTGATAGCAACAGTGTGCAGAGATATGGGGAAAAGGCAGGATATTGGCAGCAAGTAATTAGAGCCTGTGCAGGCACAGTGGGCCGAATGGCCTCCATCTGTGCTCCTTCTGTTTTTAGCTGGAGAATTCAACCCCGACCATCACAGACTAAGTCCTCTCGCCTTCCAGTCTCATACTTGCCTTGATGCCCAAGGTGTGCTTTTCTCTTTTCAGTTGAGATTGGAATCTCGTCACCGTTGCTATTTACCCATGCTAAACTCAAGCGACTGATTTTCCTTAATATAGGAGGGGGGGTAAAATGGTAAAATTAACTGAAATGGAATGAAGCATGACATTTTAAATACCGTCTGAAATCTAATCTCAGCCATCCAGCACTGCTGTGATGTGAGTTCAGATGCTTGGGAGTTCTATTGAACCTAGAAGCAGCATTTTTACCATATGTAGAAAATGTGTATTTATGTAGCACCATCCCCCACAACCTTAGAATTTCCTGAAGTACTTTTGCAGCCGTTTACTTTCCAAGTGTTGACATATCCTCTTCTTAAGCTGTTTGTCAGGTTTGAGAATGACTTACTTCCTGTCGAGTGTGACTGGTTCTGAAATGGGCAGTGTAGAAGCTTGTGTGCTCTCAGTAATGTCTCCGTTTTGTTTTCTGTGTATTCTAAACAACGTCTCTCGAAGTTTCCTGAGCAAACCTTCTCTATCTAGACCAGTCACAAGCCTCCCATGAGTGGCTAAATACAGTTGACCTCTTCAGGGATACTTTGAGGTCTTCCCTATCATGTTTTCATCGTTCTCCCTCTGTGACTGAGGTCTATGCAGAGCAATTGCTTTAGGAGCCTGGTTTCAGGCAGATGAATGACAAGCCCTATCCACTGGGCCTGTTTTAAGTGATTAACTTGGGAGCAGGTGCTGGAGTCAGACTGCATTTCTTGCCAGCAGATCTGGAAGATCTCCTGAATGCACCATTGGTTATAGCTCTTCAATTCTTTGAGGTGCCTCCCAGTAGATTGCCCAAGTCTCCAGAACGTATAGGATTGCAGGAATCACTGCTGACCAGTAAACAGGGACTTTGGTTTTGGCTTTGAGATTCTGGTCCTCAGGTACTGTTTTCCTGAATTGGCCGAACTATGAGCTGAAACATTGGAAGGGATTATGGTTGTCATGAACTAGTTGGGCCGAAGGGTCTGTTTTTGTGCTGTATAAGCCTATGAATGATGAAAGTCATCATCTACTTCTGCCTTCATTAGGAGGACGCTGCCAAGATGCAGAAAATAGCCCACACAATTCTAGGATCCAGCCTTTGATAATAATTGATGCGAATGTGGTAGTTTGATCTAGGAGCTGGTTGGAAGAGGGCCTTAGTTCTCTGGGGATTAATGGAAGGCCCATTTCTTTGTGAGCTTCAGAAAAGAAGTCAACATTGACTTGAGATATGGTTTCTGAGTGAGGATTCAGAGCCTGCTCAGTGACGCCCAGTTTGGGTTCCGCCAGGACCACTCAGCTCCTGACGCCATTACAGCCTTGGTTCAAACATGGACAAAAGAGCTGAATTCTAGAGGTGAGGTAAGAGTGACATCCCTTGACATCAAGGCTGCATTTGACCAGGTGTGGCATCAAGGAGCCCTCGCAAACCTAGAATCAATGGGTATCGGGGAGGAGGGGGGGAATCTCTCTGCTGGTTGGAATCACACCTGGCACATAAGAAGATGGCTGTGATTGTGCGAGGTCAGTCATCTCAGCTCCAGGACATCTCTGCAGGAGTTCCTCAGGGTAGTATCCTCGGCCCGACCATCTTCAGCTGCTTCTTCAATGACCTTCGCTCCACCATAAAGTCAGAAGTAGAGATGTTCGCCGATGATTACACAATGTTCAGCATCATTCGTGACTCCTCAGGTACTGAAGCAGTCCATGTTCAGATGCCACAAGATCTGGACAATATCCAGGCTTGAACTGACAAGTGGCAAGTGACATTCACGCCACACAAATGCCAGACAATAACCATCACCAATAAGAGACAATCTAACCACTGTCAATGGTGTTAACATCACTGAATCCTCCATTGTCAATATCCTGGAGTTTACCATTGACCAGAAACTCAACTGGACTCACCACATTAACAGAGTGGCTACAAAAGCAGGACAGAAGCTGAGAAGAGTGCAGTGAGTAACTCGCCTCCTGACTCCTCAAAGCCTGCCCACCATCTACAGGGCACATTTCAGGGATGCGATGGACATAGAACATAGAACATTACAGCACAGTACAGGCCCTTCGGCCTTCGATGTTGTGCAGACCTGTCATACCGATCTCAAGCCCATCTAACCTACACTATTCCATGTATGTCCATATGCTTATCCAATGATGACTTAAATGTACCTAAAATTGGCGAATCTACTACCGTTGCAAGCAAAGCGTTCCATTCCCTTACTCCTCTCTGCGTAAAGAAACCACCTCTGACATCTGTCCTATATCTTTCACCCCTCAATTTAAAGCTATGCCCCCTCGTGCTCGCCGTCACCATCCTGGGAAAAAGGCTCTCCCTATCCACCCTATCTAACCCTCAGATTATTTCATATGTTTCAATTAAGTCACCTCTCAACCTTGTTCTCTCTAATGAAAACAGCCTCAAGTCCCTCAGCCTTTCCTCGTAAGACCTTCCCTCCATACCAGGCAACATCCTAGTAAATCTCCTCTGCACCCTTTCCAAAGCTTCCACATCCTTCTTATAATGCGGTGACTAGAACTGTACACAAGTGCGGCCGCATCAGAGTTTTGTACAGCTTCACCATAGAACTCGATCCCTCTATTAATAAAAGCTAAAACACTGTATGCCTTCTTAACAGCCCTGTCAACCTGGGTGGCAACTTTCAAGGATCTGTGTACATGGACACCGAGATCTCTCTGCTCATCTACACTACTAAGAATCTTACCATTAGCCCTGTACTTTGCCTTCTGGTTACTCCTACATCACCTCACACTTGTCTGCATTAAACTCCATTTGCCACCTCTCAGCGCAGCTCTGCAGCTTATCTATGTCTCTCTGCAACCTACAGCATCCTTCGTCACTATCCACAACTCCACCGACCTTAGTGTCGTCTGCAAATTTACTAACCCATCCTTCTACGCCCTCATCCAGGTCATTTATAAAAATGACAAACAGCAGTGGACCCAACACCGACCCTTGCAGTACACCACTAGTAACTGGTCTCCAGGATGAACATTTCCCATCAACTACCACCCTCTGTCTTTTTTCAGCAAGCCAATTTCTGATCCAAACTGTTAATATCTCCCACAATTCCATTCCTCCGCATTTTGTACAATAGCCTATTGTGGGGAACCTTATCAAATGCCTTGCTGAAATCCATATACACCACATCAACCAGTTTACTCTCATCTGCCTGTTTGGTCACCTTGTCAAAGAACTCAATAAGGTTTGTGAGGCACGACCTTCCCTTCACAAAACCGTGCTGACTATCCCTAATCAATTTATTCTTTTCTAGATGATTATAAATCCTATCCCTTATAACCTTTTCCAACACTTTACCAACAACTGAGGTAAGGCTCACTGGTCTATAATTACCAGCGTTGTCTCTACTCCCCTTCTTGAACAGGGGAACCACATTTGCTATCCTCCAGTCATCTGGCACTATTCCTGTAGACAATGGTGAGTTAAAGATCAATGCCAAAGCCTCGGCAATCTCCTTCCTGGCTTCCCAGAGGACCTGAGGATAAATCCCATCCGGCCCAGGGGACTTATCTATCTTCACCCTCTGTAGGATTTCTAATACCTCTTCCTTGTGAAGCTAAGTCCTACCTAGTCTAGTAGCCTGTATCTCAGTATTTTCCTCGAAAATATTGTCGTTTTCTAGAGTGAATACTGTTGAAAAATATTCATTTAGCACTTCCCCAATCTCATCTGACTCCACACACAACTTACCACTACTATCCTTGTTTTGGCCTAATCTTACTTTCGTCATTCTTTTATTCCTTAATTACCTATAGAAAGCCTTAGGGTTTACCCTGATCCTATCCGCCAACAACTTCTCATGTCTCCTCCTGGCTCTTCTGAGCTCTCTCTTTAGGTCTTTCCTGGCTACCTCGTAGCCCTCAAGTGCCCTAACTGAGCCTTCACATCTCATCCTAACATAAGCCTTCTTCTTCCTCTTGACCAGAGATTCCACCTCCTTCGTAAACCACGGCTCCCGCACTCTACAGCTTCCTCCCTGCCTGACGGGTACATACTTAACTATGACTCACAGGAGCTTTTCCTTGAATAAGCTCCACATTTCTAAGGTGCCCATCCCCTGCAGTTTCTTTCCCCATCCTATGCTCCCTAAATCTTGCCTAATCTCATCGTAATTGCCTTTCCCCCAGCTATAACTCTTGCCCAGTGGTATACACCTATCCCTTTCCATCACTAAAGTAAACATAACAGAATTGTGATCGCTATCACCAAAGTGCTCACCTACTTCCAAATCTAACACCTGGCCAGGCTCATTATGCAGTACCAAATCTAATGTGACTTTGCCCCTTGTTGGCCTGTCTACATACTGTGTCAAGAAGCCCTCCTGCACACTCTGGACAAAAACTGACCCATCTATCATACTCGAACTATGGTGTTCCCAGTCAATATTTGGAAAGTTGAAGTCCCCCATGACAACTACCCTGTCTCTCTCACTCCTATCTTGGATGAGTGCAGCCCCAACAACATTCAAGAAGCTTGACACATTCTAGCACAAAGCATGGATCGGCTTGATTGGTACTACATCCACAAGCATTCACTCTGTCCACCACCGATGCTCAGCAGTAGCAGTGTGTACTATCTACAAGATGCATTGGAGAAATTCACCAAAGATCCTCAGACAGCACCTTCTAAACCCACGACCACTTCCATCTAGAAGGACAAGGGCACCAGATACATGGGAACAACACCACCTCCAAGTTCCCCTCCAAGCCACTCACCATCCTGACTTGGAAATGTATTGCTGTTCCTTGACTGTCATTGGGTCAAGATCCTGGAATTCCCTCCATGATAGCATTGTGGGTCAACCCACAGCAGGAGGACTGCAGCAGTTCAAGAAGGCAGCTCACAACCACCTTCTCAAGGGCAATAAGGGATGGGTAATAAATGCTGGGCCATCCAGCGACACCCACATCTCACAAATGAACAGAAAAAAACTTGCAGAAAACATCAACTGGATACCGAAACTCAAAGCCTGAGGTTGGAATGAATTTGGCTCTGCATTGAAGGAAGTTTTGGTTGAAAAGTTAATCTATTTTGTAGAGTGTTTCCATGGCCATGGGGAATCTATTGGAGATGAGATGCAGTAACGCAGTGAAGAAAATAGAGAGGAAAATATAATGTAGGCAAACGCAGCAGCAGCTAACTCAGTGCGCATCAAACCACATTGAGCAAATCTTACTTCAGTATTGATGATTGGCAGCATCAAGAGAAACCACTGGCTCTTCAGCCGGAGGTGGGATTGAATCTTTCATATTACCAGATTTAAAATCTCTTTGAAAATATGGTACTCCCAAAAATCCTACACTCCTTTTCCTTTTCTTTATTCATCCATGGGATGAGGGCATTGCTGACGAAGAAGCAATCATTGTCTATGGAACAGTTAAGTTTCAACCACATTGCGGTGGGTCAGGAGTCACACGTAGGCCAGACCAGGTAAGGATGGCAGTCTGTTTCCCTAAAGGACATTAGTGAACCAGATGGGATTTTCCCCAACAATCAGCAATGGCTTCATGGTCATCATGAGACCCTTAATTCAGTTTTTCTAAAAATTGAATCCCATCTGCTGTGGCAGGCTTTGAACACAGGTTCACAGAACATTATCTGTGTCTCTGGATTAATAATCCAGTGATAATACCAGTAGACCATTGCCTTCCCTGGGTTACATGCTTAACTGTTTAGAGTAGGATGTGTGATGTCTGTTTAATCTGAAGCAGAGATCTTTGCTGCAATGTTTATTATCCCTCATGACATAAGAAATTAATACAAGGGTAACCTGGCCTTCAAAGATCCAAGGAATTTTTATTATAACTTATTGGTATTTGCCAGCATTGAATTCACAGGCACAGACTTGCCTGTGCTGGCATGAGGCTATTTGGTTACAAAGAGTAGTATGCCTCTATCAGCATGTCATGCTTCAAGTCTTCTCAGTTAAGATGGAATTTGAGACCTTTATGTCCCTGAATTGCATGTTGGGATGTAGTGATTATTTCATGAGCACCTTTCTTCAAAGACTTACTAACTATGAGATCAGGCACAATCATTTGAACCCATAACCTTCTAACTCAGAGGTGATTGTGCTATCACTGAGCCAAGGGTAGCACCTTGGATCATGCCAAGTTTTCTTGAGACAGCAGTCAGTAATTCCCAAATCTGATGCATTTGTCGACTTTGAGAGATAGTAGGAACTGCAGATGCTGGAGAATCTGAGATAGTAGACCTAGATGAACACAGCAGGCCAAGCAGCATCAGAGGAGCAGGAAAGCTGATGTTTCAGGCCTCGACCCTTCTTCAGAAAATGAAGAAGGGTCTAGGCCTTCCTGGTCCTCTGATGTTACTTGACCTGCTGTGTTCATTCCTAGACTTTGCTTGTTTACTGTAACTGAGGTCTTCCCCCATTTTAAACGGGGTTGGGGGACGGATAACATCTGTGTTGTAACAGGAGCTCAAGGAATACCAAATGATCATTATTGCCAAGGTAATTCTAGGCTCAAAAAGTAACATGAAAATGTCACAGTCAACTTACAAAAGGATTACCTTGTTAACAACGGATGGCCCAGCTTACTTGATTCGACTATTGAAGTTTTCAATATACCCAAATGGTTTTGTCATTCAACAAATCAAAGACAATTTGCATCCATTTAGCAGTGTACTCTAAAATATTGGAATCTACATTGGAATCTAAAGGTAAAAAAAACAGTTTCTAGCGACATCCTGAAAAAATAAGTACTTTGTATGGTGTCTGATAATCTACATTGACATCTGTCAATGGTGACTTTGTGAGGGGACAGGAGAGCATGGCAACTGTAGGTAATGTGCATGAATCTTTGTATGTCAGTGAAGTGTTGATCTCAGCTCTATTGCTGCGTGGCTGACTGAATAAATGGATCATTTTGGCATGCCCCGTGCTGCGGAGGAGCACTGGTGGTGGTAAACTTGAGAGGATGCAGAACGGATTTACAAGGATCTTGCCAGGACTGGAAGGTTTGAGGTATCGGGAAAAGCTGACTAGGCTAAGGCTTCGTTTCCTCGAGCGTCAGAGGCTGAGGGGCGACTGTATAGAGGTTTATAAAATCACGATGGACAGCCAAATTATTTTTCCCAGGTTGGGGAAGTCCAGGACGAGAGGGGATAGTTTTAAGGTGAGAGGGGAAAAATTTAGAAACAATCTGAGGGGTAACTTTTTCACGCAGAGGGGTGGTGCGTGTATGGAACGAGCTGCCAGAGAAAGTGGTGGAGGTTACAACATTTAAAGGGCATCTGGATGGGCATATGAATAAGAAGGGTTCATAAGGAAATGAGCCAAATGGTGGCAAATACAGTCAGGTTAGGATATCTGGTTGGTGCGGACGAGTCGGGTCTGTTTCTACGCCGTTTGACTCCATAATGAGAGACTGTTGATTTTATATCAGGAGAGGCACTGTTATTAACTTGTGTATGGGGGAGGTTATAACTCATATTCACATTTGGCGCTGAAGTCGGCCGTTTGGACCCTTCAACCTGTCCTGCCTTTCAATATAGTATAGGGCTGGATGAACACACGCAGGCCAAGCAGAATCAGAGGAGCAGGAAAGCTGACATTTCAGGTCGAGCCCCTTCTTCATAAATGAGGGAGGGGTAGGGAATTCTGAAATAAATAGGGAGAGAGTGGGAGGCTGATAGAAGCTGGATAGAGGAGAAGATAGGTGGAGAGGAGACGGACAGGTCAAAGAGTTGGGGATGGAGCCAGTAAAGGTGAATATAGGTGGGGAGTTAGGGAGGGGATAGGTCAATCCAGGGAGGACGGACAGTCGGAGGGATGAGGTTGGTGGGTAGGGGATGGGGGCGGGGCTTGAGGTGGGAGGAATGGTTAAGTAGGCGGGGACTAGCTGGGCTGGCTTCGGGATGCAGTGGGGGTCGGGGAGATTTTGAAGCTCATGAAGTCCGCATTGATACCCTGAGGATGCAGGGTTCCCAAGCGACATGTGAGATGCTGTTCCTGCATCTTTCGAGTGGTGTCATTGTGACAATGCAGGAGGCCCAGGATGGAATCCATTTCAACTCCCCCTCCCACACCTTGGACGACGTATCCATACCGGGCCTCCTGTAGTGCCACAATGATGCCACCCGAATGTTGCAGAAACAGCAACTCATATTCCGCTTGGGAACCCTGCAGCCCAATGGTATCAACATGGACTTCACAAATGATCATTTGTGTTTTGAATTCTATGTTCCTATCTGCTCCCAATAAACTTTCATCTCGTTGCCTAACTTCTACCTTACAAAATAGGCTGTGTTTTCTGACGCCAACCCATGTGCTGCTTTAGATCGTGCATGTGCAGATTTTTCAGGGTGGGATGGGGATTGTGACCCGGGGGTAGGGGGAGAGATCAGGATGGCGGGGGGGGTGCAGTTTCACTCTTCGTCACCCCATACCCTGGCTTTTGGGCCCTCTTCCCATTCTCGCTCTGGGGCCATATAACAAACGGCACCCCTCTCCTTACCACTGAAGCCTAGTCCAACATTATACACTTCCCTGGCCCTGTGCATTTTGATACGACATCACGTGTAAAGTCGACGTGGTGATGTCAGCGCTTGGAGCTGCGTGGCCCCAAATGAACACTCAACTGCAGTTTCCCTTGTTCCCTGCTGTCCCCTTGTTCTAAACTCTCGCACAAGAGGAAGCAACCTCTCCATACCCACCTTGCTTAGGCCACCCAGGAATCACTTCAGTCAAGTCCCCTTTCACACTTCCCAAGTGCAAACAAGCCCAAATTTTCCTCATAGGACAACCCACTCTTTTCAAGTATTATTCCAAGGGAAAACCACCTTTGCATCACTTTCATTGCATTTCCATTAAGAAGACTGAAACTGCACACAGGGTTCAAGATGTGGTCTTGCCCTGTATAACCAAAGCATAACATCCTTAGTTTTATGTTCAATTCTTCTTCTGACAAAGAGTAACATTTCTTGAACCTTCTTCATTAATTGCTGTACTTTCTTACTAACTTTGTTTTGCCTCATGCACGGGAACATCTGCAGTTACCCTCAGTTTAAACAATACTTTGCTTTTTTAAAAAATTCTCCTTGCCAAAGTGAACAACTTCACATTTTCACACAGTATACCTGATTTGTATTCTATTTGTCAGCTTTTTGTCCACTCAGGTATCTTTCTGTCCACATTTTATGTCCCTTTACAACAATACTTTCCCACCAATGTTGGTGTCTCTGAAAATTTACCTAGCGTGACTTTGCTCCCCTTATCTAATCCATTGGTATAAATTGTAAAAGGCTGAGGCCCAATACAGACCCTCACAGGGCTCCTGCCCGTCAGGAAAAGACACATTCCTGTATCCCCTCTGTTTTCTACTAGCAAGCCAATGTTCTATCCACGATAAAATATCATCCCCTTACAGCATGATATCTAAAATTGCGCACTAAACCTTTTATGTGGCAAATACAATCTGAAAACCCAGATCCAGGATATCTACTGCTTCAGGAAATCCAGTAAATTGGTTAAATATGATTTCTTTTTCAGAAACCATTCAGACAATGCAGGAATAACTTGAGATTTTCTAGATGCCCAGTTATAATCACCCAGATGTTACATCCAGTCATTTGCAGTGTCTCATTGATAACACTTCCAGGTCAGCATCCACAGAAGTGAATTGGGTTCTTACTTCCTTAACACTTAGGAATTTGATGTGGAATCCATAACACTAATTTGTTTTACTCATTCATGGGACAAGGGCATCGCTGACCAGGCCATCATTTATTACTTATCCCTAATTGCCCAGAGGGAAGTTATGAGTCAACCACATTGCTGCGGGTCTGGAGTCAGGTGCAAGTGGGATTCAAGCACAGGCCCCCACAACATTAGCTGGGTCTCTGGATGAACAGTCTAGCGACAATACCACTAGGCCATTGTGTCCCCTGTAATCTGTATGTATCTACTCAGCATTTTGTTGAGTAAGGTTCCCACTTAAGAGAAGAAAGGTCAGCCTTTCCTGAAATGTAACCATTCTGCTGGAGATGTAACCACTCAAGATAAGTATTTGGGACCATGTGGATTACCATCCAAAACCAAATGGGTTCTTTGCCACCGCTTGATATAATGGAAGACATATCCTTAAAGTTCCTATTGCACAATGTGACAAATGGTCTCTCAGTCATAAAGTAACGCAGAATGGAAACAGGCCCTTCATCCCAAACTGGTTCATGGTGCACACTCAGCTATTGCCCACATTCGGCCCATATCCCTCTAAATCCTTACCATCCATGTACCTATTCAAATGTATTTTTTAAATGTTGCTACTGTGCCTGCCTCAACAACTTTCTCTGGCAGCCCACTCCATGTACCAACCACTCCCTGTGTCAAGAAGTTGCCCCTTAGGCCCTACTTAAATCTTTCCCCTCTCACCTTAAACCTATACCCTCTAGTTTTCAATTCCCCATCCTTGGGAGAAAGAGTGTATGCATTTAACCTGCCTGTGACGGTCATGATTTTATACACCTCAGTAAGGTCACCCCTCATTCTCCTACGTTCTCTCCCTATAACTCAGGTCTCCTGGTCCTGGCAACATCCTCGTAAAAATCGTCTAAATCTGTTGAACAACAGACTTCATGTGCAAAATGCAATCAAGTGAAACATTCCACAGTAATTGGTTAGTTGACTATTTTAGAGGAGTTTCTATAGGAGCTTCCTGTTCATTAGTAAATCATCTCCTCAAGAAAAATTGCACGTGGGTCTTGACCTGGCAGCCCAGCTGAGAATGCATGCGCTGCGAAATCTTGCATGAATAATGTTGCTCATTAGAGGTGACTGCTCGAAGCAGAATGCAATCTTTCAGTTCATTCAGAAAGGGTAACGTTGTGTTTATAAGCAGATCCTCCCCTTAAAACTCAAGCTTCTTTGTGTTGGTAGCTGGATGGTAAGTTGAAACTCACAGGGCTTCCCCAGATGGCAGATAATTAGTTCTGGGGTGAAATAAAACACAGAGGGCTGCTCTCTGGTAATCTTGTCAGCCCCTGTAGTTTGTTTATAGACTTTCTCCGGAGCATGCTTCATTTATTTTTGCAACTCCCTTCCCTGCCCTAACGTCTACTGCTGTAAACAGCTTTTCCTTTATCCATGAGATGATTGACAGCTGTTGGGTCCACTTTCAGAGCCATTTCATTTCCTACTGCGCTGTGTCTTACATATACACACGTGTATTCTACAACTGACTGGACTGTTTTTCCAGTTACGTGAATTGTATGGAGAAATGTAAAGTTTGTGTCCTGGACGGCTGCCTGGATGAACTGTTTCATTTTCTGATTAATATTAAAATTGCCAATGAACATAGATTGTCAATTGCTTTTTGAATTTTTAGTAATTGATCCCATTCTGTATATCTGACATCTCTTGCATAGTTTCTCTGGAGTACAATGGGATGGCGTGGAGTTGATGTAACATTTTTGAACACACCAAACCTTTGGGCACACTCCCTTGTTACAAAAACAGAAGGATTAAACTGGACTGTGTGTGTACATTTGGGTGTGTGCGCACGCATGTGTGTCTGCCTGTGTGTGTGTGTGTGTGTGTGTGTGTGTGTGTGTGTGTGTGTGTGTGTGTGTGTGTGTGTGTGTGCTCGTATGAAATATGTATGTATGCGTGCAGCTGTGTGTGTATGCGCACATGTGTTTGTGTGTGTGTCTGCCTGAGCGTGTTTGTGTATGCACCTATATGTGTGCTTGCATGTGCCTGTGTGTATGTATGTGTGTGCGTACGTGTGTATGTGTGTCTGTGTGTTTGTGCGTGTGTGTAGGGACACTAGCATCATTTTTACGATATATATTTATATAGTGCTGTTCATGTACTAATTGGTCAAAACAAGGGATCAGACCACGCATAAAGGAGCATAATGTGACCATTCAGCCCATTGAGTCTGGCTGCCTTTCGCTCATGGCTGATAAGTTTCTCCTGCTTTCTCCCAGTAGCCCTTGATCCCCTTACTGATCATGAATCTCTGTCTTAAATACACTCAATGGCACTCAATGACTTACAGCCATCTACAGCATTGGGTTCCACAGAGGCTCCATCCTCTGGCTGAATAAATTTTTCCTGATCTCCGTTCTGAAGGGCCATCCCTGAGATGCCTGGCTGTGTCCCCATCCCAGTCGCTCCTATGAGTGGAAGTATCTGACCCCACATTCACTCTATCCAAACCTCTTAGTATTCTGTAAGTTTCGATCGGGTACCCCCTCATCCTTCTAAACTCCCTGACTCCAGAGCCAGCGTCATCAAACCATTCCCTGTATCATGAGCCCTTCAACTATGGGACCATTCTTGTAAACCTCCTCTGGACTCCTCTCAGGACAGTACATCTTTCCTTAGATACAGGGCCCAAAGATGTTTACAATATTCCAAATGTGATCTGACCCGAGCCTTATACAGCCTCAGCAGTGCATCCCTGCTCTTGTGTTCCGGACCTGTTGAAATGAGTGCTAACATTGTATTTGCCTTCCTAACTACCAACTGAACCTGCATGTTAACCTTGAGAGAATCCTGAACTCAGATTCCCAAGCCACTTTGTGCTTCAGATTTCCAAAGCCATTCCCTGTTTAGAAAATAATCCACATCTCTCTTCTGACCAAACAGCATGACCTCACACTTTCGCAAATTGCATTCCATCTTCTTTGGCCACTCTCCTAGCCTGTTCTACTCCTTTGGCAGCCTCCCCACTTTCTCGATGCAACATTCCCCTCCACCTATCCTTGTGTCATCTGCAAGCTTAGCAACAAAGCCCTCAGTTCCTTCATCCAGATTCTTAATGTATAACATGAACAGTTATGGTCCCAACACTGGCCATTGTGGACCTCCATTAGTCACCGGCTGCCATCCTGGAAAAGACTCCCTTTATCCCGCTCACCGCCTTCTGCCAGCCAGCCAATCCTCTAGCAATGCCGGTAGCTTGCCCCTAACACCATGGGCCCTTGTCTTATTTAGCAGCCTCCTGTGGGGCACCTTATCAAAAGCCCTCTGTAGATCTGAATAGCTCACGTCCACTGGCCCTCCTTTGTCTAACTTGCTCATTATTTCCTCAAAGAATTCTAACAGATTTGTCAGGCATGACCCCCCCACCCCCCGACCTTACCTTACTGTGCACTTCTGAGTACTCTCATCCTTGTCCTTAATATCATTCTTTATAACGGACTCTAAAATTTTGCCAACAGCTGAGGTCAGGTTAACCGACCTATAGTCTTCTCCTTCCCTCCGGCCTCCTTCCCTCCTTCAACCAGGGATGTTACATCAGCCACTTTCCAGGAGTCCTCCTTGAATCCAGTAGTTCCTGAAAGATCACCACCAAAGCTTCTACAATCTCCTGTGTTATCTCCTTTAGAACTCTCGGGTGTAGTCCATCTGGTATAGGTGCTTTATCCATCTTCAGACCTTACAGCTTCTCAAGCACAGCTCCTTAATAATGGTAACTACAGTCAATTCTCTCCCTTGGCTTTTTTGAAGTTCCAGTCTGTTACTGGTATCGCCCGCCGTGAAAACTGATGCAAAGTATCTATTGAGCTCCTCCACCATTCCTTTGTTCCCAATTACTACTTCCCTCATCTCATTTTCTACTCTTGCCTCTCTCTTACCTTTTATGAATCTAAAGAAGTTCTTGCAATCTTCTCTTATATTGGTAACTAGCTCACACTCATATTTCACCTTTGTTCTCTTTATTGATTTCTTAGTTACCCTCTGCTGGTTTTTAAAGGCTTCCCAATAGCCTACACTGCATTATATGCTTTCTCTTTTGCTTTTGTGCTGTCTCTGACTTCCTTTGTCATCTATGGTTGCCTCTTTCTCCCTTCTCCTTCTTCCTCGGGTTGAATTTCTGCTGTGCCTGCTGAATCAACCCCAAAAACTCCTGCCATTGCCACTCCACTGTCTTCCCTGCTCGGCTCCCCTTCCAATCAGCTCTGGCCACCTCCTCCCTCATGTCTTTGTTGTCGCCTTCAGTCAATTGTAATACCATTATATCCGACTGCAACTTCTCCCTCTCAAACTGCAGTGTAGATTCTTTTATATTGTGGCCAATGCCCCCAAGGTTTCTTTCACCTTCAGTGTCCAAATCAAATCTGCTTCATTACACATCACCAAATCCAGAATTTCCTGTCTCATCATGAGCTCTTTAAGAAAAAAACGCATCTTGTCGACATTCCACAAATTCCATTTCTTGAGATCCAGCACCAACCTGATTTTCCCCGTCCACCTGCATATTGAAGACCCCCATTATTACTGTAATAGTGCCTCACTTATTTTTTCCTCTCTCCTGATTTAGTTTCTTCCCCACATCCTGACTACTGCTAGGAGGCCTGTACACCATGCCCATCGTGGTCAATTTTCCCTCGTGGCTCTTCAGCTCTACCCACACCGATTCTCTGCCTTCTGGGTTGACATCACTACTTCGTATCGATTTTAATTTCATTTCTTGCAAACAGGGTAACCCTGCTCCCTCTGCCTGTCCTTTCAACAGGACCTCTATCCTTTGATATTTTGTTCCTAGCACTTGCAGCCACATCTCTGTGATACTGACAAAACATCGTAGCTGCCAATTTCGATCTGCAGTACCAGCTCATTCACCTTGCTTCATACAGTGTGTTGAGTTAAGTCCCACACCTTCAGTCTTGCACTGAATTCCCCTCTTCTTGCAGCTGCCCACTTATCTGCCATGCTTGAAGTTAGATTCTTGACCCTTTCCCATATTCTCAGTCCTATTATTTGTTCTAGAAACTTTAACCACTACTGAGCCCTCCCCCTCTTTAACTTGTAAGATAATTTTCAATGCAACTGATGCCCCCCTCCTCACCCCGCCATTGTTTAGTTTAAATTTATTTTTTGTAGCTGCAGTCATGGAAGAGTGAGTGAACTTTGACGTTTGACGTTACTGTAAACACCTAAAGATTATGTTTGACCACAGTGGATGATGCTTACTGCTTCTCTGGACATTATTTTAACATGTTTGTTTTAAGTGGGTTAGTGTCTGCATTAAAGTAGAGTTGAATACATGTCACACGAATATCTTAAGTATTTACTCCTCAGAATTGCAGAAGTTTTTGTTTAGGCTTGTTTACTGACTAATGTGCACAGACTGACCTTTCGCTTTCAGAGCTTAATCAAGCATTTAAACATTACATATAAACACCCCATACATTACTGGTGTATGAGAAAACAAAGTAAAACCAGATAAACAAACATAAATAGTTGACTTTCCAGAGACCATTTGATGTTGGTAATAGGAGGATTCAGCAGTGGTACTACCATTGATTATTAGAACAAAGAACAACAGAACACTGTAACAGGTCCTTTGGCCCTCCAATCCTGCACTGACACATTTTGCCCTGCCGTATTCAAACCGTCATCACTTACAGGATCTGTTTCCCTCTATTCCCTTCCTATTCGTGTACTCATCCAGGTGCTCCTTGAAAACTGCTATTGTCTCTGCTTCCACCACCTCCGCTGGCAGCACGTCCCAGGCACTCACCACCCTTTGTGTGAAAAGTTTGCTTTGCACATCTCTTTTAAGCTTCTCCCCTCACACCTGTGTCCCCCAGTAATTCACCCCTCCACTGTAGGAAAAAGCCTCATACTTTTCCACTCTGCCCATGCCATTCACAACGTATAAACTATCAACCTCCTGCATTCCATTGAAAAGTGAACTGGTTTGATCCTATCTTGTCAGGTCATTACTTGGCATTTGTGTGGCATGAATATTCGTTGGCATTTATCTGCCCGAGCCTGAATGTTGGCTAGGTCCTGTTGCCTATGAAAGTTGTGAATATGAATATGAAATTTACCTATTGTGCAATCATTAATGAACATTATCCATTTTAACCTGATGATGGAGGAAGAGTTATTGAGGAAGGTGCTGAAATGCTTTGGCCTAGGACACCACCCTGAGGAACGCCTGCAGAAACGTTCTGAGATGGTGACCTCTAGCACTGGCAGTCATCTTCCGTTGTACTTGCTAACAGTGGAACGTTTCCTCCTGATTCCCATTGCGTCCAGTTTTGCCTGGGATATTTTTGACATCTGTCTGCATTGAAGTCACAGGGCAGTCTCTCTCACCTCCTGTCTTGAGTCCAGCACTTGAGCCAAGTAGTGAGGCCAGGTGTTACATGGCCCTACCAGAGGCCAAAACTGATGATCAAGTGTTGACTGATTGTGGCAGTCATTGGCCGATTTTGAGTTTTCCCAGCTTTTTTAGGGCAGACCATGCCTCAGCAATATGCCATGTTGTAGGGTAGATAGAGACAGAGAGCTATGCAGCATGGAAACAGACCCTTTGGTCCAACTCGTACATGCCAACCATCCCAAACTTAACTCGTCCCACTTGCCTGCATTTGATCCATATCCCTCTGAATCTTTCATGTTCACGCACCTGTTCAAATGTCTTAAACATTGCACTCACCTCAATCACTTCCTCTGGCAGCTTGTTCCACGCATGCATCACCATCTGTGAAAAAGCTGCCCCTCAGCACCATTTTAAATCTTCCCCCTCTCACCTCAGACCAATGCCCTCTAGTTTTGGACCCCTCTATCGTTGGACAAAGTATTTGGCTATTCACCTTATCAATGACCCTCATGATTTTATAAACCTCTATAATGTCACCCCTTAGCCTCCAGGGAAAAAAAGTTGCAGCCTATCCAGCCTTTCATTATAACTTAAACCATCCACTCTGGGCAAGATATGTGTAAATCTTCTCTGCATCGTTTCAAGTTTAGCGACATCCTTCCCACAGCAGGGAGACCAGAACTGTGCACAGTATCCCAAAAGCGGCCTTGCCAATGTCCTGTACAGCTGCAACATGACCGATATTAAGACAACTGGCCTGAGGCTACCTCTGTTTTCTCTCTTCCGTCTATTATCTCCCCATTCATTAGAACAAAGATCTACATTGGCAGTTTTCCACTGGTCTTTACCAGAATCTGAGGATTCTTGAAAAACTTCTGCTAATACATACATTATCTCTATTCCTACTAATATTCAAAGTCCAGGGAACTTATCAGTCTTTACTCTTACTAGTTTCCCAAGCACTTTTTCTCTGCTGATAGCATTTGTAATTGTTGCCTCTCTTCCTTGGCAATTGATTATTTATTATATTTGCAATGTGTTAGCGTCCTATACTATGAATACTGATTTAAAGTACTTCTTTAACTCCTCTACCATTTCGCATTTCCGTTATTATTCCCTCAGCTTTGTTCTCTACGATGCTCAATGTTCACTTTGGCCATCTGCTTCCTTTGTTCTCTACGATGCTCAATGTTCACTTTGGCCATCTGCTTCCTTTGCACATATTTAAGGAAGCTCTTACTGTCCATTTTCATTTTACTTGCTAGTTGCAGGTCATGATATATTTTCTTAAAACATTTGCCATTGTGCATCAATCATCCTTTCTGCTGAACGCCTTTGCCAGTCAACTCTGACCAAATCTGCCCTCATTTCTTCCCAAATGCCAAATAACTGTCATGAATGTAACTCCTTGATTTTATTTATTCCATGCCAGGTTGCCTGTGATTCAAATAAGCCCAAGATTATGATGCTGTAGGTTCTGCTTTTCAATGTAGTTCCTAACTGTGCAAAACCTTTCAGCTGAACCTGCTTCCTACTCCTTTCAGTATTGTTAGTGATTCCAGAATGTGGAGCAGATTGATTCAAAGCATTTAAATAAATTTTTTTATTCGGCCCTAATCTTTGACCCACCTGTTACATGCAGTGTTCCTGGCAATGATCCTACAGGCACTATGACAGCAGGCACAGTGAATGTCCCACTGCAATGACAGTACAATGCAGCTATGTTTTAATACCACATGGATTGACAGAGAATAACGTCGATAATGCTGAGGACCTCAGGGTGAGGCCAAGACAGATCATCCGCTCAACACCTCTGGCTGAAGGTGGATGCAAATGCTTCAGCCTTGCCTTTTGTGCTGATGTGCGGGTCTCCCCGTTCTGAGGAGGGGACTTCCTGAAGCCTTCCCTTCCTGTTTCTTGCTTAATTGTGCAGCACTGTTTTTGACTGGATGTGGCAGGACTGCAGAGCTTATAACTGATCCGTTGCTTAGCTCATTTTTCGAGCATACAGTTTGTGTTGATTGGTATGCGTATAGCCCTGTGTTGTCGCTTGATTCAGGCTGACATCTGTTTTTGTTGGTCTGCCTGTTGCTGCTGCTGACACATTGAACTGAGATCATTCTCGTGACTTTACGGCATTGATATACCAGGCCATGAGGCCACAGATTCTGATTGAATGCTAACACTTAAATTTATGGATGTACATTCAGAGAGGCATGTACAAAATATAAATATTGCAATATGCCTATGGGCAAATGCACACTGGGATAATGCTATAGCTTTAAGAGGTCATTTTGTCCTGGTTTCTTTAAAGAGAGAGATTGAACAAGCAGTGTCAAGCTGGCCAGTTAAGACCATTTGAGTAAACAGCTTGTGTAACCTTTTTTTTGTTTAACAGCCTGAATGTGTGTAGCCAGCTATCAGAGATCCAGATTTCTGGGTTTTGAACTTTTCAGTAGCATCAGAAGCTACTGGGGTCTCAACGGATTTGAAAGCTTCAGTGAATGTCACTTAGCTGCTTGTCTCTCTGAATTTTCTTGTGATTTTTGTTTCCTCCTGGATTGGAGAACTGCATGTGAGGATCTGTGTCTGAGTTTTCCTTTTTACCAAGGGTTGTGTTCAAGGGATGTTACTACATTGGAGTAGCTAATTAGCAGTTCTATTATTCTGTTAAGATTTCCAATAAAGTTATTATTCTCTTTCTTTAGTTGTATTTTAACTGCTGTGTCTAAATAAATTGTGTTTTGTACTTTGACCAGTCGCATTGCACCTGGAACAGACACTTAATATTTGCTTTTAAAAATAAGAAAATATTAGGCTACCTTAAAATATTTTGAGGGTGTCTGGTCTGGTCCATAACAACATAGACATGCAGAAATACCTCCTGGATGTATTTGTGTTTGTTCTTCAATGACAAGTTTCTCTGAATTTTGGAGCATCACACCAAATAGCCTGAACAACAACAGGCAGTTTTTTAAAAATGTAAGATTGTACATGTTATCCTGGGGCCGTTGTGGGACTTTGAGATTCAGAATGCCATGTTCAATCAGAGTCTTGTAGCTGTTTAAGTAAGTACACAGCAGTGTGACTCTGTCGCATGTCTGGAGCGGAACCCTCAACTCTTATCGTCTGTTCCTGTGTTGAGATTTCATCCCAACAGATGACGACAGACACAGCGAGCCACAACCATAAAATTCAAGAATGAAGTTGCTGCATGCCAGAAGCATTTGAAAGATTTCCTTTATCCCAATTTTGCAATGTGAATGTGTTTATTTTAATATCTGTTTCCTGCAATGATTCCCAGTTGTTGCTCGAGGCTTTGGTTAGGGAGGAATAATTTACTGCGGGCTTTGATGTTTGTGCTTTTTATCCCCAGGAGCTTCTCCCTGATGTTTGTTTTTCATGAGCATTATCAGTGAGAAGTGTTCGTACAGGACCTCTTTCTGTCTGAGGATGAATTCTGGAGAAATAAAAGATAATTCTCTCTGTGAAAGTGCTGTTCCACTCTTCAGAAAGTTGTGAAAGGACATTTATAATTTAAAATGATAGGATCCCTGCAGGGTGGAAGCAGGCCATTCGTCCCATAGGATTCACATCAACCTTCTGAAGGGCATCTCACCCAGATCCAACTCCCCCCGCCACACCCCCCCCCCCCCCACCACCACCACCACCATCCCTGTAACCCGAAATTTCCAATAGCTAACCCACTTAGCCTGCACATCCCTGGACACTATGGGACAATTTATCATGGCTAATCCACCTAACCTGCATATAGAGTTATACAGCACAGAAGTGGACCCTTTGGTCCAATCAGACCATGCCGTGCATAATCCCAAAGTAAACTAATCCCACCTACCTGCTCTGGTTCATATCCCTCCAAACCTTTCCTTTCATGTACTTATCCAAATGTCTTCTAAACATTCTAATTGTACCCACATCCACCACTTCCTCAGGAGGTTCATTCCACATGAGAACTACCCTCTGTGTAAATAATTTGACCCCATCTCTTTTTTAAATCTCTTTCCTATCACCTTAAGAACGTGTCCCCTAGTCTTCAAATGACCCCAGTTTAGGGAAAAGACACCTACCATTAACCCTATCTATATCCCTCAGGATTTAATAATCCCCATAAGGGTACCACTTAATCTTCAGTGAAAAATGCCCAAGCCTATTCAGGGTTACCAGCGTGTAGAGCTGGATGAACACAGGAGGGCAAACAGCATCAGAGGTCTGGACCCGAAACGTCAGATTTCCTGCTCCTCTGATGCAGCTTGGCCTGCTGTGTTCATCCAAATCTACACCTTGGTATCTCAGATTCTGCAGCATCTGCGGTTCCTACTATTTCCCAGCCTGTCCAGCCTTTCTTTATAACTCAAACTCTCCAAACCCAGCAACATTCTAGTAAATCTCTTCTGAACGCTCTCCAGCCTAATAATGCCCTTCCTATTCCTGGGTAACCAAAACTGGACACAGTACTCCTGAAGAGGCCTCACCAATGTCTTGTACAACCTCAACATGACTTCCAAACCGCTATACTCAAAGGACAGAGTCATGAAGGCAAACGTGCTAAATACCCTTTTTAACCACCCTGCCTGGACTGTGGGAAGAAACTGGAGTGGCCGGAGGAAACCCATGCAGACACAGGGAGAACATTGGAACCCCACACAGACAGTCGCCCGAGGCTGCAATCAAATCCAGGTTCCTGGTGCTGTGAGGCAGCGGTGCTAAACACTAAGCCATGTGCCACCCCAACTTGTCTCCAATACCTTAGGTGTGAAACTATAAACACACGAGGCTTCATTGATGCTGAACTGATCCATACGCTGCAAACCAGCCTTTGGTTTGAGCTGGGCTCTTTGTACAACTGGTTGCAACAGGCCAGGCTGACACAATCAGCACTTGTACTTTCTAAGATTTGTTTGCAATACATTGGATGAGAACAGTGAACGGACTTAGGTAGGATCCTTTGTGTGCTGAAAATGTTTATAGCTCTTACTGTGTTGGACCATGCAGTAATAATGCATTTGTATAGCGCATTGCAAGACAGTTATGCTGGCAGAGAATAAGAATGAAGTTGACCATTTATAACCATCTTCAATCTGGCCATTCCTAACCCCCCCCTCGATCCCCCATATTTCACCGCAAAGCTCCTGTTTAATTTAACGAGGTAGAGTCTTTGACATTCATAACCCTGAAAGAAGTTGAAAGGACAATAATAAAGTTTATTGATTGACGGGACGAAGCATGGGGATTATCCTTTGTATTTAATTGTTTCATCAGCTGTCTGTGCACCGCAGGCCTTTGGATGCCTCCCAATCAGCAAGCTCGTTTGCCCTGTCAATCACGCCAAGTATCTTGGCCCTTCAGCAACTCCCAGGAGCAGTGATGCTTCAAAGGCCTGAGCTGTTAATCCTCAAATCCATTAGTTAATGGTGTCTAGAATTGAAGAAAACTATCTCTGCAGGCTTGTGAGGCAGCAGCTGGGTGTTTGCTTAGGAACTGAACATCTCACACGAGATTCAGTCCATTTAACTCATGGGAGACAGATAAAAAGAGACATGAACTGCTTCTCCCAGTTGGAGGTGTTTACAATCAGTCTTTTGGACAAAACTGATCTATATGGTAAGCAGCCAGATCTTGACGGTAAGCAGAGTTTGACAGCGTTACTGCCTGATAATCACGTTTTTTTAAATTGCCCAAAAGGACATTCAGCTAGCCTAGTTTAGTGTTTTCAGTCACATGTAACATGGAGCTGAGAGAAGTGGGACGTGGCTTGTCTCTTGATCAGAATTTCAGGGCTGAGAATTTTAAGTTTGAGGTCCTGGGACACCAAGAGTTAACGCAGGTCAGGTACACGTCTTAGTTTTCAGAATCCAGATATAATTAGGCAGCGACTCCACTGCCAGTATCCAGTCATGCTGCTAGGTATGTCATGTGGAGGAAAAAAGTGTCTTTCCACTGTATAACAATGCTCTTTTGCTGTCTTGTAGGTCAATACCACGACTGCTCTCAACCTCTTCCAATCTGAGCAACTTTGGGTCGGCAAATTTCAGTTCAGGTTCTTTACCTCTTAAAGATGTTAACAACAACTGGGCACTAAGTGAATCCTAGTTGACTGTGTGTAAGGTTTCAGATGAGTTTGCCTGCCTCCTGAGCTAGGATCTGATATGGACAGTGAATGTGCCTCTTCAGCAACTCTTGCTATTTTAAGTCAAAGAAAATTTGCCCATTAATGCCAAGGTTGACTAATTGTCCATCATGGACAGCCAAAGATTGAGCATTTTGACTCAAGGACACGATAATATTTCTTGCTGTTGTTAGTGATACTGTTGTATTTTAACCACTAATCCCACTTTGGCGTCTGCATAAAGCTTCCTCGTTCCACTCATCGCGGTTATAGTGAGAAGTCAATTTGTTAGGAATGGTGCCAGTCAATGAACTGATGTCACTCAATTTACATTACCATCCTGCCAATTCCGAGCAAAGTTGCGCTGAATCAGCAATTGGCTGCAGACCTAATCCGCAGACATGTAGACCTACAATAAGAGCAGCCTCCCAGCGAACTGAGCCACTGTGCCTTTGGGTGTAGACTTTGAGGAAGTGCTGCACAGAAATTATTAAGATATGCGCTGTCGGTATTCAGATCAAAGAGATTCTCCCTTTCCTCCTGCTCTGATTTGCAAACAGCTGAAGAAGCGGGAGAATTCTCTTTTTGTCTCTCTGAATACAGAGGTGTGAATCTCAAACCTGCTTCCTCTCACCAGCAAATTGTCATTGGATTTAATCCTGATTACTCCTGTCCATTTAACTAACGTAGAGATACGTCCCTTTGAAAGGCCCGAATGCCTTCGGAATCTGTTTCAGACTGTACTAAATCGGCATTCCTTTGTGAATGAATACAGATAAAAGAAGGGAAAGCTTGCAGTTTTAAATAAAAAAGAGAAAGTCTTACATTTCTGTTCTACTTTTCATAATCGCTGGAAGTCTCAATTACTTTACACCAATGAAGCACTTTTGAAGTGTGGTCAGCGTTGGAATATGGGACACATGTATATGCACAGCAAGAGCCCACTAACAGAAATGTGATAATGATCAAGTAAGCTATGTTTTCTGTGATGTTGAGAAATAAATTTTGACCAGGGATAATTTACCAGCTCTCCTTCAAAAGAGTGCTGAATGGACAATTGCACATATGCCCAACAGGCTGAAAGGGCCATGTTTAAATATTTCTTCCAAAAGACAACACCTGCAGTAGTCTAGCACTCTCTCAGTAATACACTGGAGTGTCAGCCTCCATATCTGTGCTCAAATTCTGGAGTAGGACTTGAACCCAAAGCATTGTAACTCAGAGGTGCGACTGTGACCCACTGAACCACAGCTGTAATTTTGGATGCGAAAAGTCAGGTATTTACATTTCTGAAAGGCCCAAGTGCAGGAAAGTGGTTCAGTCCCATGGACACATCACCCCACACCATCCCCTCATTAAAAGCCATTCATTTTATCAACGGTGCTAAGGAGGGTCATTGGTTCAATGTCATTCCCCGAAGAGATGGAAGGAAAATCAAGTGAGAGATTGCTCAGCCTGGTGATAGATGGCAGTTTCTGAGGAGAAAGCTTGTTGTCTCCCGGGACGATAGATTTGCTTAGCGTGAGTTGGAGCATGCAACAAAGGCAGTAGGGCAGCTACTTCAGCAGACCCCTGCTCAATGTATATGCACAGCAAGAGCCCAGCAGAGTGGAGGACACACCCCCATCTACGCCATGGGAGCTGAGGTGGAAATTGCTGAGAGCATCAGGTTTCTAGGAGAGATGATAACCAACAGCCTGTCCTGGACCACGCACATTGATGCGATAGTCAAGAAGGCACAACAAAACCTCTTCTTCCTCAGAAGGCTAAGGAAATTCAGCATGTCTATGAAGACTGTCATCAACTTTTGTAGATGCGCCATAGAAAGCATTCTATCTGGCTGCATCATGGATTGATACAGCAACTGCTCTCCCCAGAAAAACTATAAAGAGTTATGAACGCAGCCCAGTCCATCACATCAGCCAGCCTTCTGTCCTTTGACTCCATCTACACTTCTCGCTGCCTCGGAAAAGCAACCAACATCAACGACCCCTCCCGCCCCGGTGATAATCTCTTCCAACCTCTTCTGTTGGGCAGAAGCTTAACGACACACACCAACAGATTCACGAGCAGCTTCTTCCAGCAGATTCACAGCAGCTGTGATTAAACTTCTGAATAGACCTGTCAATTTTCAAAACTAATATCGATCTTGCTGTTTGCGCACCTTCTTTTCGGCTCTAGCTTTGTATTCTTTGCTCTGTTCAGTCACCTGATGATCTTTGTACAGTGTGATCTGCCTGTACTGCACTCAGAACAAAACTTTTCACTCTACATGTGACAGTAATAAATCAAATCAAATCACATCAACAATCAATGGATAAGAGCGCGAACATTTGCAATAGTGCAAGAATGAGAGTTTCTTTTCACACTGATGAGCCATCTTTAGAGCAGAGTCAGAGGCAGCTTGCCTAAAGTATGATGTAAATCATCATCTTTTATATCAGGCTAAATAACAATCTAATAAAACAGTAAATTTGTCTGCTCACTGAATCTTTTTCATTAACTAAAAGCCCAGATGTCCACACAGTGCCTTTTATAGACCCCGCTCTGTCAGGAGTGCTGTGTAGCATTTAATTAATAATTGTCATTCTTGACAGGTCACGAGGAAATATTTCTTTTCGTGTTCCTAAAGTACTCATTCATCCCTTTTGCAGTTCCACCTTGTCTCCCCTAGAAAACGTTCCCTCAGTACGGCCCAGGATTAATGTGAAAACTCAGACAGAAGGAAAATAATTTATGTGTTTTGCAAACCGCATTACACCAGAGGATGCATATTGTAGCTGTCTGACGTATGACAGGAATGCTCAATGGATAATCATTAATAGAGCCTGCCACTTTCAAAATGTATCTTTATTTACTTAAGTAACATGTTATCTGAAGCAGATGCAGAGATTGTGACAAGCAACAATATGATGGCTTTCTGGTCTACTCGCTGGTGGAGAAACGCTCAGTGTATACTAGTTTGTCGGGCAGTGTCATCACATTATCATCGGCTGAGCGTTCATTAGTGGAGAAGTGTTAAAGCCAAACATCAGCCAATGTTGCACTGAATAACAGAACATTTTCAACAGATGATATAGTCACTGTGTCATACATCAAGGAAACAGACCCTTTGGTCCAACCAGTCCATTTCGAACAAAATCCCAAACTAAATCATTCCCACCTGCCTGCTTCTGGCCCATGTCCCTCCAAACCATTCAACTTATCTAAATATATTTTAAACACTGTAACTGTACCCACATCCACCACTTCCTCTGGAAGTTCATTCCATACATCAAACACCCTCTGTGTCAAAAAGTTACCTCAATACCTTTTTCAAATCTTTCTCCTTTCACTTTGAAAATGTGCCCCCTGGTCTTGAATTTCAACTCCCATTTCAACTCCCCCTCCAACTCCTCGGAGGACGTGCCCATCCTGGGCCTCCTGCATTGCCACAGTGATGCCACCCGAAGGCTGCAGGAGCAGCATCTCATGTTTTGCTTGGGAACCCAGCAACCCAAAGGTATCGATGTGGACTTCACAAGCTTCAAAATCTCCGCTCAACAGACTGCATCCAAAAACCAGCCCAGCTCGTCCCTACCTCCCGAACCATTCCTCCCACCTCACTCCCATCTCCTACTCAGTAGCCTCATCCCGCCTCTTTGACCTGTTTGTCCTCCCTGGATTGACCTATCCCCTTCCTAACTCCCCACCTATGCTCACCTTTACTGGGTCCACCCCACCTCCTTGACCTGTCTGTCGCCTCTCCACCTATATTCTCCTTTATCCATCTTCTATCTGCCTACCCCTCACTCCCTATTTATTTCAGAATCCCCTTCCCCACCCCATTTCTCCAGAAGGGTTTCAACCTGAAACGTCAGCTTGCCTGCTCCTCTGATGCTGCTTGGCCTGCTGTGTTCATCCAGCTGTACACCTTGTTATCTCAGATTCTCCAGCATCGACAGTTCCTACTCTCTCTGAGAATGTTCACATATGCTCCAACTCCTTTGTATGATTCAAAGACCAGAGGAATAGAGAGTGAAAACCAAAAAAAAGGGAGAAGAAAGATAATTGACACAGGGAGTAGTTTTAAGCCATCTGGCAAGAAACTGATGAGATCAAGCTGTCTGTTGATTTTACTCCATGCATGAGTTACCTGCACAGGAATTCATTGGAGAGGAATGTGGGACAGAATGTAAATGAGCTTGGCTGAAACCAAGCCAAACAGGTTAGATTTATTTTTCTCACAATCTGAAAAGTAGAGTGAATGAGGAGCTCTAACAGACGCCATAGAGAAACCAGATGCACGCATTGTCTTATGACGAGCAATTTCGCATAAGAGGCACTCTCATTGAATTTTGGATGTTAGTCCATTCAAGTTTCTACAATCAGATGTGTGGGATGCCATCTTTCCTAGCTTCGTAGTGTAATGAGCTCACATCACCATAGGGCATCACCATATTGGATAATATATCCAACTGTTGACTGTAGACCGTATCGAGACTAAATTGGGATGAGATAAGTGGTCATTTGCTTTAGCAGAAAAAGGGCCATTATTTTGAAGTAAATGACCCCTGCTGCGTTTACTGAACCACATGAATCTGATACAGTGTTTGTAAAAGCTCCTCACTTAGAGTGACTCACAATTAGGTCAGGGATTGATCCAAGTTCAGATAGAGTGTACAAGAATTTCTGCCTATGGAGCCAGCCAGAAATTTGTAAAATGATTATAGCCTCTAGGTCTTCTTTCTATATTGAACTTGTTAAGTGATATTGAAACTACCTCGCTGCCAAAATGATGAATCAGTTGCCTTCAGGACAGTGTGTGCAGGAAATGGTTAATGTGTTTGCTCTCCAGGAGATGGAGAATTGCTTGGTCAGCAAGACATTGCTGCCAAATGTCTCATTCTTTCCAAGAGCTGAACAGGCTTCCACTTCTGAATGTTGCAGAGAAATAGCTGGAAGTTATTGTGAAGCTCTGCTAATGACATGTTCCAGTGCTGCAAACAAAGCAAAACCACTAATGAGCTATTTAATCCAACAGAGTCTTTAATTTCATTCAAAGTGACGCAGGGAGCATGTTGTCTCCTTTAACATGTACTCATAGGAAGCTGGAGGATGATGGCTCGAGCCATTCTCATCTTGCCCTCTTCAAGGAGAGTTATCTCAGGATAGAAATTGCTTTTGTTTCCAACGGGAAATATTTAAATCTGTGAACTTGCTATGATGGAGACACCTTCTGTTCTCACTCGATTTCCGCCTGTTGGTTGCAGTTGTGTCTGCGATCACAATAAGTTCTGAGGAAAGGCCGCTCGAACCAAATCATGAGCTGCAGTTTCTCTCCACAGATGCTGCCGGATCTCCTTAATTTTTCCGGCAGTTTCCAGTTTTGACTCTGATAATCTTGTTGGTACAGTGGAAAAATAACACCGGTGTGGCGTTGTCAAATTGTGTGTATTTGTGTCACTGGGCCTCAGACTGAGTGGGAAGGCTGTAACTTTTTCCACTGGAGCACAGGAGGTTGAGGGTTGCCATTATAAAATGATGAAGAACTTCGATAAGGTGAACGACAAGAGTCCTTTCTCTAGCGTGGGGGAGTACAAAGTGAGGGCAGATATTTTTTAAGGTGAGAGGAGAAAGTTTGGAAACGACGTGAGGGGCTACTTTTTATTACACAGGGAGTGGCCCATGTGGGGAACGAACTTCCTGAGGAAGTGGTGGACGTGGGTACAGTTACAACATCTAAAAGACATTTGGATAAGTACATGAATAGGAAAGGTTTGGAGGAACATGGGCCAAACGCAGGCAGGTGGGACTAGTTTAGTTTGGGAACATGGTCAGTGTGGACTAGTCGGGCCGAAGGGTCTGTTTCCACGCTGTATGATTCTATGACCCTTGTGTTTTAGGGTCCCAGGTCTCAGTATATACTACTGAAACTTTTTTCTGATTAACATACTAATTTTAGTTTTCTGTTCATCTTTAATGACGAGTCTTCGTATACTTACCATTGCAGTTGGAGGGATATTGATGAAACAGAAAGGAATGAGGCTCATTTCAGATAAGTGCAAACCTAAAGACTTCAATGGCCATGAACAAAGCTGGACAGGATTACCCAGAACACGAGGTTGGCAGGAAAAACAACTGAACAAAGAGATCATGGAGTGCAGGTTCATAGTTCCTTGAAGGAAACAGGCAAACAGGGTGGGTGAAGAAGGCATTTGCTAAGCTTGCCTTTATTAGTCACGAAGTGGAGCTATCGGTGTTGGACGGGGTTGGACAAGGTCAGAAATCACAAGACACCAGGTTATAGCCCTACAGGTTTATTCGAAAACACAAGTTTTCAGAGCCTCAGCCCTTCTAACACTGAAGATAAACTAAGGCCCCGAAAGCTTGTGTTTTCAAATGAACCTGTTGGACTATAACTTGGTTTCTTGTGATTTCTGACTTTATTGCCAGTGCATTGAGTATAGGAGTTAGGAGGTCATGTTGCGGCTGTACAGCACATTGGTTAGACCACTTTCTAAATACTGTGTTCAGTTTAGGTCTCCCTCTGTAGGAAGGATGTTGTTAGAAGTGAGAGGTTGCAGAAGGGATTTGCAAGGATGTTGTCGGGGTTGGAGGGTTTGAGCTATAAGGAGAGGCTAAATAGGCTGGGGCTATTTTCCGTGGAGCAGTGGAGGCTGCTGGGGGTGACCTTATAGAGGCTTATGAAATCATGAGGGGCATGGATATGGTGAATGGCCGAGGTCATCTTCCCAGGGTAGGGGAATCCAGAACTAGAGGGCATAGCTTTAAGGTGAGAGGGGAAAGATGTAGAAGGATTTAAGGGACAATTTTTTCATGCAGAGGGTGAAATGAGTTGCCAGAGGAAGTGGTGGGGGAAGGTACAATTACAACATTGAAAAAGGGTCCGGATGGGTACATGAGTAGGAAGGGTTTAGAGGGATATGGGCCAAATGCTGGCAAATGGGACTAGATTAATTTAGGATGAGTTGGACTGAAGGGTCTGTTTCCATGCTGTACATCTCTATGACTCAACAAACCACCGTCATCTTCAAAGAGCAGATGATTGGGTAGAGTTGAGGTATATTCCCTCAATTGGGAAAGGTAAGACAAACAAATTCAGAGTTCTCAGGATGATGGAGGCAGAGTTTAACATTAGAATGAAAAATGTGTTTATAACAAGTAGAAAATACAGTTGAGATCAAAGATGAATGCCAAAGGTTGAGAGGGGAGGTGAAAAAGCAAATAAGAGAAGCAGAGAGAAATTATGAGAAAAGACTAGCAGCTAACATAAAGGGGAATCCCAAAGTCTTTGACAGGCATATACATATAGTTAATAAAGTCACACTGCTCTCAGAGGACTGGAGGCTCTCATTAGAGAGACGAACAGTGGTGGTTTAACCTGAGGGTCAGTACCCCTCAGATGAGAGTCAAGGTTGAGAAAGTGGGATCTTCATGGTAGCATCAGTTGGTATTGGAATTGAGCCCACTCTACTAGTATCACTCTGCATCACAGACCAACAATCCAACTGAGTAACCGATTAAATAAATAGTACAAGTGTTGGTAAAGGAGGAGTAGGACCAATTAGAGACTTAAAAGGGGACTTACACATAGAGTCACAGCCATACAGCACAGAAGCAGACCAATTGGTCCAAGCAGTCAATGCTGAACATTATCCCAAACTAAACTAGCCCTACCTGCATGCTCCTGGTCCATAGCAGATGTGTTAAATGAATGTTTTGCATCTGCATTTACAAAAAGGGGGAATGTTGCCCACAAGTGATGACGTAGGAGGAAACTCTGTCACTAGAAGGAATCAAAATTGAGAACGAATGTGACTCGGCATCGAGACTGGATCAAATGTAGCCAAGGATTTTAAAGGAGGTGTGGGTAGAAACCTTGAGGGGACTGACCATTATCTTTCAATCTTCCCTGGGTACAGAGTGGATGACAGCAGACTAGGGTGTTGCAAACATTACGGCTTTGTTCAAGAAATGTCATAAGGATAATCCCAGGATTTACAGGGCAGTTAGATTAAATTTGGTGCTGGTATAGAATTAATAATCACATGGGAAAAGGTGCGTTGGGTAGGAAGAGGCAGCGTGGATTTCTAAAGGGCAGATCATGTTTCACCAACTTACTGGAGTTCTTCGAAGAGGCAACAGAAAATGTCAATGAAGGTAATGCTGTGGATGTGGTATACATGCAGGAGCAGAGGGACCTGGGTGTACATGTGCACAGGTCATTAAAGATGACAGGACAAGTCATGTGAGCAGTTAATAAAACATACAGTGTCCTGAGCTTTATCAACAGAAGCATAGTGCACAAAAGCAAGGAAGTAATGTAGAACTTGTATAAGACATTTGTTAGACCTTAGCTGGAATATTGTGTACAGTTGTGGGTGCCACATTATATGAAAGATGTGAACACGCTGGACAGAGCGCAAAAGTGATCAACAAGAATGGTTCCAGGGATGAGGATGAACAGAAGAAGCTGGGACTGTTTTCTTCAAGTGAAGAAGATGTGGAGGAGACTTGATAGAAGTTTTCAACATCATCAGCCGGCTGTATAGAATAGACAGGGAGAAGCAGCTCCTGCTTGTAAAATGTACCAGACCCAGAAGATGTAGATTTAAAGTGATGTGCAAAAGCAGCAAGGTTGACGTGAGAAAAATCATTTTCAAGCAACTTGCGGTTAGGATGAGAATACACAGCCTGGAAGTGTGGTGGAGGCAGGTTCAGTTAAGGTCCCTGGATGATTATTTGCTGATAAAAATGTGTAAGAGTATAGGGAGAGAGCAGAGATTGGCAATTCTGTAGTAACAATGTGACAATTCTGCAATTCTGTGATGGTTTGATGAGCCATGACACACAAGCAGTGTCAAATTTACTTCCCCAAGTCACTGTGGTGCCACTGAATCACCCTGTAAATTTTCACAAAATCTATGTGATGTGTTCCTGCTTCCTGACAGAAGATACGGAGAGCAATGTGTTAAATACAGGAGCCCAGTCAGCAAAAACCTGCTGATAAATTAAGTGCGGTGACATTTCAGTCTAATGCATTCATGTAGGACATAAACTTCAATGTATTGCGTTGCAACAATGGACATTCAATTATGTTGCTTCTGAAACCTTTTCACGTCTGCATCAAACTGAGTTAGCCACATTGATTTTTTTGAAAACCCTTCTAACTAATTGCACCTCACGAAAGGAAAAAAAAATTTTTGAAGCCATGTTAATTGTTGTTTTGAAACTTGAATGATTGCTTTGCCATTTTAGCTATTGTTCATGGCAGCAAATTGGCAACTCTGGCAAACGTGCCCAGTAATGTGGGACTGTTGGCATCCCTTCAAGAAAACAGAAACGGTGACGGTTTCTGGGCTGAAATTGTTCATTCCCTTTTCAAGGCAGCAAGAGAGCAGTTTGGGCTTGAGCCTAACATAGCTGTGATGTTAGTGGAGGGTTGCTTCTCATACTGGAGGCCTCTGGCTGTGCCACAAGGATTGGTGCAGGGTTCGCTGCCTTTTGTCATTAAATAACTGAGGTGTGGTTAGTACGTTTGCAGATGGCATTAAAACTGGAGGTGTAGTGGACAGTGAAGAAGGTTACCTCAGAGTACTTTGGGACCTTGATTAGATGGGCTGATGGGCCAAGGAGCAGCAGAAAAAGCTTAATTTAGATACATGTGAGGTGTTTCACTTTGGTAAGGCAAAACTCCGTTTTTACTTAATGGTAGGGTCCTGGGGAGTATTTGCTGCACAAAGGGACCTTGGAGTGCAGGTTCATAGTTCCTTGAAAGTGGTCATCGGTAGTAAAGATAGCATTTGTTATTCCACCCGAAGGTTGCAGGAACAGCAACTCATATTCCGCCTGGGAACCCTGCAGCCATATGGTATCAATGTGGACTTCACCAGTTTCAAAATCTCCCCTCCCCCTACTGCATCCCTAAACCAGCCCAGTTCATCCCCTCCCCCCACTGCACCACACAACCAGCCCAGCTCTTCCCCCCCACCCACTGCATCCCAAAACCAGTCCAACCTGTCTCTGCCTCCCTAACCGGTTCTTCCTCTCACCCATCCCTTCCTCCCACCCCAAGCCGCACCCCCAGCTACCTACTAACCTCATCCCACCTCCTTGACCTGTCCGTCTTCCCTGGACTGACCTATCCCCTCCCTACCTCCCCACTTACACCCTCTCCACCTATCTTCTTTACTCTCCATCTTCGGTCCGCCTCCCCCTCTCTCCCTATTTATTCCAGTTCCCTCCCCCCATCCCCCTCTCTGATGAAGGGTCTAGGCCCGAAACGTCAGCTTTTGTGCTCCTGAGATGCTGCTTGGCCTGCTGTGTTCATCCAGCCTCACATTTTATTATTTGTTATTCCTGCCTTTATTAGTGTCAATGCTTTGAGTGTAGGAGTTGGGAGGGCATGCTGTGGCTATACAGGACATTGCTTCGGCCATTTTGGAATACTGCATGCAATTCTGGTCTCCCTGCCATAGGAAAGATGTTGTTAAACTCGAAAGGATTCAGAAAAGATTTACAGGGATTTTGCCAGGGTTTGAGACTTTGAACGAGAGAGAAGGGCTGAATAGGCTGGGGCTGTTTTCCCTGGAGCGTTGGAAGCTGAGGGGTGATCTTACGGAGGTTTATAAAATCATAAGGGGCATGGATAGGGTGAATTATTAAGGCCTTTTCCCCAGGGCAGGGGAGTCCAAAACTACAGGGGCATCAGTTTAAGGGGAGAGGGGAAAGGTTTAAAAGGGACATAAGGGGCAGTGTTTTCACACAGAGGGTGGTGCGTGTATGGAATGAGCTGCCAGAGGAAGTGGTGGAAGTGGGTTCAGTAACCACAGTTAAAAGGCATCTGGATGGGAATATGAATAGGAAGAGTTTAGAGGGATGTGGGCCAAATGCTGACAAATGCGACTAGATTAATTTCGGATATCTAGTGGGCATGGACAGGTTGGACCAAAGGTTCCAGTTTGTGTGCTGTACATCTCTATTGAGTCTACGATATATTTTCATTCCAAAAAGTTTGGAAGTTTTTTTTAACCTGCTCTCAGCGGCTTCAGCAAGAAGCTTGTGTATTTCATTTGCCAATTACCAGTGCTATCAGAGCCCATGTGAGCAGAAACATCATGGTGTGCATATGATTCAGGCTGTTACCTTCAGAAGACTAAGAGGAATGGCTAATGGAAATTTATTTAATCTCGCTTCCCTCAGCTGTAAGCAATCTGCTAGATAGAACACATTCATCTAAAATTAATGAACCTTGAGCAATATTAAGACTAAATGGAATTATTTTGTCCAGAGAATAATTAGTTGTGGAGCAGACTATCAAGTAAGCAGTTAATTTTGTCATTTAACATCATTTTTAAAGAATGGGTTGAATATTTGGAAACTGGTATGAGGATAGAAATGTTTAGGTACTTTGTGGACTTTGAGCTCTGGGGCATCTCCTCAGTACCAAGGAGGCTAATGAATTGAAGTGTATAACGGAGAATGTCAGATTTAAATAATCAACCTGAGGTTTTGCCAGTTGGTATTTGAGGGTAACATTTTTATCAGAATTCAATCTGCAGAGCAGGATCAGGAGTGCACTACAAAGTCAAATGCTTATCTGTTCAATGGAGAGTAAAATTCCTTTCGGAAAGGTTAGATTAGATTAGATGATATACTTCCATTGGAAAAGATATCCAATGAAATCCCAAGGATTTCAAAGGATGTCAAAGAAAAGAAATTGAATGGTCTGAGTCTCCAGGATACTCAAAAGAAGAGAATACCTATTCAAGTCAGCAAGTAATTGTCTGGTCCAAGAAACCCGCATACTGCAAAAGAGAAGATATTTATTTCAGAGATAGTAGGAGCCGCAGATGCTGGAGAATCTGAGACAACAAGGTGTCGAGCTGGATGAACACAGCAGGCCAAGCAGCATCAGAGGAGCAGGAAGGCTGACTTTTCAGGCCTAGACCCTTCTTCAGAAAATTTCAAGAGCCTTCAATAATGAGTATTTATGAGATGAAAGGTTCCCTGGATGGTGTAATGGGATAACTACTGAGTTAGTGAAGAAGATTTCTTCTGTGAAGATAATTTGGGAGAGTAAGGTCCTCTAGATTAACTGAGGGACAAATTGAGACCAAAATCAGAACTGAACGGAAGTCAACAGACCTCAACCCAAAGACCCTACCTTCCTTCTAGATCCAAAGGGAACATGGTCTAAAAGAATATGTAGCCTCCAGTAATCTGTGTTTGTGAAGATGGAGACCTGGGGTTGATAAGGTAGCAGCAAATAAAGAAGTAGTCATTATGTATGAATATATACATGTTGATGGTTGGAAATAGAAGCTTTTGAGGAAATGTATGAGATAAAGTTTCTAGAAGAGTTAATACTTAAATTCTACCCAATCAGATGGTGATACCATCTTTGGGTGAGAACGCAGTTGGTCTTGCATGAGATCCCAAAGGGGTCAAAAGTGATATACTGGCTGCTTTGATTTGATTTGCTTTGATTTTTTGTTTTCACGTGTACCTAGGTACAGTGAAAAGTTTTCTTTTGCGAGCAGGACAGGCAGATCGTAGCAGCAAGGACATTAAGATCATAGGGTGCTTAGACAGAAATGAAGGATACAAGGTTACTGCTGCACAGAAAGTGCATAAAGCAAGATCAACATTAGAGTATTACTGGGGTGAGAGGGGTCTTTGATGATGTTACCAGCATTGCCGCAGCATCAAGAATTGTAAAAGGAGTCCGTGGATGGGAGTTTGGCTTCTGAGATGGTCTGGGCTGCTCACACGACCTTCTGTAGTTTCTTACGGTCCTGAGCAGAGCGGTTGCTGTACCAGGCCATTATGTACCCAGATAGAATGCTTCCTGTGGTGCATCTGTAAACATTGGTTAGGGTCCTTATGGAGACAAGCTGAATTTCCTAAGCTGCCTGTGGAAGAAGAGGCTTTGTTGTGCCTTCTTGACTGTTGCATCGATGTGGGAGCTCCAAGACAGACTTATGGTTATTGTCACTGCGCGGAACTTGACACTCTCATCTCTCTCCACCTCATCTCCATTGATGTAGAGGGGGGCATGTCCTCTTCCTTTTTTTCGTAAGTCGGCGATTGTTGAGTATCTTTACCTGACTATCCAGTGTAGCTTATATCTATTGCTGTAATGCAATAAACTACCTTTATATGATAAGTATCTCCTTGTTCAGATTCAACAATGGTCTGTCCTCTGCCACTCATGATTAGCATCAGCACCCTCAGAAATTATATTTTACTTTAAATTTGATACGCTTCTGTTGATGAATGAACAGCGCTCCAAAAACTTGTGATTTCAAATAAACCTGTTGGACTATAACCAGCTGTTGTGTGACTTCTGACTTCAAGACTGTGGAATGACCATGAATCCTCCATCAGCATGCTGCCTTGTGTTGCAAACTTACTGTCACCCTCGCACGCAGATGTGAGAAAGTGCACATGTGTGGCTTTAGACCATCAAATCCCCACTTTTCTTCCTAAGTTCCCACCTTCACCACTGGTTTGCGCTTTCAGATAGGAAAGAAAGCACAGCCGGTTGCACATTCCTGATCTTAAATTCATGGTTTCCAGGCACTGTACCTGACCCTGGACCCTGGTGGGAGGGAGCATAGTGATGAGGGTGTGCCACTTTCCTGCCTCTTTGCCGGACTGAAGTTCTGCCGTCGAGGGGAGATCCGCATCAAGCAAGTTCCTTGCATGAAGCCTTGGTCTGTTTTGAGGCTATAATCCTGTGACTTCGCTGAGAGTATTGATTTCTGCCTGACATGCCGTATTAATGATGGTGCGAACAGCAGAGGTCAAGAAACCCAGCGCATGCAGGGGAAGGGAAAAAAAGGACAACGAGAGATAACAGAGAGTGAAACGAGAGAACGAGGGGTAAGAGGCGGAATGGCACTGGGAAGGGTCAAACACAGCTGGTTTGTCACCACCCCTATACCCGTGCTAGCTTTTGTTTCTGTCTGTGCTGCCCTGTGTTGCACTAACCTGACGCATCTGGGTCGTCGTCATTTCCAGTTGCCATCATTCAGCAACATAAAACGTACAGCAGTGCATTCTCACTCAAGAAACTGCTGTCCCTGACGAGAGAACCCTGAGCTGCAAGACCTTGGCAAGATGGCGACAAGAGTAGGCTTTCCCACTCACTCGCTCTTCTTCGTGATCTTCTCTTTTCTTCTTCTCTCTTGTATCTTTTTCCTCTTTCTCATTTTGGTTTTTTTCCTTTCTGCTAACTCACCTTCAGGTGAGCGACGGTGGTTGTATCAGGCTCGTTGAGTCAGGCCGTCAGCGGGACACCCATTGTGAGGCAGCGGCTAGGGGCCTGCTCCAGGACGCTCGGGGAATTCCCAAGACCCGGTGCGTGGACTGAGTGTGAAACCGAGGTTTGGCACAGCCTGGATTTGGGGCCTGAGATCCAACATAGTGATGAAATTCCACACCCCCCCCACCCCTGACATCTACAGTTATATCAAGGGTGGGGGCGGAGATCGAGCCAGTGCAGGAGAAGCCTGCCAGTGCAGTGGAGGTCGAACGTTTGTCGGAAGCATGGTCTCAGCATGGCTAATCGCTTAAGAAACATTACGCAGGGGCGAATTACTGCAGACGCTGGAATTTGTACTGAAAGCAACAAATGTGGAGATCACAGTGGGTCAGACAGCATCCGTGGAGAGAGAGCAAGCTATTGTTTCGAGTCTAGATGACTCTTCATGTGATGAAGATGCTGGAGTCAAGCACAGTGTGGAGCTGGAGGAACACTGCAGGCCGGGCATCAGAGGAGCAGGAAAGCTGACGTTTTGGTTCGGGACCCTTCTTCAGAAAATGAAGGGTCCTGACTCGAAACATCAGTTTTCCCGCTCCTCTGATGCAGCCTGGCCTGCTGTGTTCCTCCAGCTCCACACTGTGTTATCTCTCTCTGTGGATGCTATCTCACCTGCTCTGATCTCCAGCATTTGTGGTTTTCAATTAAGAAAGACTTCAATGGGTGAACTTTTACCTCTATTTATAATTTATTTATTTATTTTACTTAATAGAAAGAAGGGCTGTAATGATCAACCTTTAACTTTGTTCCCTATTTACTTCCACCTTGTCCTTACATTTTTGTACCTGGGTATTTGTACCCGAAATGGTGCCCTGTGTGTTGACTTTGAAATATTTTCACTGTACTCCTCTACTTGAGTATACCTGATGATAAAGTCTAAATCTAAATCTAAATCAAATCAGAGCCCGACCAAAAGCAAATTATGTTCTGGTATATTATGTGTAGACTTCAGAAATTAGTATTTGGGAGGAGATCTCTAAGTTCAAGACATGGGAAGTTAGAGATGGCATATGTAGACAATAGGAGTTCTGCATGATTGTTGCCAATGTTAGCGTACAAGTACAAAATGCATTCCTGTGCAATTCCTCTGCCTCCTGATTTAACAGCAACATTAAATTGAGCAAAACAAGCAGGTCAATGATACCTCTCACAATAATGCCAGGAGGTGTATCCTACATACATATTGAGCAGCTGTTCACAAATCACAGAGTAATTTTGAGGCAACGGTGATTAAATTTCAAATGGGAAAATCCCCCACCTAATATTGCTTAGAAGAACCTTATTGTTGTGGACTCACTAATAACTTGTGCCATTGAAGATCTGTGAAGGTAATCTCTTAATTCCTTTTGGTCTATTTGTCTGTAATAAATTGAAAAAAGCAATGGACAGATTCCAGTGATACCTGATACATAAGATAGGGTATGTCCCAAACAGGAACCCATTCCTCTCTGGGGAAGATCCAGATTTTTTTTATTTATAATCCATTGAATTTGGGAGATAGGACAAGGTCATTTATTTTTGCACAGTAAGGGTATTTTTTTGAATCAAATGTGTTATTTCATCCCCGGTATGGTAGAATTATTAACAGTTGTCAAAATGTGAGCAGAGTTTTTGGAGCAGGTTGTAATTCAGAAGGACTTTGTAGAAATATTTACTTTCTTTACAGTTACAGAACAATAACTAGGCGGAGTGTGGAAGAGCTGCAGGAATTAGATGTGTCTCTGCAATAAGAGTTAATACAGTATGTATCTACTGGGTTCACTCTTTGCTGGTTTCACTTCTGAAATTAGAGTCAACATTTGTGAAATGTTAACAATCTGAAGGACACAAGGCTGCCAGTTCAGCCTTCAAAAACATTCTGTGCGAAATGAACTTATAGCTTGTTTGAGACGGCTTACAATTGCTGCCTCATGTTTCTAGAGACTGGTTATTTATAAGTAACTTCACATACAAGAATGAAAATAACTTGAAATGGATCAGGGAATGATCTCTAGAGAGCTCTCTGTGCATTAACCTCCTCTCCCCAGCCCCGTTAATCCTGATGGTAGAGCAGTAGAGCAGGCAGCTTGAGAGATCAGACACCTCAGATGGAGTACTTCATTGAGATGTAAACAAACACGTTTTATTTTGTCTGCTATAGTCTCTGACCAGCCTGTAGTAAACGTTTGGGCTTCCCACAGCCTGGTTGCCCTCGGCAGTCTCAAAGATACGTGTAGTAAAAGAAAGCCAGAAGTCATCATTTAGCTTCTTTGCCCCTGAGTTCCCTTTATGTGGCTTCCCAATAGATTGTGAATGCGGCATTGGATTCCCACTGGATTTGTGTAAATAAACAATGAGGGCAAGAAAGCCTCTAAAAATCCATTTTTCATTGAATTAGACCGTCTGCCTCCAGACTTTATGGACTAATAAATGCACCAATTGCACAGCTATCCGTTTTTAGAAGGGAGGTGCTGGCGTTTGTCACCATTTTACCTCAATGAACTTTGACAATATCTGTGAGGTGACAACATGCAACACAGTAGGGAACAGGGCTCCCATAGTGGCGATGACATTTTACTGGGAAATCATCTTCACATCATCAAACTATTAGCAGGAGAATGCCTCGGTTTGTTTGGCGTCTCAAGGCATAGACTCTAATGTAAATTCAACAGCTAAAGCAAATATTAATAGCTTATTGCAATCAGTTATAACGGAAAGGGTAGGCTTTACAGTGTACCAACTTATGTTTAAGCAAGAGGTTTTGATTTGTGACCAGCTATTTAAAAATTCATTCAAAGGATTGGGGGTTTGGTGGCTAGGCCAGCATTTATTGCCCATTCTTAAGTGTCCAGAGGGCAGGTAAGAGTGAACCAAATCACGTATAAACCAGGCTAGGTAAAGACAGTAATTTCCTTCCCTAAAGGGCACTACTAAACCAGATCGGTTTTCCCCAACAATTGACAATGAATTCATGGACATCATTAGATTCGTTAATTACAGATATTTACGAATTCAAATTCCACCAAATGCCATGGCAGGATTCAAACTCAAGCTCCCAGAGCATTAGTGATAATGGGAACTGCAGATGCTGGAGAATCCAAGATAATGAAATGTGAGGCTGGATGAACACAGCAGGCCCAGCAGCATCTCAGGAGCACAAAAGCTGATGTTTCGGGCCTAGACCCTTCATCAGAAAAAGGGATGGGGTGAGGGTTCTGGAATAAATAGGGAGAGAGGGGGAGGCGGACCAAAGATGGAGAGAAAAGAAGATAGGTGGAGAGGAGAGTATAGGTGGGGAGGGAGGGAGGGGATAGGTCAGTCCAGGGAAGACGGACAGGTCAAGGAGGTGGGATGAGGTTAGTAGGTAGGAAAGTGAGGTGCGGCTTGGGGTGGGAGGAAGGGATGGGTGAGAGGAAGAACAGGTTAGGGAGGCAGAGACAGGCTGGACTGGTTTTGGAATGCAGTGGGGGGAGGGGAAGAGCTGGGCTGGTTGTGTGGTGCAGTGGGGGGAGGGGACGAACTGGGCTGGTTTTGGGATGCGGTGGGGGAAGGGGAGATTTTGAAGCTGGTGAAGTCCACATTGATACCATATGGCTGCAGGGTTCCCAAGTGGAATATGAGTTGCTGTTCCTGCAACCTTCGAGTGGCATCATTGTGGCACTGCAGGAGGCCCATGATGGACAATCCGACCCCACCACCCAAGACATTTTTCCATCCCCACCCCTGTCTGCTTTCCGGAGAGACCACTCTCTCCGTGACTCCCTTGTTTGCTCCACACTGCCCTCCAACCCCGCCACACCCGCACCTTCCCCTGCAACCGCAGGAAATGCTACACTTGCCCCCACACCTCCTCCCTCACCCCTATCCCAGGCCCCAAGACGACTTTCCACATTAAGCAGAGGTTCACCTGCACATCTGCCAATGTGGTATACTGCATCCACTGTACCCAGTGTGGCTTCCTCTACATTGGGGAAACCAAGCAGAGGCTTGCGGACCGCTTTGCAGAACACCTCCGCTCGGTTCGCAATAAACAACTGCACCTCCCAGTCACAAACCATTTCCACTCCCCCTCCCATTCTTTAGATGACATGTCCATCATGGGCCTCCTGCAGTGCCACAATGATGCCACCCGAAGGTTGCAGGAATAGCAACTCATATCCCACTTGGGAACCCTGCAGCCCAATGGTATCAATGTGGACTTCACCAGCTTCAAAATCTCCCCTTCCCCCACCGCATCCCAAAACCAGCCCAGTTTGTCCCCTCCCCCCACTGCACCTGACAAGCAGCCCAGTTCTTCCCCTCCACCCACTGCATCCCCAACCTGTCTCTGCCTCCCTAACCTGTTCTTCCTCTCACCCATCCCTTCCTCCCACCCCAAGCCGCACCTCCATCTCCTACCTACTAACCTCATCCCACCTCCTTGACCTGTCCGTCTTCCTTGGACTGACCTATCCCCTCCCTACCTCCCCACCTATACTATCCTCTCCACCTATCTTCTTTTCTCTCCATCTTCGGTCTGCCTCCCCCTCTCTCCCTTTTTATTCCAGAACCCTCACCCCATCCCCCTCTCTGATGAAGGGTCTAGGCCCGAAACGTCAGCTTTTGTATTCCTGAGATGCTGCTGGGCCTGCTGTGTTCATCCAGCCTCACATTTCATTCTCCCAGAGCATTACCTAGGTCTCTGAGATTAACAGGTCCAGTGATAAAACCACCAGGCCATTATCTGGCAGATTCCTCATGATGCTGTAGGGCTGTCTTTTGCATTGCCTTGGTCCTTGAAGCACCATTGGGCTCTAAAAGTGACCCCAGACTTTCATCTTCATGTTTATACTGTAATATGATGAAATCGTTGTGGTTTAGTTACACTTTATGCCTGCAAAAACTTGTCACTTCTGTTGAAATAAAGCCAATTTTTCTCTCAAGAGCACTGTGTTCAAAAGGAAAAGAAGTGAACACACCTTTTCTCTTTCAGGGAGAAGAACTTTGATATTTTTATTCTCATGGGGTATACTAACTGACTGTGTTTATATCAGTGTAGACTTCTGAAAAATTGACCAACATGACATTGTTTGCCCCTTTAATAAAACAGTCTGCGAGCCATGCTACTGCGGAGAATCGATGATGAGCCTTTCTGCTTTGTGTGTGTGTGTGTTGAGTTTGAGTTGTAATATGAATACAATGCGGAAAAAGGGATTTTTCCAGTCCTAAGGGGAATGTATGGCTCAGTTCACCTCAAAGCTTGTTTTTTTTTAAGAAAAGCAACTTTTCAGGGACCTGTGTGTAGTTGAAATGTGCTGTGGGCAAATTATGTTCAAAAGGCTAAATGGGGATGTATGGAGTGCTAATTTTGCTAATTTTGCTTTTAAAATTTAACAGACAGATCTCTGAAGACTCTACTCCGTGATATCTTTTGAACAATGAACTTGAGTCTGTCACAGAGTTGCTTCGACACTCCCATTTCAAACAATCCACTACTGAACATCACTGCTTTTTAATGCTTGCCTTTATCCATGCCGGGATCTCACATAATGTTCCATTTAGGTGTCAGTCAGGAATGGGAAGAATTATACTCCCTTACACTGCTGCAAGAAATGCTTGCTTTCTCCCACTGAAAGTTTATTGTTGGTTGTAGAAATTTATGCACACTTTATGCTGTGTTTGCGAGCATAGAAGAGGTGGCGCGCTTGCTCAGTGGTTAGCACTGCTGCCTCATAGCGCCAGGGACCTGGGTTCAATTCCACCCTCAGGCCTGTGTGGCTTTTGCACATTGTCCCCATGCGTGCATGGGCTCTCTCTGGGTGCTCTAGTTTCCTCCCACAGTCCAAACATGTGCAGGTTAGGCAGATTGCCCATAGTTTACAGGGATGTGCACACTGGATAAATTAGCCATGGGAAATGCAGGGTTATGGGGATGGGGGCTGGTTGAGATGCACTTCAGAGGTTCAGTATGAACTTGATGGACGAAATAGCCTGCTTCCATGCTGTAGGGATTCTATGATTCTGTCACAGTACTTCAAAGGTATTCAGTCCACATAGCATCTTTTCCAATTTCTTTGAATCATTTAATATAAGTCCTTTACAATATTTTCCATTAATTTTATTTTGCCCAGATCCAATCCAACAATAGGGGAATAGAGGAATAAAGCCTGTCTACATATACTCATGACGAGAACCTTTTCCCTTTGCTTTTTGCATTATGAGTATGATCAATCAGGTTTTATTTGATTTTATTTAATTGACCTATAAACATGGAAATTGGTCACAGCACTACTGATGACATACAGTTTGCATCAAGCAAGTAGAGAATATATTCAGCAAACCATTTATACTAATTTGATAGATGATTGCCAAGTAAAGTTTCTCAATTACAGTTTGCTGCTAAAATCCAAGTCACGTATATTAATGACCTCTTTCTAAAAATTTATTAAAAATTTAAAAAGCACAGCACGTAGTTTAATGTTACACAAGATGGAAAATCAGGTCAGCTCTTTTACATACAGTTGGAGGTGCCTCGTTGCCTCTTGAAATTACAAGTTACAATCACAATATTCAGGGATGGCGATGACCTAGTGGTATTTTAGGTGGGCCGTTAATCGAGAGAACTGGGTAATGCTCTGGGAAGCTGGGTTTGAATCCACTGAGTAAGTTCAATTAAAAAATAGGCTGGAATTATGAGTCTATTGATGACCATGAAACCATTGTCAATTGTCATAAGGAAACCCATCTGGTTCACTAATGTCCTTGGGGGAAGGAAACTGCCATGCTTACCTGGTCTGGCCTACAAACCCATAGCAATGTAGTCGACGCTAAAGTGGAACTAGGGAGGGGCAATAAATGCTGGCCTAGCCAGAAATGCCGTCATCCTCTGAATGAATCTTAAAATAAACGCATTTTGTACCAATTATCCACCTCATGCAGTTTTACAGCTTCCGTCCTGCCCCTTCGAGCAGTATGGTGGGAGCACAGATATTCTATGCTTTGAGAGTTTACTTTCTGGAATACAGCAGCTAGTGTATTTGAAAGGTGGCGTGATCTCTGAGTTGTTTGTTCTTCACTGAATTAGATATGAACAATCCTCCAGCAACAGATTGCTCTGAAAAATCAAGCAAGTTAGTTGTCTTCTTTTCACCTGCTCAGGTTTAGAAATGGATTCCCTGACCAGCCTTTCAGGAATTCAATTTCTCCTCCGTCCAAAGTGTTCCATTGTGACTCTTACCTCTAATAATGGTAGCCACCATGGCATATGACATCACAGCTCTGAGATTAAGGGTCTTATGCAGTATGACTTGAGTCAGCACAATCCCTATCTAACACTGGTCTTCATTGTGGTAAATCACACACAATTGGGTTGGGGGTATGTGTGAGGGATTAGTCTGTTAGCTCAGTTGGCTGGGTGGCTGGTTTCCAAAGTAAAGTATAGCTAACAGTGTGGGTTCAGCTTCTGCTCTGGTTGAGGTTACCATGAAAGACCCTCCTTCTCAACCCCTCCCCTCATCTGAGGTGTAGTGACCCTCAGGTTAAATCACTGCTAGCCGTCTCTTGCTAACGAGAAAGCATTGGTCTTCTGGAGATATGGCGACTATCCCTTTACAATGTCTCGTATCCTGTGCTGTACAATTCTATGTTCTATGAATTGCCCAGGAGTTGATGATGGCGAGCTACCTTCCTGAATTGCAGCATGATGCTATTGGGAAGAGAATGCCAACCTCTATTATCTGAAGTTATTCAGTCATAGAATATTATTCAGGAAAGGGAGCTTGAGTGAGATAGGTGACTTTTTTTTCATTGGAGTGTAGGTGGTTGAGGGATGACCTTACAGAGGTTTATGAAATCATGAGGAACATAGATAAGGTGAATGCTGGGTGTCCTTTTGTTGGGTGGGGGAGTTCAAGACTAGGGGACCACTTTTAAAGTGAGAGAGAAAGATTTTAAAAAGACACGAGGGGCAATTTTTTACACAGAGAGTTGTTCATGTGTGGAATGAACTTCCCGAGGAAGTGGTGGATGCCGGTACAGTTACAATGTTTAAAAGGTATTTGGATAAGTACATGAATAGGAAAGGTTTGGAGGGATATGGGCCAGGAGCAGGCAGGTGAGACTAGTTTAGTTTAGGATTATGGACTGGTTGGACTGACGGGCCCATGTGGTATGATGCTATGACTCTCTAACGTGGAGACAAATTAAGCTTGCAGTGTTACAGAAGTTTGCATCAGTGTTCGAAACACGAGTTCCTACAGTCAAAGAAAATCCTTGTATAGGTGCTGTGCTTGTGTGTTTTCTTTTGCAGCTCTGTTTCATTGTTGTATTTTTCTCTGTGGGAGATTGCTGCGCAAAAATTGCCTGCTGCAATTTTCTACATTAAAACATGGCACTGCAAAAGTATGACATTGGGTTTGAGTCGCCTTGGGATGAAAGCTGCTAGCGCAGTACAAACGTGCAGGGTTAATATTAACCTAACCTGCCCACCACACAACTGACCAGGTCAAACAAGCTAATAAAATGTGAGGCTGGATGAACACAGCAGGCCCAGCAGCATCTCAGGAGCACAAAAGCTGACGTTTCGGGCCTAGACCCTTCATGAGACAAACAGACATTCGTCAAACAAGCTGCCTATTTTACCCCCCATCCTTTCACTTCAAAGAAAGTGAGTGGCAGACCTGACATCTTGTTATTGGACAAGATAGATCGAAGTGACTCCCATGGCCTCTCAGCCCCAACATGATGAATTGAACATTTGGCTGACACGCCATTGATTGGAAGATGTTTAGATTGCACATTTTTTAAGAGACACGGCTTGAACATTCTGTGGAATTGAAATTTAAACGAAATGCATCTATGTTACAGGGCATGTGGACTCACTCTAGGCCCGCTAACCCTGTCTGAAGCCTTTGGGCCTCTATTATAAATATGTCGCTCATTGATTAACAGCCTATAGACAAAATCCTTCTTTCTCCTGATTTGTGAGATTACTCGTTATTGTTGGATTGAGGATTCAAAGTAATCTTTTGGCCCATTACAAAAAAAAACGACACAAAAGAACTGTGGGTGCTGGAAACCAGAAAGAAAATCAGAAATTGCTGAAAAAGCTCGGCAGGTCTGGCAGTATCTGAGGAGAAAAACCAGAGTTAACGTTTCAGGCCTGGTGCCCCTTCCTGGAAACTGGAATGTTTTGACAAAAGTATTTTGCATGGATGGTGTAATTGATGCACTAATAAAAAGGGGTATATAATTGTCTGACTCATAAAAATTTAATATACAAGGTGTACTGTCATTTTAAACACTGGATAAATCATTTTGATTTTTATAACCTTGTTTCCACCTAGACATTCTGATGTGAGTGATTTCAATATTTCATATCCAAAGATGTATAAATGTTGTGTTTGTGTTTGAATGACTGTAATTGGAGCCAGTCTGAGTCTGAGCAGTTGATTGTTTCCAATTGAACAAGTTTCAGTATTGTACAGTCCCCATGGTCTGGTATCGTTGGGTCAGACTCAAAATGCGTTGGTTACTGCCGGTGGTGTCTTTTGCCAACACTCAACTGGTTGGAGCCACGTGGCTTCAGATGATGTCTCAGTGCTGATCCGTAAATGAAAGCAAGAGATTAAGTCCCAGAGCACAGATGACAATGACTCGTCTCAGTGTCAAGGTAACTTTAGATCAACTGTTGTGACTATGTGTAGATAACTGGGTCATTTCAGGGCATTTTTACTGCAGTTCCTCCAATGAGATGCTCGGACAATCATCCTTCACTGGTTCATCTTGAAAGGCAATGGTGGTAAAGGCAGCTTTGGACGGCCATGCCTTTCCCACTAGAACACATATGGGGTAATTCATAAAGGTTTCAAAAATGACTAAAGGTTTTGCAATATTAAATGTAGGGTGATTGATTGTACATGTTGGCAAAGAAAGCAACAAACAACAATAGATTCAGGATTAGCAAAGGAGGAATGACAGGAATGTCAGAATGCTTTAGTTATTGGCATTCTGAAAGGCTTGCCAAAAGTTGCCAGTTAGGGTTGAAAGGAAGAGCAGGATGTCATTGAAGGAAAGTGAGGCATGAGGTTTCCTATCCAGACCCACCCCCTACCCTACCCCTATAACTCTGCATTTCCCTATTGCTAATTCATCTAACCTGTACATCCCTGAACAATGCATTGCCAGTCTACATAACCTGCACATATTTGGACTGTGGGAGGAAACCAGAGCACCCAGGGGAAACCCACGCAGACATGGGGAGAATGTGCAAACTCCACACAGAAAGTTGTCTGAGGCTGGAATTGAACTTGGGTTCCTGGCATCGTGAGGTGGCAGTGCTAACCGCTGAGCCACCGGGCTGCCCCTTCAATTGACTTTAAATGACATTAATTAAATTGGCACCCATCTCCATTTGCAGCTTTGATAGGAGCTAAAGATTCTGTCTTAACTAAAAACTGAAATGGATAAGCATTTGATGAAAGAAAAACATAACAAGGTATGCAGTTTAAAATGAAGGCAGCTGTTTCTATTCTTCCTGTTCATTGTGTTAATAACTGTAGCGAATGAAAGTTTCCAAAACACACAGTGATGATAGTATTGCTTTAAAATTGTGAAATGCTGCTGTTTTTAACTCTCAGAACTTTAGTCTTAAAAATCTAAATTGATGTACAGTGTTTTCCAATATTAATTTATTTTTCTTTCCTCGATTTCCTTTTTTTTGATTTTTATGTCGGCTTTTCTTCTTTACCCTGTGCCTTTTTCTCTTCCCTCTTTTGATTTTTCTCTCTCTTTTCATGATCAGTCGTCCAGCTCAGACTTTTCAAAAGTCTTTGTGTTGGCCAAGACAAACAAAACAAATTCTTACAGATTGTGATTAGGAAGTCAAAAATAAATCAGCAGCTGTTTCGTGGAGCCAGACATGGACATGGGAAAACTTCCACTGGCTTCTTTGAGGGACTGTTTGAACTGGTCATGGATCACACAATAGATATGTAAGCCACAGTCTGTGGTGAATCTGAGCTGACCAATGTGAAAGAAACATTTAGTTCAGGAAGGTTTGGTTAGTCATTAAATGCTTTGGTCAATACGGCCTTTACTCCTCCAGGATTGAGCAGACAGCTCTCCTTCCCACTGCGCCCCAGCAGGGAAAGCATTTTGGCCACTCAGTGCTGTGGATAGGGGTTTTGTTCTTCCCTGACTTGTTTAAATTTTCCTCTTGGCGAGTCATCTGAGTGGGTAAGTGTACCATATTAATGAGATTGGAGCCAAGTTCAAGGTGCTGCAAGACAGCTCAAGGACGTAGCTCACTCACCACCTTCTCAAGGATACCTAGGGACTGGCAATAACTGCTGGCCAGCCCACATTCCACAGATTAATTTTTAAGCAGATAAAGCCATGATAATCCCAGCTTCAACCTTTGGGACTGAGAGTTAAAAGTTCACTGTTAGGGCAGCATTGAGGGATTTTGGATCTCGTCAGTGTCAGCTGGTGAGCATGATCCTTTGGGGAATGTTCACTCCTCTGGGCCTTGAGAAGGACATAAAAGATTGAGTAATTACGATTTTGCCTCAACCTTCCCTGATGTTCTGTTTATTTTTTAAATTCACTCATGGGTGAGGGGCATTAGAGGCTAGGCAGCATTTATTGCTCAGAGGGCAGTTAAGAGTTAACCACATTGCTGTGGATCTGGAGTCACGTGTAGGCCAGACCAGGTAAGGATGACAGTTTCTGCCCCTAAAGGGCATCAGTGATCCAGGTGGATCTTTCCTGACAATCAATAACAGATTCACAGTCATCATTAAACTCTTAATTCCAGCTATATCTATTGAGTTCAAATTCTGCCATTTGCTGTGGGAGGATTTGAATCTGGGTCTCTGGATTAACAGAGCAGTGATAATACGGTTAGCCCATTGCTCCCTGTTGAACGTCCTTCCAGCAATAACTGACTGGGCTCATACATCAGAGGAATGACTAATTTGGAGTGCTGTTGGAGTGTGGACAAAAGTGACTAAATTCCATTTCAGCATGAGGCATTTCAGCTTGAGAAGAGAAAGTAAGTCAGGAAGTAGAAAAAGCGCACACACACACACACACACACACACACACACACACACACACACACACACACACACACACACACACGTGCTTGTGCATGTACGCAGACACACACACACCAACACACACATGTCAGTTCGCATTCTCTTCTCACACACATGCACGTGCGCGCGCGCGCACACACACATAAATACACACAATCACACATGCTCTTTCTCTCCACACACACACACTCTTGCACACACACATACACCAACACACAGACGCACATCAATTCGCATTCTCTTCTCACACACACACTCACACACATGCGCACACACACACACCCAAACACCACACATAAACACACACTCACATGCTCTTTCACTACACACACACACACACACACACACACACACACACACACACACACAGACACACACACACACACACACTCAGATGCACTTTTGCCCTGAAAGTTACACACACTAACTGCCCTCCTCACTCTCACAATATTAAACACAAGTTTTATCCCTGTGGTGTTCCACTGCCATTATAGAGCAAGCATCGTCACTTGTACTCTACCCTGACTTGATGTGTAAGCGATAGTAATTCAGTTTGCTTGGAATGATGAATGAATTCAAAAATGGTATTGACTGAAAGGTTATAATATTGGAACAGCCTGATACACAGACTTATTTAGAGAATGCTTTAAGTGTAATGGTTGCATCTCAATTGTTGGATGAATAGCTTATCCTCTCAGGTAGTGATTTTCCCTGTGGAGGGCCATGTCACTATCTGTTTTAGGTATTTTCAATAATGCATGTGCAGCACAGCAAATAGCATGTCACTCACTAATAGTCTGTAACTTTATAATTCTTGCCCCTCTCAGGTTATTAATATAAACTAGTTGTTTCTATCATTGAATCTTAGATAATGGATCTATTATACTTGGTTTCTTTCACCTTTTGGAGCTTTAAGCCCTCCTTCTAATTGCTTCTGTATAGATATGTATTTGATTCAAGTATGCTCCTCCAGTGCATCAAAGCACTTTCCATTCATCTGCTTTGCTGCAGAGTGCTTGCTCCAAAGATAATACTCAAATACAATCTCCTGATCCAAGTGTACGAACCTCTCCTATTTCCAGTCAGTTCAACTTATTAGAGCTCAACACACCCACTTCTGAGTGTTCTCCCCACATGAGAAGCATACCAGTAGTCGCTCCTGTGAAAATAATTTTTGCATTGTTTCAAGTTCCACTTGACATGCTTAGCAACCACGAACTCATCTTTGGGTAAAGAATTTGCCAAACTGTAATGTTACGTACAGTTCACACCAGGAAAGCAGTTGGTAAAGACAAAATTAAAAGCTTATGCTTACTAATGGTCTGCTAATCACCTAAGAATACAGTGCCATGTACTTGACCTGCTGCCAAGATTTGTAGCTTATGCTGTAAAATCAACATCCTCCCTAAAGCAGAGAGACCAGGGATGACCTGGACTGACCTATCCCCTCCCTACCTCCCCACCTACACTCTCTCCACCTATCTTCTTTACTCTCCATCTTCGGTCCGCCTCCCCCTCTCTCCCTATTTATTCCAGTTCCCTCCCCCCATTCCCCTCTCTGATGAAGGGTCTAGGCCCGAAACGTCAGCTTTTGTGCCCCTGAGATGCTGCTTGGCCTGCTGTGTTCATCCAGCCTCACATTTTATTATCTTGGAATCTCCAGCATCTGCAGTTCCCATTATCTCAGACCAGGGATGAACGCAGCATTCCAAGCGTGGTCTAACCAATGCCCTGTACAGCCGCAGCATGACCCTCCCAGCTCCTATACTGACCGATGGAGGCAAGCGTACCAAATGCCTTCCTCACTGTCCTGGCTACCTGCAATTCCACTTTCACAGAACAATGAACCTGCACTCCGAGATCTCTTTGTTTGGGAAGACGCTGTCGGTCCTTACCATCAAGTGTATGAGTCCTGACCCAGTTTGATGTTGCATGATAGATTCTGAAATGGCTAGGAATGAGCCTCAGGTACCTGTGGCAGGTCTTCTAACCTGCCCACCTCAGGCATGTGGCCACTGTTGTGACCATTTACAATCTACTGCCAGGATTAGTTAATACATCTACCCAACACCTCCCTCTCTAGTGTGACAATTGGATCCAACAAGATTTTACAGCATGAGCTACAAATCTTGGCAGCAAGTCAAGTCCATAACATTGTGTCCTCAGGCGACTAGCAGACCATTAGTGCAAGCTTTTAATTTTGTCTTTACCTCGTGGTTTCCTGGTATGAGCTTGTTTTTTCTCTCGGGAGTTACAAGCCTTGCGTTTCTATTTGTGGTGCTGTAGCACTCTTCCTGGTTTTTACTCCTAATGGATGTTATTTTGTTTGGCTGAATATAGATAGAATTTACCTAGAACTGTCAAACTCATTCTGCCTGGGATTCATGGTGTGGGAATCTAATTACAACAATGCCTTGTCGCAAATCTCTTTAAGCTGTCAAACGAAGGCGTAAAGGCAAAAACTCTACCAAATTGAAAATCGACAGAAATTCAAAGCAACGACTGTTCCTTCATTTTTATTTTCATTCTCTGCTGGATCAGTCTCCCATGCTGCGAGGAGATTTGTTCATTGGCAAAGATATCCTTAAAGGGCTGTAACTATGAAGTCATGCATGGCTAAGCAATCATTCACAAATTGCATTTTTGTGTCATTACGGTGCCAGCACTCCTAATGGTTAAATATACACTTCAGTTTAAAATGATCTTCTGTAGTCTTCTGTTATGCCTGGCACATTCATCAGATTCTAAGTTCATTGTTGCTGCTATAAAATCCACTCGGACCAAAATGATAGTCTGGAGGGCAAGTGAACCTGAAAAAAAAGATACTTTAGGCCTGGAAGTAAATGTTAAAGTGATGATTTTATCTTCCACAAAATTAGTTTTCTCACTTGAATGAGACTTGGTTGCTCTACAACCCAACGGTGATGATTGCAATTCTCAATTCAGTGAAAAAGGGAGAAAAAAAACATGAATTTACAGAGGTTTTACAGCAGCACAGGGAATTAATTCTCACAGCTCAACCAACTGGATACATTTTACCTGTATGCTTCGGTAGTTTGTAATGTGTTATTTAATACAGACCATGAAGTAACTGACACTTGTTTTAATTCATAGAAGGGAATCGAATTTTTTCAATGAAATGCTTTCTTGTTTGGAGCAAAGAGGAAAAAGTGACCATGTCCTGATTGCTGCCTAGAATTACACTGAATAAACAGCACTGAAGAAGGCCATTCAGCCCAACTGGTCCATACCAGCCTTTAGACTCCACTCTAGCCTCATTCCATTATTCCTTATCTATCAGTAGTATCTACCATTTCCTTCTGCCTGATTTACTTCCCCTAAAATGCATCAATGACTATCAGCTTGACTATTGGCTGTGGTAACGTTTTCAGATCATGTGTCTGAGCCATGACCCAGTGTCTAAAGATAAACCTTTGAACAAATGCGTTGTTATAATGGCAATCTTATACCACAAATCCCCAGTGAAAAAATGACCATGTCCAAACTGTTGCATAAAACTACAGAGAACAGAAAATAACTCCACAGAGGCTGGTATCTCACCACCAGTTCACCTTTTATTTACACATGCATGGTAATTGACACTGATCCAGCTCCCTCAGCGTCAGCTCTCAGAGTGAGCAGAACCTTTGACACTCCTGTTTATATCTGTCAGCCAGGGCTCCCTGATTGAACCAGATTAACAGCTCCAATCGAGGGGCTTGTATTCTGTGAGGCCCACCCGGCTGACCTCATTGCAGTCGCTACAGAACAGAGACAGGCTATTCAACCCAATGTTCCTTCATTCATTCATGGGCTGAGGGTGCTGCAGGCAAGGCCAGCATTTGATGCCCATTTTTATTTATTTTGCAACTTTTGCATTCTTAGGGCATCCCAAAATCCTTTATAAGTATTTTCCCAGATGACCACTCCTGATGCTTGCACTGTTTGCCACCTGTACCAGTAGGTGGTACTGGGTGAGGGCTGGTTTTGAGATAGCTTGCTCCCACCAATCTTCCTTAGGGCTGAGACAAAGTGAAAGCAATGGACTGATTAGTTGAGGACGGTATATACCATCAAAAAGTATTAATAGAAGACAAGATGACAAGGTGTAGAGCTGGCTGAACGCAGCAGGCCAGGCAGCATCAAAGGAGCAGGAAGACTGATGTTTTGGGACTGGACCCTTCTTCAGAAAAATGGTCCAGACCCGAAATGTCAGCTTTTCTGCTCCTCTGATGCTGCCTGGCCTGCTGTGTTATCCAGCTCTGCACCTTGTTATCTCAGACTCCAGCATCGGCAGTTCCTGCTATCTCTTAATAGAAGACAAACTGTTCTGCAAGACCAAGGGGTTTATTGTTTGATAGCAATAAGTACAAAGTATGTTTGGTCCCCCCACATGTTGGGATAGATCTTCATGTGTGTACCCACAGGCTGTCTGTCACAGAAATGGAATGGGTGAAGCCAAGATACCATTAATATTAACCTCTTCAGAACTCTCACCATATGCAACTTCAGCTACCTTTGAAATCTCAGCATTGATTCATGTAGGAACATGTGGCAGCCTGATATGTAAATAACATTGAGACAAATGATCATTTCACCATTTTTTGTAGCGTTTATTAAAGGAACTATTCACTGTTCTGTTTTTTACATGCTTCAATTCTGTTGAAAGAAAAGTACTTGTAAAATATTCCACTTTAAAAATACAATGATGCTGTTTATTAATCACTGAAAGGCTGATGAATGTTAACAGTCTCTTAGGTGAGCTTCTAAACCAGTCCCAATGCACTTGTTTCTGAAATCAGGCAGTTCCTACTGAAATGTGGAACTGCTGAACCTAAAGCCATTCCTAGTGAGGAGGTAACACTGTACAAAAATGAGAACGGGTGATGGAAGATTTTAAGAGGTGGCAAGATAGGGAGGTTCTTCCCTGCTTCCGCTTCCAAGTCTGTTTCTGAGTCCTCCCACCTCTCATTTGACTATTGCATTAATAATGACTGAAAACAAAAAATGTTGGGGGTCACAGCGGGCCAGGCATGGAGAGAGAGCAAGCTAACGTTTTGAGTCAAGATGACTCTTCAACATAGCTGCAGTAATAATGTTATGTGAATTTAGCTATGCATTCTGCAGTGTCTATTATCTTAAATACCTTCCAGCAGAACACCAAGTTGTGAGGTGAAAATCCCAGTATGTAAGATCAAATTCATCACGTTTCACCTCACAGCTGACTGAATTTTTAACGTTGAATATTGTCTTGGAATGCAGCAGCAGCTTGTATTGCACTCTGCCCAGGATGTACAACTGGATGCCAATTCTCTCTCATTTGCTGTTGTCTTAGATAGATTCCACCTGGGAGATCAGCTGATTGGCAAAATGTGTATCAATATTCTCAACTCCCCTGACCACTTTTGTGTCTGGCAGGCTTATGAGGAGAAAGTTATCACTCTTCCTGTAACACTTTATGCTGTTTGCTGTTTTATGTCACTGTTGGGTGATATTTTGGTCATTCCTTTGTTCCTCTAGCTTTTAACTTTTAACTTGATGTGTGTATGTGTGTTTCTTTCCTACATCCAAATTTTGCCTTTTGTGACTCTGTTTTCTCATATAGTTCAAAAATAAAGATAGTTTAATCTATGAACACTAGCTCTGCTGTTGAATGGACTGAGCCAGTAACCCCACTGAGGGGCATCAATAAGATTGAAAAACAAATGTTTACCCACACCAGGAGAGTTCATGTTCCCATGGAGAAAGTTATTAACTGACTTGAAAGCTTTACGTTTCCCTCAGCAGGATAGAGCAAATGTTAACGTTCTGTTGTGATTAGTCTATATGACCTGTTGATTTTTAACAGCGGAATCCAGTTTCATGGTATATTCAAGGACCATGTGGTGATGTGCATGCCTTTTTGCATCTGTTTCTTTTCCAGTTCTTCCAGCCTCAGCCCATTCTATATCATTTCTTTTCTAATTTTATAAACCATCTGTTCTCTCGATCGGGAGTTGCCACTTGCAAGTTCAGTTAGTGAACACCGATGGGCTATTTTAGGCGCAGATGTCAGAACAGACATGAGAATTTCCAGTCTTGATCAACTACTGATAAAAACGAAAAGAACTACAAATGCTGGAATTCAGAGATAAAAACAGAAATTGACTGACACCTAAAGAAGGAACAAGACTCTAGAAGGTTGTGTCTTCAAATAAACCTGTTGGACTATAACCTGATGTTGTGTGATTTTTAATCTGGAAAGAAACTCGGCAGGACTGGCACCATCTGTGGAGATAACTCAAGAGTTAACGTTTCGGGACCAGTGACCCTTCCTCAGAATCAGGTTCTTGGTTCTGAAGAACCAGCTTCTGAGGAAGGGTCATCCGACCCGAAACGTTAACTCTGATTTCTTTCCACAGATGCTGCCAGATCTGCTGAGCTTTTCCAGCAATTTTTGTTTTTTCTGCGTAAGTACTGATACTTGATTGCTAACAGGGATTAGTAACATATCTTTTTTCTCTGTTTGTAGGTGTTTTCGCCCAATGCAATTGACCAAAAAGTGTCAGATTTACAGAGTGCCTCATAGATTCCCAATTTTTCACAAATTGGCGGCATTGTCATCACATTTTTCTGTTTGCTTTTGGACTCTTGACGCATTATGTTCAGTATCGCATTAGAGAAAGCCTTAGTATGTGAACTTTTGACTGCTTTCTAAACTGCTGTCTGGTAACAGATGAAATCGGTGCAACTGAAGGCAGGAGGAATGAGCCTGCACTTCAGTTAAATGGATTTGAGCTGCTCAGACTTTGGGTTTTTCCAGTTTGCACAATCAGAAAGGAAGTTCTACATCTTTAGTATGGCTAATAGGAATACATGGGTAAGAAAAAAACTGGTGTCTACATGTGTTATAATTTGATTTGTACATCTAAAAGTACTTTTGTATCAAAAACAAAAATTGCTGGAAAAGCTCAGCAGGTCTGGCAGCATCTGTGGAAAGAAATCAGAGTTAACATTTCGGGTCGGGTGACCCTTCCTCAGTTGCATGAATTGCATATTAAAGGGAACCTTCTTTATGTCGAAGATTTGGCAGAGTTTGTTTTATGGATTTGTAAAGGCACAATGTAAATACATACCATTATTGTCAAAACACATCTCTTGTATAACTGGGTATACTTTCGCTGTGAATGAAATGATGTTGAGCCTTGATGATGAATCCCATTCAAGTGTTTGCTGAGCATTTCTTTCACAAAATATTCTTTCGGTCGAACGTTTCATCAGGTATATATTGTGACATTTGCAAGGAAAACAGAAGTTGCTGGAAAAGCTCAGCTGGTCTGGCAGCACCTGTGGAGAGAAATCAGAGTTAAAGTTTCGGGTCCGGTGACCCTTCTTCAGACCTGCTGAGCTTTTCCAGCAATTTCAGTTTTTTTTGCTAATTTACAACATCCATGGTTCTTTCGGTTTTTAAAATAACATTTGCAATGGGTAAAGATGGAAAGTTGAATTGAATGAATTAACTAGCTTTATTGCCAAATTCCTTTGGAAAGCTAAGAACCATCAGAGTTCATATCACTTTGACAGCAATACTAAAGCTTGCAAGTCACCAGGATTTACTTTATTGTGCTCTGTACGAATAATACTTCCAAAACAAAGTTTGTTCAACACCCATTAATTGCGTAACAATTTTGTGACATTTTTCTTCACTCAGATTTATTTTGGCTGCAGTTTTATCTTCAAATGCACAAAATCTGAAACTCATCAGTAATGTGCCTCTATGTATCTGTAAGTGATAAAAATGTGAACTTTGGTATTAATTTTTTTATGAGTGACAGATGCACAAATGTGTTTCGTTTGAAGCAGTGCCTTGATTTATCAGAAAAATGATGGGCCTGATCACAGACCAGCTCAGTGACTTTTGCTGTCTCTTCAATTCAGTGTTTTGACTGGTGCTTCATGCTGAAGATGCTGGGATTTATCAGCACTGCAGTCAGCTCCATGTGAGAGTGGGCGTGGATTAGGAATAAAATTGGATGAAATGCAAAAAGCCTCATTAAGTTCCCTTTTCCTGGGTTTAGGGGGAGAAAAATGGTCTTTTTAACTGACACAAATCCCTTAGAAGTAGTGCATGGGCTTTAACTTCTGTAAGAAATTGGACTTCAGCTACACAGCTGCAAGATGTTCTTTTTAACCATTTGAGTACTGGAAAACGTTATGGGTTTCCAAATCTCAACTTCTGAAGCAAGTTCAAAATATTTGCCATTTTCACAATCACAGATGAAGGTAGAATTAAGCAAAGCTTAAAGGAGAGACACATAGTGATTTTGGAAAAGTTGCTGTCTGCAGGTCCAGCAGAGCTGGACATGATAAGTGGCTTAAAAAGGATAATAGAAGGACTTTTGAGGGAAGCAAGTGGTATGCAGTGGTATGGGATAAGGTGGGAAAGGGAGGTAGGGAATGGGACTAGGATAAGAGACAACGAGGTGTAGAGCTGGATGAACACAGCAGGCCAAGCAGCATCAGAGGAGCAGGAAGGCTGATGTTTCGGGCCTCGACCCTTCTTCAGAAAATGAAGAAGGGAATGGGACTGACTGGAATGCTGTACAGAGAGTCAACGTTGACTTGGGCTCCTCTGTGTCATTAGTGAGTGCGTTTGGTTGAGGTTACTGGAGGAGAGAGAGTGGTACAACGCGTCTTTGATAATGTATGAAATAAAAAGGAACAGACTGACCACCCATTAGTCATGTGTCCAACTTTCTTTTTGTTTATGTGCCTGCAACAGTTATGGCAAGAATGAGAGACAAACAAACTGAGAAGGTCATCGAATACAATCACAGCTGATTTCTGGCTAAGAGATCCAACGAAATGACTAAATTTTAGTCGCATTAATGCAGAGCTGTTCTCACTTATCATCACCCAGATTAGCCATGTGTTGCTCATTCACTAATGAACAAAGTCAAGAATCAATAAGATGGGCCGAAGTCCCGGCACTTAAGTAAAAACCATACATCACTTTGGCCAGGTTTGCGACTTCTTGGAATGAGATTGTTAAATTGTGGATATTTTGGGACTTCTGTCCCATGGCCATTTAGTGGACTCATGGTGGCTCATTGGTTAGCACTGCTACCTAACAGCACCAGTGACCCAATTTTGATTCTAGTCTCGGGTGGGGGTCTGTGTGGAGTTTGTGTGCTCTCCCTATGTCTGTGTGGGTCACCTCTTGGTGCTGCAGTTCCCTCCCACAGTCCAAAGATTGTGTAGGTCGGGTGGATTGGCCATGCTAAATTGCCGATAGCACCCAGGGATGTGCAGGTTCTGAGGGATTATCGAGGAGAAATGTGGCGTTACAGGGAGAGGGTGGGGAAATTGGTCTGGGTGGGATGCTGTTTGGAAGGCCACTGCGGACTCAGTGGTCCGAAAGGCCTCTTTCTGTACTGTAGTGATTCTGATTTCCCAAATGGGTACCACTTCCCTGCCCTATTCTGAAATCACTCAATTCTCTTAGAACCCAATGACCTATTGATCTCAGTCTTGTTTAAACACAAATATTGAGCATCCAGACTCTTCCTGGTTTGAGAACATCAGAGACCTTTAGAATGAATAAATTTCCCCTCACTTCACACCTAAATAGTTACCCCTCACATCCCAATCAACATCCCTAAACTTTTGCAACAGAATTGGCTGTTGAGCAGATTTACCTTTTGTGGATTCAAATCTAACTCAGACTGATGGGTTGGAAGTCTTCCATCCCAACTGGCCACTGGCGCTTGGAAATGAAACCACTTTGGCTACACACCACCCAGACTAAATAGCCATCTTAAAATGTTGACACTCTAACAATTTCACCCCGAGAAGTCATGAATGTGGCCCAAGTGTTTTGTTTGTGATTCGGTTGCTTGAATGTGAGGCCATTTCTTGATTTTAACAATCCATTGCTCATTCACTGTTCAACAATCTGGTGATGATAAGTGAGGACATCTCTGCTTTACTGTCACTAAAAGGAATTCATTTCCCTGGGAACTATTAACCAGAAATGTCTTTCAAACTACTGCTCCCTCTCTCCCTTCCTCACTGGAATGGCACAGTGGCTCAGTGGTTAACACTGCTGCCTCACAGCGCCAAGGACATGGGTTCACCCCCACCCTTGGGTGACTGTCTGTGTAGAATCTGCACATTCTCCCTGAGTTTGTGTGGATTTCCTCCGGGTGCTGTGGTTTCCATCCACAATCCAAAGACGTGTAGGTTAGGTGGATTGGCTATGGGAAATATAAGGGTAATGGGTTGGGGCTGGGTGGGATGCTCTTCAGAGGGATGGTGTGGGCTCGAAAGGCTGAATAGCCTGCTTCCACACTGTAGTGATTCTTTGATTAAGCCATATCCCACTTCACAACATGTACCCATTCCCTCAGTTAATGGGGGCAAGATAACGAGGTGTAGAGCTGGATGAACACAGCAGGCCAAGCAGCATCAGAGGAGCAGGAAAGCTAACTCGTTGTGCAAAGTGATGATTTACAGTTTATAAATATTACTTGTATAAATTGAAGTGGAAAAGGACATTGATGTTTGACTTTGAGGCAAATTGCACAATATTTAATTAGTTTTATTTTAAGCAGCGATTATTTTGCTTCTCTTGGAAAATTAAGTTCAAAAGAAGATGCAGACGTTTCTGTGATTAAGGAATGGTGGTGGAGCTGGATGGGTTTTGAGGCAAAATTTGGGGTCAAATCTAGGTTCTTCAGGGTGTTGCACACTGACCTGAAGTCAACACTGTTAATACTAGAGGGAGCAGAAGTTTTAGTTCCTCCTACAATGCCCCACTAAATGCTGAAGGACTGTTTCATAGAGTCACACAGCATGCAGACAGTCCGACCTCTTCAGTCCGACCAGTTCACAACAACCATGGTCCCAAACTAAACTAATCCCTCTTGCCTGCATTTGGCCCATTTCCCTCCAAAGCATTCCTCATCCAAATGTATTTTGAATATAACTGCATCTGCCAGCACCGCTTTCTCTGGCAGTTCATTCCACACATTAACCACTCCCTGTCCTTATGGATGTTCCAGGAAATTCCATCTCGAGCATTCTGGTGAGGCCAGTGGTACATGTGCCATGAAAAGTCCAGAATGGCCTGGCTTCTCTCTGTGTACAGTTGAATGCAGAAGAATATGAAGCTGTATGTTTTTGGTAAAAGAATTGAAAGTGAAACGTTACACAACTCACGAGTAAAACGATTAATGGTGTAGATTTATAGAACTTTATAATTAGCAAAGAAAATTAAAACGAACATGATGTTTTGTTTATCTACTGGCACAATGGATATAAAACCAAAAAAGTCATGTTGTATTTGTATCATACTAGTGAGACTATATTTAGAGTATTACCTGCACTTATGGGTATCCCAGTTATGCAACAGAAATGAGCCATGATAAGGCTGCAGCATGACACAGAAAGTTCCAGCTATGAAAGTATAGAAAAACTAGTTAAAACAGAGAGAATAGATCTAATAAAATATTCCAGTTGATGAGCAGCCCACAACATAGAAGAAATACATTCAATATTCTCCTCCTGTGCGGTTATTGCTAAGAAAATATTTTGATTTGATTTTATCTATTATTGTCACGTGTACCTAATTACAGTGACAAGTTTTGTTTGCGAGCAGTATAGGCAGATCACAGTAAGCAAGGACATACAGATCATAGGGTGAATAAGGAATTTGGACAGAGCAAGGCATACAGGTTACAACACGCGGGACCTGCTCTTGGCAAGATCAGCATAATAGAACAGCATGATTTGAAGTTAGAGAGTCCATTCATCAGTATAATAATCGCAAGGAAGAAACTGTTCTTGAACTTGTTGGTGCATGTGGTTAAGCTTCTGGAACTTCTGCCCAATGGGAGAGGCTGTAGGAGGGCATTACAGGTGTGGAATGAGTCTTTGATCATATTGGCAGCATTTCCCTGCAGAAATCATAGGGTGATTGAATAGATTGAGAAGTACAGCGTTAGGGCTGCAAAGGAGGAGCATGGAAAGCAAGATCAGCGTTAGATTTGAAATTTGAGACGTCCATTCAGAATAACAGCCATGATGTGGAGGTGTGGTTGGACAAAATCAGAAGTTACATGACACCGGGTTATAGTCCAACAGATTTATTTGAAAACGCAGGCTTTCATAGCACTGCTCCTTCATCAGGTGATGTGAGCTGGGAAGAAACTGTTCTACAACCTGTTGGTACACGTGTTTTAGCTATTATTCACACAATTGTTCGTTTGTTTAGGTCCTGGAGAGTGGGCTGACTGCCTTGTGGGAGAATGAAAGGAGTTATTGATTTGTGATTTCGATGACCTTCAGATCTGGGTGATGGAAATTGAGAGTGTATTCACCAAACGTGCACACTCAACAAGGGAGCCGGCTCATTCAGATTACAAAGTGTGGAGCTGGATGAACACAGCAGGCCAAACAGCATCTCAGGAGCACAAAAGCTGATGTTTCGGGCCTAGACCCTTCTTCAGAAAAGGGGGAGAGGGAAAGGGTTCTGAAATAAATAGGGAGAGAGGGGAAGGCGGATCGAAGATGGATAGAGGAGAAGATAGATGGAGAGGAGACAGACAAGTTAAAGAGGGGGGATGGAGCCAGTAAAGGTGAGTGTAGGTGGGGAGGTAGGGAGGGGATAGGTCAGCCCGGAGAGAGTGGACAGGTCAAGGGGACGGGATGAGGTTAGTAGGTAGAGAATGGAGGTGTGGCTTGAGGTGGGAGGAGGGGATAGGCGAAAGGAAGAAGAGATTAGGGAGGCGGGGACAAGCTGGGCTGGTTTTTGGATGCACTGAGGGGATTTTGAAGCTTGTGAAATCCACATTGATACAATTGGGCTGCAGGACTCCCAGGCGGAATATAAGTTGCTGTTCCTGCAACTTTTGGGTGGCATCGTTGTGGTACTGCAGGAGGCCCAGAATGGACATGTCGTCTAAGGAATGGGAGGCGGAGTTGAAATGGTTCGCGACTGGGAGGTGCAGTTGTTTGTTGCGAACCGAGCGTAGGTGTTCTACAAAGCGGTCCCCAAGCCTCCGCTTGGTCTCCTCGATGTAGAGGAGGCCACAACGAATCATTGAGCAGGGGTTTAGAGGTAGGGTTATATCATAACCTGGCTATATCATATACTGAGAATGTAACATTGGTGAATTTATGCTTGGTAGTTTCTAGATGCGTTATAGGTTTCAGGAAAGAGCAACTAGAAATATTCAGATCTCAAGCTTTCAGATTATGAACTGACCCTCACAGAAAATAATTTGTTTTCATTGGAGGCTCGATGACTGAGAGGGGAGATGATCCAGAACTTTCAGGTTTTGAGAGATACAGTTAATGCCGATATAAACAAGCTATTTAACTTGGACTGAAGCAACAGAATTAAAGGGCATGAGTATAATGCTAATGAGACTCAAATGAGTCAAGGGATTAGAAGTTGTTCTGTTTATTAACTCCCACAGGGAAGTGGATGTGTGGAAGAGACTGCTATGAAATGTAATGGTCTGTTGATTATTGCAGCTCATTCTATATATTTGGATAGGAATGGAATTGAAAGGTCCGGCAATGTGAAATCACAGATGATCAAATACTGCTGAATGTGCAGCTGGGCTGAAGGAATTGTCATCTCCAGATTGCAACTGGACAAGGTTTAATAACGCAGTGCTGAATTAGATTTGTAGAATTTTACTGATTGCCTTTTGCAAGGGCCAGCAAACATTCTTCATAAACCTTCACTGTTTCATCCTTTGTTACTTATCTCTCTCACGGATGCTGGATTTGAAGGAGCTGCGCCTGGAATGCTGTTTCATACCATGTGTTTACTTGCTAAGCATCTGTATTTGTGTACAGGGTGGCTGATTTTCTACTGCTATTTTTGTGTCGTTTTGTTGCTTTTCATTCCATTCCACATATATTTTCTATTCTTCTTGCTGTTTTTGTTTTGTTTTCCAGTTTCGATGTCCATTTCATCATAGCCACACTTGCCCCATTTTCAACTCATATTTTGTTTCCTCTACGTTCCTTTGCAGAAGGCAACAGGCAAAATCTAATTGTTCACTGAAGAAACTGCACTCACTGATATATGGACAAATGCATTGAATTATCTATGGAATGAGTTTAATGTAGGATAATGTGTAGAACACCATACAATCAGAGTGCCATGGAGTCATACAGCGCAGAAACAGACCCACCGGCCCAACTCATCCAACTAAGTTTCCTAAACTGGACGTGTCCCAGTTGCCCAAAATTGTCCCATATCCCTCAAAACCTTTCCTATTTGTGTACCCCTCCAAATGTCTGTTGAATGTTATTATACCCAGCTCTACCACTTCCTTTGGCATAATACACAGGCCACCCTCTGTGTGAAAAAGTTGCTTCTCAGGTCCCTTTTAATCTTTCACCTCTCACCTGAAACTCACACTGAAGAGGTTTTGGAGTCCCCTATCCTGGGGGAAAGACCTTGGCTATTCACCTTACCGTGCCCCTCATGATTTTGTACCCCTCAACAAGGTCGCCCCTCATCCTCCTACGCTCCAGGGAAAAAGAAAAGGTCCCAGCCTATCCAGCCTGTCCTTACAGCTCAAACCATCACATCTCTTGGGGTAGACTCATGCGTTACTTGTTGAGTTGGTGCCCTGACAGATTTCCACAGGTCTACCTAGGGAAAGCGATTCCCAAGGAACCCCATCGTTCCACGAGATGCAAAATCCATTGCAGAAAAATTCATGATAGCAAACATCTCCTGGAGGAAGTCTTCACTTTGCCTTTTAATGTGTTGTAGAAGGGAATAACTTGTAAGGACACTTACCCCTTTGCAATAAGGTGCTTTAAGCAGTTATATTGATGAATCATGAACTTTTTATTCAATTACATCATTTTGAAAATTGCCAATAATGTCTCATCAGTCTTATTTAGTGCTTTATACCACTGAATTGTTTTAATTCATTCCTGAGATCTGAACATCCAAGTTGAGGTTAACATTTATTGCCCATCCCTAATTGGCCTGTGGAACTTAATGAAGGAGCAGCGCTATGAAAACTTGTGATTTCCAATAAACCTGTTGGACTATAACCTGGTGTCGTGTGTGTCTTCTGACTTTACCCTGTAGGAGATGATGGTGCAGTGCCTGTAGTCCCACACTGTGCTGTTCCAACGTTTCGGGATTTAGGCAACAGTGAAGATATAGTTCCAAGTCAGGATGGTCTTTTAGCTGGTGGTGTTCCCATGTGTTTTCTGCCTTGGTCCTTATAGGTGATTCAGGGTGTGGGAGCGGAAGACACTGTTAAGGAGCATTAGTGAGTTGTTCTACATGGTAATGGCTTATATCTAGTAAGGCTACAGCTATAGGCACTAGCCTAGTCGTATTATTGTTAGACTATTAATACAGAAACTCAGCTCATGATCTGGGAACCTAAGTTCATTTGATTTGATTTATTGTTGTCATATGTACCTAAGTACAGTGAAAAGTTGTGCTCCGCAAGCAGTACAGGCAGACCATAGCAAACAAGGACATACTGATCATAGGGTGCTAGACAGACCAAGGCATACAGGGTTACGGCTGCACAGAAGGTGCACAAGGCAAGATCAACATTAGAATTGAAATTAGAGCGATCCATTCAGCAGTCTAATAACAGCAGGGAAGTAACTGTTCTTGCTTCAAGCTTCTGTATCGATGGAAGAATCCTGATGTGGCAGGTGGTCGAGTTTGAATTCAATATACAAATATGGAAGTAAGGGTCCAATTATTACCATGAAACCATTGCTGATTGTCAGAAAACCCCATCTAGCTCATCAATGTTCTTTAGGGAAGGAAATCAGCTGTCCTTAAGTCGTCTGACCTCCATGTGACTCCAGACCCACATCAATGAGGTTGCTCCTTAACTGCCTCAAGGGCAATTAGGAATGGCCAATAAATGCTTGTCCAAACAGACATGCCCACATCCTATGAGTGAATAAACAAAAATGGATATAATCCTCTGATACAGGAAGTGATCGAAGCCCTTTGATGATCACTGGTCAATCCCAAAACACTGACAGTTAGTGAAGAGTCAGAAGAAATTTACCGTGGAGTCTTGTGTCTCAAATAATGTGGGACCTAGTGGAGTGATGTTACAATAATTGAAAGGCAACTGAAATCTAATTGCTTCATCCTGGAGACCAGTTACTAGTGGTGTACCACAAGGGTCGGCGTTGGGTCCACTGCTGTTTGTCATTTTTATAAATGACCTGGATGAGGGCGTAGAAGGATGGGTTAGTAAATTTGCAGACGACACTAAGGTCGGTGGAGTTGTGGACAGTGATGAAGGATGCTGTAGGTTGCAGAGAGACATAGATAAGCTGCAGAGCTGGGCTGAGAGGTGGAAAATGGAGTTTATTGCAGACAAGTGTGAGGTGATGCACTTTGGTAGGAGTAACCGGAAGGCAAAGTACTGGGCTAATGGTAAGATTCTTAGCAGTGTAGATGAGCAGAGAGATCTCGGTGTCCATGTACACAGATCCTTGAAAGTTGCCACCCAGGTTGACAGGGCTGTTAAGGAGGCATACAGTGTTTTAGCTTTTATTAATAGAGGGATCGAGTTCCGGAACCAAGAGGTTATGCTGCAGCTGTACAAAACTCTGGTGCGGCCGCACTTGGAGTATTGCGTACAGTTCTGGTCACCGCATTATAAGACGGATGTGGAAGCTTTGGAAAGGGTGCAGAGGAGATTTACTAGGATGTTGCCTGGTATGGAGGGAAGGTCTTACGAGGAAAGGCTGACGGACTTGAGGCTGTTTTCGTTAGAGAGAAGAAGGTTGAGAGGTGACGTAGTTGAAACATATAAAATAATCAGGGTGGATAGGGAGAGCCTTTTTCCTAGGATGGTGACGACGAGCACGAGGGGGCATAGCTTTAAATTGAGGGGTGAAAGATGTAGGACAGATGTCAGAGGTGGTTTCTTTACTCAGAGAGTAGTAAGGGAATGGAACATTTTGCCTGCAACGGTAGTAGATTCGCCAACTTTAGGTACATTTAAGTCGTCATTGGATAAGCATATGGACATACATGGAATAGTGTAGGTTAGATGGGCTTGAGATCGGTACGACAGGTCGGCACAACATCGAGGGCCGAAGGGCCTGTACTGTGCTGTAATGTTCTATGATCTATGCTTTTGGCCCATACCGAGCTGGTGAACCAGATGTTTCATTTTTCTGACCCACCGCTGAAGTTGCAAAGTCCCGACTAAAATCTGCTCAACGGCAGCTGCAAAAATTTAAATAAGAAGAAAAGTTTTCTGAAACAAGATTTGAAAAAAAAGCACTCCTTTTCTCTATATTTCTGGAAATCTAGCACAGCTGTTGTGAAGGATTTTACTGGACAGTGGAAACCGTCACACATTGCAATATATATCTGAGTTGAATGTCCGGCATAATGATGTACTAACAGAGAAATCTTCTCTATCATACATGCTGTAATTTTGTGTTGTGGGTGCAATTTCTACAAATGCCAGCAATGGAGCTACGAGGGTGGAACCCTTGCTTGGAAACGTCTGAGGTTTTGAATAGAACTGTATGTAACATCTTGTTAGAGACACAGCTCTGCTTTGGTGGCGTTGGGGTTGGTGGATGTGTTCTAGGCTGGTTGCCTGTCAGCCATCAGTGAGGATGTTGGAAGTGTAGGGGACACAGCAAGACTGTGCTTCTGTTCATGGATGGGGTTAACACTACGCAGCAGGATGTGTGACAGAAATTTTCACTCTCAGAGGACATCACTGACGATTCAACTGTGTCTAAACCGATGGCTAACAGGGAACCAGCCTAGAACACATCCACCAACTCCAACGCCACCAAAGCAGAGCTGTGTCTAAAACAGCTTGACAGGCTCACTCTGTGACCCCTGAGGCAGCATCACTGGATAGGCTGTGGGTGGGTTAAACATACTGATGATCAAACAGGAAGATTAAAGATTTTGCTTGAACTCATTGTTTGACTCTTGGCCTTTCCCTTCCTTTTCTTTCCTCCTTTAGGACAAAGGATGAATAAATTTACTTCTGTGTATGTTAGCGAAAATTTATGCCATTTGTGTTAGACTGTACAAATACATTGAGCCATCTTCGGTTTTGTAGGGCTTATTTGTAGACCATGGAGGCAATCTCTATTGCCTTGCCTCCATTCCCAGAACCTTTCATTATAAACAAGTCTCCTATAGATTGTTTCTGTAAGAATTGCATACAATCAATCTCTATGCTTTGAGAATACCACTGTTTTTAAGTGTCATACTTGTGACACTTGCCCTTGATTAAATGGAGACAAGTTCTGATATTTACATCAAAGTTAAAAGGACTGTGTAGTGTTTGGACAATTTTCATTGGCCAAAGAAAGCAGAGGGTCAGAAATTTCTGCATGGTTGAAGTTACTGCCAAAAGATGTAAACAGATGTAGATGGTTAGAGGTGGCAGGAACTGCAGATGCTAGAGAATCTTGAGATAACAAGGTGTGGAGCTGGATGAACACAGCAGGCCAAGCAGCATCAGAGGAGCAGGAAAGCTGACGTTTCGGGCCTAGACCCAGAAGGATGTAGGTGGTTGGTGTCCCTTCCCTCAACTGGATGTGGCAAGGTGAAAACCATCTGCGCTGTTCTCAGCTATAGTTGGTGAACTGATGTAGCAAGGTGAAAACCATCTGTGCTGTTCACAGCTGTTGTTGGTGAACTGACCAAAACTCAACATCTGTGGAGTCCTGGATTTACAGTATCTGGATTTGAGAGTTAACAAAAGATTTAAAAAACTAGTCAGATTATAAATCAATACGAAATACAGACATTCACCATTATATAGCACTGGAGACTTCTACTTAAATCATTGTGCATGAGCAATGAGAATGTTAACCACATGACCAAAATTGGCAACAGATCATTAATCATGCTACCAAATAACCAGGTAGAGCCAGTCATTCTGGAGGTCAGCAGGGCAAGAGAGATAATTGCTCCATCCGAAAGAGAAATCCTGTAATTCCCAATTTTGCTTTCTTTTCCAAAGAAGAGGGAACCTACCTAACGTGTGCAGCTTAAAGGATTTGATATTAATGTGATTTGCTTCTTGTATTTCTTTTGATAATTTTGTTCTTGCTTGTTTTCTAGAAACTATTTGTGCCTCCGCGATCTCTGGGTTTGTGTGTGTGTGTGTCTGTCTGTCTGTCTGTGTGAGAGAGAGAGTGTGTGTGTGTGTGTGTGTGAGAAAGAGAGTGAGAGAAAGAGAAAGAAAGACACAGACAGAGAATGTGAGAATGGGTGAATTATGTCATCCGCATTTTGGGCCATTGTGTGTATAAACAATAACCTTCTTTTCTGATTTAACCTCAACTAAAAGCTTGCTTCCTTTTTTATTACTGAAAATCACAAGACTCACAAAGCATTTAAAGTGCTCTTTACCTTGTTGTGCACGGGTGCAAAATCAGGAGAAAGCTGAGGGTTTATCCAAGTATTCTTATGTATGAGAAGTCGCTAACAGGTACTTACCATGCATGACAGACTTTCTTCTCTGGACCTGAAGTCATGTATTCGGAATTTTGCTGAAATTTAGATAACTAAATTCTGCATGAGTCTACTTTTGGCATAGAGAGTTTCAGCACAGCCTCAACATACTGCATATACATTAGCAGGGCGTTCAGATGGTTTTCAATGTCTATATATATAGACATCTGTGACTTAGCTGCATAGGGTTTCTGATGATGTAAGTATTGGATAAAAGCAAGATTAATTTTTGTCCAGATTTATCCATGCAGCCTTTAATCTTATTTGTAACCAGATACTTATTCAAGTGTCTAACACAGAGTTAATCTGCTCATCATTGATTATTTTCTGGGAGGCTGCTTCAGATGTGCTTGGAAGGGGAATTCTGCAATTCTTGTTAATTTCACACATGTCGCTTAGCTCTTCACTCAGTGCAAGTTACAGCCTGCTTACGTTGGCTTTGTACAGACTTTTAACCATTGCAGAGCATTGATTCATGGCCATCCTCATTTCCCTTCCTTCAAGGACAAATTGACCCGTAATGAGAGTCTCCTTTGGTTCAAGCCAAAATTCCTGCTTGTAACTTCATGAAGCATCCCAAATGGATCAATGTCCTTCTTGTGAAGGCCAGAACCACAAACATATTCTAAACAATGCCTCTCTGATGAGCTGTACACTGAGAGTAATTTTTTGACTTGGAGCCAAGTACCCTCAGGATAGATTCCATCACTGGTTCACTGCAGCTATACAAACTACTGTCAGGCTTTGAAAGTAAACTTTCAGCGAGAGCTCATTTTTCAAACCTGAATCGATTCCTTCCCTACCTTTGCTGAGAGGCTGTTCTTCACCCCATGCATGTGTTTCATGTTTCCTGTTTCAATACACATTGCCTGACATCGCCACCATTAGAAACCATCTGTCATCCTTTAGCTCCTCCACTGGATTCTTTAGAAATGTCACTATTCTCTATCAAAACAATTTCCCCCTTCATGAATCAGTCATTTCAATTGCACTTATCCAGATTATGAAAATGCTGTTTGATTTGGCAAGTCTTATCCAGTTTATAATACATATTCTAACAGCAATGCTCTGTTGTGTCCATGCTTTACAGTATAGCCTTTTGACACCCACAGTCTTCAAGATAACATGCATGCTTGCTCCTATACTCGTATGTTTTCTTTCTAAAGCATTTTTCATTCAAAGTCAATCTACAGCTTAAATGCACGCTTTAAAAAATAACAGTATCTCCACAGCATGGAAACAGGCCATTCAACCCACTGACCCTCTGAAGTGCATCCCACCCAGCCCCAGCCCCAGCCCCCTACCCCATAACCCTGCATTTCCTATGGCTAATCCACTCAGCCTGCACATCCCTGGACGCCATGCACAATTTAACATGGCTAGTCCACCTAACCCACACATCATGGGACTGTGGGAGGAAAAAAGAGCACTGGAAGGAAACCCATACAAACACGGGGAGAATATTGCAAACTTCACAGACAGTCACCCAAGAGTAGAATCAAATCCAGGTTCCTGGTGATGTAAGGCAGCTCTGCTAACCACTGAGCCACCGTGCCATTTGTTGTTGTGTGCGCGTACACAACTGGTGCAGAACTAGATTCCAGAAAGAGTGAATAAGATGAACAGTATATGATCATCGTGCTGGTTATGTGTTGGTTGTGTCAGTTATATGAGGGCTGTTGACCAGGACATGGAGAGAATTCTCTGCTGCAGTTGCCATTGGGCCACGGACCTTTATGCTTTCACTGGAGTATGCAAATAGTGCCTCAGGTAAACAATTGATCTGAAGATCACTCGATACATCAAGGCTGGAGGGACTAGGGAGGGATTTGGATGAATTGAGTAGAGTTGTTTCTTCTGCATACACCATACCTTGACCCATTGTCCCTTCACAAATCGTGATGTGAGGAGTATTGACATATTCCAGGCTGGAATCCCCCCATCATTTCTGGAATGCTCCGCCTCGCCGTACCACTGTGTTAATATGTGCTTTGTACTGAGTTTAAAACACTGGCAGTGGGGAGAAAACTGGCAGTGGGGGACTGAGTGGACAAAGCTGCCTAATGGTTGTCCTACCAGCTTGCAGCACGTCTGTCTCCTCTGGTGAAACAACCAAAGGCAAAACAAATAAACGGCTTATCCAAATAGTCACTTGCATTTGACAGATTTCTTAAATGTTGGAAAGCCATTCTTTGGAAGTGGATGAATGGGTGGTACTGAGGTGGAGGTAGGTCTACCAAGAGTGTGTGACCTCAGGGCATAGGATATTGTGGCAGACAGCAAAGTTCCGCTTGCACATTCACTGAATTCCTCATTTTTTTTATTGTGCCCTCACTATGAGAGTATAATTGCTGTTTCGATATTACATTAGAGGATTATTTGAATAGAAACAGCTTGCCAAAGGCAGGAGAATGGCACCAAGTCTATTTTTTATTCACTGATGGAAAGTGGGCGTCAGCGGCTGGCCAGGATTTATTGCCCATCCCTGGCTGTCCCTTGAGCAGGAACTGGTTATCTCCCTTCTTGGACTACTGCAGTCCATGTGCAGTGGATTGACCCACAATGCTCTGAGGGGGAGGGAATTCCAGGATTTTGACCCTGCAACAGTGAAGGAACGGCACTATGTTTCCAAGTCAGGATGGTGAATGACTTGGAGGGGAACTTGGAGGTGGAGGTGTCCCCATGTATTTGCTGCCCTTGTCCTTCTAGATGGAAGTGGTCGTGGGTTTGGAAGGTGCTGTCTGAGGATTTTTAGTGAATTTCTGCAGTGCATCTTGTAAATAGTACACACTGCTGCTACTGAGCGTCAGTGGTGGAGGGAGTAAGTGTTTGTAGATGTAGGGCCAATCAAGAGGAATACTTTGTCCTGGATGGTGTCAAGCTTCTTGAGTGTTGTTGGGCCGCACCCATTCAGGCAAGTGGGGAGTATTCAATCACATTCCTGACTTTGGCCTTGTCGATGGTGGACAGGCTTTGGGGAGTCAGGAGGTGAGTTACTCACTGCACTATTCACAACTTCTGTCCTGCTCTTGTAGCCACTCTGTTAATGTGGTGAGTCTAGTTGAGTTTGACGTCATTGATAACCCCCAGGATGTTGACAGTGACAATTCAGTGATGTTTACACCATTGAATGTCCAGGGACAGTGGTTCAATTGTCTCTTATTGTTGATGGTCATTGCCTGGCATTTGTGTGGCGCGAATGTCACTTGCCACTTGTCAGCTCAAGTCTGGATATTGCCCAGATCTTGCTGCATTTGAACACGGACCGCTTCAGTACCTGAAGAGTTGCGAATGGTGCTGAACATTGCGCAATCATCAGTGAACATCCCCACTTCCGACCTTATGACAGAGGGAAGGTCATTGATGAAGCAGCTGAAGATGGTCGGGCCTGGGACACTACCCTGAGGAACTCCTGCAGAGATGCCCTGGAGCTGAGATGACTGATCTCCAATAACCACAACCATCTTCCTATGTGTCAGGTATGACTCCAACCAGCGGAGAGTTTGCCCCCTGATACCCATTGATTCCAGCTTTGTTCGGGCTCCTTGATGCCACACCCAGTCAAATGTAGCCTTGAGGTCAAGGGCTGTCACTCTCCCCTCACCTCTGCAATTCAGCTCTTTTGTCCATGTTTGAACCAAGGCTGTAATGAGGCCAGGAGCTGAGTGGCCCTGGCGGAACCCAAACTGGGCGTCACTGAGCAGGTTATTGCTGAGCAGGTGCTGCGTGTTAGCCCTGTTGGTGACACTTTCCATCACTTTACTGATGATCAAGAGGAGACTGATGGGAAGGTGATTGGCCGGATTGGATTTGTCCTGATTTTTGTGCACAGGACATGCCTCGGAAATTTTCTACATTGTTGAGTAGATGCCAGCATTGTAACTGTACGGGAACAGCTTGGCTAAGGGAACAACAAGGTCTGGAGCACAAGTCTTCGGCATAATCCAGTGAGCAGGCGCAGATACAATGGGCCGAATAGCTTCCTTTTGCTCTTTAACAGCTCTGTGATATTCATTGGATGTAGGCAGCAAATGTCTCTGTTTTATTTAAAATGAAGATTGGAGGAAGGCAAATAGGCAAACATGTTCATCTCAAGGTTGACTGCTCAATGGCAGCTTTGGCAAAGCTTACAAATTGCCTTCAGACTTCAGTCTGCCCTCGTAGTAATAGTTGGCAAATGCTTGGGAGACCCTTTGAGCTGGGAGTAAAAGACTTGAGAACCATGCAGGATTGCCTGGCCTTCCAATAGAGAAACCAATGGAAACATCTTGGGTTGTTGAGAAATGTGTCCTCATCAGTTTGTCTGGAGGAACCCAACATTTGCAGAGCTGTCTTGGGTTCGTCGGTCTGTTCTTCATTAGCACAAACACAGATGACAGCCAAAATGAGTCGGGATATGTGAGTTTAGTTTTGTCAAAAGTTCATGACTCAGTGAAACCACAGGCTTGCTGCTCATAAAAAAAATCAACACCACACATAATTTGAGCACAATGAAGTTCACGAGGTTTTGTCAATTACTTTTTCACAATAAAGGTTTTTTTTGTTGTATCATTGTTTTTCTACCTTGCTGTCTCCATTAGACGCAAGGTTCAAGATAAAAGTGGATGCTGGAAATCAGAAATGAAACGAGAAATTGCAGGAAAAGCTCAGCAGGTCTGGCTGAGCTGAATGGCCCATCCTACATCTTGATAAGATGAGAAAGGGCTGTCTACATCTCCAGGGTGCTGTTACCTCTGTTAGGCTCTCTGTAAACTTTGAGTCTTTGTGGATGGAATGCAGGTTCGCACGTGCAGATTCATTTTGGGTGTCTTAATGTTCTTCATTCTGGTGAAAAATGGCCTTTTAAAGAAGTTCAACATTTGAAATACAGTGTAATATTCAATGTAGCACACCGTCATGACCATATACACATGGAAAGTTAATGTGCAAGCCATTTTGAAGGCAAATGATATCTTTGGATGTATGAGTAGGCTAAGACTAAGGAAAGCTTTTCCAATTATACAGGACTTTGATGAAAACACAGCTGGAGTACTTTTGATCTCTGTACAGAAGGAGGGATACCTTTATAGATGATGCTGTGAAGATTTGCTCGGTTGAGGTCTGATGAGTGGTTGGCCTATGAGAGAGTTGAGGAGGTGTGGGAATTGGGTTGGAAAGATGAGTCATGATCTTCTCGACCTTACAGAGAGTATTCGAGGGGAATGGCAGCTGAAGTTATGCACCTTCTAAGTAACAATCAAAATTCTCTGCTAGCCTATTGCCCCATCAGCTGGTCTTTATTCACAGAGAGCAGAACATCAAATGCTAGCCACCAATTTGCCATGTAGCCTCCCGAATGAAAACGACCAAGCAAGTTAACTGCCCAAAACCGAAAGAACTGCGGATGCTGGCAATCAGAAACAAAATCAGAAGTTACTGGAAAAGCTCATGAGATCTGGCAGAGAGAAAAAAAACAGAGTTTACGTTTCGAATCTTCCTCAGAAATTAAATAGTAATCAACTTCTTGGCAATCCTCCAGGCCCCATCCCCAAGTTCCATTACAAGTTTTGAGCCTGTTACAGAATGAGGATGTCACTGGCCAGGCAGCATTTATTGCCCATCCCTAATTGCCTAGAGGGCGTTCAGAGTCAAACACATTGCTGTGGGTCTGGAGTCACATGTAGGCCAGACCAGGTAAGGATGGCAGTTTCCTTCCTTGAAGGACATTGATGAACCAGATGGGTTTTTCCTGACAATTTACAATGGATTCATGGTCATCTTTAGATCTTTATTACCAGACTTTTTTTTTATTAAGTTCAAATCTCACCATCTGGTGAAACTACCATTCTTGCTGAAGACCTGGGAAGCACCTTCAGTAAACAGGGAGAATTTCCCCCCATGCTCTATCCATTCATTTTTCTGATTCATATATTGTTACATTCAATGACTTTGGATAATTCGAATAAAAAATAATCTTGAGTATTTATGGTTACATGAAGAGTTGACATGATAGGGGAAGGGGATTGTTGTAGAAGTGGTTGCTGGGTTTGCGTAGGGCTTTGAAGGGACCACATAAATGTGTAGCTTGGCATGCGGTGTCTTGGGGATATGAGGAAATGATTGGAAGTGAGCAGGAGGAATGGCTTACGTTTTCATCTTTATTTACTTCAATGTTGATCACAATCCCCTGGCGTCCCTGACCCCCTACCCACACCCCCATCCCCCCCACCCCCACCCCCGCAAGCTTCCTCAGACTGGAACCTGTGCCGCCAATTTGTAAAGGTCGCCTTCATGATGTCAGGATTTCTGCAATTCTGACCCTGGGCATAGAAAGTGGGGCCAGAAGTCCTGCCCCTTCAACACTGAAGCTTGGAAGCACAGTATACAATCTAAAGAGAGCCAAAGAGGTTAGAGAATGCAGCAGCACATTTCAGAAACCTGCATGATGGTTTCCACATTGCTGAGGAACTTCTGTTTTCTCTCCTTGACGATAGAAGTACGGCTCAGGTCAGGCAGTGCCTTGTCCTTTGAGGTTTTTAGAACGACACTGTCATGTTTCCCTGTGTACATCAATAAAAGCTGTCCCATTGGGGAATTGAGGGGAAATTTGATTGAGCGGCAGCTGGGAGCCAGATGTAGCGGGGCCTGTAAAACAGCGGCAGAATCGTACTCGTGTTTTGCTCGCAACATCTTGCCCATCCTGTGTCGAGAGAGAATGAATGTGTACGGAAATGAATCTGTCAGTCCAAATCTCATGTGCACCTATAAACAGGGCTGTAGCACATTGAAGGTTAAGGGTCACAAGAGGTCAGACATGCTTGACCTCTGACAGGCGAGCATGAAAGATTTCGGGGCCCAGGACTAATTTCTGAGGAATTTCACAGCCATTCCTGTCACCAATTGCAACACATTTAACTGACTCGGGTTTTTGAAGGAATGTAGGTCTCTTACTTTGAGGCTCATGTAGCCAGCAGTAAAGGATTACTCTGAACAGATAATCTGTTATAACACGTCCTTTGTAATATTGGACAGTGTCTTTCCCTCTCTCCCCACAGTATGCAATCGTGCAAGTGATTTCTGAGTGGGGAGGCTAATGTAAAGTTAGTAGAGATTCCAATATTTAGGTGTCAGTGTTTTAGTTTTACTTGTGGATGCTATAGATACAGTGTGAGTGAAAGTGGACTTAAGCCAGTAGGCACGAAGAAAGTGATAATGCATTCACATTCGACATTTTTGTGATTGTATCCAAGAAAAGGTTTCACTCATAGGCACACCTTCACAAGCATCTCATTATTAAACAGGAGTATCCCAGTTAGCCAAATGCAAAAGTAAAATGCATGTTAATGTTCATGTCATTGTGAGCCAATGACTCAATAGTGAGTTTCCTGTTTCAAGCCAGGCCCTGCCAATTTGGTCAAAGGAGGGCTGAGTGACCAGTTTATTGGCATACATACAAAGTGCTAATTTAACCATCCCGCATTCTGCCTCAGATTAATAGGTTTTTGTGAGTTTCATACAATTCCTACAGTATGGAAGCAGGCCCTTCAGCCCATCAAGTCCACACTGACCCTCTAAACAGCACCCTGCCCGGACCCTCATTACTACCCTATCCCTGTAACCCTGCATTTCCTATGGCTAACGTACCCAGCCTTGACACTATGGGGCAATTTAGCAAGGCCAGTCCACGCAGGCTGCACATCTTTGGGCTGTGGGAGGACACTGGAGCCCCCAGAAAAAAACCCACGGGGAGAATGTGCAAACTCCACGTAGCCAGACTCTCGAGGCTCGCACTGTGAGGTAGCAGTGATAACCACTGTCTCACCAGACTGCCATAAGGGTCTTCTCTTTCTACTCATTGCCTTGCTTAGTAATCCAGCTCGAGAACTTAACCATTCATATTTCTGAGAATTTAACTTTATAGCAAAGTCATCATCTGAATGCCATCCCAAAATCTCTTTCACCATATAAATAATCACTTCTAAAGCTGGAAAATGGCCTTGAGCCTTTAACACATTAACGTAGCAGTATTCAAGCATTTTGTAAGATTGATGATGATCCCATCTTTTTGCTGGCTATCAGTGGGAGAATATCCTTTTCCCTAGTTTCCACTGTCTCCAGCTTTCTCATATTTAGGTGATTTTGAAGTTTGACGTATTTTAAATCGGGGAAGATATCTGTTGTCATGACTGTGAAAGATTTGTGGGCCTCTGGGGGATTGGGATTTTACCATGGACACTGGTTGATGTGCTGCAGTTCAAAACTTAAAGCTTTCCAAATGAAAGCACCACTGAGGAGTTTCACATGTGACTTCATGGTGTGCCATTCCATCTGGAAAAAAAAGGGAATTTCTTTAACCATGTCAACTGTCTACGTGGCAGTATTAACACTCACTGGTCAGGAAGCGATTTTCTGATTTGTCTCCGTTTTATATGCTCTGATCCCTGTTTTCTGTCAAACACCACTACCGTACCTATCTTTATGATTTCCATTGCCCTCCTGAGAGTCATGCAGATGTACAGCTCCGAAACCGACCCTTCGGACCAATTCGTCCATGCCGACCAGATATCCCACATTAATTTAGTCTCATTTGCCTGCATTTGGCCCATATCCCTCTAAACCCTTCGTACTCACGTACCCACCCAGATGCCTTCTAAATGTTGTCATTGTACCAACCTCAAGAACTTCCTTCGGCAGCTCATCTACACACACGCCACTCTCTCTGTGAAAAGGTTGGCCATTAAGTCCGTTTTAAATCTCCTCCCATCCCCCCGGGGCGGCACGGTGTCACAGTGGTTAGCTCTGCTGCCTCACAGTACCAGGGACCGGGGTTTGATTCCAGCCTCTGGTGTCTGTCTGTGTGGAGTTTGCACATTCTCCCCGTGTCTGCGAGGGTTTCCTCCCACAGTCCAAAGGTGTGCAGGTTAGGGTGGATTAGCCATGCTAAATTGCCCGTAGTGTTCAGGGAGGCGTGGATTAGGTGGGTTATTGGGGGATGTGCCTGGGTGGGATGCTGTAAGGTTCAGTATGGATTTGTTGGGCCGAATGGCCTGTTTCCACACTGTAGGGATTCTATGATTCAACCTTAAACCTATGCCGTCTAGTTTGGACTCCCCTACCCTGGGGAAAAAGATCTTGTTTATCCACCCTATCCATGCCCCTCATGATTTTATTAACCTCCATAACATCACCCCTCAGCCTCTGACCCTCCAGGGAAAATAGCCCCAGCCTATTTAGAGTCTCCCTGTAGCTCAAACCCTCCAATCCCGGTAACTTCCTAGTAAAACTTTTCTGCCCCCTTTCAAGTTTCACAATATCCTTCCTAATACAGCGTTCCGGGGTTGCTTTGCACAGTTAAACACTACAGCATCAATTCCTCCAGTTTTATTGGAGGTGCTTGGAGCACAGAACAAAAATGTTCCCAAGTTCAGACCCAGACTGCATTTGTACCAAGGGTTGCAAGATCAATCTTTCTTGCCTTATTATCTAATCTATTGCAAAAGTGCACACATGCATCCAACTCTGGCTACTCATGACTTTTGGGCAGTTACTGGAGGCTGTCCAACATTTAAGAACCTGTATGTCTCTGCAAGACTATGTACCCTTTAATGGAGTAGTAGAAAAGGTTGGGCAGAAGATAACACAAGTTCTGAGCATATTTCAGTTGATCAACAACTTATTGACAATTTCTAAAAGTCCAAAATTTTCCAGTGATAAGGTTTTATTTTAACAAAGCAAAATGGTCCCCAAGTCTCCGCTTGGTTTCCCCAGTGTAGAGGAGGCCACAGCGGGCACAGCAGGTACAGTATTCGCTTGGGGACCACTTTGCAGAACACCTACACTCAGTTCGCACTAAACAACTACACCTCCCAGTTGTGAACCATTTGAACTCCCCCTCCCATTCCTTAGACGACATGTCCATCCTGGGCCTCCTGTAGTGCCACATTGATGCAACCTGAAGGCTGTAGGAACAGCAGCTCATATTCTGCTTGGGAACCCTGCAGCCCAATGGTATCATTGTGGACTTCACAAGCTTCAAAATTTCCCCTTGCCCCACCGCATCCCAAAACCAGCCCAACTCATCCCCGCCTCCCTAACCTGTCCATCCTCCCACCTGTCCCCTTCTCCCACATCAAGCCACACCCCCATCTCCTACCTACTAGCCTCATCCTGCCCCCTTGACCTGTCTGTCCTCCCCGAACTGACCAATCCCCTCTCTACCTCCCCATCTACACTCACCTTTACTGGCTCCATCCCCGCCTCTTTGACCTGTCTGTCTCCTCTCCACCTATCTTCTCCTCTATCCATCTTCTATCCACCTCCCCGTCTCTCCCTATTTATTTCAGAGCCCCGTTCCCCTCCCCCATTTCTGAAGAAGGTTCCAGGCCCGAAACGTCAGCCTTCCTGCTCCTCTGATGCTGCTTGGCCTGCTGAGTTCATCCAGCTCTACACCTTGTTATCTCTGATTCTTCAGCATCGGCAGTTCCTACTGTCTCTCAAATAGGTTGAAAAACAGCTTGCAAATCACTCCAAAAGACAATAAGAGGTCAGCGATGTGGTGGAATAAATTTGGAGGCACTACAATATTGTTCTTAGCTTTAGGCCACAACATGGATATAAAAGTATACATTGCCATTAGGCGTCGATATTTAATTCTCATGAAGTCACAAAATCAAAATGCCGAAACTCATCTTAAGCAAGCTTTGAGATTTTCGGTGTTAAGGAAGGTGTGCTTCAGCAAATGGGCAGTGCCTACTTGGGGTAAAATCTTCGCTCAGCATGCTTTGACGATGCCCACTGAGGTTAATTTTCTCCATGTCTCTCTGTCACTTGCCAGGCTGTTAGTGACAGAGGTTCCTTGTTCTTGGGAGTTCACAGCTCACTGCTCACACACTGTCCACACAGACCGTCAGGGAAAAAGGTTTCTGCATGTGTAACTCAATCCTCAAAGCTGCCTGTAGTTTACTCCATAGCCATGGAAAAGCCTTTGAAAGCCGAATCTGCAGGTCATGGCCACAGGAGGTCAGGTCATGCTGTATTACTTCGTTCTACTCCAGAGTTAGCCCCTACACATGTTCATCCTGTGTTAATTAAATTAAGTAGCGTCTGCAGTCCCAGGAGAGGAAGTAAAATTGCAAACAAACACTTTGAAGGCCTGAAAAATCTCACCGTAAAAAACTCATCGCAAAGATAGGAGCTGGAACCGAAAGGGGTGCCCCCAACTGGACGTTATCTCATGTTGCTCGCGGGACCTTACTGTGCATGAATTGGCTGCTGTATCTCCTTAGTGAAACAGCAATTAGACTCGAAAAGAAGCACTTCATTAGCTTTGGTGCATAAAGATTCGTCATAAATTTACATTTGTGCTTTCTGCCTCTGGAACTGGGAATCTCACAGCTTGCAACTTATTCCCCTCTGTCCCACAGACGGTCTGGAATCCTGCTGTGTATTTCAGAGAGTTATGTGAGCAGACACGCCTTCTTGTAAATAGAGTGAAAGCCCACTTGAAGTTTCCAAACACTTGGCAATTCTGATGGCTTCCCGCTGCTCAGGGGAGGTGCCTGTGGTAAATATAATTTGTTATTCTTATGAGATTCCAGCACTAATACTGTTTGTTTTTCAGAATTGTATTCCAAGATTCCATCCATTTTTCCATGAAATGAAAGTACGTTCATAAATTAAACAAAAAAAGGCTTTCTTCAGTTGTTTGTATTGCAGTTTATTCCTTTTAGCGTCAACCCTATTCAAATAATCAGATTATTAAGCTTGTTAATACATTGATGCCAGGAAGGTCCCATTTTTTTCTGTCTGTGATCAAAATGTAAATATGTAAAAAGTTTTTTGAATTTGAGTTTGATTTATTGTTGTCACATGTACCGAGATACAGTGAAACGTGTTGTTTTGTGCTATTCAGGCAGTTCATACCACATAAAGTGCATCAGGATAGCAGGATAGGGTGCAGAATACTTTGTTGCTGCCTGCAGAGAAGGTGCAGAGGGAGAAAGATCAACAATAATGTTTGAGAGATCTGTTTTGAAGTCTGATAACAGCCGATCTGTCTCTCGAATCTGTCTTCAAACTTTTATATCTGCTGCCCAACGGAAGAGGGTGGAATAGAGTATAACCGGGGTGGGAGGAGTCATTAATGATGTTGGTTGCTTTTCTAAGGAAATGGGAAATATAGATGGAGCCAGTGGATGGGAGGCTGGTTTGTGTGATGGACTGAGCTGTGTTGACAACTCACTGTAGTTTCTTGTGGTCATGGGAAGAGCAGTTGCCAGATCACACAGTGATGCATCCAAATAGAATGCCTTCTATGGTGCATCTGTAAAAATTGGTCAAGGTCCTTGTCCTTCCTTCGCCTCATGCGGAAGTCGAGATGTTGTCGCACTTTCTTGATGATCGTATCGATTTGGGTGAACCAGGACAGATTTTTGGTAATCGTCACTGCCAGCCACTTGGCACCCTTGACCATGTCCACCTCGGCAAAGTGAGTGCCTCAAATAAACCAGAAAAGTGCCTCAGACAAAAAATACCAGCAGAAAGCTTCTTGTGAGTTTAAAAAGAAATCAAGAATGTTCTTTACGACTTGTTGTTTCCAGTCACTCTTTGTTGTAGTTTGATATGGTCGCGAGTTTAAGGTTTCTGGTGTTTTTACACTTGAAAGATCCATTAAATTTCACGGGCGTGGGACGGTGGCTCTGTGATTAGCACTGCTGCCTCACAATGCTGGGGATCCAGGTTTGATTCCAGCCTTGGGTGACTGTCTGTGTGGAGTTTGCACATTCTCCCAGTGTCTATGTGGGTTTCCTCTGGGTGCTCTGGTTTCCTCCCAGAGTCCAAAGTTGTGCAGGTTAGTTGGATTAGCATTGGGAAATTGCCCCTAGTGCACAGGATAAATAGATTTGCCATGGGAAATGCAGGGCTACTGGGATTGGGTGGGTCTCGGTGGGATGCTCTTTGGAATTTCTTACAACAGGCCATTCAGCTCAATTACTGGTACTTATGCGCTGTTCAGAGCTTCTCTCAACCCACTTTGCTTACACCATTCAGATTAAAAAAAATTCAGGAATTTATGCACTGGTAGGTTTAGAATCACTGTGGAGAAAGAAATTTCCAAAGCAGATGCAGAGGTATTTATTTTGAGGGGAGCTGGGAGGAAAAGTCTAAATGTGAAACATCCTCAAAATTGTTTGACACTAGTTTGATGAAGCTTGGAGTTTCTGTATTCCAAAGCAAAGACATCTTAACTTTGGACAGCTTTGAAATACTTCAAGCATTAAAAGGTAAATCATTGTACAGAATTTAATATAAGTGTACAGGATCCATGTCCTTACAACAGGAGCAAATGGAATCATTTGTGTTTTACAGTTTTGGGTCTGTGTTTGCTTTGGTTTGTCTCCCAGCTTAAAATTCAGCAAGATGTACTCTTTCTACAATTCTCCCCCCATATACGACATTCAAAATTTATCGTCATTTGAACTTTGAGCAAGAAGAGCGAAACTTGTTTCTAAATATTGAGGTGTGATTGACAAGAAGGCAAGGAACTGGAATGGAATAGGATGGGTGTGATTGGCTGGTATAATTGCACCATTTGACATAATTTAGCAAAACTATGTGAGAAACCTAATGACAGGAAATGTGAGAAATTGGAACAATTTGCCATCAAATAGATAAGACTTGGATCTTTTTTCGAGATTTTTTAGGAATTTGATTTCAATTGGGCAAATGGTGTTATTAAAATGGGAGGGTTCCGTAAAGATTTACCAGCATGTTGCCAGGAATGGAGTGTTTGAAACAGAATGAACTTGCTGAGGAAGTGGTGGATGTGGGTACAATTACAGTGTTTAAAAGACATTTGAATAAGTGCATGGATAGGAAAAGTTTGGAGGGATATGGGCCAGGAGCAGGCAGGTGGAACTAGTTTAGTTTGGGATTATGTTCGGCATGGCCTGATTGAACCAAAGGGTCAGTTTTGATGCTGTATGACTCTATGTCACTATAAGAGATTCGGGAGATTCATCTTTGCTTGCTGTAGTTAAGATCCAGTTCAATGTACAAAGTCTATGTGGCCTCCTGCAACGTAAGCTCTTGCAAGGGAAAAAAAGTTAACGATTGCCATAAGAGGTGACATTTTAATTCGTACAGATTCATTGCAGATTCAGAAGCAAAGAATGAAAGTAGCAGTCCAACTTCCGTGACCTGGCAGCAGATTCCCTGTGTATCGATTATTGCTGCTCAAGATGGTGCTCCGTACAGAAATCCCATCAATCTCACAAACTGGGCTAACAGACCTGTCATGTGCGCTGTTTAATCTTGTGACGTGGAGCTAGAGCGAAAAGCAACTGCCTATCGCAATAAAACAATGCTCAAGTGTGTTGCAACTGATTCCTGAGATTGAGGCATGACCCAGCAACTTGTTACATTTTATTGTTTGCTGACCTTAAAGTTGTATGAATGCTAGTCATCCATCCTGCCCTCGGATGGAATTCTAGTGTCTGGTGTTGACCTGGATAAGGCACTGTGCTGACCTTTGATTTACTAAATAATGTTGCTGGCGCAGAGTGTCTGATCAGTTTTTCTGTCATGGTCAGACACACTACTTAGTGGTCCCTTATCCCTTAATGACCATTGCTCTAACCTATCTTGAAATGAAAGCCAGTACAATCCCTATCAATAACGATACACAATTTATATAAAATGCTAAGCTGCTTCAAAGAAGCGCCATAAAATTAACTTTAATATCAAAACAACGGTTCCTGCAGTCAAACTTTGTCTCTGGTTACTGCTTCTCCCTTCCCAGGAGACTAGATCATATGCTTCCTGCAATATTGAACCCAACTGCCTTTTTAACTCATACACAGAATACTGGAGAAACTCAGCAGGCCTGGCAGCATCTGTTCAGAGAGAAACAGAGTGAATGTTTCATGTCTGGCAGGACTCTACTTTGGAACAGAACTGGTCTTGAAACATTAACTCCGTTTTTCTTCTTCACAGCTGCAGGCACACCTTCTGAGTATCTCCAGCATTCTCCATGTTTGTTTCAGATTTCCAGCGTCTGCAATATTTTGCTTTTATCCTTTTTTAACCTGTAATATTAGAACATAGAACATTACAGCACAGTACAGGCTCTTCGGCCCTCGATGTTGTGCCAACCTGTCATACCGATCTCAAGCCCATCTAACCTACACTATTCCATGTACGTCCATATGCTTGTCCAATGACGACTTAAATGTACCTAAAGTATATTATTAATATATTGACATTTCAGGGCTCAGCGCTGCTCCATGCGACATCGATTAACAAGAATTAACACCCCTACCTCTGAGCTACAAGGGGATAAAAAAATGCCTCTTACCCATAAAAGTTTTTGTGGAAAAACCTTCTGTTTGTCAAAGCAGCAAGGCAGAAGTCACGTTTCAGCAAAACTTCTCCAAAGACAAGTCAAATTTTAAATTTAAATGTTGATCTCGATCTCTGTGTATCTTCTCTGCAACCATAACATTGTATTCCTGGCTGTGTTCTGTTACCCCAATGCACTTTGCGTTTTATGATCTGCTCGTACTTAACACAAAACAAAACTTTTCACTGTACCTCGGCACACATGACAATAATAAATCAAATCAAGACTTCTAAAGGGATTTTCAAAGAGCAAAATCTGGTGAAAACTCCTCAAACCTGACTTAACCAAGCTACTCACCTAGATAAAACGAGTTACACATTGCTCCAACTTTGCATTCCGTTTTTAAAAACGAGGATATTGATAAACAGGTATCTGCTATCGTTTTGGATTTAAGTTGCTGCTAATTACATAATCTCTTCATCAATTCTGATTCTGTGTCTTCTTGTAGGTTTAAATAAGTATGCTTATGTTTGAGAGTTCCCTTGTGTGAAAGTGAGTTGATGTTTTGTTTGATTTGACCAGAGCATTATTGTGGCCCTTACAAGTCAAAGCCCAAGAGCAGGGGAACTATACCTCCACTGTTTAAAAATGAAGTAATGGGGTTACACAGTGGCTCTGTGGTTAGCACTGCTGCCTCACAGCACCAGGGACCTGGGTTTGAACCCACCCTCAGGTAACTGTCTGTGTGGAGTTTGCACATTCTCCCCGTGTCTGTGTGAGTTTCCTTCAGGTGCTCCAGTTTCCTCCCACAGTCCAAAGACGTGCAGGTTAGGTGGATAGGCCGCAGACAATGCTGGTTTACAGGAATAGTGTAGGTCTGAATGGGTGCTCTTCGGAGAGTCGGCGCGGACCTGATGGGTTGAATGGCCTGCTTCCATGTTGTCGGGATTCTGTGATTCTAAAAACTTGGTTATGGGCAGGTGATGAGCGTAAGCAGTGATATTGTATCAAAAAACTCAATATGTCCATGTTACAACTGAAAACGTGGTTGCCAATTATGGAGCAGTGACAGTTAAGAATACAGAAGAAGCCTGAACCTGAAAAGCACATAAATCTCAGACAGCTGCAGGATTGAAGGAGGTTAAAGAGAGGACTAAGGCTATAGAAGAATATTAACCCAAGTATGAGGATTGTCAGATTGAGGTGATGCTGGACTAGGAGTGAATATTGATCAGCAAGCACATGGGTGATGCGTGACCAGGTTAGAATTTGAGCAGCAGAGAAGTTAACAAGCTCCACTTTATAGAGGGAGATGAGCCAGAGGCCAGCCTTGATGTAAGAAAAACAGGAGAAAAGATTGTAATTGAGCAGAGATAGGTGATATTCCAGAGGCTGGAGTAGACAACCTTGGTAAAAGAAAGGAACTAGATTGGAAGCTCAACTCAATTTCACAAAGTTCTGTTGAGGGAGCAAGTGCCAACACTGGTCTATTACATTGTATCACCTTTCCTTGCAATTTCATTCTTGGGGTAAGCCCAGGTTTAGAAACCATTTTCTTCTGTTGCTGTTGCTGATATCGAACGTGAGCAGTTGCTTTCATGGGATAAGTGGCAATAAATTGTTTGCAGTATTGCCGATCTCAAAAGTTGCTGATTCTACCATCTTAAATGCTTCTGCTGCTTCCAAAAATACTTCGTCAGCAGTGAGAATGTGTGAGACTGGCTCCCCTCTCCTTCCGGTCTGGAGGAGATGACTGACCTCCCGTTCTTCTCAATTGTTTTGCAAAATCCATCCATTACCCACTTCTCAGAAGATACTTGGCCATTGAGCTGCAGGAAACAACATCACGACAACACTTGATTACCAAAATAGAACTGAAATTACAATCCCCTCATCTGTGACTGTCATAACTAAAGCAAACACATTTTCTAAAAAGGTTCCATGTTACTGCTTTGAAGACTAGGGGTATTGCCCAAGTCTCTTGGGCAAAACATGTCCCTCAAAAATAAGTCAACACAAATCTTTTGTACTTGCGGTATAATGTGGATGGTGATAGAACTCTGACATCAACAGTCACCTGCTCGAGACCCTAACAAGAGGGGAATGAAAGAACTGTCTAAGAGAGCTGTGATCAGCCTTCTGTGTATGACCACGTAAGTACAGAGTTTGCAGGAACAACTGGAAAGTGAAACAATGGTTACTCTTGTGTAAGGTGGAAATAGAGATACAGCAGACCCTGAGTAGGGACAGTTTAACTAAGTAGAGCACCCTCAGGAGTTCAGATACCCAACACCCAGACCCCATGGTTGGCAGAGTACATGAAGGTAACAGAAGGTCAGCTTGAGTCCTTGAAGTAGCACATTCCATGGCGTTAGCAACATTAACCTAAGTCAGTACTGATGTTTGTCCTTGTTATCCAACTTGAGCTGTTCATCCCCTTTCTCTGCTATTTCTTATCTGGTTTCCTTTTGTATGTTGTGATTAACTTGGTTTGAATAACTACTTGCCCGCTCATGCATTTTTTTTATCTTCATGATCCTTGATGTGAAAAATAATCTGCATGGTCTCCTCCGTTATGCTTCTAGTGCCAATCCTGAATGTATGTCCCTTTGCTATTAACCTCTTGAACTCTCCACTCTCTCCAAAGCTTTTCACTAAATGGGACTAGATGAATGTAGATAAGCTGGTTGGCATGGATGAGTTGGACTGAAGGGTCTGTTTCTGAGCGGTACCTCTCTATGACTCTACATGTAGAAAGTGTTATGATGGAGTTACAACGTGGATGCAAATCAAGATTCATTTGAAACATAGGTGTTCTAAGATTTCATTTCAAGCTTTTTGTTACAGGGCACAGTGTAAATTAATTGCTGCAGTCCATACCATTGAAAATAGCTCTTAGTCTTACAGTTAAAAACATCCTGTGTCCTACCTGTAGTTGAATTAGGAGAACTGAAAATAAATGTGATTGCTACCTGGTATCTGTTGCTGACAAAGGCCACAGCTCATTTCCAAAGCTACCAGTCAATGCATCCATTGCATGCCCTAACAGCAACATGTTGCCCCTTCACCCTGGAGAACTTCCTTCGGGAATGTTATAGACCTTGTTTACTCTGACATTGTGACAGATATGCTGAGCTTTTTGTGCACATTATTAATGGTAGAGCTCAATACAAGACAATGCATTGTAACCAGAGAGCAAGGCGATTTGTAAGAAAGCTGAAATGGTAACAATCAGAAATGCTGGACCAGAGTAACACTCTTGAGACATTAACGATGCTAAATCCTTCGATAGAATTTGTCACTTTAGACTGTTTATATTATCGTCTGTGTGCTGTTCAGTACTGTGCAAGATTTATTGGTCTACAGATAAAACTAAAAAGCATTGGGGTTGCCAGTAAAAAGTGTCAGTCTGTTCCTGGTATGGTGCAGCTTTTGTTTGTCTCTGTGTCCGTAGCGCTGAGTGCAAGTCAAGTTTATAACAACAGCAGGTTATTGCTATTTGTAGGGTTCACACATATGTTAAGTGTCCATTTTCAGACAACTCTAGCAAACTGTTACATAGAATAACTTTGCTTTCTGGGTTTTTTTGCAACAAAATCTATTTGGCATCAAATGGGCAGAGTGTTAAGTCAGGTGGTGGGGAGCTCACAGACCCCCTGCTTTGCCCCATCAAGCGCCCTCCCATAGCTCCAATTAGTTTCAGAATAAAGCTCCTCAACTTCCACCCTAATTGGCTGGAAAATTCCCTGACCTACCATCACATTTCTGGTGAACCCATTACGGTTGAGATGAAGAGCAGATCCCAGGAATTTCCCAGCCAGTAATAGCATTTGACCTCATTGCAGAGTCTGCTGCCCGTATCCTAATCGGCACTGAATCTTGCTTAAACCAGCACACCCCCGAACTCACTGACATGCATTGGCATTCTGTCATGCCATGGCTGTGTTTCAAATTCTCACCCTTCTCCACGAACCCCTCCATGGTATCAGAGCCAAAAACCGAAACTTTTGAAAAAGCTCACCAGGTCTGGCAGCATCTCTGGAGAGAAACTAGAGTTAACGTTTCCAGTCAAATGACCCTTCCTCAGAGCTTTCCCCAGCTCTGTGACCCCGACAACCCCCAACATTTCAACTCATTTTTGCCTCTTGTTTCAGTCACCCCACCGACCTTTTGCTTCCTGAGCTTTAGAATTCGTGACCTAAGCATCTTCATCTCTCCAGCACTTCGTCTCCTCCTTTGGGCACTTGTCAAAACCTCGACCTTTGACTAAGCTTTTGCTCTCCTGTCCTTGTTGTGACTTGGATAAGTGACCTGTAAAGTGCCTTCAGGCATTCAGTTTTGCTGAGGACACTACCGCGCAGTCAATAAACAGACCTTCAATGTGCCCCTGACTGCGTTAGTGCAGTATTTCTTAGAAAGCTCCTGGAGAACTTGCATTAGACTCATTAAATGTGAAACACTTTGGAGTGTTTCTGAGACACATGTCCAGGTGCTATCTAAATAGAGTTCTTTTGTTCTGGCTGTAGCTGTCATTCTTCCACGCCTGGTGTTATGGTTTAATTTGCAATTTCCTCACGGTTAGCTGGTAAGAATTTTGACAGACAATGAACGCTATGTTTGTGTGACAAGGTGCTGATTATTCTAAATAGGAGCCAACATGGGTTGTTGAAATAGGGGCCAGACCATGTGGCGGCTAATGCATTTCCAAGTCGGTTTTGCGACAGTGGTAATTGACCTTGCTGCAGTTGTTGTGAATGAGGCTGACGTTTGTGTTTTAGTTACCCTCAGTAGCCTGCAACTACTGAGTGCTCTTAAGGCAGTTTGGACAGCAAGGTGTTCAAGTCTGTAACCAAAGTTTGTGCCGTGGCATTCGGGGCAAGGTGAAACGATCTGATCACAGTAAGTGACAGTCTTTTCCAGTGTCAGTGATATACCAGTGCTCATATACAGCCTATGGTGTGGGTGCCAATGTGTGAGGGATTTGTTTTAGATTCAGTCACAAAATGTGGGTGTTGTTATTCCCTGTCCGATATTTGTCTTGAACTGAGTGCCTATCTTGACCTTTTCAGAGGACAGTTAATAGTCAATCACATCACTGTGGATATGGAGTCACATGTAGACCAGACCAGGTAAGGACAGCAGACTTCCTCCCCTAAAGCAGTGAATCACATGGGTTTTTGTTACTCTCAATAATCATACAATCCCTACAGTATGGAAACATGCCTGTTGAGTCCACACCAACCCTCTGAAGGGCATCCCACCCAGACCCACACCCCTACCCTGTTCCTGTAACCCTGCAAAACCATGGCTAACTGATTTAGCCTGTACATCTCCTGACTCTATGGGGAGTTTAGCATGGCCAGTCTAAGTATCCTGCACATCTTTGGACTGTGGGAGGAAACCCACACAGGCAATCTCCCAAGGCTGGGATCAAACCTCGGCCCTTGGTGCTGTGACGGAACAGTGCTAACTACTGAGCCACCAAACTGCCCCAGGTTAATGGCTATATCTTCTTAACTGGACTAGCTTTTAACTACAGATGTATTAATTGAATTCAAATTTCACCATTTGCTAAGGTGGCATCAGAACCCATATCCCCAGAATGTTATGCCAGGACTCAAGATTACTAATCCAATGACATTGAACATATGGACCTCTGAGCATAACTTGAGTGTGGTGATTTGGTGGAGAGTGTTAGCTGTACGAAAGGATGGGGTAGAGTTGATAAGGTCTGACCATTTCCAGGAAATGAAAAGACATATTCACTGCTGAGCCATTAATACCCAAGAAGAGTAGTCGAGGTAATGTCCTCTTACTGCGCTTGCGAACTTTTTCTTGCTGTTTTCTTTCATTTTCAGCTGAAAGACCTCAGTTGGGAGAGTGAGACTGAAGATATGAAGGTTCCTGGCTCAATTCGTTTCAATACATTACTAGGACAAGGCAATGACCTCCTGGCCTGTTGATCCAGAAATCCAATAATGTTCTGGGGACCTGGGTTTAAATCCTGCCAAGGCAGATGGCGGAATTCAAAATCTGAAATTAAGGTTCTAATGGTGTCAATTATTATTTTGAAAAAAAAACCCACCTGTTTCACTGACTTCCTTTAGGAAAGGAAACTGCCATCCTTACCTGATTTGGCCTACATGTGACTCCAGACCCAACCGCAATGCAGGTGACTGTTGACTGCCCTCTGGTCAATAAATGCTAGCCTAGCCTGTGAATGAATGATTTTTAAAAAAAGGACACTTTTTCTGCATTGGCCTTGCCTCTATCACTGGGCCAGAAGGTACAGGTTCAAGCTCAATGTGCTAATGATGTGTGTGTGTGATCTCACTTGGCCGCTGTCAGATTCTGGGTAGCAATCTAGTCTCCTGGGCCTGCACTATGGTTTCCACTTCCCTTTGGGTCTGACCATTCTGACTCCCTAAGCTCACTCCCAATAGGACTTTGGTAGAAGTTTAAATCTCAGAGGTTCAGGCCATGGTGCAGGAAGACCCTTGTTACACAGTAAGTATGGAAAACACACATGAGGTATCACAGACTCCCACCTGCTAATCACTTCGATAGCTCCCAGCCTAGGACTTGCTCCTGTGGTCTGCAGGAATTAATGACAACACTCTCGGGTGAACAGAACTTACGCCAAACACAATCTCGGCTCAGAGATTGAAGCAGAGGCCACGTTGACATTTAAGAGTTGGTTAGATAGGTGTTTGAAGTGAAATGATATGAGCTGAGTAGCCCTGTGCGATCAGGACTGCTACTTGTGTGGAAAATAAATGCCTACATGTACTATTAAGATAAAACAGCCAATTTCTGGGCAGAGATAAATAGTTATAATTGGAGCAAAGGTTGTAGTTTGCTGACTGAGAGCTTTCAAGCTGATCTGAACTTGACAATCAGATATATGCTGAGTAAAGAACCCAGTTGGAAATAACCCAGTTTCTCTGTTACTGCAATGTAATTGCAACAAAATGTGTTCAGTTTTCACTCCTAACAGATTTTTGCTTTGGATTTCAAGTAAAGGGACCAAGCTGTGTAGACTCCCTTTCCATGTCAATGACTATTTTATGGCATAGACTTGTGGATACCAGGTTCAATTTGCAAACCATACTCAGGTAGATGTTATGAGGAGGAGGAAGGGTACAATTACAGATGGAATGGCAGGATTGGCCTCAGTACCATCAGCCTGGGAGAGGAGATTATTGTGAGCAGCAATGCTTATGTTATCTCGTAGTAGTATCAAAAAAAGGGATCATAGGTATCATTGATTAATCCAATAGCAAGGTGGTAACATAATGGTAATGCCACTGGAGTAGTAGTGCTGTGGGAAAGTGTAATCTCGACTTGAAAGGTTAGTTTGCTCCCTCCCCATGGATGCTGCTAGACCCGCCATGATTTTCAGCATTTTTTGTTTTCAATGTTCTGGGTAAAGATGTTTAAATTACACCAAGGTGAACTTTGAACTCAGTAAAAATCAAGAATACAGCGGAAGGCCTAATGACGACAATGTAACCATTCTTGATTGTTGTAGACACCAATCTGGTTATTGTACATCCTTTAAGGAAAAGAAATCCGCCATCCTGATCTGGTTTGGTCTACATGTGACTCCAGATCCACAGCAACATGGTTGACTCTTACCCCACTGGGCAATTAGGGATGAGCAGTAAACACTGTTCTATCCATTGAAACTCACAATGACATGGGCTAATGTTCGAAAAGGCATTTCTTACAACTATCTATTGTGGACAAATGTTATAGTCCTGCACAGACATTTCTGGGCTAATATTAATTTCAGGTGGCACGGTGGCTCAGTGGTTAGCACTGCAGCCTCACAGCGCCAGGGACCCGGGTTCGATTCCAGCCTCGGGTGACTGTCTGTGTGGAGTTTGCATGTTCTTCCTGTGTCTGCATAGGTTTCCTCTGGGTGCTCCGGTTTCCTCCCACAGTCCAAAGATGTGCATGGCTTGGTCATGCTAAGTTGCTTGTAGTGTCCAGGGAGGTGTAGCTTAGGTGGGTTATAGGGGGATGAGTCTGGGTGGACTGCTCTTCAGAGGGGTGGCGTGGGCTTGTGGCCTGTTCCCACACTGTAGGGATTCTATGATTCAATTATTAGCTTACAACAGAGGAACATACCTCTTCATGAAGTATCATGTTTAAAATTATCTCTGGGGTGAAATGAAGTCTGAGAACTTTATTCTCTTAAGTCACATGCTATGATGCAGTGATGATATCATGAGTATGTCTCTTAAAGGTATATTGACCACGAGACGCACCACAACAGCAATAATGAAACCAAAGCCCAAATGTTGACTGGGGATAATGGGAACTGCAGATGCTGGAGAATCCGAGATAAAAAAGTGTGGAGCTTCCAGGCCCGAGACGTCAGCTTTTACGCTCCTAAGATGCTGCTTGGCCTGCTGTGTTCATCCAGCTCCACACTTTGTTATCAAAAATGTTGACTAATGTGAGGGTAGTACCGAGGAGAAAGTGTCTGAGATTGGCAGGTGTGGAATGATCTGACAGGGGCTTAAGTTCTCTTTCCCCTGTAGGCAACCATTACATGAATAGGATTGCATTCGTGAATGCAATTTTTGGGAGGATATTGGGGGTTCTTGCATGCAGCCAATGAAATAAACTGGCTTGAAGACTCAGATTCAAAACACACCTGAAAGTCTGGGACATCTTTCCCTGGAGTGTAGGAGATGAGGAATGACCGTATTGAGGTTTATAAAATCATGAGGTGAGTAGGTATGGTGAATGACAAGGATATTTTCCCTAGGGTGGGGGAGGGGAGTTCAAAACTGTGGGGCAGATATTTAAGGTGAGAGGAGAAAGGTTTAAAAAGGGTATGGGGGGGGAGTCTTTTTCATGTGTGTGTGTGTGTGGAATGAACTGCTGGAGAAAGTGGCAGATGCATGTAGAGTTACAACACTTAAAAGACGTCTGGATCAGTAATTGCATAGGAAAGGTTTGGAGAGATATGGGCCAAGTGCAGGTAGTCGGGACTTGTTCAGTTTGGGAACATGGTTGGTGTGGACTGGTTGGATCGAAGGTTCTGTTATGACTGTATATCTGTATGAATTGGAGAGCAGCAAACAGATATGGACCAGCAAGTATAATCTCTGTTTGCTCCATCAGAGGTACCTGAGTGAAAACTATCCAGTACAGGGGCTGGGGGTGCAGGCACTGGGGGAGCTGTTGGGTTGGGAAATTTCGTAGTCACTTTTGCTTATGTTGCAACTGCTGAGTTAATCCCAATGTCCACATAATTTCCCAGCTGTGTCATATGTTTAAGTAAACAACGCTGCAAGAATGTGTTTTCCACATTAGTCTGTCTCTAGTGTATAAACTTCCATTTTCTCAAGTGCAAATTAACAATAATTAGTGGTTCTCTGCAATGAGAAGTGATGATGATGAGTGCCTGTGTTGAGTCAGCAGAAGGCACAGTGTTGCTTAGTCATTCCAGATTTTTAACATCCTACACTCAGTGGGGAAGAAAAACCCACCATTTCAGGCCTTTCTGCCAAACTACAATGAGGGTTACATTCAGTTATCAGACCCATTCAGTGCCTCAAATGTATGTAAATACTGTTCTATATAAGTAAGAAATGCTATCTGATTTGTTTGTAACTGCAGGGAATGCCAGATTCTCATGTTTGTTTGTTCTTCATGTGCAAAGACCGTACAGAACTTCCTCAGGAATTGTCAAAGTACAAAGCATTTTTTTTGAATAAGGTATATTTTTGCAATAAAATGAAAATCCGAAAGGAAGTCATGGCCACATTTTGTAGGTGTCAAAAGTTGAGGACTGTTTTCACATGAAACCTTACTCCATTGATTTGTCACACCCCGATACTCAATTTGCCCACTCCAGCGTGAAGCTGTCCAGAAACAGCCACCTGCTCTGCCCAGGCTCAACATCGACCATTCCCTCATCAGCTACAGCAAGCCTCAGATGCAGACTCTTCAGCACTGCCTAGCCAACACATCCAGGACAGGTCCTGCACTGATTAGATGCAGCATTAACCCACTCACCACTTTCAGCAGTGTTCCATGGAGCCCTTCGCTGTAGACTGTGCACTGCTCAGTCTTTCACTTCCTAAAGAGGTACGGCAAGAAAAGGTAGAGCTAGCTTTGCTTTGCACATCGCTCATGACAGAGATAATAGTGTGTTGGTCTCCATCTGGCTTGTTCTGTACCTGTTGTAAGACTGTCTTTTGGATTGGTCTCCGATCTGGGCTGTGACACGCTCGGAACTTTAGGTGCAAATGCAGATGGCTCATGTTCCATGTTTACTGCCACTGAGCTGAGCAATCGAGTGAGCCAATCAGAAACCGTGTCTGACTTTGATTCCGGATCCAGGTTCGATTCCAGCCTTGAGTGACTGTCTGTGTGCAGTTTGCATCTTCTCCCCCTCCGTTTGCGTGGGTTTCCTCCAGGTGCTCCGTTTTCCTCCCACAGTCCAAAAATTTAAAAGGATGAAGCGGGAGATCTTGTAGAAACATAAAATTATGAAGGGAATAGATAGGTAGAAGCAGGGAGGATGCTTCTACTAGCAGGTGAATCTAGAACCAGGGGGCATAGCCTCAAAATAGGGGGAACTTCTTTACCTAAAGGGTTGTGATTCCCCGCCTAGTGAATAACATATTCTTGGAGCATTGTTTACTTAAACATAGCTGGGAAATTATGGGGACATTGAGATTAATTCAGCACTTGCAACATAAGCAAGGTTAAGTCGATGCCACATTGTTGAATGCTTCCAAGGCTAAGATAGGTAGAGTTTTGAACAGTAAAAGAATCAAGGGTTACGATGAGTGGGTGGGTAAGTGGAGCTGAGTCCACAAAAAGATCAGCCATGATCGTATCGAATGGAGGGGCAGGCTTGAGGACACAGATGGCCCTATCCTGCTCCTAGTTCTTATGTTCTTATGCGCAGGTTAGCTAAATTGCCCAGTAGCGCCCAGGGCTTTGCAGGCTAGGTGGGTTAGCCATGGGACATGCAAGGTGGGGGTTGGGGTCTGCTTGGGATGCACTTCAGAGGGTCAGTGTGGACTTGATGAGCCGAATGGCCTGCTGCCACACTGTTGTGATTCTATGACTTCTTGCCATTTGTTGACTGAGTCTTGAGCCACCTGACACAAAGATGTGACCAGAAGACCCTCCTGCTACCTGGGCCACTGTGGTCTATGTTCTCGACCTGATCAGGATTCAGAGGGTCAGCAGAGACTTATGTTGGCAGAGCAGTGGACTGTTTCCTGCGCTTCTCTTTATTTTTCAAAAAAAAACCGAGGTCGAAACCCTGTTTTTACAGCTGCTTTGATTTCTTTTATTTTTCTTCATGATTTTCTCTCAAAGCATGTCAGCGGGTGAAGATACACGGAGAGTTTCTCCTCAAACTAATTCAATCCATCAGCATGCCTTTGTTTGTCTTTTTTGTTATTAGAGTCTGTAGTGATTCAACATTAACCTAACCATCAGTCAGAGGGACCTTGGCCCATTGCTTTCACTGACAATCACATGATCAATCAGTGCTCAACAGGACACTGACAGTGTTTGTTAAGATGGGAAAACTCGCCCCTCAGTGTAATGCTCTGAATTCTCCCAGCCTCCAACAATGTGTTTGACTCTCTCATCGACAACCCCCTCCCGTCTTAATCTACTGCCTGAAATCCCATCAACCTCTCCTCTGGCACAGCTTGCTCAAGGCTTCTGGTCCTCTATCAGATGTGGTATGCAACCAAACCTCGCCGCTGCTTTATTCTGAATTTCTGGTCACATTATATAATCTTGGAGTTTGGTACAGGGTGGCACGGTGGCTCAGTGGGTAGCACTGCTGCCTCACAAAGCCAGGGACCTGGGTTCATTTCCAGTCTCGGGTAACTGTCTGTCTGGAGTTTGCATGTTCTCCCCGTGTCTGTGTGTGTTTCCTCCCGCAGCCCAAAGATGCGCAAGTTAGGTTGGATTGGCCGTGCTAAATTGCCCCATAGTGTCCAAGGATGTGCAGGCCAGTCATGGGTTAGTCATGGGACATGCAGGAAAAGGGTAGAGGGTTGAATTGGGTGGGATGCCCTTTGTGGGGTCAGTGTGAATTCTGTGGGCTGAATATAGGGATTTTTGGGCGTTGGGTGAGAATCTGTTAGCTCAGTTGGCTGAATTTCTGTGTCTTGCGCAGAGTAACTCCAAGAGTGTTGGCTCAACTCCCTGAAAGATTCTCTCTCTTCCCTTGCCTGAGGTGGGGTTACCTTTAGTCAGATACCCACTAGTCATCACTCTCTGATGAGAGAGCAGCCCCACCGGTCTGGCAAGACTGTATTAACTGTATAATCTCTGAGCAGAAAGTGGTGGGTTCAAGACCCAAACAGAATTCTGAGCACAGATCTAGTACTGACACTCCTTGTTTTTACCTTATCTTGTCATGAGACGCGGCCAGTGTGTGCTACCTAACCCTAATAGTCCTCAAACTGAGTGACTTGCTTGGCTATTTCAGAGAAGGAACATAAGAAGTAACATCCATATTGCTGTTGGTCTGGAGTCACATATAAGTCAAACAAGGTGAGGATGATCAATATCCTTCCCTGAATGACATGTTGTGCTCCAGACCAAACCCCTCAAAATATATCAAGAAGATAGCCTCAACCCTAACTTTTATTTTATTCAATGGCAAACATAAGGCGCGATGCGCCAGATATGATTTGATTGGTCAAACTACTAGGCTTTAAGCAAAACACACTTTATTTGACAACACAGCTAAAATACAAACAAAGGAAATAGAATTGGTGCAACTTTAACTTCATTGAAATACTTAATAAAATGATAAATTATTTAACTACTAATCATCCAATATAGCAGCATCCCATTTAGCCACGCCTGGCAAAAGCAGATTCAGCAAAACAGGTTTCCCTTACGTGTTTTCCCCAGCCTGAGAGAAAGAATCACTGAAAGAAACAATCTAGTAACACTGAGAGAGAGCTGAAGCTCTTTACTGCAGCTGAGAGAGAGCTGTGTCTATCAGCTTCAACAGCCAACTCCAAACTCCAACAGAAAGCACAACTGAAACCCTTGGTTTATGTGAGCCTTACTCCACGCATTCATGCTGCTTTTGTCTAATTAAAAAGCAAACACTCAGGGAGCTCAAAGCTGGTTACCTACTGCTCTCTGAAACAGGCATTCCAGTACTACTGTGGCAACATGTCTCTGTAAGAGGAATAGTACACACAACTTTCTTTAGTTTCTTACAGTCCTGGGCAGGGCAGTTGCCTTACCAGGCCATTATACACCCAGATAGAATGCTTTCTAAGGTGCATCTGTAAAAGTTGGTGAGCGTCCTTGTGCATATGCTGAATTTCCTAAGCCACTTTGAAGAAGAAGAGGTGTTGTTCTTCCTTCTGGATCATCACATCAACGTGGCAGTTCCAGGACAGGTTGGTTTTGGTCACTCCTAGGAACTTGACGTTTTCAACCCTCTTCAATAACGTTGACTTCTGAATCGCATGTTCAGTCATGTTACCTATGCTCCACCATCTCTACTCAACCCTCAGTGCAGTGTGAAGGAAGCTCCATGCAATCCAACGTGCTGAAAGGTGATCGGTAAATGCAAGCTTTAGTTTATTTCTCCATACCTGCCAATGCATTTCGTTGCCACACTATCATTTGAAAGTGGGTGCCCACAAACGTGAGACAAACAGGAGAGGAGTTTCATATTGTCAGGCAGGGGCAATACATGGGGTGAAACAGAGTGCGAAAGGGTCACACCAAGGTTTAAGCACAGCTTGGGGATGGCTACACTTAAATGTATGTCACAAAGTGCTAACATGTGGAGAAGGGCTGCAATTAATTATAAATGCTACGTTGTGTGATCTGAATAGCAATATGTGTTAGCTTTCCTACCCTGTTCTGCATATGTGTATTTCTTTCTAATGTAGAAATTGAAGGCATTCCTGCAGAAAAATCCACAACAGAGATTGAAATGGGTCACGGGCTCTCGCAACAGAGTTCAGCTTGCAGTGCAGTGGGCTTTGCGTATATCTGTGGTTGCAGTGTAATTACATTTCGATAATATTTATATAAACGTGTGTTCTTAGAACCTGTAGCTGTGATGTTAAAATTCTGCATACATGGCCATGGACGCTGGTACAAGTCAGGGTTTGATTTCTGTTTACTCAAGTCAGTTTAAGTTCAGCTTGACATTGAAGAATTGGAATGAATTTGGAACTAGATAGAAGACTGGGAAACAAGCCTGCAGAGTTGAATATTATTTAAAATGAAGTGTGCTGGCTTGACACTCTTCAACCCTTTTTGGCAAAAAATGGAATTAAAGTTGAAGCTTCCATATAGATGCCAATGAGTGATTATTAATGCTCGCTTGGTGGGGGGGATGGGCGAGATACTGACAGATGGAGATAGACAGGAAGCCATCTTATCCACGTGATGTACTTTCAGATTTCCTTCATTGCTGAGAGATTTCTGCACAGTTCATAATCCAGCATCACCATTCTGACCTGTCTGTACCCCAACACTGATGCCTAATCCTAATCTTACCTCTCTGACACACCAATGCCGCTTCCTGCTTTAAGACTTAGATTAGAAATACCGCATTCAGCTAGATACAGAGACACAGTGATCGGAAAATATCAGTGGAAACTGGAATGAGAAGAAGAGAAGGGGTAGCATGGCGGCTCAATGCACTGCTGCCTCACAGCGCCAGGGACCCGGTTTGATTCCACCCTCAGGCGACTGACTGTGTGGAGTTTGAACGTTCTCCCCATATCTGCGTGTGTCTCCTCCAGGTGCTCCAGTTTCCTCCCACAGTCCAAAGATGAGCAGGCTAGGTGAATTGGCCATGCTAAATTGCCCATAGTGCCCAGGGATGTGCAGGCTAGGTGAATTGGCCATGCTAAATTGCCCATAGTGCCCAGGGATGTGCAGGCTAGGGTAGATTGGCCATGCTAAATTGCCCATAGTGCCCAGAGATGTGCAGGCTAGGGTAGATTGGCCATGCTAAATTGCCCATAGTGCCCAGGGATGTGCAAGTTTGGTAGATTGGCCGTGGGAGATGTATTTGTTATAGCGATAGTGTAGGATGGTAGGTCTGGGTGGGAAGCTGTTCAGAGACTGATTGAAGACTCAATGGGCCAAATGGTCTGCTTCCACACTGCAGGAATTCTATGAGAGTTTAAATAGCTGTGGAGAGAGGGGCATCTTGATGGAAGAACATGTGTAAATGTGTTCTCAACGCAAACAAGAAAGTGAAAAAGATCCTCTGTAATGTGGAACCTCATCTCGTAATTGAATTGTTTATAAAAGTTTTATATTTACTTATAAGCAAATATGTTGCACATGCCTTGACACCAAAGATTTGGCAAATAGTACCTTTAAGATAGTAAGATGACTCAAGATATTTAGGACATAGAACATAGAACATGGAAATGTACATCACCGTACAGGCCCTTCAGCCCACGATGTTGTGCCATGGAATAATCCTAATCCAAAAATAAAATAACCTAACCTACATTCCCCTCAATTCACTGCTGTCCATGTGCATGTCCAGCAGTCTCCTAAATGTCACTAATGACTCCGCTTCCACGACTACCACTGGTAAGCTATTCCATGCACTCACAACTCTCTGGGTGAAGAACCTCCCTCTGACGTCTCCTCTATACCTTCCGCCTAACACCTTAAAACTATGACCCCTCGTGGCAGTCAATCCTGCCCTGGGGAAAAGTCTCTGGCTATCAACTCTATCAATGCCTCTCATTACGTTGTACACCTTGATCAGGTCACCTCTCTTCCTCCTTCTCTCCAGAGAGAAAAGTCCGAGCTCAGTCAACCTCTCCTCGTAAGACAAGCCCTCCAGTCCAGGCAGCATCCTGGTAAACCTCCTTTGCACCCTCTCCAAAGCCTCCACATCTTTCCTATAAGAGGGTGACCAGAACTGGACACAATATTCCAAGTGTGGTCTCACCAGGGTTTTGTAGAGCTGCAGCATAACCTCGCAGCTCTTAAACACGATCCCCCTGTTAATGAAAGCCAAAACACCATATGCTTTCTTAACAACCTTATCCACCTGGGTGGCAACTTTGAGGGAGCTATGCACTTGAACACCAAGATCCCGCTGTTCCTGCACACTGCCGAGAATCCTGCCTTTAATCCTATATTCAGCATTTAAGTTCAACCTTCCAAAATGCATCACTTCGCATTTAACCAGGTTGAACTCCATCTGCCATTTCTCAGCCCAGCTCTGCATCCTGTCAATGTCCCGCTGAAGCCTGCAATAGCCCTCGATACTATCAACGGCACCTCCAACCTTTGTGTCATCAGCAAACATACTAACCCACCCCTCAACCTCCTCATCCAAGTCACTTATAAAAACTACGAAGAGCAGAGGCCAAAGAACAGAGCCCTGCGGGACACCACTCAGCACTGACCTCCAGGCAGAATACTTAGCATCTGCAGCCACTCTCTGCCTCCTGTCAGCCAACCAATTCTGAATCCAGACAGCCAAATCACCCTGTATCCCATACCTCCTGACTTTATGAATGGATATAAACAGACAAAAAAATTTGACAACATGAAGAAAGGGAGATTAGAGCAGTTACCAAAAACTTTCATCAAAAGGGTGAATTGCATTGGATATGCTTTGTGTGAAAAGAGATTTGCCTTTTCTTACTCTTGAAATGTGTATGACAGTTCATTTAGAAGTAGGCTTTCATGAGTTTAAAATGAAGAAGCCCATTTGTTCTCCCAGATGTAATCTGAACTGACACCGTGTCACTCTCTCTCTCTCTCACTCTCCCACACATACATACACACACAGACACACGCAGAGACTGTCCCTCACACACAAACATAAACTCGTGTGCATACACACATGCCTTCACCCACACAAACAGATTGAAAACTGATAAAAGTACTACATTTTTATAGATTACAGTTAGTTGTATCTATTTTTTTTGATTTCTGGCCTCCTGGATGGCAGGTATATAATTCCTTGGATTTGATGGTTTAAATTTGAAACATGGGCTTTGTGAAGCAGTGGGATCACTTTTTGTGAAGTTACTTGAATTGGTGTATCAATATGATTGGTTCTCAGGTGAACTTTGGAACAGGAACTAGCATGGATTACATGGTCACATGAGATTTCTGCATCCCACACGGTCTAGTTTGGATGGGGTGAGCATTATGAATCAGGGTGAAACTGATAATGGCCTTTGAGAAAAACATTGAATTGAGTTTTGGTATTTCCTTTTTGTCCGGTATGAAACAAGCCATTTTGCTTTTTCTTTCCTGTGGCATAACTAGCCAAAGTTATGACCACAATTGCCTGGGTATGCCAACTCTTGCCTAGTCCCACACCTCTACATCAATCAACATCTTTTAGAAGTGAACCAGGTTGGTGATCCAGCCATTGAATAGAGATCTCATGTTTAGGTTTATATTAAAAACGTATCAGCCAAGTTTCCAGTGTCAACAAAGAATAACTCAGTTTCTTTTCAAATAATGACTGCCTGCATTTTCCTGGAATGAAGTGTCTCTGGGTTCTGGAAACTGCACTCCAGCACTTAACCATAAGTAGAACTCTACCTTTCATGGACAGTTACCTTCACCAAGCTAGTACTGCATCTGATTGCTTCTCCTGAGCTCCAATATTACTCAGCTGCACAAGGTAAGTTTCACTCATGAGATCTGTTCACCCTCTCTTGCAGATAAAATGAGCTAATTAATGGCACACGGTTTATTCTGAGTTCCCCGAGCTCCCAGGACTTTTCCGGAACCCACATTCCAACACCTAGCGATATCTACTGACTCCTAGAACTTCTTCCTGACTTCTGACTCCACAGAACCGTTGACTACTGTATCACTTCCTCAGCACCAGTGTAAAAGTTCTTTCCTGCATGGCGGCTGTTTCTATCTGTACTCTCTTCTCCAAATAACTGTAACCCTGGAACCGTTCTACAGTGACCGCTCAGACATTTTGCATGACCCATTGAAAATCTTATACCAAGCTCCACCCTTGGGATTGTATTAATTAAACGCAACTAATAGTTTAGAGCAGTTGAATCTAGCAACCCCCTCGGAACTGCATGTTACAGTGTGCATCAAGCGCTGGTTCCTACAGAAAAAAAATTCATGCAACAGAAAGTTCATCATGCAAGATTTACGCAGCACCTTGTTTACTGCAGGCTTTTTAAATTAGCTTATTTGCCTTGGCAAAAGTAGCCCAGATTCTTGAAGATATCAATTCTCCCTTTGTTGCTGTAAGTGATCCAACCTCTGTTTATGAGTGCTGTACTTTTACTCTCCCGAGTTGAGGGTTTATGGGTACAAGTCTTTCTCCAACGCTCTCACACACACACACACACACACACACACACACACACACACACACACACACATACACCCTTACATCTACACACACAGACGTGCATTCACTCGCGCGCGTACACACACACACGCGCGCATACACACACACACACATGGTGGTGAGGCTTTAGAAATCAGGGATTAGCACCTTTGCTTCTCGAGATACAGGTTGGAATCGACACTGAGGGTGGAATCTTCAGTCGGCCTGTGACTCTGCGCAGTGTTTTCTTTGGCATCGTGTTGGGTATGGTCTGGGTTTCCAACGGAGATCTGGTTGAGTCGTTGAGCCCAGGACCTTGAAATGGACTAAGTGAACTTTATCTTAAATATGTGATCAGAGACAATGGGAACTGCAGATGCTGGAGAATCCGAGATAACAAAGTATGAAGCTGGATGAACACAGCAGGCCAAGCAGCATCTCAGGAGCACAAAAGCTGACGTTTCGGGCCTAGACCTTTCATCAGAGAGGGGGATGGGGAGAGGGTTCTGGAATAAATTTTAAAACCCACTCCCCATCGCCCTCTCTGATGAAGGGTCTAGGCCCGAAACGTCAGCTTTTGTGCTCCTAAGATGCTGCTTGGCCTGCTGTGTTCATCCAGCTTCATACTTTGTTATCTTTGTCTTAAATTCTCTCTTTTTTAAAAAAACTTTCTTTTTCCTTTGTTTATGTTGTGGAAGGACTGTTATGCTGAAATTTTATTTCCTTATTTTTCTGATTTATTACCATAATTTTGAACTTTGGAAGGCTTGTAATGCTGGACTTTTTATTTCTTTATTTTGAAAATTTTTGTTTTCCCTCAGAACTTGCACTCAAGAATCTGTATCTGGGTGCATTGTATCCAAGATGGCAACTTGTGAACTTTTCACTGCACTCATGGCAATAAAGCAAATTCAGCCATAATAAAATCTTATAGGGGCCTGAACTACTTGAGCAATGGTGAGATTCGTGGCAGAAGTGAACCAGAAATTTGGTGAGGTCCATTTCAATATTGGGGCCATCCCATAGCACATTTTGTGCTTTTGTTGACTGGCATGGTGAGTTTTTCACTGGGGAACCACCAATCAGCTTGTTAATTGCCTTGTTAATGGCCCACCTGGCCTCCGTAATATTCAGCTTCTCATCTATCCTCAAGATTTCAAACAACTTCATCGGCTCTTGCATAACCTTTAACACTCCTAAAGATGGGGGAGGCTGTGGTCCAGTTGTATTATTGCTGGACTGTTAATCCAGAGACCCAGACAATAATCTGGTGACCTGGGTTCAAATCCCACCGTGGCATTCAATAACTGTTCGGGATTAATAATCTAATGATGATTGTGAATCCATTGTCAATTGTTGGAAAAAAAACCCATCTGGTTCACTAATGTCTTTTAGGGAAGGAAGCTGCCATCCTTACCTGGCCTGGCCTAAAATGTGATTCCAGACCCACAGCAATGTGGTTGACTCTTGACTGCCCTCTGGGCAATTAGGGATGGGCAATAAATGCTGCCCTGGCCAGTAATGCGCTCATCCCATACACAAATGTAGAAAAAAAATCCTTCAATCCAATTAAATAGCAATCATTAATTACTCTGTGGATGTTAGCGCAAAAGCATGCCTGGTTGGTGTTTACCTTCCAATTGAGGAGAATTCCTTTTCTCAGCGTCTGCTCAGTTTCAAGATTCCCTTTTATCCCTTGCCTTCTGCCACATGTTCAGACTTAGTTTTAAATATTAACCTGGTCTTCACTTCAATCACTGACCTATATAGTGAATTTTGAAGCCTCTTTGTCCTGTGCTGGAAATCCTCGTTCATATTGCACAGCATCAAAGCAGAATTTTACAGGCTGTATATTCTGGAAGAACAGACGACCTAATTGGATTTCTCCATTGACATTGATGAAGAAACGCATGTGGCTCCTATCATCATCAGTAGCGTTTCTCCTTTTCCACGCAGCTCCTTGACCTACATATTTCATGTTTAATTCCATTATCTACAGCTCCTTTTAATTTCTTGTGACCCTCAGATTCTTCTTTTATTCATTTCCACATTCCCCACCTTTCCCTGTCCAATGTACAATTCCTCAATAGGAATCATTTTCTAATTTAAATTTACCTTCGAAATTGCTTTTAAAAATATTCCTTTTGACATTTGTCATTCACTACATGCGAGCACACCGTTGTTTTGCCTCCTAAATGGCACCCAAGAACTGCAACGGTTCAAGAAGGCAAGCCCACTTTCTGCATAGCAACAAAGGCGAGGTCAGCCAGTAACACTTTCACCCTTCCAACAAACTTAGAATCAAATACATTTCACTGCATGAAATTCAAGAGGCCCTCTTGTGGCACAGTGGTAGCTGGAGGTCTTTCATACCTAAACTACGTCTGTATGAAAAGTTTTATTTTCTCCCCCCTGTAATCCTTGCTTTGTTTGTGTATCACTTTACATCTGTCCTCTTGTTCATTTACAGTCAGAAACAGCTTCATCCTATCTTCTCTGTCCCAGTCCACTCTTCCAGATCACCTCCAGTGATAAAAACCTCAACTTCTTCAATCTGCCCTAATCTGTGAAGTTTCTCATCCCTGGAACTGTTCTCTTAAATCCCTTCTTCACTCTCTCCAAAGCTTCTTTCCAACAGTGTGTCACCCACAACGGTTCATAACATTCCAGCTGAGGTCAAGGAGGTGCCTTGTACAAGTTCAACATCACACCCTTATTCTGTGCCCCCTTATTTTTGTTGAAATTCATTCATGGAATGTGGGTGTCAGTGGCTAGGCCAGCATTTATTGTCCAGAAGGCATTTTAAGAGTAAACCACATTGCTGTGAGTTCAGGGTCACATATAGGCCAGACCAGGTAAGGACGGTAGCTTCTCCCCTAAAGGGCATTGGTGAGCCATATGGGCTTTTCCTCAATAATGGAATCCTGTTCATCGTCAAACTCACAATTCCAGATTTTATTGCATTCCAGTTCCACCAGCAAAACTAGGTCCCCAGAACATTATCTGGGTCCCTGGATTAACAGTGCAGCGACAACGTCACTGCGACCATTGTACCCCCGGAAGCTGAGAATATTGTACGCTTTATTTACTGATCTCCCACCTGCTCCAGAGGTGTGTAATAACATCTCTGAACATGTTTTCATAAAATCCCCACAGTATGGAAACAGGTCCTTTGGCCCAACAAATCTACACCAACCCTCAGAGCATCCCGCCCAGACCCCATCCCCGTAACCCACCTAAACTACACATCCTTGAACACTACAGGCAATTTAGCATGGCCAGTCCACCTAACCTGCACATCTTTGGACTGTAGGAGGAAACCACAGCACCCAGATGAAACCCAGACAGACACAGGGAGAATGTGCAAACTCCACACAGACAGTCGCCTGAGGGTCCTTGGCACTGTGAGGCCGCAGTGCTACCCACTGAACCACTGTGCCATGATTAGAAAAGTAGGTTAGATAAAAATACGTCACAGAATCACAGAATTATTACAGCGCAAGAAGAAGCCGTTCAGCCCACTGTGCCTGCACCGACTCTTATATCTAGTGCCAACCCACTGCCTTTTTTCTATATCCCTACGCACCATTTGTATCCAAAAAATTATCCATTTGCCCCTCTTGAATGCCTCAATTGAACCTGCTTCCAGGACGTTACTATTCAATGGCTTCCATGCCTTAACTAGTAACTGTACATAAAGGTTTTTTCTCCCACATTATTCTTGCTTCATTCATACATCACTTTACGTGACATCATGTTCTCTTACAATCAGAAATAACTTCATCCAATCCACACTGCCTAGCCCACTCATGATTCTGAAAACCTCTATCAGGTCACCTCTCAGCCTCCTTATCTCCAGGGAGAATAAACCCAACTTCGTCCGTCTATCCTCATCACTGAAGTTTCTAATTCCTGGAATTGTTCTCAGAAATCACTTCTTCACACTCTCCAATGCATTCACATCTTTCTTGTTATGTGACACCCACAACTGTACACAATACACCAGCTGTGGTCAAGCTAATGTCTTAGACAAGTTCAACATGACCTCTTTACTCAGTGCCCCATTCATAAAGCTGAGAGCACTACACACTTTATTTACTGATCTGTCCACATGACCTACCACCTTCAGTGATCTGTACACATGAACACCCAGGTCCCTCTGTTCCTGCACTCCCTTTAGAATTGTTCCTCCTGTTTTATATTGTCTTTCAGTGTTCAACGTTGTTCAGTGAAGCTTGCCGCTTAGGAACACACGTATATGGCTATCGTTAGAATGCCAGTCTTAAAGAGCAGGTGAAGTGAAAGTGAAGCCCCTTTGATTACATTAATAGCTGACATGCCTGTTTTAAATCAGGATGGCTGGATCAAAATGTGGCCAATTTCAAGCAGACAGCTGGTGATAGATTTTGCAAGGCTGATGTGCTTTAGTTTGTGCATCGAGATGGTATTTGTGATATGTCAAACAGTCTAGAAACAGCATGTTCCCCTCACCTTGAAACATGGCCCCCCAGCCCTGTCCTGGCCATTTCACCACTCCATCCATGAGCAATGAGATTCCAAAAATGATTTTTTTTTTAAAAAGGAAGAGTGTTCTAATCCTTGCTTCTCCTTAGCGCTGGATTGTGGTTCTCAAATTAGTCTTCTTCTTAATGTTGAGCCACAGAGCTTCCTGATGGAGCCTTGCCCTAACTGTAATGATGTAAGGAGAAAATTGGGATGGCTCTGGTCAGTCCATTTTCATTGAATCCCTACAGCCTGGAACCACACCATTCAGCCCATCGAATCAACACCGACAATCCAAAGAGCATCCCACTGAGATCCATTCCCCCTTTTCCCTGTAACCCTGCATTTCCCATGGCCAGTCCACCAGCTTGCCTATCCCTGGGCACTATGGACAATTTAATCTGACCAATCCACCCTAATTTGCACATCTTTGGACTGTGGGAGGAAACCGGAGCACCCAGAGGAAACCCACGCAGATACAGGGAGAATGTGCAAACTCCACACAGAGAGTCACCCGAGGCCAGAATCGAACCCGGTTCCCTGGTGCTGCATGGGGAGCAGTGCTAACCACTGAGCCACTGCGCTGCCCATTTTGTTGGAGCTAACAGTTTGAGCCACCATGCAGTAACAAATTGGCTACCAGGCCTTTGCCCATTCTCAGACGGCACTTCCTCAGTTCTTTTTGAGCCAAGCTGGAATGGGAGTATGCGAGGTCACCTTCAGAGAGCAAGGTGCCACTCAATAGAATGAACAAGTGTAATTTGTGAGGACTCTCTAAGCAGTCTGCAGCCTGCTAGCTTTCAAAACCCCACTCCTTCATCAGGACCCCAGTCCTAAACTGGTACCTCTACATCTCTGTTTGCAACATAAACAGTAGCATTTCCCCAGATCTTTATTTCTCCTTCTTCTGTCAGTGCCATGTACGGCCTTTTGTAGATTTAAAAGTAACAACGGCCATTTATTGTCAGATATTTGTTTCAAAGGTTTAAAAAAGTATAACACCTCACCCATTTGACTCAACCACATCATCATATGCACAAAAGTTAGACGCAGATGGAGAACAAAATATGTGATTTCAATTTGAAAATATTTAAGTCTCATTGTAGCAGACCTGTTGTTTCTTTGACAACTTGATGCATTAAGTGGGCAAGTGTCTTGTAAAAAGAGAAGATTTTCAGTAAGCTCCAAACCAAACAGTGGCGTTGCCTGGTGGTTGGCTCCCAAATGAAATTTAAGTTGGACCAAGTTTGGGGAGAGTCTTTCCACACTTGCAAAGTTTATATGTTTGTTACTTCGGCTGTGTAATTGTTCTATAGTTACTTTAATAGCTTTGGAATGGTGTCTCTGTATCTCTCAGCAAACATGGCTGTCTTACTGATGTGAATTGTTACAAGTTCAAAGGTGGTATATTAGAGTTATAAACATTTTGTGTTGTGAACTACCACATTTTTAAAGTTTGAGATAGCCCGTGGTTTGTTTTTAGCATGAGGAGCCATCACAATAGAATGAAAAGTCAATGAGATCCATCCATATTATTAAAACCAATTGAGTTTTAATGTCTGTTATTCATGGTGAAGCAGAAAGATGAGCCAATTGGTGTGTTATAGTCCTGTTTATCTTTAATAAAGCAGATAACAAAGTGTGGAGCTGGATGAACAAAGCAGGCCAAGCAGCATCTTAGGAGCATAAAGCTGATGTTTTGGGACTAGACCCTTTTAACAAAGGAGTTTGGTTTTCACAACTGACTGAGATTGCCTCTATTTCTTCTGCTATTTGCTTCAATTTCAGAACGGTGCAGGGCTGATCCTGCCAACAGTCACATGATATTCTGAAACTACTTTAATAGCTTTTAGTGATCATTCTTCCAAGTATAGCATTAAAATTTGTAGATTGACAGAATTTGCTTGTTTATGGGCATGCCACCTGATCAGGATAACCCTAGTCAGTCCTGTTCTGGAGAGATTTCTATAAAAATCCTTTCACACTCGGGTATCTGGAGAGATCACTTTAACTCTTCCATATATCCTTGGTCCCTGTCTGTTAATATTCCTTTCACCTCGGGTAGCTCAGTGGTTAGCACTGCTGACTCACAGCACCAGGGGCATGCATTCGATTCCAGCCTCAGCTGACTGCCTGTGTGGAGTTTGCCCATTCTCCCAGTGTTTGCGTGGGTTTCCTTACGGCATTCCGGGTTCCTCACGCAGAACAAAGACGAGCAGATTAGGATGGATTGGCCATGCGAAATTGCCCATACTGCCCAGGGATGTACAGCCTCGTTGTATTACCCATGGGAATTACAGGGATGAGGTGGATCTGGGTAGGATGCTGTTCAGCGGGTTGGTGTGGACTCATTGGGCTGAATGACCTGCTTACACATTATTGGGATCAAGAACAATTGCAACAACGACCTATATTTAGGTAGCACCTTTAACATATCCCAAGGCACTTCACAACAGCAGTTATCAAACAAAACTTGACACAAAAAGACATCAGAACTTCCGACCAAAACCTTGGTCGTAGAGGTAGATTTTAAGGATATCCTTATTGGAAAGAAGAGAGCAAAGAATGCAGTGATGTTCAGGGAGAGCTCCAGACTTAAGCAAAGGACGTTATAGCTCCTTGTGGTGGAGTGAAGAAAATTGGAGTTACAGAAGATGCCAGAATTGAGAAGTGCAAAAATATTGTACGTACGTAGGAGAGATGAGCAGGCTAAGGTGAATTGGTCATGTGAAATTGCCCATAGTGTCCAGGGATGTGCAGCCCAGTTGTATTACCCATGGGAATTACAGGGATGAGATGGTTCTGGGTGGGATGAGGCCAGAAATGGATTTGAACACAAGGATGCAAATTTTAAGATTGCAGCTTTGCTGAATTGAGAGCCAACATTGTGAGCTGTTGTGATGGTGAACACGTGAGTTTGAATTCTGGCAGCAGAGGTTCGGATGAGCCAAATTTGTGTGCACACAATGGGAGGGAGAGGTGGAGTAACCAAACCATGCAACTTGAAACTTGTTTCAGTTCAGCTGTCTTCACTGCAACTGAATGCAAGTACAGGCAGACCAAGGAACTAGAAACTGTGTCCTGATTCGGTTGCAAGGTTTTGTAGCATTTACAATAAACACAGAAAAAGATCCAGAAAACACACCACAGGTCAAGCAGCTTTTGTGGAGAAAAGTCAGCATTTTACCTGAACTGGACGAATTTAGAAATTTTACTTAAGGGTAGAACCACAGGAGGGAAAAACTGATAGAAAGGTCAATGATAGGGTGCAAGGAGGTAGGGATGATTAACTGGCAGCAAGGATAATGGTGCAAGGAAAAAGGGAATGGACTACTCATGACCTTAAATTACACATTTAAAGTTTGCTTCTATTAATAAAACCAGAGAGATTCCCAAAGCAGTCAAGTGAGTGACACTTAATTGAAAACAGAATCACAATAGGACACAAGCTGGATGTTTCAATCTGCACAGTGTAATTGAGATTGGAAACACTATTAACATAGCCAAGCCTGAAAGAAGATTGAGTTTGTTTTCATGAGATCCATCGAGTGGAGAACATCCTATGGCAGTGAATTCTTGGGACTTGCAGGGCTCCTGCATTCAATTATGCTTTTTATATCAGGAAGATATACTCTGCCTTGTCAAGATAATCTTAGATATGAACAACACTTACGTCAATCCTGAGATTCGAAACTTATGACTCCAGATTTTGTACACATTGTGGGGTCGTTTAGCCGGAGGATTTAGAAACAGAGAGATGCAAGTTAGAGAAAACAAAAATAGCCCAAGGCAAAAGTTAATATGTTATTTTCCTTTTAGTGTTCATGCAGCCTCCAGACCTTCAGCATTGATTATTAGAAGTTTTCAAACTTCTGGACAAAATCCCCGATTTTGTATGGGATCCGCACTATCTGGGGTACTGGAAATGTAAAACAAGCACAGAGATTGCTGGAGAAACTGAATAGATCTAGTCTTGAAATGTGAACTTTGTTTTTCTCTCACTCCACAGATGCTGCAAGACCTTCTGAGTTTCCCCAGTAATTTCTGTGTTTGCCTACTGTACTTATATTGATTAAAAAAAGATGGGTGGCTGACCACACCTGCCGATGTAATAGATGTTTAAAGCAGAGGTCTGAGGGTGACTCATTGGATACCAAATGTCTCTATGTGGATGCTGCCTATCTGCTGCATTTCACCAACGCTTCTGTTTTTATTGTGAAAGCGCTGTAACTTTAAGAGGTGTATTTTGTCCTGGTTTCTTCTAGAGAGAGCGACTGGGGGGCCGATGCCAAGCAGTCTGTGAGAAGATAAACAACTTGTAAAGCCTTGCATACTTTTTTTTGGAAAGTTGGTACAATAGAAACAGCTTGAATGGGTGTGGTCAAGCTCTCACCCACAGAACCAGGGATTTTTGTTTAGCTTTCAGCAGCAGTTGCTTTTGGGGTCTTGAAGAAATGGAAATTACTTCTCCCTCTCTCAATTACAGCCAAAAGCTGGACACTCTGTTCCTGGGCTGCAGGACTGTATATGAGACAAAATCTGTTTTCTGAATTTGCCTTTTTTGGCCAGGGATGTGTTTATGGGGTATTACTATCTTGGAACAGTTAAGAAGTAAGAATTACCATGTGTATTGTTCTAAATTTCCCAATAGAGTTGTTATTCCAAATTCTTCTTTCTTTTGTAGTATTTTAACAAGAATGTTTGAGTAAGTTGTATTTTACTCAACGTCGAGTAGTTTGACCAATCAAATTGCATCTGGAACACAGCATATTGCATTAGCCTTTAAATTAAGAAAAAGTTAGGGGCTACACTACTTTCTGTTTTGCAGGGGTTTGGCCTGGTCCATAACATCATCTATGTTTGCAGCATTGCTTTTTACTTACTACAGTTCTTGAAAAATCTACTTTTCTAACATCATCTCTGTTTGACACCAAAAAATGCAGCCGTTTTGAGACCTAGCTTTGAAATGGTTGATTTGGCAGATACTGAATATGCCTTGTTGAGGGAAAGGAATAAACTGGACATTGAGAGATGTGGAGAGAGAGATAATGGGAACTGCAGATGCTGGAGATTCCAAGATAATAAAATGTGAGGCTGGATGAACACAGCAGGCCAAGCAGCATCTCAGGAGCACAAAAGCTGACGTTTCGGGCCTAGACCCTTCATGGATGAAGGGTCTAGGCCCGAAACGTCAGCTTTTGTGCTCCTGAGATGCTGCTTGGCCTGCTGTGTTCATCCAGCCTCACATTGAGAGATGTGGGTTCTGTTTGGATAGAGGGTGACAGGGGTTTTGGAGCATCTGAACAACAGTACACTATTCAACCAATCAAGCCAGCCCCATCATTCAATAGGATCATGACTGGTTGGAGGGAGTAGTTGCTGCAGGATTCCAGTCCTCTTGTACCCGATAGTAGCTGAGGTGTTGTGGTTAAGTTACCCAAACAATCATCTAAATAGGATTCAAAACTAGCAACCATACCAGAAAGCAATTTTCTCCTCTACTCACAACTTCTAGCCTTAGTAATAGAGTCATACAGCATGGAATCAGACCCTTCATCCCAACTCATCCATGCTGACCAGGATTGCTAAACTGAACTGGTCCTATTTGTCTGCATTTGGCCCACATCCCTCTAAATCTTCCCTCCCCATATACCTGTAATAATGCGTCAATCTTTACGACTGTGGTGTTTGGAGTTTCAGGTTAAGAGAATCTTGTTGCATGTATATGGAGATACAATGAGACCACACTTAAAACAAAAAACTTGTATTTTTGTAGCACATCCAAAGGATGTCCTAGAGTGAGCTTCAGCCAAAATAAAAGCTCTGGAAGTGTATCTCAGATAAAGATCTAGAAGTGAGAACAACTCCAGTATTGACCTTAATCAGACAAGGTGTGAATTCTGGAGGACTGAAGCAAGTAAAAACAGAAATTGCTGAAGAAACTCAGCAGGCCAGGTAGCATCTGTGGAGAGAGAACAGAGTTAATATTTCAACTCCTTCTTCAGTACTGACAGATTACTTAACTCAGCTCTATTCAGACATTGAAACTGGGACCTTCTGGTTGACTATTGGATCACATTGCAAACATAACCCTTGACTCTTGCAGCATTAGTGTTGGAGCAGTTTTAAACAAGGAAGTGGCTGAAATTATGCTTGAGTGAGGCATCCTACAGACTTTCTGGAAAAAGAAATTAAGAACAGTGCAGTGAGAGTGTAAAGGCCTCATTTTCTTTATTATTCGATCACAGGATGTGGGCATCGCTGACTAGACAGCATTTATTGCCCATCCCTATTTGCCCAGAGGGCAGTTGAGAGTCAACCACATTGCTGTGGGTCTGGAGTCACATGTAGGCCAGACCAGGTAAGGATGGCAGTTTCCTTCCCTAAAGGACATTAGTGAGCCAGATGGGTTTTTCCTGACAATCGACAATGGATTTGTGGTCATCATTAGACTCATAATTCCAGATTTTTATTGAATTCAAATTCTGGCTGTGGCAGCATTGTCTCCCCTGTGAACAAGTGCAACGGAGTATCTCCATACCCAATGAGGTTTAAATATTGACAAAGAAGCATAAGATCAACTAGAGGGAGAATAGAGTCAGGTCAAAAAGAAAAATAAAGCGAGAGAAAAAGAAAAAGATCTTTACAGCGCAGAAACAGACCCTTGCTTCCAACTTGTCCATGCTGACCAGATATCCTAAATTAATCTAGTCTAGTTTGCCTGCTTTTGCCCCGTATCCCTCTAAACCCTTCCTATTCATATACCCATCCAGATGCCTTTTAAATGTTATAATTGTACCAGCCTCCACCACTTCCTCTGGCAGCTCGTTCCATAAATGCACCACACTCTACGTGAAAAAAGTTGTCCCTTACAGCCCTTTTAAATCTTTCCCCTCTCTCACCGTAAACCTATGCCCTCCAGTTTTGGACTCCCCAACCCTGGGGAAAAGACCTTGGCTACTCACCCTATCCATGCCCCTCACGGTTTTATAAAGTTCTGTAAGGTCACCCCTCAGCCTTTGACTCTCCAGAAAAAATAGCCCCAGCCTATTCAGCCTCTCCCTGTAGCCTGAATCCTCCAAGCCTGGCAACATCCTTGTAAATCTTTTTTGAAATATTTCAAGTTTAACAATATTTTTCCTATAGCAGAGAGACCAGAATTGCACACAGTGTTCCAAAAGTGGCCTAACCAATGTCCCTTACAGCTGCAACATGACCCTCCCAGCTCCTATACTCATGCACTAACCAATAAAGGCAAGCATACCAAACGCTTTCCTCACCACCCTGTCTACCTGTGACTTCCCCTACAAGGAACTGTGAACCTGCATCCCAAGGTCCCTTTGTTTGGCAACACTCCCCAGAGCCTTACCATTAAGTGTGTAAATCCTGCCATGATTTGCCTTTCGAAGATGCAGCACCTCACATTTATTTATATTAAACTCCATCTGCCACTCCTCGGCCCATTGGCCCATCTGATCAAGGTCATGTTGTACCATGAGGTAACCTTCTTCGCCACCAACATACCTTCTACATTCACATCATTTGTAGGGGATGAAAGTGAAAATAAAAATGAAAGGACCTCTAAACTTAACATTTAATATTTACAATGTATTAATTCTGTAAGAATTTACTGCGAAAAAGTATTGGAATTTTTGGTTGGAGAGGGAAAATCACAGAATTGTGATCCAACTGAGGGAGGCCATTCAACTCTGTGGAAACACTCTAAATCAATGTGACACCTAATTCTATTCCCTTGCCTTCTCCCTGTATCCTATTGGCATTGCAATTAAAATTATCATGTTGTGGAAAGATTACACACCCTCTAACTTGCTGTCAGAGTTTATAAAGTGATCAGCTTAAATCCAGAAAACTCATAAAATTACTGGGAATGTTGAAGTTGCATTTGTGCAGAGGAAATGGTAGCAGATGAACAAGTCATAGGCAATCATGATAACCCTTCTCTTCATCAGGACCTGCACATTTACGACAGCTTGTCTTTATATTTTAAACCATTTTTATTCATTCATGGGATGTAGGGGTCACTAGCTGGGCCAGCATTTATTGCCCATCCCTGGTTGCCCCTTGAGAAGGCTGTCAACGTCCTGATTGAACTGCTGCCATCCATTTCGTCCAAGAATACCTCAATGCCCTTAGGGAGGGAATTCCAGGATTTTGACCCAGCGACGGAGAAGGAACGGCGATATTTTTCCGAGTCGGGATGGTGAGTGGATTGGAGGGGACTTTGCAGGTAATGCTGTTCCCATGAATCAAGGGGAAGCAATGGTCTAGTAGTATTATTGCTGAACTGTTAATTCAGAGAATCAGATAACCTTCTGGGGACTTGGGTTCAAATCTGGCCCGCAGCAGATGGTGGAATTTGACTTCACTGACTTTCTGGAATTAAGAATATAGTGATGATCATGCATCCATCGTCAATTGTCAGGAAAAAAACCTATTTGGCTCACTAGTGTCCTTTAGGGAAGCAAAACCGCCATCCTTACCTGATCTGGCCTACATGTGACTCCAGACCCACAGCAACGTGGCTGACTCTCAACTACCCTCTGGGCAATTAGGGAAGGGCAATAAATGCTGCCTGGCCAGCAGTGGCCACACCCTATGAACTAATAAAACAATCTGCTGTCCTTACCCTTCTGGATGGATAATCGAGGGTTTGGAAGGTGGTGTATGAGGAATTTTGGTGAATTTCTGCAGTACATCTTGTAGATAGTACACACTGCTGCTATTGAGCGTCGGTGGCAGAGGGATCGGATGTTTGTGGATATGGTGCCAATCCAGCAGCTGTTTGCTTCTGGATGGTGTCAGACCTCTTCAGTGTCATTGAAGCAGGAAAGTGGGGAGTATTCCATCCCACTCCTGCCTTGCAAATGGTGAATAAATTTTCGGGAACAGGAGGTGAGTTAACTGCTGCTTCCTAGCCCCCAACCTGCTTTTGTAACCACAGTATTCATATGGCTAGTTCAGTTCCGTTTATAGTCAATGATAATCCCCAGAATGTTGATAGTTGGGGGATTCAGTGATGGTAATGCCTTTGAATGCCAAGGCGCAGTGATCAGTTTCTCTCCTTTTCAGAATGGTCACTGCCTGGCACTTGTGTGGCGAGAATGTTACTTGCCCGCCCAAACCTGGGTATTCCCAAGATCTTGCTACAGTCAGGCATGGACTGTGCCAGCATCTAAGGAGTTGTGAATGGTGCTAAACGTCGTGCTATCATCAGCAAACAACCTCACTTCTGACCCTCTAATGGAAGGAAGGTCATTGATGAAGCAGGTGAACATGGTTAGGACTGTGACATTACCCTGACGAACCCTTGCAGAGATGTCCTGCAGCTGAGCTGGTTGACCCCAACAGCCACGACCATCTCCTTGCATGCCAACAATGAATTTCTGAATTTGCCATTTTTTTTCCAGCAAAGTTTGAGCCAAGGCCATTCCTTGAGGGTTTGTACAGAAATGGAATGAGATAGGGCTGTTTGCCTTACAAACCCTTCTATATTCGGGACCTTCGTTTGATTATCTATCACAGACATCGGTTCCTCCACTTCAAAATTCCTTCCCCTAGTTCTCTGTTTTCTTTTAGAAAAAGACATAAACTTGTGAGATGGAGTTTCTCGTACTCTGTTAAGTTGACTCGTGCGTAGAGATGGCTGGATGTTAGGGAATTACAGAAGCACTGTTTATCATGATCTGTCACAGTCTCAAGATCACTCTCTCACTGTGGTTTATATTATAATGTTTGATTTCTTTTGTGTGCATGTCTTATTTTTGCTGTCAAGGAGGGATTAGCAACCTCTGTCTGGAAGCCAAACCCCACATTACTGCCAAGTGTAGGTCTGCCCAGCGCATTAACTTGCTCAGGTTGTTTCATGTTGCTTTTGGTAAGAGCAAATGTTCTTTCCATCATATCCCCCCTAGTCCTTCAATACTTTGTGTCTTTGTTCAAGCTACTTTCATCCTTCTCTTCATCCTTGAAACCTTCCTGACTGTTCAATGCTGCTGCGTTTTTCAATAAAGAAGGAGTGATAACACCAGGATTCCCAGAGATTTCCAGAGATTTTGCCTTCGACAATGCCTTAATATTGTTCTTTGTAACTGTGATAAACCTGTAACTTGATATTTTTTGACTGCTCTGTACAGCAGAGCTAAGAGGAAATGAATGAATGCCCTGTATGCTTGAAATGCAATAAGCTTGGAGCACAGGAGCAATAACTAGGTAGTGTTGTGTTCTGCTTGGCAGCCTTGTCTGCTGAGCTGTTTTCAATCTAACCTGTCTTTTCACCCTGCCCCTCTGAATGTTCCAATTCTCATGTTTAGAGGCCTGAAGATATTCTTATAGTTGCATCGTTGTGTGAATCTGGCTGGAAAGGAACTGCTGTGTGGTTATTTGTGGAATGTATATTTTGCAGAGCTGCGTCATATGGGCATAATTCCTGCTTCGATTTCACCACTCCTTGTGTAAGAGCCTGTTGGCCAAATGCTGAAAAAAGCAAGAGAGTTGAGAGTGAGTGCATCCAGTTTAGTTCGTCATCAGTTTGACTACCTCTGAACTTTGTCTCCTTCATAATGTCAATGCTGTAGCCTACAGGGTAGCAGTTAAAGTAGTCCTAATGCATGGTCAGGTTCCCCTACCCTTGGAGACTAACTCAGTGCAGAGACCATGCTAACAATTGTAGACATTGAGGTGTCTTAAAGACATGGCTTATGGGAAATCTCTTCACCCACTGAAGAACACCTTTCTTCTGATTGTTGTAACAAGAACTGTTTCCTGTGCAATTGTGACCTGCAGGTAGCCACACACTCACCCCATTCTCTGAAGGAGATAATGACATTTTGATGGATTTATGAAATATCATGTCAATGCTGCTTGAGTTCGTCGGCATTGCACCCACTATTTGAATGTCAGTGGAATGCACAATGTTGAGTTTCTTATCCAATATATTAACTGGGCATCATCAACACCAACAGGTCACATAAATACAGTGGAGACAGATAGATCATGTCTTGGACACTGCTTCACTGCAGTTATCAGGCTTTCTCAGAAGCCTTGTATCCGTACATACCATCCCATTTATAAAGTCAGTAAGAGTAATGTGTCAAAGTCAGGGAAGTGTTTTGAGTTTTCTTTATTGAGTAAATTAGACCACTTCAGTTCGAATTGCAACATGCCTTTGGGACTGTGGATGCTATAAGTAGACAAGAGTGTCAGAATCTGGGACAGCTGAAAATCTGGTGAAAAATCACCATGTAGACGAGTTCCTAAATTATTTACAGCACATGTTTTATAGTTGTACAGACTGATGAGCAATGCTTTCCATTCTCTGTCCTCACAATCAGGAGCAGGGTCAGAAAGTATGGTGCTGTACCTGCATAGGCCTCTATCTCTCCCATGGCCTGTGCAATATATCCGCACTGAGTGGTTATTCGACCTTGATAGACCTCACTGTCCAGGGCCCTGCTGACAATATACATTAGACACACATTGCATTTCAAACTGTGGTTGTCAGTTTCATCACTCACCATCCTGATTTGGATTGTAACATGAAACTCATTGTAATAATTATCCAAATCTCTCCAATCCAATCACATATAGACAGGATAGTTAAGCAGGCACTTAGCACAACTGACTTCATTGCTCTGACCCGTGCGTACAAGAGTTGGGATGTTACGTTGAAGTTTTGCAGGATGTTGATAAATCCTGTTCTGGAGTACTGTGTACAGCTCTGGCCCTCCTACTTTAGGAAGGATATTATGAAATTTGAGAGGGCTCAGAAAACATTTATCAGAATGTTGCCAGGGCTAGAGGATTTGAATTATAAGGAGAGGCTGGATAGACTGGGAAATATTTCACTGGAGCCTAGGAGGTTGAAGGGTGACCCTACGGAGATTTGTGAAATCATGAGAGGCATAGACTGGGAAGCGTCTTTTCCCTAGGGTGAGGGAGTTCAAAACGAGGGGGCATGTTTTTAACGTGAGATGTATAAGTTTTGAAAGGACACGAGAGGCAACCTTTTCACACATTGTTGCAAAGTTCCAACTGATTAGTTCACCTCTTTCGGGGCAATTCTACAAAAGCTGGCCTAAGTGCAACTCTACTGCTACGTTAAATGCTTGATCATCTATGGACTGAACTGCCTTAGGAAGGGGTAGATGTAGGAATAGTTAGAATATTCAAAAGACATTTGGACAAACACATGACTAGGAAAGGTTTGGCGAAATATGGGCCAAATACAGGCAGGTGAGACTAGTTTGGTGTGGGAACATGGTCAGCATGGACTGGTTGGACCGAAAGGTCTGTTTCCATGACTATGGCAGATCGTAACTCACTCTCAGTCTCTGCAATCCCATACTTTACTTCAGCGGCACCTTATATCGCCTTCTTTCACTGTTTATACATACAACCAAGTAGGCAAACATGAGGCTTGGGTCAAAGGTTGCTTCACCAAGATTCTCCTAATGGTTTAGTGGATAAATACTGTCCAAAGTGGGAATGAGCCAACAAAGCAAGAGATTCCTTGTTGAACTTTGGATTGATCAGGCCAACAGGATAGGAGTACACTGCTACAGAGGAATGAGGGAGAATAAAAGTCAGATTTCTGATGTGTACCTGATAAATTGTGCATGTATTTTTGGATGACGGAGAGCATCAGCTGCATTGTATACTTCACTGTAGATGCTGGCAAACTGAGTCTAGTGATTGAGACACAGTCCCTGCTGCCTTGAGGAGTGGCATTGGTTATTCCCAATGAGATTTTCCTGCATAGCCCACCACCCCGATAGGAATTTCTTGCTCATGATGTCCCAGAAATGGAAGGAATGTGAGAGCACAAGTTGCAGTTCGGTTGTCAAGTATGTGAGGCTGACATTTTCTACACTAAAAGTGCCTCTTTTTATTTTTGTGACACAGAAAATAATGGCAAAATCATTTTTACTGACCAGTTATGCACTGGAACACCATTTTTACAATTGACCGACTTGCTCAGCCAACTCAAAGGCCATTAATGATCAACCATTTAACGTCGCGGTAGAGTTGGATTTAGGCCAGACTGCAGAATTGCCCAGAAAGAGGTGAATGAATCAGTTGGAATTTTTCAACAATCTATTTTTTCATGATCATTTTCACATCACAAATGATCAGAATTACCTTTTACTAATTTCTGTCAGATGTGGGCATCGCTGGCAGGGCCCAGCATTTATTGTCCATCTCTAGTTGCCCCTTGAGAAGGTGGTGGTGAGCTGCCTTCTTGAACCAATGCAGTCCACCTGCTGTGAGTTGACCCACAATGCCATTAGAGAAGGAATTCCAGGATTTTGACCCAGCGACAGTGTGGGAATGGTGATATATTTCCAAGACAGGATGGTGAGTAGCTTGGAGGGCAACATGAAGGTGGTGGTGCTCCCAAGAATCTGCTGCCCTTGTCCTTTTAGATGGAAGTGGTCGTGGGTTTGGAAGGTGCTGTCTGAGGATCTTTAGTGAAATTCTGATGGACTGATGAATTAATTTTCATCTTCTAACACAACAATGATTTGAACTCACAACTTCTGTATTGGCTGCTCAGTGCCTTAAATGCATCATTCCTGATATTGAGGGTTAATGTATTGTGGCAAAATGCCGAGTAATATATGTCATCAAAAGATACCTTTGTAGACTAGAATGAGTAAGGATGCACTCCCATCCAAATTTTCCTCCACTGATTTTGCTCCGTCATTGCAGCGGGAGATATTCTGCTACCGTCAGAAGTTGCATCAGTTTGCATCCCGCAGATTCAGCGAAGTTTTGAATCTGGAGCAGTACACATATATTTTAAAGCTTGATTGTTCATCAGTCCACGATAGGCTGAAATTTTATGAGCTGAACAGATGATCAGCAGGTCTGACAACTGCAAGCTCTTTCTATTTTAATAATAAAATACATTCTTCAATTCTCAGAAGTATTCAACAACAGAGAATTAAAAAAAATGAAAAATAGCTCGGTGGCAAAGCAGTCGTATGTTTCAAATTTCCTCTCAACCAAATCAAGTATCAAAACTGTGAAGGTAAATTAGAAACAGGTTTCTTTTTTACAAGGGGGCATAGATAAGGTGAATAGCAAGGCTGTTTTCCCTAGGGTGGGGGAGTTCAGGACTAGGGGGCATATTTTCAAGGTGAGAGGAGAAAGTTTCGAAAAGGACAGGAGGGGTAATTTTTTTTATGCAGCGTGTGGTTCATGTGTGCAATGAACATCCAGAGAAAGTGGTGGATGCATGTACAGTTACAGCATTCAGAAGACATTTGGACAAGTTCATGAATAAGGATATGGGATATGCTCCAAACACAAGCCAGTGGGACTTGTTTGGGAACATGGTAGGCATAGACAAGTTGGAGCGAAGGGTCTGTTCCTGTGCCATATGACTGTATAAAATAATTCTGACCTGTTTGGAAAGGCACTCTTAACTTGTTTGCTCATGTTAGGAGGGTAATGCGAGCAGGGAATGAAGGTGACTTTGGGAGAATGGGGACAGAGGGAAGTGTCCAAATGCTTTAGGTAACTACATTACATTATTAGCTATTATAAATGTCCCAGTGTTATATTAAGTGGCTTTAAGTTAATTACCACGAGATCGCTGTGAATGCTGCTTCCATTTGCAACTGCCAGAAAGTGCAATAAATTATAATCTGACTGTCTCTCCCCACCCCCTCAACTCCTGTCCCTTTGTAGGCACAGAGTGATTGCTGTTAAATTGTTTGCTTGGCCAACAGTATCATTTACCACAGCTTTCATCTACCTGACCAGCAAAGTAACAAGAGAACTCTGTTAATGTCAGGTTAAACAGTAGGGTTATGAAAAATTAATTCCGAGACCTCCAGACAGTTTGGTAATTACTGGAGCTGTGACTGCAGGAGGAGCAAAAATTATACTGCTGACTCCGTAACTTGTGGCACAGTTCAGTTGCTGCACACTTACTCTGTGAGGAAATGAGACTTTGCCTGTGGCACTGCAAACAATTCCACACAATGCACAGCCAAAGGAATTGAGCAAGTAAATTGGTTAAATTCTAATAAATGTGTGTTAGTATTCTTATAACTCTGCAAAGCATTCACAGCTCGTGGGTAATCCATTTACAATTTTTGCCACTGATTATGTCACACACACATGCCCATTCCCGTCCCTCCTTACCTAATCTAGATAATTCTTTTATTCCTTTCTCCCTTGTATTTATCTTGCTTCAACTTAAGTGCATCTACACTGTTCAACTTAATCACTTCTGTTATTTTTGAGTTACACATTCTAACTCCTGTGGGCAAAGATGTCTTTCTGGTACCCTTCCTGCTCCTGTGATGCTGCTTGGCCTGCTGTGTTCATCCAGCTCTACACCTTGTTATCTCAGATTCTCCAGCATCTGCAGTTCCAATTATTTCTGAACCCCTTAGTGATTTTAATTCAAGTCTATCATGTATTTATGCCCCCTAGTTGTGCTCTCAAGTGTAAACCTCTTTTCATCGGCCCCTCTATAATCATAAATCTGGTCATCTCTCAGTCTTCCCTTTTCCGGAAAGTACAGCTTTCTGATGGGTATAAAATCTTGCTTCTGGGTGTGCTCTAAGGACTGATTTTTGCATCTTCTCTCGTGCCTCTATATCCTACTTAGTTTGTGTATGTATTTTCCAAGACTGAACAAGGATCGATTCAAGTTTAACATAACGTCTCTGGTTTTTGGTTCTGTTCTGCTTGGACTGAATCCCACTTCTTCGGTTGCTCCTTCATGTTGCTTTCATTGATCTGTCTGTTGTGTCAGGGAATGAAAAACCTGCATTCACTCTGTGTTAGGGTTACTATCAATGGCCACAGCCAGATTGCATGCTGTGGCAGCAGCTCATTTTCGATCTGTTCAAATTTGTCAATCCTCCCGGAACAACCTCACTTATTTGACACACGTGTGACCGAACTTCTAAATTGCACACCACCTTGCCTGTCTTTTGGTGAATTTCAATCCATTGGCACAATGCACTAGAGTTGTATAGCCCAGAAACAGACCCTTCGGCCCAACTTATTCATGCCAAACAGATATCCTGAACGGAACTGGTCCCATTTGTCTCCTTTTGGCCCATATCCCTTTAAGCCTCTCCTGTCTATGTACCTGTCCAAATTTCTTTGACATGTTGTAATTGAATCTGCCTCTACCATTTTTACCTACCTCTGGGCAATTAGGTATGGGCAATAAATGTTGACCTAGCCTTGTCCTGTGAATGAATAAATGAAAAAGAAACTTCTTCTAGCTGCTCATTCCACATAGGCACCACCCTCCTCTCTCCTTAAAATTGCACCCTCTAGTTTTGGACTTTGCTGCCGTGGGGGGAAAACAAACTGGCTCTTCATCTTACCTGTACCCCTCATGATTTTATAAACCTCTATAAGGTCATCCTTCACCCTCCCAAGTTCTAGAGAAAAACAAAGTCCCAGCCTATGTTTACAGTTCAAACCTTCCAGTCTTGGTAACATTCATGCAAATGTTTTTTTGCACCCTATCCAATTTGGTATCATCCGTCCTTTTGCAGGGTGACCGGAATTGCACACGGTACTCCAAATGTGGCCTGAGCAATGTCTTGTACAGTTGTAGCATGGCATCCCAACTCCTGTGCTCACTGCTTTGATCCATGAAGGCAAGCGTGCCAAACACCTTCTTCACCACCTTGTCTACCCATGACACCACTTTCAAGGAATGCCATACATGCACCCCAGGGTCTCTGTGTTTGAACGATTGGGAAAGAGTTCAGTTCACTCTGTACGGAATGACTCATTGAGAAGGAGATTAAATAATTGGCAATTATAATCTTCTGGCATATTTTATCACAAGAGTGACTAGTTCTTTTGATCCCAAATTTGGATTGGGTGTGGACTTGAGGGAACAGGGCTGGCATGAGGTTGGCATGCAGGGCTGCAGCCCAGAATTGGTGCAGAATATAGGCATTGAATAAATTCCTGAAATTAAATAGTGGAAGGAAAACATCAACAGATTCTATTGCCTTTTGGACTTGCTGCTCTGTCCTTTCATTCATCTTTTGCTTTTTTCTTTTTTCTAATTTAAAAATTCCATGCTGGGTGCACACAAAATTTCAGCGAGGACAATTTAATTTGCTAACATCAGTTCGGAGGTTCATTCTAGTGCACTGCTTAGAAAACCGTTCAGTTCTTACAACTTATTTAGGTGCATACATGGGACTCTCTTGGATCATTTTCATCTCATCTTGCCTTGGCATCAATGCAACATTGCTCAATTAGGATTCAGTAAAAAATTCTTTTACCCAGTGCTTCAAACAACTCTATAGGTGACACAATAAGAAACCAATTTCCATATTACTAGTATGGAATGCTTTTTAGAGAATATTGGCAGATCATTTTTGGCGCTAGACACGGGAAGCGAAACATTAACTTTATAACTTCAGGAGGGCCGTATCATGTCTCCACAGTGTATTTCTGTGTTAAGGTACTGAGGACCTCTTAGCATTACACATAGAAGCTCATTGTATGATTTGAACAGTTTAACTTTTAGAAAGTTGTCACACAAAGAGTTGATTGGTCAAATAGGAACACGTGGTGTTTGAGCGAACATGGCTGAAAGATCGGTTAATGCACAGGAAGCAGAAAACAGTTATTAATCAAGCATTTTTCAAGTCAGCAGGTTTTAAGTGGTGAAGTGCCACATGGATCAGGGCTGGACTCAGCGCTTTAAACCTACATTCCTGACTTCAATGACGAGACTGAGAGAAATGTATCTAATATGAAACTGGGTGGAGACATGAATTTTTCGGCAAGACTCTGATAGGCTATGAGGAAATGCAGACCAATTATCAGAGTGGATCAGGATGTGAGATGGAGCATATTGTAAGGAAGTGGGAGATTGCTCACTTTGGTCATAAGAATATAAAATGGGATATAGTTTGAAGTAAATTTCAGAATGTGAAGTCAAAGCAACTGAAGGCAAAGCCGCTTGTGATAGGACAGGACAAAAGGGGGGAGATGTAAAGTGGTTCAGAACCAGAAGAACGGAGAATCCAGGGGTGGGTCATGGTGTAAGGTTTTGAATAGATTGAAGTTCATGGAAAATGGAGACAATAAAGAGCAGCAAGCATGGCACTGTACTCATCAAGTCTATAAAGGCTTCAAAGGCGTGCCGGTAAAGTTCAGCTGGAAATGAGCTGAGATGGGAGCATATGTGGGTCAAACTGTTGAGGTCTGTCTTTGTGATCGAGGTACAATAAGGTTAGAGGCTCAGCTCAGCTTGCTATTAAATATAGGTCAGTGTCAACAGCAGTGTGGCAGAAAAAGGACATTGGAGTGAGTGACCTGGGTTAGAATTTAATGGACTGGCCAAATTCAGTGATCCTAGTTTTTTCCAATTTCCCAACTTTTTTTATTCATTCATTTGTGGGATGTGGGCATCGCTGGCTGACCCCAACATTTATTGCCCGTCCCTAGTTGCCCCTCGAGAAGGTGAGTATGAGCTACCTTCTACCACCACTGCAGTCCTCTTGCTGTGAGTTACCCACATGCCCTTAGGGAGGGCATTCCAGGATAGTGACCCAACTGCAAGAAATTGTCCCTTTATCCAAAATGTTTTGATAATGGTAACCATGGACCAACAAATTCCTCACATCATTTTGTCGATGTGCCTGCAACATTTCATGAACTGAAATGAAGTTGAATTCAGCGAAACAAAAAAACATGGAGGCAAAATCGGTTGCTGTGGTCACATGTTTGGAGATTGATTGCAAGCTTCTGGAGACCCGTGAGAGATAAACAGAACAGCCTGCACTGAAATTAGCATTTATATCGAAAAGCATCAACACGAGGCAACAAATTCAACATCAAGAAATGTGCATTTCCTGTTTTAGTCCGCATTTGTATGAGAATTTAACATATTTAATATGTCTCACTTGCCAGTTAGTCAGCTTGGAGACCCCATGGTGTTAGATTCAGGAGAGCACACAGAGCTGCGTTTAAATTTTTAAGCAGTGAAGTGACAAGAAAGAGTGTAGATTCGTAGCAGCAGGGAGTGGAATATTCGGTCTTCCTGGATCTCTCATCATCTCAGAAATACCATTCATTGAGAACTTGAGGATCTCTCCAAAATTTGCCTCTGCTAACAAGGCAAATCCCACAATTAAACAACTGTGGGACTCAGGTTAAAAAAAAGCTTCAAGAACCTGTAAGGACTATTAAATGTTACTGCCTTTGTTCTCCTGCCAGTTTTCAACTTTGTCTCCTACTTAAACATTTAACCTGGGTTTCTGTGTGTTTGATATTATCTCTTTGTTATTTTCACCTGGGATTTGTGAGTCATAAAGTCCCATTTTTACATTCAAGTAAACCTTGTAATTGGATTCTGCACTTTGGTCAAGTTAGTTTTGTTTATAAGTGGTGATCAAGTTGCCCTAGTCCTACCAGACTGAAGGGCCACTCACTTGTTACAGAGAGAAATGACTGGTGGTGATTTAACCTGAGGGCCTCCAAGCCTCAGACGAGAGGAGATATTGAGAATGAGAGCTCATTATAGTAACCTCAGCTGGTGTGGGAAGTGAACCCACAGTGTAAGCGTCATACTGCCTCACAATCCAATCATCCAGCTAACTGAGCTAAACCGACCCCTCAGTACGAGGGGGTAGCTGTGTGCCAAAATAAAACCATTTGCCGTGAGAGTCCACGTAGGAGGAATAAATCAATGGGATCTAATTCCCCCTGCTCACGTGGTCGCCCAGCGGTTAGTGCCGCTGTCTCGCAACATCAGGAACCTGGATTCAATTCCACCTTCGGGTGACAGTTTGCATGTTCTCCCTGTTTTTGCACGGGCTTTCCCCCCCATAGTCCAAAGATGTGGATTGGCCATGGTAAAAGCAAGGTTACTGGGTTAGGGTGGCGACTGGGTTGCTGTTCTGAGGAAACACGATAGGCCAAAAGGCCAGTTTCTGTACTGTTGGGATTCTGTAGCCCTATATGGTTGCAGTGCATGATAAAAGCTGAAAAATGGGTCTATCAAAACTGAAGCAGCAGAGAGGAAGTGATGGATATCAGGTGTAGACAGCTGGAAGCTGACTTTGGTAAAGTACCATACAGAAGTGAAGAGTAGCACAGGGCCCAATATTGACATTGTGCAGAATGCAGACTCAATGGGGCAGTCAGTGAGAGAGAAGCCATTGTTAGGGGCGCTGTGGCTATAATAGCTGAGTAGGAATGGAACCAAGTGAGGCTTTTGAAATCAGAGGGAGATCTTCAGTTCGATGAAGACTGCAGAGAGGACCAAGCAGGATAACACATGGGGCCCATTTTTGTGTCGTGGAGAGAACCCTGAACTCTGTTCTTCAGCAAAGAGACAGGTCTTTAGATCCACTTCTTGTCTGAAAGACAACACCTCTGACAATTCAGGAAGCTCTTCATACAGGGTGGGTAATGCACTTAATATTGGTGCTAGAGCAGTGTGCTAGCACAGCCTTCGGCCACCTGAGGAAAAGGCTGCTGGAGGGCAATAACATCAGATCTGATACTCATAGTTTACGGAGCTGCGGTGGTTTCTGCCCTCCTATTTGGCTCTGAGACGTGGATTGTCCACAGCAGACACCGCAAGGTACTGGAGCAGGACCACCAATGCTGCCTTGCACAAGATTCCGCAAATCCCCTGGGAAGACAGATGGACCAACACCAGCGTCCTCAACCAGGCCAACATCCCCAGCACCGAGGCACTGACTGCCTTGATCAGCTGCTATTGTCTAGGCATTTTGTCTGCATGACCAACACGCGACTCCCTGAGCACATGCTCCAGTCCCAGCTCTGAAACAGCAGGTGAGTCCCAGGCTGACAGAGAAAATGCTTCAGTGAAAGCTTCAAGGCCTCACTGGGGAAGTGCGGCATTCCCACAGACACCTGGGAATTACCGCCCCGAGACCGGAAAGCGGAGGAGGAGGAGCATACAGGAAGGTTTCGAGTATCTTGAGACTGGCCATCAGGAAAAATCAGAAGGCAGGTGAAAAACAGAGTAAAGGAGCTTGTTACAGAGATAATAGGAACTGCCGATGCTGGAGAATCTGCGATAACACGGTGTGAAGCTGGATGAACACAGCAGGCCAAGCAGCATCAGAGGAGCAGTAAAGCTTGACGTTTCGGGTCGGGACCTTTCTTCAGAAAATTTCGTCCCGACCCGAAACGTCAAGCTTTCCTGCTGCTCTGATGCTGCTTGGCCTGCTGTGTTCATCCAGCTTCACACCGTGTTATCTCAAGGTAAAGGATCTTGTTGTCATGCCAACCACCCCACCCACCTCTTCCCACAACCACCTTCTGCTCCAAGTGTAACAGAGCCTGCGGTAGCCTCATCAATCTGCACAGCGACCTTCGGAGTCACCCTGAGAGTGGAAGATCATCCATAATGAGCCGCCAGTGATGATGACAATGAATATTGTTGCTGGCCTTGAACCCCCCCACAAATTTCTAATTCAGAGGTAAAATTGCAACCAATTAGGCTAACTTGACATTTAGCTTCAGAGATGGCAGGAACTGCAGATGCTGGAGAATCCGCGATAGCAAGGTGTAGAGCTGGGCGAATACAGCAGGCCAAGCAGCGCCCTGCTCCTAAGCTGCTGCTTGGCCTGCTGTGTTCATCCAGGTCCACACCTTGCCATTTAGCTTACTTAGTTTAGTTTGTTTATAATTATGTTTCACAGAGACATTTCCGTGTTTCCAGCTGTCTCGTGTTATAGAGATTGGTTGCCATGATTAGCCGCGATTACCATGTATCACGTTACAAGCAGAATGATAGAAGGTGAATTACATACTCCATCAACATTTCCTGGTTGAGCGGCTCCCACTTGTTTGTGTTTATTTTAAACTCCTCTCTCCATTACCTGTTCCCACCCTCCTCCAGCAGATATTGAGCGCCGTCTGTAATTTCCAAATGATGTGATAAATCTTAGATGCACAGAGAAAGAACATTTTAGAGGGAGTTCTTTTTTAACTCCATTGACTGTCCACAAGGCCTGATTGCCTCAATCAGGTCTGTGATATCCCACATGGAGAGGGAGGGTTATAACATCTGACTGCCCGGAGGCATTCTTACATTAGACCAAGGCCATTGTAACTTCATACAGGCTGAGCATGTCTTTGATTTTTAACAAATGGTCAGTGCTGAGGGAAATGGTGGGTAAGGTTAAGGTCAGTGGATTTGCAATCCAGGCTGAAGGACATGGGCTCAAATCTCATTTCTGTTTGTTCTCAGCTTGTCTAAGGGGCGGCACAGTGTCTCAGTGGTTAGCACTGCTGCCTCACAGCACCAGAGACCCAGGTTCCATTCCACTATTGGGGTGACTGTGTGGAGTTTGCACGTTCTCCCTGTGTCTGCATGAGCTTCCTCCAGATGCTCTGGTTTCCTCCCAAAGATGTGCAGGCTAGGTGGATTGGCCATGCTAAATTGTCCCAGAGCATTCAGGGATGCCTGGTAATTGCAAGGTGATGGGGATAGGATATGATAGGGTGGGCAAGTGAGTCTGGGTAGGGTGTCCTTTGGAGGATCTACAAAGACTCTATGGGCTGAATGACCTCTTTAAGTTCCATAGGGATTCCATGATGCACCCCTACAGATGGTGAAATTTGAATTCAGTAAAATTGTGGAATTAAAAAGCTAGACTGTCAATTATTGCTGTTAATCCATCTGGCTCACTGATGTTCTTCAGGAAAAGAAATCTACCAGCCTTATGTAATCTGGCCTACATGTGACACCAGACCCATAGCAATGTGGCTAATTTTAGACACTGACGGGCAATAAATGTTGACTTGGCTAAGAACATCCATGAACACATTTTGTTTTAAAAATGCCTCTTCAGACCAAGTCCAGCCATATCTGTAGCGGAGTGATAACGGGAACTGCAGATGCTGGAGAATCCAAGATAATAAAATGTGAGGCTGGATGAACACAGCAGGCCCAGCAGCATCTCAGGAGCACAAAAGCTGACGTTTCAGGCCTAGACCCTTCATCAGAGAGGGGGATGGGGTGAGGGTTCTGGAATAAATAGGGAGAGGGGGGAGGCGGACCGAAGATGGAGAGAAAAGAAGATAGGTGGAGAGGAGAGTATAGGTGGGGAGGTGGGGAGGTGATAGGTCAGTCCAGGGAAGACGGACAGGTCAAGGAGGTGGGATGAGGTTAGTAGGTAGGAGATGGAGGTGCGGCTTGGGGTGGGAGGAAGGGATGGGTGAGAGGAAGAACAGGTTAGGGAGGCAGAGACTGGTTGGACTGGTTTTGGGATGCAGTGGGTGAAGGGGAAGAGCTGGGCTGGTTGTGTGGTGCAGTGGGGGGAGGGGACCGCTTTGCAGAACACCTCCGCTCGGTTCGCAATAAACAACTGCACCTCCCAGTCGCAAACCATTTCCACTCCCCCTCCCATTCTTTAGATGACATGTCCATCATGGGCCTCCTGCAGTGCCACAATGATGCCACCCGAAGGTTGCAGGAACAGCAACTCATATTCCGCTTGGGAACCCTGCAGCCCAATGGTATCAATGTGGACTTCACCAGCTTCAAAATCTCCTCTTCCCCCACTGCATCCCAAAACCAGCCCAGTTCATCCCCTTCCCCCACTGCACCACACAACCAGCCCAGCTCTTCCCCTCCACCCACTGCATCCCAAACCAGTCCAACCTGTCTCTGCCTCCCTAACCTGTTCTTCCTCTCACCCATCCCTTCCTCCCACCCCAAGCCGCACCTCCATCTCCTACCTACTAACCTCATTCCACCTCCTTGACCTGTCCGTCTTCCCTGGACTGACCTATCCCCTCCCTACCTCCCCACCTATACTCTCCTCTCCACCTATCTTCTTTTCTCTTCATCTTCGGTCCGCCTCCCCCTCTCTCCCTATTTATTCCAGAACCCTCACCCCATCCCCCTCTCTGATGAAGGGTCGAGGCCCGAAACGTCAGCTTTTGTGCACCTGAGATGCTGCTTGGCCTGCTGTGTTCATCCAGCCTCACATTTTAATATCTGTAGCGGAGGTTTGTATTTGGGGGTTGGAGTGGAAGGAGATGAGGATGAGGAGGCTGGTTGCAGTCTGAGCACAGTCAGCAAATGAAAAGGTGCAGCATTTGAGCACAAACACTGAAAGCATGTCAAGTATTTGCAAATGTATTTGAATCTTCGAGTGAGCCTTGAATGGTTGGAATTTATGAGAGAATGTTTGCTTGTTGAATGTGCACTCGTCCGCTCTCATGTGGAGCCTTATCTGATGATTTCCTGAAACGGGTTTGTGTTTTACATCCTCATTAACAGGACACTGATTGAGCGGGACGAATTGTTACAAGTAGGAAAGAAACAATTCCGGTTTACGAAGCAATGTCCGTGCCATCCCATATGCAAAAGAGTTTGCTCATGCCGACCTACGCTGTTCCTTTCCCATATACAGAAGACAAAGAGAGTTTTAAATGGCGCTCTCTCTGCACTTTGGAATACCTTAGAAAACTTTGAGCAGTTAGGGCTGACGTGTTGTTTGTGTGGATATTGCACGTTCTCCCTGGGTCTGTGTCGGTTTCCTCCGGGTGCTCTGGTTTCCTCCCACAGTCCAAAGGTGTACAGATTAGGGTGGATCGGCCATGCTAAATTGCCCGTAGTGTCCAGGGATGTGCAAGTTAACCATGGGAAATGTAGAGTTACAGGGATGCTGTGGGGAGGAAGGTCTGGGCAGGATGCTCTTTGGAGGTGGCGGTATGGAGTCGATGGGCTGAATGGCATGCTTCCACACTGTCGGGACTCTATGATTTTTAAGTCACGTGTCAATGGAGCAGGTCTTGTGGCTTCACAGAGTGTATCATCCTGAGCTCTCCCCACAGCTCACCTAACTACTTCTGGCAGTAAAAGATTTGAAATGTGGCTCTGTAATTTCTGATGGCACTGATGACATTGTATTTGGCTGTTACCACCTTGAGGTGGAAGCTGGACCACACGTAACAATTGATTGCTTGTATGAGGCTCAATTCTGTGTATTCTCGCTCTAGATGATATCTACAGCCTATTTTCTTTTTGTTTTGGAAGTCAGAGTAGAAGGAAAAGGATTATACAGGCTAGCAATAGAATTAGAATTGGGTTTATTTATATGTGTACTCAAGTACAGAAGTACAGGAGTATAGTGAAAAGTTTAGAATGTCACCCCGCAAGGTACTATCTTAGGCACACAGCACTTAGGTACAGATCTTAGATACAACACGGAGAAATAAACATTAAAATAAGTTACATTACCTTATAGTTATTCATAGTATAGTTAAAAAATAAGAAATAAAGTAATGGTCAATGTACATTTTTGACCTGTAAAAGAGGGTTGAGACTTTAATCCAAGTAGGGAAGAGGATAAAAATGGCTGATCTGACAGTGGCATGGTGGCTTAGTGCTTAGCACTGCTGCGTCACAGCAGCAGGAACGCAGGTTCGATTTCACCCTCGGGCAGCTGGCTGCGTGGAGTTTGCGCATTCTCCCCATGTCTGTATGGGTTTCCTCTGGGTGCTGTGGTTTTCTTCCACAGTCCAACAATGTGCAGGTTAGGGTGGGTTAGCCATAATGGTGAATAGAACATAGAACACTACAGCGCAGTACAGGCCCTTCGGCCCTCGATGTTGCACCGACCTGTGAAACTAATCTGAAGCCCATCTAACCTACACTATTCCATTATCGTCCATATGTTTATCCAATGACCATTTAAATGCCCTTAAAGTCAGTGAGTCTACTACTGTTGCAGGCAGGGCATTCCATGCCCTTATTACTCTCTGAGTAAAGAACCTACCTCTGACATCTGTCCTATGTCTATCACCCCCCAGTTTAAAGTTATGTCCCATCATGCTAGCCATCACTATCCAAGGAAAAAGGCTCTCACTGTCCACCCTATCTAATCCTCTGATCATCTTGTAAGTCTCTATTAAATCGCCTCTTAACCTTCTACTCTCTAACGAAAACAGCCTCAAGTCCGTCAGCCTTTCCTCACAAGACCTTCCCTCCATACCAGGCAACATCCTGATAAATCTGTTCTGCACCCTTTCCAGTGCTTCCACATCCTTCCTATAATGCGGTGACCACAACTGTACGCAATACTCCAAGTGTGGCCGCACCAGAGTTTTGTATAGCTGCAACATGACCTCATGGCTCCGAAACTCAATCCCTCTACCAATAAAACCTAACACACTGTATGCTTTCTTAACTACCCTATCAACCTGGGTGGCAACTTTCAGGGATCTATGCACGTGGACACCAAGATCTCTCTACTCATCCACACTACCAAGTGTCTTACCATTAGCCCAATACTCTGTATTCCTGTTACTCGTTCCAAAGTGAATCACCTCACACTTTTCCGCATTAAACTCCATTTTCCACCTCTCAGCCCAGCTCTGCAGCTTATCTATGTCCCTCTGTAACTTGCAACATCCTTCTGCAGTATCCACAGCTCTACCGACTTTCGTGTCATCCGCAAATTTACTAACCCATCCTTCTATGCCCTCATCCAGGTCATTTATAAAATTGACAAACAGCAGTGGCCCCAAAACAGATCCTTGCAGTACACCATTTGTAACTGAACTCCAGGATGAACATTTCCCATCAACCACCCCTCTCTGTCTTCTTCCATCTAGCCAATTTTTGATCCAAGCAACTAAATCACCCTCAATCCCATGCCTCCAAATTTTCTGTAATAGCCTACTGTGGGGAACCTTATCAAACGCTTTACTGAAATCCATATACACCACATCAACTGCTTTACCCTCATCCACCTGTTTGGTTACCTTCTCAAAGAACTCAATAAGGTACAACCTTCACAAAACTGTGTTGACTATCCCTAATCAAATTATTCCTTTCTAGATTATGATAAATCCTATCTCTTATAATGCTCTCCAATACTTTGCCCACAACCAAAGTAAGGCTCACTGGTCTATAATTACCAGGATCGTCTCTACTCCCCTTCTTGAATAAGGGGACAGCATGTGCTATCCTCCAGTCTTCTGGCACTATTCCTGTAAACAATGACAACATAAAGATCAAAGCCAAAGGCTCTGCAATCTCCTCCCTAGCTTCCCAGAGAATCCTAGGATACATCCCATCTGGCCCAGGGGACTGATCTATTTTCTCACTTTCCAGAATTAATAACACCTCCTCCTTATGAACCTCAATCCGGTCTAGTCTAATAGCCTGTATCTCAGTATTCTCCTCGACAACATTGTCTCTTTCCTGTGTGAATACTGACGAAAAATATTCAGTTAGCGCCTCTCCTGTCTCTTCGGACTCCACGCACAACTTCCCACTACTGTCCTTGGCTGGCTCTAATCTTACTCTCGTCATTCTTTTATTCCTGACATACCTATAGAATGCTTCAGGGCTTTCCTTGATAGGGCTGGGTGGGAAGCTTTGAGGATCAGTGTGGACTTAAAACAAAAACAAAGTTGCTGGAAAAGCTCAGCAGGTCTGACTCCATCTGTGGAGGAGAAAACAGAATTAACGTTTCAGGTCCGGTGACCCTTCCTCAGAACTGATGGTGGCTGGGAAAACATCAGTTTATTTGCAGAAAATAGGGAGGTGGGAGGGGTAGGGAGTAGATAATAAGATAGAGTCCAAAGAGAGAGAAAGACAGTTGGACAGACAAAGGAGTTGCTAATGGTCAGGCTGGGAGGGTGAATAGTTGTTAATGGGATTATTAGTGACTAACAACAGGTGTGTGTTGTGGCAGGCATGTGGTAACAAGACCTGGTGTATGGGGTGGGGGGTGCTGGGACATGGGAGAGTTTAGGCCTTAAAATTATTGAACTCAATATTGAATCCGGAGGGCTATCAGGGCACCAAGTGGAAAATGAGGTGTTGTTCCTCCAGCTTGTGCTGGGCTTCACTGGAACACTGTAGCAAGCCAGAGACAGAGATGTTGGCCAGGGAGCAGGTTGGTGCATTGAAGAGGCAGGCAACGGGTAGTTCAGGTTGCAAGCAGAGCATATATGTTCTATGAAGCGGTCGCCAAGTCTACGCTTCGTTTCCCCAATGTAGAGGAAACCACATTGTGAGCAGCGAATGCAGGAGGTTAGATTGTGGGAAGTGCAGGTGATGTGATGCTTCACCTGGAAGGTATGTTTGGGCCCTTGGATTGTGGGGAGGGAGGAGGTAAATGGGCAGGTGTTGCACCTTCGTCGGTTACAGGGGAAGGTGCCAAAGGACTGTGGGGAGGTGTTGGGAGTGAAGGAAGTGTGGACCAGGGTGTCGCGGCAGGAATGGTCCCTGTGGAAGACAGACCACACCGTTACCACATAGCCTGCCTTTACACACTCCCTGTTGGTAGTCACTAACAGCCCCCATTAACAACTATTCATCCTCCCAGCCTGACCTTTTGCAACTTCTTTGCCTGTTCAACTGTCATTCTCCATCTTTGGGCTCTATCTTATAATTTACTCCCTACCGCACCCACCTCCCTGTTTTCTACATAAAAACTGATGCTTTCCCAGCCAATATCAGTTCTCAGGAAGGGTCATCGGACCCAAAACGTTAACTCTTGTTTTCTCCTCCACAGATGCTGCCAGACCTGCTGAGCTTTTGCAGCAACTTTGTTTTTGTTCCTGATTTACACAGCATGGGGTGGCATGGTGGCTCAGTGGTTAGCACTGCAGCTTCACAGCGCCAGGGACCCAGGTTCAGTTCCAGCCTCAGACAACCGTCTGCGCAGATTTTGCACATTCTCCCCATGTCTGTGTGGGTTTGCTCCAGTTTCCTCCCTCAGCCCAAAGATGTGCAGGCTAGGTGGATCAGCTTTGCTAAATTGCTTGTAGTGTTCAGGGGTGTGTGAGTTATAGGGTCTGTGGGATGCTCCATGGAGTGGTGTGGACCTGTTGGGCCAAAGGGCCTGTTCCCACACTGTAGGGAATCTAATCTAATCTAAATTTACAGCCACTGCAGTTCTTTTGGTTTTTATCAGTGTGGACTTGTTGGGCTCTCGGGCCTCTTTCCACACTATAGGGATTCTATGAACATAAATGAATTGAAGGGATTGAATTAACTTTAATGTCACATGAGAACAGTGAAAAGCTTATATGTTGCCACTTACAGCACCATTTTCGGTACAAAGCTTCCCGGATACAGCTTCTTGAGTTGAGTACAAATTCTTGGGGAAAAACGTAAAAAAAAGAAATAAAAAGCCCAGCATCAGAGACCTTCAAAAGTACAAAATTGCAGTCATAAATCATAAAACTAAAGGAAAATTAGTTCAGAACAACAGTGTTTCTACAATAGTATAACAAAATAAGAACTTAAATAGAGAAAAAGTAGACCATTTCACAGCTCTGGGCTCAAGGGCCTGATCACCCATCCAGCCACCTCCCCCACCCTCAGGAGTTGGAATTCTGAGCTGAACACCCACGGTGCTAAAAAGCTGTCTCATTAACACTGTCTGCTGTCACATGACAAGGCAATTCAGAATATATTCATAGCGTCATTGAGTTATACAGCACAGAAACAAACTCAAAACTTCTGAGGAAGGATCACTCGATCTGAAACCTTAACGCTGATTTCTCTCCACAGATGCTGCTAGGCCTGCTGAGCTTTTCCAGCAACTTCTGTTTTTGTTCCTGATTCACAGCATCCGCAGCTCTTTTGGTTTTTATGGAAACAGATCCTTCGGCCCAACTCATCTGTTCCAACCAGATATGCAAAATTAATCTTGTCCCATTTGTCAGCATTTGGCCCATATCCCTCTCAACCCTTCAGAGTCATGCACCCATCCATATATATCAACTGTAAGCTCACAAGTGAGTGTATTAACCTTCAGTTTTGTCACAGGACTGTAATTTAAAATAGACATACCTAAATTTCAGATTCATCTTCCTGTTCCATTCCTTCAAGATTGCTGGCTAATTTCAATTTCTGTCTTTGAAAATACATTATGCAACATGCGTTTGGAATGGATATGAATCAGGAGCAAGCACATGGGACAATTTAGTTTGGGGTTACATTTGGCATGGACTGGTCGGACCGAAGGGTCTGTTTCCATGCTGTATGTGAATGCAAAACGAATACTACAACTTACCTGTTCCCAAACCCCATTCATAATCCTGACTCTGAAGATATTGAAAGCTTGTTTTCAAACAATCACAAGTTTTCTTTCAAACAAAGTTATACAAATGTTGGGAAAACATTAGAGTTAGTGTGACAGGCGTTTAAAAAGAAAGAGATAACATTGAGGTCCAGGAGGAAACTTGATCTCATATGCTACAGAGTGAAAAGGTTTAGCATATGAGCACTTCAGATAGAGGTGGATAGCAATAACTGCTGAATAGCCCCTCCTTGTGGTCTGGTCTGCTTTGGACAAGTCAAAGCAGTCAGCTTAAGGGATAAAATTCGAAGGAACTGCAGATGCTGTAAATCAGGAACAGAAACAGAAACAGCTTCCAGCAACTTGTGTTTTTGTTCCATCAAATGAAAGAAAAAGGTTTGGTGAAACTTACCTGATTTCAGAATGAAAGGAGCTGCACTGCACAACAATGTTATTTGTGAGCGCTGTAACGGTTTACTTCAGTACCTGCCTATTTGTAAACTACTCCATGTGACAGGGCTTCATACAATCTGCCACAATGCAGTCAGAAACTGACCACATCAGCTCAACTGAGGATGAGTGATGAAAGTGATGAAGAGATATCTCTCTTGCAGAATTGCTAACACCTCCTCCTTATGAACCTCAATCCCATCTAGTTTAATAGCCTGTATCCCAGTATTCTCCTCGACAGCATTGTCTCTTTCCTGTGTGAATACTGACGAAAAATATTCAGTTAGCGCCTCTCCTATCTCTTCGGAATCCATGCACAACTTTCCATGACTGTCCTTAACTGGCCGTAATCTTACTCTAGTCATTCTTTTATTCCTGACGTACCTATAAAATGCTTTAGGATTTTCCTTGATAGGGCTGGGTGGGAAGCTTTGAGGTTCGGTGTGGACTTAAAACAAAAACAAAGTTGCTGGAAAAGCTCAGCAGGTCCGACTCCATCTGTGGAGGAGAAAACAGAATTAACGTTTCGGGTCCGGTGTCCCTTCTTCAGAACTGATGGTAGCTGGGAAAACGTTACTTTATTTGCAGAAAATAGGGAGGTGGGAGGGGTAGGGAATAAGTGATAAGATAGAGCCCAAAGAGAGAGAGGAGTGGAGCTCTTCCTTGTGAAATCCTGTGCTCTCTTTTTTGAGAAATCAGGTCCTCTCTGTCCAGTTGTGGCTCCAGGACTGGATGGATTGATAAAATTGCCCGAGGGCATGCCGTATTTTGAAATCTGGTCAGAAATCACAAAAACACTAGGTTATTGTCTCAACAGGTTTATCTGAAATCACAAACTTTCGAAGTGCTGATGCTTCGTCAGGTGTAGAAAAGCACACAGATGCAGGGAGATCAAAAGATCATACAACTGCTGTGATAACAAAGTGTGGAGCTGGATGAACACAGCAGGCCAAGCAGCATCTTAGGAGCACAAAAGCTGATGTTTCGGGCCTAGACCCTTCATCAGAGAACCGCCCGAAACGTCAGCTTTTGTGCTCCTGAGATGCTGCTTGGCCTGCTGTGTTCATCCAGCTTCACACTTTGTTATCTCGGATTCTCCAGCATCTACAGTTCCCATTATCACTGAATACAATTGGTGTGTGTGGAGTGTCCACAAGCTGAATAGTAAGTCTCTGCAAGAGATCAAAATTGTCAGACGCTGTGAGTAAAGTGTCCACAGCTGAATAGCGAGTGAAGGGATGACCCATAATTCGATTAATTGAGGCAGAGAGATAATTACAAAAAAAAACTGGCACATTTGAAGCGATTGACCATAATGACAATGCATAAACAAGTTAAAAAATGGCTCTATCGCATCTTTGTGAATACAATGGCTCTTTAACAAAGACAATAGATCAACTCGGTGATGATTTAAGAGCTGGGAATTGTGCAGTGAATGCTGCAATACTTTTATTTAAAATTTAAAACCAATTTTTTTTGCTGTACACATCCCAAGTTTACAGTTTTTGTTTGTGATATTGAGAGAGTGCCACCATTCAGCACCTTGACACAGGGCCACTACTCACTCTCATTCTGTTCCAGCACAAAACCTAACACTGAAGCTCAGTGACTGCACCTCTCTATTCCCAACGCTTCATGTTCACTCAACAGCTCAAGCTCACCTCATTCATTCCAACCTACTGATCCTCCCTACTCACCCACTGGAGATCCCACACTACCTCGCTAATTGCAGCATCACCATTAACTGCTCTTCTGTCCACTGTCAACACAGAATCCCTACCATGCTTAAGAGGCCTTTTGGCGCATCGAGTCTGCACTAAACCCTTGGAAGAGTATCCCACCCAGACCTATGCCCCCACCCTTTCCCCATAACTAATCTACCCAGCCTTGCACATCTTTGGACTGTAGAATGAAACCACAGAGCGCCTGGAGGAATAGTCATAGAATGGAAGTGGAAGTAGGCAGTTGGGCCCATCAAGTGTGTGCCCACCCTCCAAAGAGTATCTCGCCCATCCCCACACCTAATCCATCAAGCATACACATCCCTAGACACTATGGGGCAGTTTATCATGGCCAATGCACTCCAAACGGCATATCTTTGGACTGTGGGAGGAAACTGGAGGAAACCCACACAGACACGGGGAAAGTGTGCAAACTCCACACAGCCAGGTGCCTGAGGGTGGAATCGAACCCAGATCCCTGGTGCTGTGAGGCAGCTGTGCTGACCACTGAGCCACCGTGCCACCCTTCATCAGCCAGTCCCACCCATTGCCTCATTGCAGGAAAAGTTAGCATGCCGTCTCTCCAGACTGGTGTCTCTACAGCACCCACACCAACATGCTGTAACCCCCAGGCTAGCTGTACTTGGCCCAAAGGGTTGACCATGGCCAATCCCTGGATTGTAATCAAATGAGCGCCATGGCTGACTTTAACAGTGCTTTCCTCTTGACCACTGCTATGGAAATTTTGTACATGACTATTTGTTTGAAGCACAGATGAATCAAAACATGAACCAAAGCTGCTTTAAGGCCAGAATGCAATTTTATTTTTAGAATCACACAGTATGCAGCATGGAAACAGAGCCTTCAGTCCAGCTGGTCCATGCCGACCATAATCCCAACCTAAACTGTTCCCCCCTGCCTGTGCTCAGCCCATATCCCTCCAAATGTATAAAGCTGAGTAAAGCTGCCTTTTCCTTTCTTGGTGCTGTGCACACACTGTCACACCAGATACTGCCAGCTGCGCCCTTCTTCCACTCTTCTCGAACAGTGTGCCTACTCTGAATTCAGATTGACCAAACCTATCTATTGACCTGAGTTCAGTGCTGTCAGATGCTTCATTAAGCTACCTGTCCTTTATGTGGGTCTTGACTTCCTTTGACCTCGGGGTAGGAACAGAACTTGGGACTTGTCCAATAAAACACTGTTGTGATTTCGACCATATAGCCATATGTATTTGGTTTAAGTCCTCCAAAAATGCAAAGCAAAGCAGTGAATGGTAATTTTCCTTGGATGCGAAGGATTTCAAGACCAGGGGACACGTTTTTAAGGTGAGAGGAGAATTATTATACAGACGGTTGTTCATGTGTGGAATGAACTTCCTGAGGAAGTAGTGGATGTGGGCACAATTACAACTTTTAAAAGACATTGGAATAAGCTCGTGGATAGGAAGGGTTTGGAGGGATGTGGGCCAAGTGCAAGCAGGTGAGACCAGTTTAGTTTGGGAATATGTTCGGGATTATTGGTCTGTTTCTGTACTGTGTGACTGTCTGAATCTAAAAGGTGGCACCATGCCAATGGAAACGTTTCATGATTTTTGTAAGCTATTTTGTGGTGACAAACACAAACTGAACACTGAGAGTGAATGCTATTCAGCTCAATTCTTGTTCATGTACCAACACAAAACTAATGAGTTCTTCAAAGAATGCTTGAAATGGGAATACAAGCATGTGTTTAGCATCTCATTCCTCAGTATTGTACTGGAAATATCAGCCTAAGTGAAATCTCAAGGCCAGGCTTGATCTATAATCTCAGAGCATGAGTGTTACCGCTGAGTTGTAACCGACACTGAAATCTAACACTTCAAGACATTATAATAAAAAGATGAACTTTTGTTTAACTTGAAAAAGCAGGTTAAAAATTTCCCCATGACAGCAGTTTCAAACCTACATCAGGGAGATACTTCTTTATTAATTTTTTTTGAGCATTTGTGTTTAACGGATAATGGATCAAGTTCATTCGAAGACACTGGATAGATACCTGAGGCTGGTTTTATAAAAAAAAACAAGGGTCACTGGGACATTATTTTGATGACATTTGTTGGAAGTCACAAGGTTTGATCTAATCACTTGATGTACTTATAGGAATCCATATGCCTGGGCTTAAGGCTGCCGGGGGCTATTATTGGTTTTGCACATTGCCTCGAAGTCAGTTGTGTAAAGCCTGCTGAAAGGAATGCCGCTCAGTTCCTCTCCTGCCTTTCTGAGAGGACCCTTTTGAGGATCCAATGTTAGGACCGAAACCTTGATCTAGCTGATCTACTGAAAAGTTGCTGAAAGCGTCCTTCTCAAATAAAATACATCTGCAGAGGTCCCAGTGTCTGGTGTTGGATTGCCAGCATGCAGACACTGAAAACTATCTTGAACATCGCATACTTTATTATTTTTCTTACAAGAACTAATAATTATTGGCCAAAGTGTTTTCCTTAAAATTGATCCCTACACAGAAAGTTTTCCTTCTCTCCTCTTCCCCTTTTAATGGGATCTGTGCTCATGTGGAGGATCTGGGTTTGGCAGGGTGGGTATTTATAGGTTCATATCTAAAACTGTTAATCAGCTTCACCTTTTGGCTGAATAAGTCTGTTTTCACAACAAGCCAAGCATTTTGTTGTTTATTAAAGAAACCCAGTTGGTGGTTCTTTTATTCTGAACCTAATATAGATAAGGCATGTTAATAAAATGTGAGGCTGGATGAACACAGCAGGCCAAGCAGCATCTCAGGAGCACAAAAGCTGACGTTTCGGGCCTAGACCCGAACGGTCTAGGCCCGAAACGTCAGCTTTTGTGCTCCTGAGATGCTGCTTGGCCTGCTGTGTTCATCCAGCCTCACATTTTATTATCTTGGAATCTCCAGCATCTGCAGTTCCCATTATCATAGATAAGGCATGTGTTTGGAAACTAGGTAAAATATTTAAGTATATGCTGTGACAAGTGGAATGGTGTGATAACAGAGGAGACCTAGATCTGTACTTCTCAGCCATATTTCTGTTTCATTTCTATATCTCGACAACACTCTGCTGGGGCCTTAACTCTTAGGCATGACAATGAGAGTTCTCAACTACAGTTGGCTTAGTTGGCCTTGCCCAGTCCTGGAACTGTCGTCGCTTCTGACTTCGAGGGCTGCAGTTCAAATGATAATCTGCCAGGAACCTCAACAACCAGTATTAATCTTGATTTAACCAATATGAAGTTTCGATCTGCAGCTTTTGTTTTAAGAAGAAAAAGAACCATCCGTGCGACCATCTGCATAAGTGCTCCAAATTGAAAGTTTCACCACATTTCCTGAGAGCTTCCTTCTGAAAAGAGCTACATGGTGCTCAATTATGATGCGCTCCCGTTTCATTTATTAATCTGTCAGGCATTAAATTGACTGTCAAAAGGGAGGTAAAGGAAGGGACCATTCTGAAATCAACTGAAGGCGTTTTAAGGATTGTTCATTCCATGCTGTCACAGGATTTATACTGTGTAATGAATGACATGTCAACAATAATGGACAAGAATAAATGACTATGCTAATTCTGAGCCTTGCTTCAGTTTAACCCTGCGTTCACCACAATATTTCGTACCAATGTAATTGATCCCATATTTACAAGGAGCGAAATGAAAAAATACCATTAGTCTTCTCAAAATCTTCATAACACCATGTACTCCGCTCAGATCCCTCATTCCATGTCATATTGTTTAACGATAAAAGGACTTAAATGTCATCTTCAGGGTGCAAGTGCTGATTTGCTCAAAAGTTTGTAGATTAGGATGAGCTAAGTTTTATCGGTGCTTGTTCATGAATAGACCCACTTTATTAAGAGCAAAAATGTGAATAAGATGTATCCATGTTTATCTGGAAACACATCATATACATATCTCATGAACAAACTAATGAAAGCACTTAACACTCACTATTTGGGACTCCAGGATATCTTTTTTTTTAATTTGTTCACAGGAAATGGGCATCACTGGCCAGGCCAGCATTTATTGCCCATCCCTAATTGCCCAGAGGGAAATTAAGAGTCAACCACATTGCTGTGGGTCTGGAGTGACATGTAGGCCCAACCTGGTGAGGATGGCAGTTTCATTCCCTGTTTGGCATCAGTGAACCAGATGGGTCTTTCTGATAATCAGCAGTGGATTCATGGCCACCATGAGCCTCTTAATTCCAGATTTTTTATTGAACTCATATTTCACAATGTTGGGATTCGAGCCTGGGTCCCCAGAACATTGTGTGGGTCTCTGGATTAATAATCTAGAGATAATGCCACTGGGCCATTGCCTCCCAATAAAAAAAATGGCCAACACAAGAGAAGATTACATTTTGGAATCTAATTGCTTGATGCAGATGGTTTATACAGTACATAGGAAAATGAATATTGGAAGTGAGTTACAGACTAGAATCAAATCAATGAGCTCAAAGAAAAAAGTTTGATTAGCTGGGAAGTTTTATACTAAGCATGAGTTAAGATTCAGATTAGCTCTGGTTACTTTTATACTGTTGAGATTTGAACAGCAGTGGAAACTGTTCATTCTTTAAATGTTTTCTCACTATTACTTTAATCTGAAAAAAGATAACTTGCATAGAAATATACCTTGGCTTTTTTTTTAATTTTCCAAGCACACTGCTTAAGCTTCTGAATTTGTTTAACATTAGCCTTTTGTCCACAGAACACCTCTCTGCTTGGAACGGGACTGAAACAATTACAAACTTTCAACAGGCAGAATAGAGCAGATATGAGTTTCCTTGTTGGGGATTGGATTTAAATACACCAGACCCAAAAGTGATTTCTGTAATATAATGTTCCATATTTTGACAAGAGCTTCTTGTTGCTATTTTTTATCTTTGCAAAATCTTTTAAACTTACATTATTTAAACCCATCAAACCTCCTGTTTACCAGTGTTGAGGTTGAGTGCAGATCTAGCAAACTTCCAATTCATCATTTTCTATCCATTAAGACAGCAAGTCACTGGCTGCAGATATACAATGCATTGAGTCTGTTGGAATGGACTCTCCCCTCCTTTACCTTTTATATGGTGCTTACATTTCTCCATATTCCCACTTTCCTCCATATTTCATAATATTGTCGCTAGCAAGTTGGTATCCACTGGTGGCCAAAGGGCTCGAGGCCCAGCAAGCAATCATGAGATGATGTCATGGCCCACTGGATAGAAATAGCACAACCTGGGTGGATTTGGATAGATAATTACATGCGAGGTAGGAAGTGGATTTGAAGAGAGAAGCAAATGTAAAGAATATTCTTAGTAACATTACAGTTAAATTAGTGCCTGGATTACAACATATGGTAACACTTAGAGTTGATATTGCAATAAACAGAGTTCTAAGGAAGCTTAAAGCTGAAGACTGTTCTTAACCATGCTTCCGCATTGAGCAAAGATAATGGGAACTGCAGATGCTGGAGAATCTGAGATAACAAAGTGTGGAGCTGGATGAACACAGCAGGCCAAGTGCTCCTAAGATGCTGTTTGGCCTGCTGTGTTCATCCAGCTCCACACTTTGTTGTCTCATTTCCTCATTCAGTAGTTTGTTTTGAACCCAATCACTTGGATCTGGGCATAAAATTACTTGATAAAAGATTAGATTAGATTCCCTACAGTGTGGAAACAGGCCCTTTGGCCCAACGAGCCCACACTGCCTCTTGGAGCATCCCACCCAGACCCATTCCCCTACAACCCACACACCCCTGAACACTACGGGCAATTTAGCGTGGCCAATCCACCTAGCCTACACATCTCTGGACTGTGGGAGGAAACCAGAGCACCCAGAGGAAACCCACACAGCCTCAGGGAGAATGTGCAAACTCCGCACAGGCAGTTACCCGAGGCTGGAATCGAACCTGGGTCCCTGGTGCTGTGAGGCTGCAGTGCTAACCACTGAGCCGCCGTGCCACTCCAAGATGGACTTCCATCAATTGGTTCAGCACAGTACGTTGCCATTCTACCTCTTTATTGGGCGCGTGTGGATTCAAGCCACAGGACTACAGCATGGAATTCTGTCAGAGCCTCCAGTACAGTTTGAAGGGAAGGCTGCCTTTCACAAGAAACATTAAGCCAGTGTCTGTACAGGTGGATAGAAAAAATGCTATGATAGTGCTGAAAGAAAAATTAGCAGCCCCGTCAGGGCTGTAGGTGGCATTTCGTTCTTATAGAGGCTTATAAAATCACAAAAGGCGTGGATAGAGTGAATAGTCATAGCCTTTTCCTCAGGGTAGGGGAGCCCAAAACCAGAGGGTTTAAGGTGAGAGCGGAAAGATTTAAAGGGGATCCAACAGTCAACTTTATTTACGCAGAAGGTGGTGCGTATATAGAATGAGCATTCCATTCAAAGTGGTGGAGGCTGGTACAATTACATTTAAAAGGCATTTGGATGGGAACGTGAGTGGGAAGGATTTAGAAGGACACGGACCAAATGCTGGCAAATGGGACTGGATTAGTTTAGGACATCTGGTCGGCATGGACAAGTTGAACCAAAGGGCCTGTTTCCACGCTGTATAACTCTTTAACCGGTACCATTGAAAGCTGAAGGTTGTTGTTGTTTGCTGCCCATGAGCACACTGACTGCTTTATTTGGAAAAATAATTCCAAGCACTTTGCACATGATAAGCTGCTTTACCTAAAGGGATGCTGCACTGTTTTGAACAGAGACACACCTTGAATTTGCTTTGATCTAGCTGAGTTGGAGTCTTAGGATGTATTAGAAGACGTGGCTAGAATGAAAGTGAATGTGCACGGAGATAAAGCCAAGATTTGCAATTCATTTCAGGGTCAGCACCTGATGGGTACCCTCTGCCCCTTTGCTTTATGAGGCTCCTTTTTTTTGACTCGACCAGAAGCAGATGTGACAAGCGAACAGCCTGTGGGAGACACGAATGAAAGAGAAAACAATTGTCTTCTCACCTGGGGCTGGAGTGAATGAGTACTTCTCTCGCTTGGCCCACGGCAGCAAGTTTGTTTCCTCAATAGATAAGATGGGAGCTTTCCCACTAGCTTTGTGGCTCCTGCCTGCCCCTTCGCAGAAGCAAATAACAGTAGATGGTAATCTCATCTAAAAAGCAGAGTTTTAGTCCTTGTTTCTGCTTTGATGGTAGAGTCCCTTGAGCTGAAGCCTGAGTGAAATGAACTTTTCGAGAAATGTTGATGCCCGCTGTTTTCTCAACTTTCCTGCAGGGAATGTAACTGTGTGCTCAGTAAGCATTCAATCAATCCAGCTTTTAACTGCGAGCACATGTCCAAGGCCACTGGTTACCCCTAACCCTTGCGAGCTAAAAGCAGCAAGAGATGGGATGTGTATGCCTTAAGAGGACACAGTCACCATTGAACTAACCAGAACAACTGATAGTTTTCAAACTGTTCAGCAGGTCACTAAGATGGGGTGGCTCAGTGGTTAGCCTCATGGCGCCAGGGACTCGGGTTCAGTTCCAGCCTGAAGTGACTGTCTGTGTGGAGTTTGCACATTCTCCCCATGTTTATGTGCGGGTGCTCTGGTTTCCTCCCAAAGATGGGCACGTTAGGTGGATTGCCTGCGCTAAATTGCCCATGCTGTCCAGGGATGTACAAGCGAGGTGTATTAGCCATGGAAAATGCAGGGTTACGGGGATTGGGTAGGAGGTTGGGTCTGGGTGAGATGTTTTTCAGAGGGTCTCAATTGGCCAAATGGCCTACTTCCACACTGTCGCGGCTCTGTGGTGGAATTGGGTAGAACTAAGCTACTTTAGATATACTACGTACAGTGGCCAGTTCCTTTTTCTAAATTTCTTCCATGGGATGTGCATGTCACTGGTATGGTCTCCATTTGCCACACACCCCTAAGTGCCCTTGCACTGGTTATTACATTAATAGGAATGGCTTTAAATAAAATGCCAAGGAGCAGTGTACAGAGAAATGCAGGGCTATTAGGGACCTTGGAGATTAACCAAACATGTATGACAGAAACCAGACAGGGGAATGATTCAAGCTGTAAGAACTCACAAAAGAAACGGCACAAACAAAGCAGAGTCATAGATGAGACTTATTTATGTGGACTGTCAATGAGCAAAGACAGCTAACCCTTTTCTGCCCCAGAAACAAATTATAAGGTAACACATGTACATTACAATGGGACAGAGGCAGCCATTTTAAGGACACAACCAGGTTGAGTTTACCAATTAAACATGCCTCAGAGATTGAAACAAAGACTGTAAATAAACTTGTACTGTGTTGTAAGAATAGTTTTCTTCATATCTAACCAAACATTCAGTTCTTTATTCAGTTGGAGCTGAACCTTGTAGTTTATTTTCAGTGAAATCCCAGTTAAGTCAAGTTGCTTTGAGGGGAATTTTTGCTGAGAGGCCTAGTGTATTTTATCACTGTACCTTACCAATCACACTTCATTAATTACCTACCCTACTCCTATGGCATCTCCCAGGTCCACTTTCTGCCCCATCCTATCATTGTACCTTAGATCATGAGGTGTGGAGCTGGATGAACACAGCAGGCCAGGCAGCATCAAAGGAGTAGGAAAACTGATGTTTCGGGTCTGGACCCTTCTTCAGAAATCTTCAGAAGAAGGGTCCCAACCCGAAACGGCAGCTTTCCTGCTCCTGTCATGCTGCCTGGCCTGCAGTGTTCATCCAGCTCCACACTGTGTTATGTCTGACTCCAGCATCGTCAGTTCCTGCTATCTCCATCACTGTACCTTGCCATTCTAATAACACTCACTGCTCAATGGATATCCATCAAAATATCAGCATCCCTTGCGCCTGTGCCATCTTTGAAGGGCCACTGTGTGCCAGGATAAGCTGGCAACCCGGCATTATCTCTCACTGAGAACTGGAGTCTCATAGTTAAAGCCACACAATCCATAGCTAATCAAGATTCTAAGTACTGATACTGGTAAACTTGGGCGAAAGTTTTTTCTGTTGTCGAGTGTTAGTCATACAGTCATACAGGACAGAAACAGACCCTTCAGTCCAACCAATCCATGCTGACCATAATCCTAAACTAAATTAAACTAGTCCTACATACTCGCACTTGGCCCATATTCCTCCAAACATCTCTCATTCACATACTAATCTAAATGTCTTTTACATGTTGTAATAGGACCCATATCCACCACTTCCTCAGGAAATTCATTCCACACACGAACCACTCTCTGTGTATAGAAAATTGCCCCTCAGGTCTATTTTAAATCTTTCTCCTCTCTCCTTAAAAATATGCCCCATGGTCTTGAAATCCCCCACCCTAAGGAAAAGACACCTGCCATTCACGTTATCTATACCCTTCATGATTTTATAAACCTCTGTAAGGTCACCCTCAACCTCCGAGCTCCAGTGGAAAAGGTCCCAGTCTCTCCCCATAACCCAAAAGCTCAATTCCCGCCAATATCCTGGTAAATCTTTGCAGGACCCTCTCCAATTTAGTTATATCCTTCCTACATCAAAGCAAGCAGATCTGGACACAGTACTCCAAAAAAGGCCTCATCAACGTCCTGTACAGCCACAACATAGCGTTGATGTAAACTCTCGATATACTCTAACCTGAGATATTGTTTTGCAAACTTCTGGGGTAAAAGACGGTTAATTGCAGGATCAGTCTATGTATCGCAAAGCTGACTACGTTCTCTTTAATGATCCAAAATTTCTTTCAGTTGAGGTTTCTTAAGCTGACAGCAAAGTTAAACTCGGTAACTTTAGCTTGTCAGAAGAGTAATGATAAAACCATGATCATCTGCACAATGCATTAGGATTTTACATTATACCGAAGGCATTATATAAATGCAGATTGTTTTCGCTTGTTGACAAAAACTGCAATCTTACTGTCTCTGCACATATTTGGGAGTCACGGTGGCTCAGTGGTTGGGTGGTATGGTGGCTCAGTGGTGAGCACTACTGCCTCACAGTGTTGAGGACCTGGGCTCAGTTCCTTGGGTGGACTGCCTTCATGGAATTTGCACATTCTCCCCATGTCTGTGTGAGTTGCCTCCAGTTCTGCCAGTTTCCTTCCACAGTCTAAAGATGTGCAGGTTAGGTGGATTGGCCATGCTAAATTGCCCATAGTGCCTAGGGTGTTTTAGACAAGGGAAATGCATGAGTACAGGGTCTGAGTGGCAAGCTCTTCAGAGAGGTGGTATCAGCTTGTTGGGCCAAATGGCCTACTTCCACACTGTAGGGATTCTGTGATATGTTACCCAGTAGCCCTGTTGGGACTAGGCTTTATTTTTGACATGAGAATGAAAGAAAAAGACATGAATAAGTTGCCCAATCTTTAACAAAGATGATTTCGAAGGCTAATTTGACAGTAAGCACTGCCTCACAATTGATTCAAACAAAGTTTGGAAATGAATTTGGATGATTATCTTCCAACCCCCAATTCGTTATTGCTCAACATTGCCTTGAAAGGAATAAGATGACTGAATTTTTTCAACATGATTTTTCAACCAAATGATCCTTTCATACACAGATGAGAACAGAAATTGGAAAGCACAGATTGTGTTTTTACAGACTAGAAGTGTGATCTGTTGGGAAAGAGGAAAAGGGATTGAAATTTAAACCAAAGACTTATACATCAGAGCTAGATCAGCAATTAAAGCTAAAGTAAGAATTATTTCTCAGAATATAATAGTGAGTAACTGGTAGGACAATGAAGCAGAGAAGGATGAGGGGAAGCTTGTTCGAGGTGGATAACATTATGAAGGGCAGTGTGAATAGGAAATAATTTTTTAGTCAGTAATTTTTATTTTAGAGCGAAGGGCAGAAGGTTTAGAGATGACTTGAGCAAAATATATTTTCACCCAGAAAGTGGTGGGAATCTGGAATGCAGATACTGGGAGGATGATACAGACAGGAAATCTCACGTTTCTACCTGCCTCTTCCATTAGGTAGAAGATACAGAAACTTGAACACATGCACCAGCAGGTTCAAGGATAGCTTCTTCCCTGCCGATATTAGACTGCTATGATCTGCCTGTACTGCACGTAAAACAGAGCTTTTCACTGTACTCAGGTACATGTGACTACAATAAATCAAATCAATCAATCTAAAATGCATATGGATAAGCACTGAAAATGTCATAACATTCAAATGTAATTGGATAAAAGTTGGAAGGTGGGATGAGTGTGGTTAGGTCAGCGTAGACTCACTGAGCCAAGGTGCACCTTCAGTAGTGTGCCCTTATGTCTCCATAATGCAGAGTGACCTCAGAGACTATATTACCTGGCTAGAAGCCAAGATAGATCAGACCATGGAACCTGTGGGCTTGAATGGCTTTCTGCCAAGCAGATTTTACAGCTTGAACCTCACGGTATTTCTCCCTTTGCTACATTGTTTGACATTTCACTTAAATGTCTCGCTTCAGCAGCAGAAGAAGTCATGATGATAGTGCCTGGAGGAAGTGGTCACGGATCAACACTTTGACGGAATCATTCTTGATTACCAGGGGAGGTCCTCTGCACAGTTCTTGCTTGTCACGGGATTATCATCCACTGCTTTTTCAGAATTGAGATTAGTTTTCCACAATGTTTACCTTGGCTACCCAAAGCAGAACTTGTCCAACGTTAATAGCTGGAACAGTTTCCAAACTATTCCATAAAACACCAACAGAGATTATAAAATTCAGACAATTTTTAATTACAATGGTATATTATTATAATAAATATTTGTGAAAGTAGATGTGTTCATTCTCACATATTAGAATGATGCCTAGCACAGCACAATGGTTCTTGATTTAGCAGTGCTGCTGAGGCTGTTGATCTCACTTGGAAGTCAATAATAGTGTCCATTTTTGCTGGATTGCATCTGTTAATTGCCCTAGAACATTATTTTTTGTTGAAGGTTCTGTTTAAGTGCCAGTCCTTATGTCGTCCACAGAAACCCCGTATGGTTTTCCTGAGGAATCTTTGGCTTGTCGGGGCACTTTGTCTAAACATTATTATGCTTGTTTTTCTGGTCGATGGTCCTGGAAAACTTTCTGAGGCAAACTTTTTGTAATGCCTTTTAATTTCTAGAAGTTACCTTTTCTCATGCCATTCACAACCATCTGAAGGTGTTGGAGAAGTATGGGGTTTTATCTGGGATCAAGAGCTGACTGCAGACAGTTAAACGTGGCTCTGGTGAGGAGTTATCTGGACTCGAAATGTCACCTTGCTGTCTCTCCACAGATTCTGTCTGATTTGTTGTGATCTCCAGCTTGTGTTGTTTTCAGTACAGATTCCAGCATCTGGAGTAATTTGCTCTTAAAATGTGGTGTTGGCAATGGGACTTCCATCAGGCTGTGCCCACTGACCATAAACTGGCAAAGAAAGTGCCCAAAAGATCAGGTAAGGTACAGGCCAAAGGCTCAAATAGATACTGGTGGAGGAAACTCTCCAGTGCTTCTGAGCAATCAGAGATAGAAAAGTGTGAAGCTGGATGAACACAGTAGGCCAAGCAGCATCTCAGGAGCACAAAAGCTGATGTTATCTCTTCTGAGCAATCTGTTGGCTTCATTACCAAGTGATGGGATATAGTCTGCAGCTTTGCTGAGTTGCAGCCTTAGGTTTAAACCGGTCTCTGGAGAAGTTAGCTTCATGGTCGTGCCTTCAAAAATCAGAATACATGGAGTTTGATTTAAACTAAAGGTGTGGAGGTGTCGGGTTTGGACTGGGGTGGACAAGGTCACAAATCATATGACACCAGGCTATAGTTCAACAGGTTTATTTGAAAACACAAGCTTCTGGAGCTTCACTCCTTCTTCTGGTGGTAGAGTGAGAGAGCTGGCATCAGACACGGAATTTATCACTAAAAGATCAAAGGGTCACACCACTGATGAGGATGTATTCAACCAACTTAAGATGCCATTAAATCTTTAATCAGTTCGGAGATTTTAATTGATTATAATGTGTATGTAAATCCCCGAATTTCTTTAAAGTCACTGCCCTGAGAGAACATAGAACAATACAGCGCAGAACAGGCCCTTCGGCCCTCGATGTTGCGCCGACCTGTGAACTAACCTAAGACCCTCCCCCTGCACTATCCCAACATTACCCATATGCATCATTATCCAGAACTAAAGATTTTGTCAGTGTAAGGAAGAGGTCACATTTTCGGTCACATAATGCATTTAGGTGTGAGGCCTTGTTTAGAATCTGTTAGTATTTTGTTTTGGAGCCAGGCTGGTTTTATTTCTACAGTAGGGATTTATAAAATGCCTCATTGACTGATTGTCTATGTGCTTTTTGAACAAAATAGAATGTGTCTGCAAATACAAATTCATACCATAGACTTCTGTGTGTGTGTGTGTGTGTGTGTGTGTGTGTGTGTGTGTGTGTGTGTGTGTGTGTTTGTGAGAGAGAGTGCGTGTGTGTGTCTGTGTGTGTCAGAGAGAGAGAGTGTGTGTGTGTGTCTGTGTGTGTGTGTGTCAGAGAGAGAGTGTGTGTGTCTGTGTGTGTCTGTGTGTGTGTGTGAAGGAGAGTGAGAGAGAGAGTGCGTGTGCGCATGTGTGTCTGTGTCAGTGTGTGTGAGAGGTGAAGCAAGAGAGAGAGAGAGAGAGAGAATATGTGTGTGTGTTTCCTCACGGGTTTGGAACTTGGCTATCAGCCTCTGCTCGGCGACTCCTGAACTCGATCTTGGAGGACGTTTACCTGAACATCTGAAGCTGAATGCCCTTGTTGCACTGAAGTGATCCCCCACCGGGAGGGAACATCCCTGCCTGGTGGTTGTTGCACAGTGTCCATTCATCCGTTGTCGTAGCATCTGCATGGTTTCATCAATATCCCATGCCTCGAGGCATCCTTGCCTGCAGCGTATGAGGTAGACAACATTGGCCGAGTCACATGAGCACCTGCTGTGTGCATGGTGGGTGATGTTCCCACGTGTGATGTTCCCACGTGTGATGATCATGTCCATCTCAATGATCTGACACGTATTGCAGAGGCTGCCGTGACATACACACTCATGTCTGCCACACACACACACACACACACAAACTCACACACACAAACACACACACACACACACACACACACACACGCACACAGAGTCTCTCCCACACACACATACAAACACAGACTCACATTCACTGTCTCTCTCACATAGAGACACGCACATACACATGCGCCCACACCCACACACACACACACACTCAGTCTCTCTCACTCACAGACATACACACACACATTCAGAATCTCTCACACACACAGCCACACATGTACAGACACACACACATACACACAGACACACACACAGTCTCTCTCTCACACACACACACACACAAACACACACTCATTGTCTCCTTCATGCACAGACACATGCACACACACACACACACTCAGTGTCTCTCTCTCACACACAGACACACACACACATGCACACTCACTGTCTCTCACACACAGACACACATACTCACTGTCTCTTTCTCACACATACACACACACAAATACACATGCACACAAACACACACTCAGTGTCTCTCTCACACACAGACACACGCACACTGTCTCTCTCTCAAACATACACACACACACGCGTGCACACACACACACATATTCACTGTCTCTGTCACACACATTCAGTATCCCTGTCTCACACAGACACATGCACACATTCTCACTGTCTCTTTCACTCACAGACATACATGCACTCACTGTGTCTCGCACACACACACACACACACAAGTCTATGGGATGAATTTGTATTTGCAGATACATTCTATTTTGTTCAAAAAGCACACAATTTATAGACAGTCAGTCAATGTGGCATTTTGCATGTTCCTACTTTAGAAATAAAACCAGCCTGACTGCAAAATAAAATACTAACAGATTCTAAACAAGGCCTCACACCTAACATGCATTGTGTGACTGAAAATGTCACCTCTTCCTTACACTGACAAAGTCCTTAGTTCTCTCAGGGCAGTGACTTTAAAGAAATTCGGGGATTTACATATACGTTATAATCAATTAAAATCTCCGAACTGATTAAAGATTTAATGACATCTTAGGTTGGTTTAATACATCCTCATCAGTGGTGTGACCCTTTGATCTTTTAGTGATAAATTCCGTGTCTGATGCCAACTCTCTCACTCTAACACCTGAAGAAGGAGTGAAGCTTCAGTAGCTTGTGTTTTCAAATAGCCCTGTTGGAGTATAGCCTGGTGTCGTGTGATTTCTAAGTTTTAGGTATTCACTCAGCAAGTACAATACTATAAAAGGTAGCTCTTTCTGAAATATTTTTTGTGAGTTTAAGCCAGAGACATAACTATTCTTTTAAAACGTCAAGGTTTAGAAATGGCTGTCATCAAAAATGCCTATCAGTGGTCAGCCTGGAGAAGGTGAGCTAGCTCCTTGAATCTCTGCATTGAGTTATCCCATTATGCTGTCAGATTGGGAGTTTGAGAAATTTGACTTGGGTCCCGTGAGAGAGCAGCAGACATGGGTGTGTGGCTGGGAGGGTGATCTGAATAGTCCTCTGTCACACAATCACAGCAATGTTACTTCTGAAAGGAATGATGTGGAGGTGCTGGTGTTGAACTGGGGTTGTTCAAAGGAAGTCTTTCAGCCAATTGATGGCTGCAAGTGCCCTCCAAATGCGTATCTCATTTAGTGCCATTCTCCTGCCTTCTCCCTGCAACACCAGACATTGTTCCTTTTCCAATAATCAGCTCAATTCCTCTTGGATTCCTCAGTTGAGAATCTGCCTCGACCACACATGCAAGAGATGAATTCTGCAAAGCACTTTTGCTTCTTTTGCTAATACTTTAAATGTGTGCCATCTGGTTCTCAATGTGCGTACTAGTGAGAACATTTTACTCTATTTATTCTGTCAGGCTCACTCATCATTTTCAAATATTTCCAAACTTCACTTGTCCCAAGAAATCAGTCCTAACATCTCCAGTCTAGCTTCATAGCGGTCCTTCTGCACTCTCAACATCTCTACATTCTTCCCAAAGATAGAGTTATACAGTTGTACAGCATGGAAACAGACCCTCTGGCCCAACTTGTCCATGCCAACCAGATGCTCTATATAAATCTTGTCCCACTTGCCAGCATCCCACATCCCTCTAAGCCCTTCCTATTCAAATACCCATCCAGTGCCTTTTCAATGTTACCAGCATCAAACACTTCCACTGGCAGCTCATTCCATACACAGACCCCACCCCCCCAACCCCAACTCAGTGTGAAAAAGTTGCCCCTTGGGTCCCTTTTAAATCTTTCACCTCTTTCTCACCTTACACCTATGCCCTCTAGTTTGTACTTCCCTACCCTGGGGAAAATACCTTAGTTATTCACCCTATCCATGCCCCTCATGATTTATGAACCTCTATAAGGTCACCCCTCAGCCTCTGACACTCCAGGGAAAATAGCCCCAGCCCATTCAGCATTTCCCTGTAGCTCAAACCCTCCGACCCCGGCAACATCTCTGTAAGTCTTTTCTGAACCTTTTCTAATTTCACAACATCCTTCTTATAGGAGGATGAACAGAATTGCATGCAATACTCCAGAAGCAGCCAAACAAATGTCCTGTACAATGCCTACAAGTGGACATTCTTCTCTGATGCTGGAACAGTGTCTTATACAAGTGTAATGTAACCTCTTTGCTCTTGTATTCTGTGCCCCTAATAATAAAGTCAAGGATGCTGCATGATTTATTAAGTATCCCTCAACCTATCTCAGTGCCTTTAATGACTTTTGTGCATATACACCGTGATCCCTGTGCTCCTCCATTCCTTTAGAACTGGATCCCTTCTCCTTTTATTTTGCAGAGGTTATGAATTTGGGATATGCTGTAAGTTAAATTATTCATGACCAGCAGCGAAACTGACCTCCCTGAAATTGGCTGTGAAAACTAGTCCTGACCTGCTTGGTAGCGTCTGACGGTGAATCTGTTTCAGCAAACGTTTCTCGGACTAAGGTTAGATTATCTTTATTTCCAGCGGGAAGGTGACCTTATGTCACAGAGGAAAATTTTACTTTGTGGAGGAAGAGACAGCATACAGGCACTTATTCAAGTGTCAGAATGCATTCGCTCGGGATGCAAAACACTGAAATGCATTCAGTGGGGATACAGTGCAACTGGAAATGCATTCACTGGGGGTGCAGTGCACTGGAAATGCATTCACTGGGGATAAAGCACAACTGGAAATGCATTCACTGGGGATGCAAAACACTGAAATGCATTCACTGGAGATACAGCACAACTGGAAATGTATTCACTGGGGATACAGTGCAACTGGAAATGCGTTCACTGGGGATACAGTGCTCTGCAAATGCATTTGCTGGGGATACAGTGCAACTGGAAATGCATTCACTGGGGAATTGGTGCAACTGGAAATGATTTCAGTGGGGATACAGTGCTCTGCAAATGCATTCACTGGGGATACAGCACAACTGGAAATGCATTCACTGGGGATACGGTGCAACTGGATATGCATTCATTGGGGATACAGTGCTCTGGAAGTGCATTCACTGGGGATACAGCGTAACTGGAATCGCATTCACTGGGGATACAGTGCAACTGGAAATGCATTCACTGGGGATGCAGTGCTCTGGAAATGCATTTAGTGGGGATACAGTGCACTGGAAATGCATTCACTGGGAATACAGTGCACTGGAATTGCATTTACTGGGGATACAGTGCAACTGGAAATGCATTCACTGGAGCTGCAGTGCACTGAAACAGATTCACTGGGGTTATGGTGCACTGAAATACCTTCAGTGGGGGTGAATTGCACTGGCACAAATTGACTGGGAAAACAATGCACTGGACTGAATTCACTGGGACTGTGAAACACTGGAAATGCATTCACTGGGGAGGCGGTGCACTGGACCAGATTCACTGGGAATGTGCTGCACTGTAATTCATGCATTTATGAGACTGCATTCTGGGAACACTGTAGACAAATGGACGTTATGCGGGGATCATTTATGCAAATTAATTGTTTTGGTGAAGTCAAGTGCTGGGCGAGGAAGTCAAACACTGTACGACATCTATTCCCTGGATGACACACTCCGGATACACGCAGCAATGCTGAGAATGAAGAAGATTAGCTTGCCATTGGCCTGATAAATAAACATGAGGTTGTGATCCCAAAAAGGATTACACAGAATTTCTCTCATTGACTCAAAGTGCTAGAGCACACAGCCATCCCACTGAGTGTTAATCTGTAACTAATACTTTCCTGTATTAGTGCCCTTCGGATTCACAGAGGGCTGTTGCTGTGTAATTCATCACAGAATGTACAATGAAATAGGTTAAACCAGCAGCGGTCCAAATCCTGCTGATCTCCCAAGTTGTACACAACTCAATTTCTTCTCTCATTCAGCTCAGAGCCTGCTAGCAGCTGCTGCTGTGGTGGGAGACAAATGAATGCTAACAAGAGATTGCATTGCACTTTCCCCAGGGGTCAGATCTCATTATCTCTCTGACTTCACTCTGCTCTCCCTGCCACATTGAAGTAACACAGCTACCACTGGCAATTGTTCCTTTAATTCTGTTATTCCTTGTGGATGTCAGAAGATCATTGAAAACAGGGGGCTGCTGCATGTTTATGTAGGGGAGAAAGTTAAGATGATTCAACCTAATGAACTGGTGCCATCAGTCTAACCTTTCAAAGGCTGTTAGTAATCGCAAACAAAGACAACAAAGTTGCATTTATGTAGCTTCCTTAACATAGTTAAGCTCCAGCCAGTTTCACAGGAGCATTATCAAGCAACTTTTGACTTAGGAAGGCACACATTTCAGGAGGAGAGGGAAACATGGGAAGGGAACTCTACAGTTTAGGAGCTAGTCAGCTGAAGGCTAGGGTAAAGGAATTAGTGAAAGGACATGAGGCCAAAAACCAAGGAATGCAGAGATTTAGCCCGAGTCTATGTCAACCCATTGCCAGCTTTGTCGGTGACCATCAATTTTGGCAACTTTTCCATATAAAGAAAATTTAGATCCATCTGAGTGTGGTGGAGATTTTGTTCCACTTGGAAATGGAGAGGTTGCTATTGAGGGCATTTCATCCAAAAGTATACTGGGGAGGGGTTAATATCTTACTTGGTACTGTCGCACTTGGTCCCATTTTGTACTGAAGTGGGTAGTCCCATTGATTAATGAAGGAATAGCATTGAAGAGGATCTGTTTGCATGTGTTTTGAGCATTATGTTAGGCAGTGCGTTTATTTTCTTAAGAACTGGGTTTGTCATATGACTGGTAATGCAGGGATTAGCACTAGTTAACAGGAAGGGTCTGTTAGAATATAGAACGAGCCCTATGGCCAACTATGTATGCACCTTCCACGATGCCATTCTAAACTAATCCCATTTGCCGGCACATGGTCTGTCTCCCTCTGTTCCCTGCCTATTTATGTGTTTGTCTGAAAACCTCCTGAAAGTTGCTGTTGTATCTGCTTCTGATACCTCTCCCGAAAGTGTGTTGCAGGCACCTACCACCCTCTGTGGAAAAGACTTGCCTTGCACATCTTCTTTAAAGCTTTCCCCCTCTTGCCTTAAACCAATGCCCCGGTCGTTGAAATTTCCACCCTGGGGGAAAAAAAGGACTCTGACTATCCATCCTCTCCTAAATTTGTACACTTCAACTTGGCACTGAAGGGGTTAAGTCTGTATGAGTTCTGTTGAGGCCAGGCCTTCTGCAGCTTTGCGTGTGTTTTGAGTATGAGACTAGACAGTGGGTTTATTTAGTTAAGAGATTGAGTTTGCAATATGATAGATTGTCTCCCAGCCTCATGCATTGTGCTGCGAGTGCCGCTTTGCTAGCAAAATTGACATCCAGTGGATTGGCAGCTGTTATTTTCTTCCCACATGTATGTGCCTCAGAGATGGAGGGGGTAAGAAAAGAGGAAACATCATTTTTTTTTCTTGGCTGCAATAAAGTCCGCCCTAATCTTGATGGTACAGCTAATTAAAATTGATTTTTTTTTTAACCTAGCAGGACATATACTTAAAAAGGCAGCATCGTTATGGCAACGTGACTTGTGAAGACTGTACAATGATGTAATCGCGTTCAGGATTGTAAATTTCTGCAGAAATTTGTGATTGCACAGAGTAAGAGTTTGGCTGGATTTGGAGACACGTCCCATCCCTCCCTGCCACTGCCCCATCGCATTTTGCCTGATGCAGGGTGATAACAATGATGTTATGGCCATCATTCCTTTCTGTCTCCTGCCCTTATTTCCTTCGATTTCGCACCTCCCTCCCCCCACCCTCCTTTTTCAAAGGTACCGTCTCGTGGCCACTTTCTGATCAGAAATTTATAAAATCATGAGGGGCACGGATAGGGCGAATAGGCAAGGTCTTTTCCCCAGGGTGAGGGAGTCCAAGACTAGAGGGGCATGGGTTTAAGGTGAGAGGGAAAAGATTTAAAAGGGACCTGAGGGGCAACTTTTTCATGCAGAGGGTGGCACGTGCATGGAATGAGCTGCCAGAGAAAATAGTGGAGGCTGGTACAATTACAACATTTAATAGGAATGTGGAATGGAAAGGTTTTGGAGAGATAGGGACCAAATGCTGGCAAATGGGACGAGATGAATGTATCATATGTGGTCAACACGGACATGTTGGACCGAAGGGTCTGTTTCCGTGCTGTACAGCTCTGTGTCTCTAGGTCGTGATGAGGAATGGTTTTAGGCAGTTCTCTCTTCAGAAGTTTCAGGGCTGTCCTGGCAAGGTTAAAGATCACACAAGGGCCACCAACATCAGTCAGTTTAAGGCCAATGTTGACGAAAAACAGAATTTTCTGCCCCAGAAGGTGGGAAGGAGGGGCTCTTCATTAGGTGAGCTAGTGGCTTTTCCAGATCCCATCAGCTTTGTACCTCTGCCAGAATTAATTTCCAAGGGGTGATAGCCTATGGTCTACCCATCCGATCTCCTGCCAAACAATTGAAGCTGTTCATTGGTCAATATGAGCTGGTCACAGATCTCGCCAGCACATTCACTTCTAATCTTCTTCCTCCCTCACCCCCGTCAAACTGAATTGTGGAGGATGGCATTTCAGATATCATGGTCCTTAGGTCCTCTGCAGACCTGGGTCTGTTAAGCTGCCCTTCCCAAAATAGCTACCGGCTCCTCTTCAATCAAAGATAATCCCAAAAGAACAGCAGATGCTGCAAATCAGAAATTGCTGGCATCATTTGCCAGGAGAGAAAGCAGAGTTAACGTTTTGGATTCAGAGATAGGAAGGGTCGCTGGACCTGAAACATTAACTTGGCTTTCTCTCTCTCTCTGCAGAGGCTGACGGACCTGCTGAGTTTCTCCAGCAATTTTCTGTCTTCGCCGCGGGTTCTTCTACAGTTGGTCCTGAATGCAAGAGCTGAGCTCTGCCCCCCAGTTTTTGTATTCCAAGGGCAGTTATGCCAGGGACCTCAACCCTGCTTGATCGGCACATGTTTGGAGAGCCTTTCCTCCAAGGAGCAAAGTCGGGGTCTCTTACCAGCGACAGCCAATTGATAAGATTCCTGCAGTACCTCAGCCAAAATTGCCCTTTGTCATGTCCATGTATATTGTTATCCAACAATCCTTCAGGACTGATCACACAAGATGAAAGGGAGATCAAAATGTTGAAGGTACAAACTACTTTTGTGTTTCTAAATAGTCAACCGAATGTCTTCCCTTGTTAGTTTTTTAGTTGCAACGTTACAAGAATGCATTATTGCTCATTTGGAATATTTTTGCGCTTTGTAATTCACCGCCTGAGTTGCTGGTGGAGGCGGAGAGACTTTAAAAAGTAACCTGCATCTGTATGTTAAAAGCAGGGCAATGTGCCTTATGCACAAAGATAGGATTAGGAAGAGCATCTGGGTTGGCATGGAAAATGTGGCCCAAATGGCCTCTTCTGTGCTGTATCACTTCTGTGAATCTGCAGTGTGATGTGTTTTTATCCGTAAGAATGAGAAAACAAGCTGGAATTAGATTTTTGAACGGTCAACCCTCAACTAAGTTCTCTCCACCGCAGCTGGGTGCAGTGAGCCAAACAAAGCTAATACCTCATCTCCTCACTTTCTACACAACCACACCTCCAACCCATTTAAAATAATAGGGGGTTCCCGATTTAAGGACTTCCAACTTTTAAACACTCATACCTACGAGTGCGATCCCGTACAGAGATCCAACATGCAGACGTTTTCTCACATAACGAATGTCTATTTTATATTGTTCCGCATTATGTTCCAACTTGCATATAAATCAGGTACATAATTCTTTCAAGTTTGCATCACAGATAGATATTGGGTTAAGAAGATGTTTAGCACGCTTGCCTTCGTTGTTCAGACCTTTGAGTTTGGGAGTTGGGACATAACGTTGAGGTTGGATGGGACACTGGTGAGGCCTCTTCTGGTGCACTGTAGCCAGTCCCGGTCTCCCTGTTATAGAAAGGATACTATTAAATTGGAGAGGGTTCAGAAAAGATTCACCAGGATGTTGCTGCGACCGGAAACTTTGAGTTATAAGGAGAGGCTGGATACACTGGAAATTCTTTCACTGCAGTGCAGGAGGTTGAGAGGTGACTTTGTAGAAGTTTATAATATCATGACAGATTTAGATATTATAAATGGCATGTTTCTTTTCCCTAGAGTGGGGGACTTCAAGACAAAGAGGAACATTTTTAAAGTGAGGAGAGACATTAAAAAAAGACATGAGCGGCAATTTTAGTACACAGACAATGGTTCATGTGTGGAATGAACTTCCAGGGGAAGTGGTGGATGCAGGTACAGTTACAATGTGTAAAAGACAATTGTATAAGTATATGAATAGGAAAGGTTTGGAGGGATATGGACTAAGTGTAGACAAGTGGGACTAGTTTAGTTTGGGATTATAGGCAGGTTGGTCCGAAGGGCCTGTTTCCATGCTGTGTGACTCTGTGACTATATAACTCTATAACTTATGAACGGGCTACTGAATGGAACCCATTTGCAGACCAAGGACTACCTACAGCATTCTTTCCCTACAGGTTCCCCAATTCAAACTGGCACATTATTTTTCCTTTTCCTAGTTGATGCTGGCATTCCTACCTTTCCAAAGTATCGCTTTCATCACCTCTTTTGCCAGTTCATTATAGCATGTTTCATACTTCCATGTCCAATAATGCAGCAGGTCTGTGCGATGGAGGTTAGCCGTGTGGGGATGGGCGGACTGAGAGTTTTAACAAGGAGGCTAACAATTCTGCATGTATTTCCACGTAAAATTAAGTCAAATACATTTGGGAAGGTGTGCTATCTTCTACTGTAAATCCACTCATCTGATCTATCATAATGATTTAATCCACAATAATTTACTGTAATCGTTCCATCACTTCACCTGATGGTGTAATGATACATGCATTTAAGCTGCCTTTTGAATTACACCCCACTGTAAATTCATTAACATGGCAGTCAGGGATGGGGATTCATTGAATCCCTGCACTGCAGAAAGAGGCCGTTCAGCCCAACAAGTCTACGCCAAACCTTTGGAGAGCACCCCACCTAATCCAGCTGGCCTTCACATCCCCTGGATACCACAGCATGGCCAATCCACCTAACCTGAATGTTTTTTTTTGGAGGAAACCCATGCAGAGACAGGGACAACGTGCAAACTCCACACAGACAGTCACCCGAGGCTGGGATCGAACCTGGGCCCCTGGCATTGTCCCAGGCAGCAGTGCTAACCACTGAGCCACCATGACGCCTTTGTATTATTGCTTCAGGTGTGGGTTTGGAGCATGAACTCACTGCACTGTTAACCGAGCTCATAACTAATAAATACAGATGGATCAATTTGATAATGCCATAGTCAACCAGCTGTTTAACATCTCTCGTGTTACGTTGAGGGATATCTGTTCAGGTTTGGTTCCTGAATGGCTTGAAGGCATGCTTTTGAGTTAAGTTGGCTGCGTCCAGCTTTAATATTTCATGTGTGGAAATTTATCAAGTGAGAAGATGTGAATTTCAGAAGCCAGAGCGTGAGGGTAGAGACACGTTTCAGTCATTCATTATCTTCAGGATCCTGGCTTACTGTGAGCGAGGGTAAGCCAGGAGGAGCTTGCTTGCTAATGAAGGTCTGGTTCAGAAAGTAGGCCACGTGGGAAGCTAATGACACCAGATCAACCACTTTATGCACTGAGATGCCATTCACCCATTTTCCCTCACCAACTGGATTAAAATCATTACAGAATAGATTAGCTCTCCTAATCAGGCATCTTGACTCCGACAGAGCTCTGATAAAAGGCCAAAGGACAGGTTAGCATTTGGAAAAATCTCTTTAATGTACCTCATTCTGAACGTACGGACGTTGGGCCAGACCGGAGGATAAGCAGAATCTCTCTGTGGGCTGACCGAACCCTTGCTGGGCAGATTAACAAGACAACAACTTTGTTCCGATCTGTTTTAACAAGCAACAAAAGTAAACCCGCACAGCAAGCTGTTATGTAAGGAGACTTTAAGTCTTGCAAAATCAAGGCCACATTCTGTAGGATTGCAAAATTGTGTTCATTTCATTTGCATTAAAGATGTGTTGGCTTCCATATCTCGCTTGTAAATTGGAATCAAGAATGTTTCAACCCTGGAAAAAAGATAAATGTGATGATTGGGATCTGTAATTTATGGCAGCTGAGGTGAGTTTAGAAAATTGGAGCTATTTCTGAGGGAGAGGAGCGAGTGTGTTTCTGGGAAAAGCCCATTCCTGAGACCTTCACTCTCCCCACCACGGGATCTTGCTTCGCTTTTATATCATTCGATCTCGTAGATGTTAAGGTGGATATTCTAGGCCCGAAACGTCAGCTTTTGTGCTCCTAAGATGCTGCTTGGCCTGCTGTGTTCATCCAGCTCTACACTTTGTTATCCTGGATGTTGGATAGTGTGTATTTCAATTCCCAGAGCCAGTTTTGGTGGGTAAAACGGCAGGAGTTACAGTATCTGACTCGGGCATAGCCAGCAACTACAGGCTGCCAGGGAATCGTCTTTTCTGAAAGAGAGCAAGATGACGAGACTGCCAGATATTAAGCAACAGAGGGCATTTACCAAACTGTGTGAATATAAATTATCCTTGGACAAGACCTGACCCTTTGAGTTTCCCACCAGCGAGCACGGGGATTGATTACTTTTTGGCCCGGCATCGCTGCAAATCCAAGGAGACCTGGAGTTTAGGCCTCAGGCATCGTAACCATGTCGATGGCATCGTGACATCCATCTACATAACTTGTGATCATTTGTGTCGGGGTGGAGATCGGATGGCTTGCTCGAGTCATAATCAGACATTACGGAGCTCATTAAAATTCAAAAGAACTGCGAACGTTGTAAATCAGAAACAAGAATAGAAATTGCTGGAAAGGCTTGGCAGGCCTGGCAGCGTCTGTGGAGAGGAATTGGAGTTGGTGTTTTGGGTTGAGTGACCCTTCCTCTGCTGACTATTTCCAGCGACTTCTGTTCTCGTCACAAAAGAGCTACTGGTTTCTTCAGGTCCAAATAAAGAACACATCTCATTTGTCCTGTGTCAAGATGGGGGACATGAATTTCAGGACAGAATTGAGCACATTCTCCCTGCCTGGCATTTTGGTCTCTTTGTCTACCAGCCCCTGGTAGGACAATGTGATTTGGTGCAATTTGATCCACATGGTCTTTAAAAATAAATAAAGAAAAAAGGATGAATGCAATTTGTTATATGTCAGACTCTGAGTTGACTGGTTGGCGGAATATTTAGGGTCAGGTTGCCTCATAAAGTTGCTGCATAAAAGAAAAGAATCGCTGACGGATGAGCAGAATGCATGGGATTCGATGTAATAAGGTGTGGAGCTAAATGAATGCAGCAGGCCAGGCAGCATCAGAGGAGCAGGAAGGCTGACGTTTCGGGTTCTGGACCCTTCTTCAGACCCTTTTTCTGAAGAAGGGCCCAGACCCGAACTGTCAGCTTTCCTGCCCCTCTGATGCTGCCTGGCCTGCTGCGTTCATCCAGCTCCACGCCTTGTTATCCCAGATTCTCCGGCATCAGCAGTTCCTGCTACCTCTGGGATTCGATGTGCTTTGCACTCTCAGTCTGCAGGACATGTGTGAGGGAGGGAAACGTTTCCGGCTGGTGGCAAGGAGCTAACTGCTGGCTAGCAGCTCATACTGCACTCAGTTGAGGACAGATTGTAATGCCATCTGCAGATGAATAGTCTGTAGGATTCTGATGTCTGGGTTCCAGTGGACACTTGGGTGAGTTATTCTTAGAATCCCTACAGAGTGGAAGCAGGCCATTCGGCCCATCAAGTCCACACCAACCCTCAAAGAGCATCCCACCCGGACCCATCCCCCTACTGCCCTAACCCAGTAACCCTGCATTTTTCATGGCTAATCCACCTAGCCTGCACGCTCCAGGACACTATGGGGAAATTTAGCATGGCCAATCCACATCTTTGGACTGTGAGAGGAAACTGGAGCACCAGGAGGAAACCCACATAGACACGGGGAGAATGTGCAAAGAGGGTTGAGTCGCCCGAGGGTGGAATCGAACCCAGGTCCCTGGTGGTGTGAGGCAGCTGAGCCAACATTTATTTTCAGTGGGAACACATTCTAGGAACAGCGGTCACGTTTGGGTGAAGTGGGAAGAAGATTAGGCTACAGTAGAAAGGAACAACGTTTGATAGCGAAAAACAAAAACTGAAAGAACTGCGGATGCTGTAAAGTAGGAACAAAACAGTTGCTGGAAAAGCTTAGCAGGTCTGGCAGCATCTGTTCAGCAGAAAACAGAGTTAACATTTCGGGTCCAGTGACCCTTCCTCAGAACTCAGTGAATTCTGTGAGAGTTACTCCGTTAACTCTGTTTTCTCCTTCACAGATGCTGCCAGACCTGCTGAGCTTTTCCAGCAACTCTGTTTTTGTTCAAGGTTTGATAGCTGTCTAATCAGCAATACGGTAGGGTTCTACTCAGCCCCCAAACCCCTGTGCAATATACAAATCACTTTATTTAACATCTGGTAAGAAGAAAAGCTGCCAGAGGTCTGGTTCCAGCTTAATGCTTCACACCCATTGACACTCGAGGTGAAAGACCCAATTAACATCTCATCTCAGGAGTCAATTCACTGTCAAGTGTCCCCACCATTGTCTCCAGCCCTCCAACCAAGCCTTTGCCTGTGACTGGAAAGGGCCGGTATTATCTTTCTGTTCACAAGATGGTTGACACGTGCTGTATTCAGTCATTACCGTTACTCAGAAGGGTCTCCCAGGATGATTGGGGTTGGGGGTGAGAGAATGTCAGAAAGTCTCAGTGGGCCCCCTGACCAATGTGCAGCACAGGGCAGGTGACACAAAGCAGAGCCTCCAGAACAGACCTTGGGCAGGAGTTACGACTCTAGCACTGCGCAGATGAGAGTCGAATCGGTGGTGGGTGGAAGTGAGAGACTGGAGAAGCCCCCTTCCTCCAACACGCCATCGCAAGCTGCAGTGCAGGGGAGCGGTGTGAATGGAAAGCAGCAGTTGGATTCAAGCCGGCAGCATCCTGATGCATGAAGAATCACTGTGCCACATACTGTCTGGAACATGAATTTTGCTGTTGACTGCACAGGAACTGCTTGGTGAACTTTGGCAACATCTGCTGAATTTTCCAGCACGGGCACTTTGGGTTCAACAAGACGACCGTTGTAATATAGCGATAGTTTTGGTGCAGCTGAATTTTACACGGTGCAACTCAGAGAAAAGTGCATGCACAGGATACTTGAAAATTCTGTGCATCCATGATGCAAAGTCAGCCATGTTGTTGACAGCCAAAAGACACTTCCCAATATGGAAGGGAGTCACACTGGAAGCTGTGGGGTGGTTTGGCGGATAAACATTTCCTACTCTGCTCCTAGCAACTGTTGCCGGGAGAGCTCGGCAATGGTCTGGTCTCAACCCGTACTGCCTTCGACTCTTGGGTCAAGTTACAAAAGACACATGGGCATGTGGGCCAAGGAGAATCTTCAATGATACCAATAATGTTGCAGTAAGCGTATTCGACCGATAGATGTGGCTCTCGAAGACAAGCCAATTGAGTGGATTTCTATTGCACTGCGTGAGAGAGTGGTAGAGGTGGTTCCAAGCCATTCAAAAGAGTTGTTAACTATCTGAATGGACAAAATCTGCAGGGGAAAGGAGGGGATTGGCACTGGGTGAGTTGCTCTCACAGAGAGCAAGTACAGACAAAGCAGGCCAAATGGCCTATATCTATGTGCCCATTCCCAGTCTATAGTTCTGAGTCCTATCGCGTAGATCTGTGATGTTGGGGTTTTAACAAGTACTGGAATTTCTTGACATTGAATGACAGTTGGAAGACGGGGACCTTGTACGACAGGGAGGTCAGGCAGTCACACTTGCCTTATTGTGGTGTTTGAATGTTCAGTGTTTTTGCTTCCGATGCATTATCCAGTGAGCTGGCCTCTGAAAAAAAAGGGAGACCACAGTCAGAGAGTATTTGTTGAGTAGCACTCGTACCAAATTAGTTGGAGTGATAAAATTGCCTTCAAATGCTTCCGTACCCCTTAGCAATTCTTAATTTTTCACAAACAGAATCATTGCCACAAGGGATTTGAGAAGTAAGTAAGTGTTGATATTCAAAAGGTTAGACTGGAAGATTGTTTATTTAAACACATGAAGCTACCATCTGGAGTTGAGTTCATTTCTCAAACTGAGATGTACCAAAATAAGTCAAAATAAGAGACACTTGACAGGTGCGTTTTTAAAGCTGAAATCCTTCGAAACCTAAATATTGGAATGTTTGCTTCAAAATTTGGGAAGCTCTGTTCCCACTCTCACACACCCCACTGATTACAATGGCAGACAAAGGTAGCTCTCCATCTCCTCACTCTGAAGCAAATTTCAAACGAGATTGATCCTGTTGCATTTAACTTCTCTTCCTTTGCTCTTCCCAAATGTCAAACGTGCCCCGCAACATATTTTTCTTCCATCCTCCATCCTTTGAGTTGAAATGGAGACTCACTGTTTCCTGCTTGAACTCAACTGCCTGGATCTCGCTGCTGGGGGAGGTAGTGGAAGCAGATGTTATTGTGGCTTTTAAATTATATGAATAGGATGTGAATAGAGGGATATGGTCCCCAGAAGGGTAGGGTGTTTTAGCTGTGACAAGTGGCATTTCGGTGCAGGCTTGGAGAGCCGAAGGACCTGTTCTTGTGCTGTAATTTTCTTTGTTCTCGATCTCATTCTCTGCCAATGCTGATGAATTAGGGATGGATAGTAAATGCTGCCTCCCCAATGATGTCTTCATCCCACGAATGAATAAAGACGCAAAAAAGAAAACGGAAGATCTTTCTCTCCCTTGGAGCTGAAAGTTTAAGCCATATTTTGGTTAGGGGATGGGATGGTGTGTTGGGGGGTTGGATGGTGTTGAGACCATTGGGTGAGAGGGACATGAATCCAGCCAGTGTGCTCTTCTCCAAAATCTATCGCATTACCAGGTCACTTTCCCAGAGTGTGGAGTGTGGTCCGTTGGGGCCTACTCTTCAGAGGCTGCCTGGAATTTTCCTGCTGGCACTGAGGGCCATCAGGCAGGGAACATTTGTGGTGCTCCAGCCAGGCTGGAAATGTCCCCTTGGCTTTAGCCACAGCCTCAGGCCACCCTGTGACAAGGAGGCCAGGCAGCAGATGTGCCCACCGGGGGTTAGCCTTTCTCCCTTTATCTGAAAGAGCACTGCTTCAGTTACCCATTGACCCTGCAACTGAGAAGGCCCTCTGTGCATGGCCATTAATTGCCTGATTCACAGAAAATCACAGCTTGGATTTTTCCTCCACATTTTCTGATGCCCATTTGTCAGCGGGATGCCAGCTGGGAAATCCTGCCCTCAGTCTTCCCAACCTGTCACGGATAGGAAATAGGGAATTATTGGAGACGAGCAGTCGCGATGAGCATGGAAACCCTCTCCTTCTCATCAAATTGGTCATCATTAATTGCTGGAACATTCTCACGCAACAAGTGGCTGCCTCTTAAATCTGTTTATAGCTTCCAATCCAAATGGCCCTCTGATGCAGCCTGTTCCTCAGAATGCTTGAGGTTGCCTTGTGAAAAAAAAAGAATAAAAAAGCAGGGAAAGATACTAGAGATAACAAGGTGTAGAGCTGGATGAACGCAACAGGCCAGGCAGCATCAGGTCTGGATTCTTCCCGAAACATCAGCCTTCCTGCTCCTTTGATGCTGCTTGGCCTGCTGTGTCCATCCAGCTCTACACCTTGTTACCTCAGATTCTCCAGCATCTGCAGTTTCTACTGTCTCTGCGGTAAAAATACCAGCCCGTCCTGCTTACACTAGACCTCTTCAGGTGCCTTAAATGCTAGAATGATCTTTTTTGTTGGCCTTGTATACAGCTGTGTCCACTCTCCTCACAACCAGTGCAATATAGCTACCTAGTATGTGCCAGAGCAGTATGACAAAGTAGAAAGAAACAGGGACAAAAGAGATGGAACAAGGTTGTGGGGAGTGTGGTGGAGTCGATGAGATGAGGAGAGCAAGGGGCAATACCAGGTCGTGACAGAAGCAGGGTTCAAAGGTCAGTACGATACAATTTACATCATCTCAAAAGCAGCAATGTCAGCAAGACGGTGGGGTGGGGGTGGTTTTCAGCTCTGACCACTTGAGGCTGTCGAAAACATTGTCAAACAGTCAACAAAGTGCAGGATGATGGGAAACCTTGCGACGCACAAAGCTGTAAATTAAGCATGGATTTTGGTTTTTTGGGAAGGGTGATTTGGCACGTGTCACAAGATGGTAGTGATGGTAGGGTAGGAAGGGTTTGGGGCTCTGTCCTGCGCGCTCCCCCTCACCTGTATGGCTGCGTCCTTCTTTGTTCTTTTGTCTTTGTTTCAGTTTCTTCATTTCTCTTTTGTGTTGAAGTTGACCTTTCCCTGAGGCTGTGGGGGAGGAAGGCGGTTACGAGGGACCTGCTGAGGCAGTGGCAGCGTGGCAGACGTCCGTTCCCTCGTGGCCGTGGTGGGCACGGCTTTCTGGAAGGTTCCGTCGTTGTTCGGTCTGGCCGTTTCCTCCTGGTGACGGTGCAGCCGTTGCGGCGGTGGCTATAGTGGTTCCAGTCCGTTCCTCAGGGCTATGGTGGCAAAATGGCAGCTTAGGGTGGTGATGGCTTGAACAATGGTGACTTGGTGGGTCCATTGTGTCCCTCCTACGACGATGCAGTGACTTCGGTGTCAGCTGCGGCAGTGGCCGTGTGATGGGTCCGATCCAGAAATCCTTCCTTTGGCAACAGTGTCCCATCGCTGCTCCAGAAACCCAGGGGCTGTGATGGGAGCAAAACAGGAACTTTATCCTAACTCTGTCTCAGTTATTTTTATATTTAGTTATTAAAATTGCACTGAGTTGTGGGGACGTGTTCACATCTCACTGTATTTTCATCAAGACAAGTGCCAATAAATTGCTGTTCCATTGCATTCAATTCTACTCTAGTTTATTCCATTTGCTTATGCTTGGGATAAGCTGTCCCTGGCTAGTCCTGAAAGGGTTAAAGGCTGTTCAACCGCTGGGCCAGCATTGATGTTTTAATCTGATATATTACAACTTTAATCTGCATTTTCACTCACAGCCTGCATCTCATTATATTTGTAGTGCTCGGTATGTGGCCTCCGTTAATTAAATCGAACAGTGACTTTAACTCATATTGCAGTGACATGCAGTTTAAGATGCCCCAGGAGCCATTGTAAAAAGATATAATCATCTGCTTTACAGTTTATACAAACCCCACCCCCTCTTCTCGGATCTCACTTGCTGTTAAAAGGAAATCCCATTGAAATGACTTTCAATTTCCTAATTGTTTGAAATGAGAACTCTGAGCAGAATGACAGCACAGCAATTATGATTTCCTCTCTCTGCTCTTAAAATATTTTCCATGGATAGAAGACACCGCAGCCTGTTTCTTTGCAATGTTATGATAGTGTGACAGCCAATAGATTTTTGCCAGCGATAGAAAATTAGCGATCAGCCTCTCCAGAGGCAGGGATAGTGGATGAGGAGGGAAGTTTTATTTTAAAAGCTGCAATGAGCTTAAAATCAGTGGCACATTATTTTTCAGCCATTGGCCAGTTCACAAGGTTATTTTACATCCAGGCTGCACGCAGGTTGAAAATTTATTCCTGACTTCCAGCCTCTGAGACGTAGGACAGAATGTACCCCAACGCTCTTCAGTCAAGGTCAGATCATTGGCAGAGCCTGCCCAGAGGCCATTAAGAATTTAGAATAACAGGAGGGCCTAGAGCTATAAGGAAGCTGGAGGCTTCCTGTTTGGGCATCTCCATTAATGGAACCCTGTCTCCAATATTTCTTTTGAAGAAGTGAAAGTTAATAAAACCCCTTCAAACCGCAGAGCCACTGCAGAGTTAAGCGGGCAGAGAGGGCCCAACAGCCTGCCTGGAGTACTTGCCCCCTGTTCCTCACTGACAAACCCAGGACCCTGGACATGCTGCTGTGTGAAAGATCCCTGGCTTGTGGCTGGAGGCATAGGCCACCAAAAATCTCCTTCCATTGACTGGCTCGAAGAACTTGCTTAGTTCAGAATGTCAGAAGAAAATCGTGAGTCAGCTTCAAAGAGAGACTCCTGCCTCAGACAAGGTGGAGAATCATTGCTTGAAAGCACAGGTGCAAATTAACAGTATTTAGACATTGTTACTGAGACTATGCAGAGACCCGTGGGTATAAGACTTCACCACATATCATCTGCTTCTTCCACATCCATGACCGTGATCCAATTAGGTGGAGCTTAATATCATCTCCAACATTAACCCTTTCACCACTATTGCCTTCTGCAACATATTCTGCCTCAGAAAAGAGACATTGAATGCTCCTAATTGGCTTCCCATCATGTGGGTGAACAGCTGCGCCAGTTCCCCACCCAACCCTGCGAGAACAGCCCAGGGGCGGGATGAATCCAACATGCCAGTCGGTGGGGCGAATTTCCATGCCCATCCCAATTGTTGCCCACCCTGTCGGCATCTAAGCACCCTGTCCCCGATTTGGAGTCCAGCCCTTTACATCCAGCTGTCTTGCCATCGCTCCCGGGCCTGTACTTATGATTGTCACAATCCTGTTCCAAATGGGAGACAGCACAACGCATGCCTCTATTCCACAAAGCTAACAGTCACACCCCGAGCTTCGAGTGGGGAATTGATCTAATTATGATGCAACAGTTGTTTGCTGTGTTGATGGTGGCATTGGTCATACTGTTGGGGGCAGGAGATGAAGCTTCTCCACATTGTATAAAAGTTTCCCTAAAAGTAGATGAACCATAATGCAGCTATTTCTGGAATAGTCTAAGCTGATGTGATATAAATTTACATTGTGCCTTTTCTCTGTTGGCTCGGTTAATGATGTTTTCAGATTACCATTGATTATACATGAATGGAGGACCCTATTATCGTGAGATCTATAGTATTGTGGGAGGATGGAGAATAGGAAGTTTGATTCCGCAATCTGGTTTGAATCATAGAATCCCTGTAGTGTGGAACCAGGCCAATCAGCCCATCACATCAACACCGCCCCTCTAAAGATCATCCTCCCCAGACCCACCTCATCCCTGTAACCCTGCGTTTCCCATGGCCTATCCACTTACCCTTCACATCTTTCGACTGTGGGAGGAGGTGATTCCTCTCTCGGTTGACTGTCTGTGCGGAGTTTGCACGTTCTCCTTGTGGATTTCCCCTGGGTGCTCTGATTTCCTCCCACAGTCCAAATATGTCTACGTTGGGTGAGGTGGCCATGGAAAAAGCAGGATTACAACGTTAGGGTAGGGGAATGTGTCGGTGGGGTGGGTAACATGCTCTGTGGAGGGTCAGAGTGGACTCGATGGGCCAAATGACCTGCTACCACCCTGTAGAGATTCTAAAAGACACGGGGAGAATGTGCAAACTCCACACAGACAGTCACCCAAGGCTGGAATCGAACGCTGGTCTCTGGCGCTGTGAGGCAGCAGTGCTAGCCACTGATCCAAGGTGTCACTCTTGGTTGCGTTTGATTTTCCTCCTGCGTGTCCTGGATCGTGTCACTGTGTTGTACCTGCGTCATTCACACAACACCATCGTGAAAAATGCTCTTGTTGGGCTGGAGACGGGCTGGGGATCCAGTAACAGATGCCGAGTGTAAACTGGTGGCAGGAGCCTGCAAGAACAAGGAGCAATGGCAGATGGCAGCCATCTTGAGGTGTGCCATTGCCTTGAAGGAGAGAGGAAGCTGATCAGAGGACCAGCAGCCTTAATGCTCACAAAACTGGACAAGGGGCCCAGAGCACATTTAAATACACGGGCAGGTGCAAAATGAGACAAATGACTGGAAGCGTCATGTAGCTCATCACGCCAAACATGGAAACCCCTAATAATGGCACTTTGCATAAGCCAGTCAGGATTTTCCAGAAGCCCCTGAGCGTGACACATGAACCAAGTCATGGCAGTCTCTCGGCGGTAGATCCGCATTATAATGTGTCGGTAAACTCCTGCCTTCAGCAGTTCTAAGATACTGCCATCATAGGGCCATAGTCGTGGCCATGGGCTAGCTGTTGAAGGCAGGTAGGGTTTCTCTCTCCGTAGACAGCAGAGCATCCATGTGGAGGTGCACTGTCTGTTGCCTACCTAATTTGGCTGGCTTTACCCCTGCCAGTCTCTCCGCGGTGGTGGTCCCCTGTTGGGTCTTCAGCGTCAGGAGAAGGCCCACCACCCTGAACTGGATGGGGCTTGTGGAAGCTGCCATTTAATTGGCCACCCCTTCAATACTTGCCCACATGGTCCCAATGGTGGTGTCTCGATCTTTCTGCCAAAAGCTTTGCCACCTGCGGATGAGTGTGTGACCAAGAAAATGCAGGGATCTCGAGTCTGTCATTTGGAACAATACAGAGACCTAGGGGTTCAGGTATATATTTCTTCAAGGATTGCAACACATGTAGACACGGTCGCTGAGCAGGCATTTCACATTCTTACACTCATTGCTCAGCTCTTTGTGGAAAGGAGTTGGGACGTCATGCTGAGATTGTACAGGACACTGGTGAGGCCCCTTCTGGAGTACTGTGTCCAGCTCTGCTCGCCCTGTCGCAGGAAGGATATCATCAAGCTAGAGAGGGTTCAGGAAAGATTTACTGGGATGTTGCTGGGAATGGAGGGTTTGAGCTATAAGGAGAGGCTGGATAGGCAGGGACTTTTTTTTACTGGAGTGTAGGAGGTTGAGGGATGACCCTATAGAGGTTTATAAAATCAGGAGCAGTATAGATAAGGCGAATGGCTGGCAATTTTTTCCTCAGGTGGGGATTTCAAGACTAGGGGCATTTTTTAATGTGAGAGCAGATGAATTTAAGAAAGACACGGCGGGGGGGGGGCAACTCTTTCACAAATAGTAGCCCATATAGGGAATGAACTTCCTGTGGAAGTGGTGGATGTGGATACAATTCAGTGTTTAAAAGACATTTGAATAGGTACATGAACAGGAATGGTTTACAGGGATAAGGGCCAGGAACAGGCAGGTGGGACTAGTCTGGTTTGGGATTATGGTTGGCATGGGGAGATTGGACTGAAGGGCCTGTTTCTGTGCTGTATGACTCCATAAATCTATTCAGACCAGATTGAGCATTTAGTACCACTTGTCCTGGGACTACAACACCTTCGACTGCAGGCCAACAGAAAATGGTTCAGAGATAGTGGGAACTGCCGATACTGGAAAATCTGAGATAACAAGGTGTAGAGATGGATGAACGCAGCAGGCCAAGCAGCATCGGAGGAGCAGGAAAGCTGATGTTTCGGGCCTAGACCCTTGATTTCTGAAGAAGGGTCTAGGCTCGAAACGTCAGCTTTCCTGCTCCTCCGATGCTGCTTGGCCTGCTGTGTTCATTCAGCTCTATACCTTGTTATCTCTATTATCATAGATAATGATACTGTCTTTAATTTAACAGGAGAAAGAGCCGTGGTGGGGTGGAGGGATCGTAGAATAATGCCACCAAAGAAAGAGGCCATTCGGTCCGTCAGATTTGTTATAGCACTCGGCAAAAAAGAACTTGCTCGTGGCATTTCACTGCCTTTTGCACAAATTTGTTTTCTTAAGGTAGCAGACCAGTACTCTTTTGAAAGCCATAATTGAATCTGCCTCCACTATAGTTCCAGGCATTGCATTTGAGCTGTGAGCCACTCACTTAAACGACCATTTCTCCCACCATGCCAGCTTAGCTTCTTTTGCCAGTCACCTCAGGCTGGCGGCACCCATTCTGATCCTCCTTGTCCGCTCTGTCCAGACCCAAGTGGCTTTGAACACTGCCGTCCAATCTCTTCCGGATCTTCCCTTACCCAAGGAGAAGAGCCCAAGCTTATCCAGTCTATCCTTGTAACCAAAATTCCTGATTCCTGGAATCGTTCGCATGGATTGTTTCTGTATCCTGAGTAACATCTTCATATACTCTTTCTGAAATATGGTGCCAAGTGACCCACAATTGTAATCAATAACTCGGCCTGTCACCTTCAGTGATTTGTGCACGCTGGTCTCTCTGCTGCTTTTAGCTTTTAAATATTTGGGAATAGTTTATTGACAAGATGTGAAGAGTGCTGTATCTTTGCCAGCGGGCCTGTGTTTTGCTTTATTTATTTATTTATGAAGCAGCCATCTGCAATCACATTCCATTAAGGTTATTACAGAGATGGAAAGTGCTTCAGTGCTGGCCCAGTGCCTCAAACAGCAAGAGAATAAATCATTGTGAAGCAGTACCCATTCTGTTTCTGTAGGTGACTCATTGATTATGCTATTAGCTTCATGCGCTGTATAATGTCAAACTTAAACACTGCACATTCATTCTGATTGCCTCTCCTGCAGTAATATTGGCTTATTAGCCATGACATGAGAAGCATTCTGTTTTCCAGGCTCCTGCACCCCTGTGTGAATGCTGTACCTCGTTAGCAAAGGAATTGTGTTTATCTATCAAGCGTTCTCGACTGACAGGAACTCTCACTGAAGCCTTGGAACACACAATCAGTCGCTGATTTACGGATTGCGACTTATAGTCCTTTATGGAGACGGAAATGATTCTTTTCAGCACTGCCCTGCAGCCCTGTGTTGGACGCAGTAAGAAAAGTTTTTGCCATTCAAAACCAGGAGCAGGAATAGGCCATTCAGCTCTTTGAGCCTGTACCATCATTCAACATGACCATATCTGATCATGCAAGCTCAGTATCCCGCTCCCGCCTCTCCCCGTGCTCCTTCATCCCTTCAGCCACAAGGGCCACTTCCAGCAGCCTCTGGAATATATCTAATGATCTGGCCCCCAGCAGCTTCCCGTGGGACAGAATTCCACAGGTTCACAGCTCCCTGAGTGAAGAAATTCTTCCTCATCCCAGTCCTGAATGGCTTACCCCTTATTCTAAGAGAAACGTAAATTTAATTCTTTTCGTGAAAACAAAAAGTGCAGGAGATCACAGCGGGTCGGACAGCATCCATGGAGAGAGAGCAAGCTAACGTTTCGAGTCCCAATGACGCTTCATCAGAGCTCATCTAGACTCGAAACGTTAGCTTGCTGTCTCTCCATGGATGCTGTCTGACCCGCTGTGATCACCAGCTTTTTTTTTGTTTTAAGTACAGATTCCAGCGTCTGCAGTAATTTGTTTTTAGATTCTTTTTGTGAGGAGTGAATTATAGAACCACAGAGGTGTGTTTAATTCTATTCCTTTGATGTACGTACTGTCATAATAGGACAGAGTACCGTTGTTCTTTCACAGTAGCCTGTAGACTGTACATGCGCTGGATTAAATCCTTTTTGTTTCAGTTTTACTGAGATTTTGGGAATTGGGTGAACTGGATAAAGACAGGCAATGACTTTGTTGAGAGAAGATGGATGAATGAACACCGAGAGATATCCAGGCTGTTCATTCCCCACAATGAAGACAGTGAAATTACAGGTTTTCAGGTTTTGTAACTGTGGCTGTGAAATTTCACAAACAAAGGCAGAAGTTGCTGGGGGAAGTTCAGCAAGCCTGGCAGCATCTGTGAAGAGAAAGCAAGGTTAGCTTTTCGGATCCAGTGATTCTTCTTCAGAACTCCTTTCAAGCCAGCTGGAATCAAGTTAGAGGGCAGAAGATGTAGCACCTCTACCTACATTGTGGTATGCAGCTACATTCGTGGCACAGTGGCTAGCACTGCTGTGTCACAGTGCTAGGGATCTGAGTTTGATTCCAGCTTTGGCCGAGTGTCTGTGGGGAGTTTCATCCCACAGTCCAAACAAGTTTAGGCAGATTAGCCAGAGTAAGGTGGGGTGAGGGGGAATGGTGCTGGGTCTTGTTGGGATGCTTGTCAGAGTAGCGGCCCAAGGCCGACTGGCCACATTCCACTCTGTCGGGATTCTCAGTGATTCTTGCCAACACATGTCTCATTGCTCTTGCTGCATTGATGATCTCCATTCAAAAGCTAAGTCAACAACTGTCTAATGTCATTTGTAAATAATGAATGAAGTGCGCACAATTTCAAAGGCTAACTGTGTGTGTCAAATGGCATTGAAACGGGCCGATTTCTCTTTTATTGTCACTGCAGGCAACTGCTAAAAGAGGAAAGCAAAGACCTATGGTGAGTATCAGAGTTACAAAGTGACTCCAAGTGAAGGCGTCTTGGGTCCAAGTACAGAATCCCCGTTTGCGAAATCCATTCCGGTTTTGCTGCAATATAGAAAATGCATGAGCCAAGTCTAACGCTTCCTATGGAATGCCTGGGCCAAGGCAGTAATTATTCCTCAGCATTCAGGTTTTATTCCCAAGGGTATTATGTCGACTGAGAACAGTGCCAAATGTCGCTGGAGGGAGGAGTATGTTTTTGAGCTCTGATCAGTTTTGTGTAAATGACGGGTTTTCATTGTGCATTTCAGAGGGGCTTTTTTAGCTATTTGGATGAAATTGATAAGTGAATTATGACTGTGCTTCAAAGATGCACCAACTGGGCAGAATAAAAGGACACTGAATCCAGAATTCAAATCGCTCACCCACATGGTTATTGCGTTTTCTATTTGCTACCTCTAGCATTTGTGGTATTGGGCAAGGATTGCTTCTCATAGTTTGCTACTGCCATTCTTGCTTTGAAACGGTGCAGTTCTTAGATAACAAAAATGTTTATTGCATGTCATAATAAGTAAAACATAAAGTCATGATAGACCTACCAAATCATAGGGCTGCTGTCTCATTAGAAATGTAGAAAATAGGTGCAGGGGGCAGCCACTCAGCCCATCAAACCAGCAGCACGATTCAATAACATCACGGCCGATCACACAATCTCAATATCCCACTCCTGCCTCTCCCCACACCTCTTGATCCCTTCAGCCTCAGGGGCCACATGCAGCTCTCTTTTGAATTTTTACAATGAACTGACCCCAGCAGCTTCCTGTGGGAGAGAATTCCTCAGGTTCGCAACTCCCTGAGTGAAGAAATTCTTCCTCATCTCATTCCTGAATGGCTTACCCCTTAATCTTAGACAGTGACCCCTTGTTCTGGACTTCCCCAACATCAGGAAAATTCTTCCCGCATTTAGCCTATCCAGTTCCATCAGCATTTTATATGTTTCTGTGAGATCTCCACACCCACCCCAACCAAATTCCAAATTCCAGCGAGTACAAGCTCTCTCAACCCAGTCTTTCCATATATCTCACTATACCTCCAGCCCTGTCCTGACTGAAATCAAATCAGAAGCTAAAACTCAGCAAAATTTGGTGAGAAGATGCAATACTGAATGAGAATGGACAACACAATCCACTTGACAATCATTCAGGAATCCTTCAGTGATGATGCTCAGGTGATGGGACGTCCTGGAGATAAGTTGCTACAACAGAACACTCAATGCCAGTGATGGAATTAGTGCAGGGAGTTTTACTTCACCAGAGAAACCACGACAAAGCATGGGCTGAAGATCTCCAGCTGGCTCAATCAGCCGAGAGGGTTAAGCTGCATGTGAAGCCAATGGGTCTAAACCAACATCCATGGATTCAGAGCATAGTCAAGACACGGAAATTGTTCTATAAGGTGATGGATTTGAGGGGATTAGTGTTTATGTTACATTGTCTCCAGCCAATCTCCTGACGCAACCTGAGCACAGAGGCTAGCAGTTCTAGCAGTAGGGTGGCACGGTAGCTCAGTGGTTAGCACTGCTGGCTCACAGCGCCAGGGTTCCGGGTTTGATCCCAGCCTCGGGCGACCGTCTGTGTGGAGTTTGCAAATTGTCTGCATGGGTTTGCTCCGGTTTCCTCCCACAGTCCAAAGATGTGCAGGTTAAGTGGATTGGCCGTGCTAAAATGCCTGTAGTGTTCAGGAACGTGTAGGTTATGTGGGACGTGTCTGGGTGGGATGCTCTGAGGTTTGGTGTGGACTTGCTGGGCCAAAGGGCCTGTTTCCACACTGTAGGGGGCCTATGGTTCTTTCTATTCGCCTAGAGATTGTAAGAATTGCCAGTGCTGGAGTCAGAAATAACACAGCGTGGAGCCAGAGGAACAGGCAGGTCAGTCAGCATCAGAGGAGCAGGGAAAGTTAACATTTCAGGTCCTGGTCTGAAAAGTCAACTTTCCTGCTCCTCTGATGCTGCCTGGGGTCTAGCAGCTCTACCTTGGTTTTCAGAGGGAGTAGAGGTATCTGTACCAAATCCCTAATGACCTAGTAAATATACTTATGATTATCATGCAACACACTTCATTGCCGTCTGGGAGCAATGCCTATTTTGCATGGTGAGGTATACCCTAACTCAGGGATGGCAGTGGCCGAGTGTTATTAACACTGGACTGTTAATCCTGAGACGCAGGTAACATTTTGGGGAAGTGGGTTTGAATCGCACCAAGGCAAATGATGGAATTTGAATTCAATGTGGAGAACAAATCTGGAATTAAGAGTCTTATGATGATGAACTCATTGTTGATTGTCAGAAAAACTCATCCGATTCAATAATGTCCTTTAGGAAAGGAAACTGTCATCCTTACCCGGTCTGGCCTACATGTGACTCCAAACTCACAGCAATGTGGTTGACCTTGTTTTTGGGCGGCTTGGTGGCACCGTGGGTGAGCACTGCAGCTCACAGCGCCAGGGACCCGGGTTCAATTCCAGCCTCGGGCGACTGTTTCTATGGAGTTTGTACATTCTCCTGGTGTCTGAGTGGGTTTCCTCTGGGTGCTCCAATTTCCTCCCACAGTCATAAGATGTGCAGGTTAGGTGGATTGGCCATGCTAAATTGCCCATTGTGTTCAGGGGTGTGTGGGTTATAGGGGGATGGGTCTGGGTGGGATGCTGCAAAGTGGCAGTGTGGACTTGTTGGGCCGAAGAGCCTGTTTCCACCCTGTAGGGAATCTGATTAAAAAGACTGACTCTTAACTGCCCTCTGGGCAATTAGGGATGGGCATTGAATGCTCGCCTAGCCAGCATCATCCTCACCCTGCGAATGAATTAAGAAAAACCCACTAATCAGTAGATCGACCCAAGATAAAGGAACATTGTTCCAAGCAAGTTATCTCAAAAACAAACCTAACCCAGTGTGCAACATATTATGAATGGGGTGGAGAATGCCACAAGGTATCAAGGATGGCCGTGTAGATGAATACCACACCCTTAATTCCTGGCCCATAGGAAGTGGCTGGTGGCTTTGACCATTTCTTTCTCCAAGACATGCAGGTTGGAACCTTGCTGTACTGGAAATCACTGGCAAGAAACTGTGCCCTAGCACCATATGGCTACAGTATTCAACTGCTATTTTTCAGCAAACCAGAAAACTGATTTCCGCTTAATGTCTGATTCACTTGAGTAACAGAAAGGACTGAATGAGAGAGACACAACTAACAGTTGGCAACATTGAAGACTTCCTTTATCTAATCTGACACAAAAAAAATTGAATCAAACTCAGATTTGGAGACATCGTAAATATTGCCATAGTAACTGTTTCGGATGTTGGAAGGTGTCACAATCGAGCCGCTCCTCATTTTCCTCCTGGAATGATTTCAGAACGAGAGCAAAGGAGACAGATCACTGATAATCCCTGCCTTGGGTGCTGGCATGTACTAAATAAATGCTCCCTGCTCTGGCAACAAGTATCGTGTAACCAATTAGGTCCACTGTGCTAATTAGGTCTGGTTCTAAGGGGCCTGAGGTAGCCATGGCAATGAATAGATGCAAAAGAGATAGATTAGCTGCAAAAAAATGAGCTGCTTGTTTTCTGACACAGAAGAGAATGTCCTTGCTTATAGTTTTAGTGGTAACGACATGTTTTAATTATCGAATGCCACCACAATTACATCATTACCTATTATGGCTTGGAGCCCTTGTAACTTTTAAGAGGAACTTGTCTGAATCCTGCAGCCTTTCAATAAAGTGACAACAGAAATTCCGCATCCAATTTACTCTGTTGGTTGGGGGTTGATCGGCAGGACAGTCTCACTGGGAAATGCTTGCTACTTTTGTTTGATGCTTACAGCAGGATAGTGCATCGAAGGATCAGCAGGCAGTACGATGGGGGATTGGAATTTATTCAATAGAATTCCATCCCCACTCCCACTCAATATCCTGGCTTCTCAATCTCACTCATCCCACCCTCGCAAGATGCCAAAAGATGAATGTATCAAAAACAGCGGTTCTCCCTCAATGAGGGAGTTGTAACTAAAATGTGATCAAAGTTGTGTTGGTTATATTAAAATGCTGATTAAATTAATGTGCATTTTCCGAAATGTAAAACCTTCAGTGATACAATTTAATCAGAACACCCACCATTGAAGAAAGTAGTTATTTCTTTGCATTCTATTAAAACGTATTGTTTGATATATTTAAGTAACCTGGTGCAGTTCTATTAATGTAACTGAAAATGGGTTTATCACTGAAAATAGGTCTTCTAACAATGGTATCCCATCTGAGGGATGGAGCAAAATTGTTAAAAATGCATTTAAAATATGGACTGAATAATTTAATTAGTTTCAGATGCATACAAAAGTCCCTTCTCAGTGAGTTAAATATCTTTTGTTATGTAAAATCTTGTACGTTGCACATACAAATGCGAGTCAAAATGAGCATCAACTTAAGGGGGCCTTTCCAAGAGAGTCCACCTCACACTTTTGATTAGGACATGACACCAGACTTCAAAGTAAAGTCTAAACCGCAAATTTAACCAGTTGTAAATGATGAAGGGTGTGCAGTACCCACTCCCTGTCTCCCCACCTCTTCCTCACCTTTGATGCTCTGTATTGGGCTTTATGTATGTGAATGAATCTGTTAGAAAGCATGGGTGATTTACTGATGGATGCAAGAAAAGCACCAGGTGTGGTTTAGTGATGGAGAGTAAAATGTTCAGTTGTGTGTAAGAGCACTTCGGGATTTAAATAAAGGCTGCAACATTGGGCTGTTGTTGTGCAGTAGTAGCAAGCATATCTCTGGACCAGGAGGCCTATGTTCAAGTCCTACCTGCTCCAGAACTGAGTCATGGCATTATCAAACAGGTTGATAAGAGAATGAAGGGTGCAAAGTGTTTGTGTTGTTTTTTTTTTCTTTCTTTCTTGAGATGTAAGCATCATTGGTCAAGCCAACCTGCCCATCCTAGTTGGTCTTGAGAAGATAGTTCAAGCCACCTTCTTGAACTTCTGTAGTCTGCCTGCAGTGTTCTGAGTTCTACATCAGCTGAATGATTAAGGAGGTCAAATGTTGAGAGAAATTCTTTGAACTGTGGAAGTCAAAAAAGCATGAAGGTGGATATGGATGACTTTTCAGAGCTGGAAATAAATAGTCATCGTGGCCGAAAGAATATTCTGATATCAGTTCAGATCCCAGGGTTGCAAGTGAGCTGATTCACCCAGAAACATTCACTGGCGAGAGTCTTCAGTCTTCAGTCTTCACTCTTCCCAATGCTGAACTCACTGAATGGATGGCTTAGCTTGTGTTGGGTGACAGCAAAGCAAACTAACTACATGGTCCCTATCGGAATCACAAGAGGTGATGGAGAGTGACAACTGGCTTTGCCAGCAGACCTGAAGAACCTGACCTGCCTGACTTCAGACTATTCACGAACGGGTATGTCTGAGATGAAGAATCATAGAATCCCTACAGTGTGGAAACAGGCCCTTTGGCCCAACAAGTCCACACCGACCCTTGGAGCATCCCACCCAGATCCATTCCCCTATAGCCCACCTAATCTACACATCCCTGAACACTATGGGCAATTTAGCACGGTCAATCCAACTATAGCCTGCACATCGTTGGACTGTGGGAGGAAACCAGAGCACCCGGAGAAAACCCACGCAGACACGGGGTGAATGTGCAAACTCCACACAGACAGTCGCCCGAGGGTGGAATTGAACCCGGGTCCCTGGTGCTGTGAGGCTGCAGTGCTAACCACTGAGCCGCTGTGAGGTAACTGGGGGTAAATCCATTGGGAGACTTTACAGGAGCAGTGCAGGGGCAGGAAGAGAAGCCATTTTTTTTGAACTCCAGAGGTGGTGGAAAGAAGAAATCAGAAGTCAGTCTTTACTTTGTTTGCAATTTATCCACAAAGTGAAACATTACAATATAAGTCTTAACTCTATAAACCAGCCTCAGTGAAAATAAATATCTCTTCTTGTACACTTTAAGCAAACTAAAAACAAGTGAACGAATGAACTAATCAATAGCCCCTTAAAGGGATGAGTACTTTGTACCTTTCAGAAAGTATAATAAATAAATGAACCAATTAACCACAGAACAGCTGCTTGATGGAATACTGTAACAAAAGCTTTAACAGAATAAAATTAAGAATGATGAAGGGTATAATTGGCAGGATTCAAAGTTGGATGATAGGTTTCAAATCCATCACCTTAATCACTTGGTGAAATTTACAGGCCAAGGTGTCTCTGTGAATCATGTCAAATGAACCAACTAATGAAAGAAGCAACCCTTCTAGAAAACAGCAAACTCGTTCAATAAAGGTAACCTGTTGAGGGTAAAAATGATACACTCTAAGCCCCAGTGGTGCCCATAAGTTGTGGAAGGTCAGGAGCGCATTGGCCAACTAAGCGTGCCCCCTGTCCCAGGCTACCAGGCTGAGGGTGTAACCGCGGACCAGAGCGAGATGCTGGGGTTGATCAGCCACCTCAAAAGCTTGCTCCCTGGGCTGGTTGACAGCCACCTCGGCCAAGCCCAGGAGCAAACCCAGCACGCAGTGCTCTGATCCACCTGCCACCCAATACAGAGGGATGCAAAAGACCAGCACCTTAGAATGAAGTGAAAACAAAACTTGAGAGGAATAGCCCCCTCCAATAGTAACGAAAGGGTTTGCAACTTTTATTTTAATTTTAGAAACACACTTTATTCATAAAACATATCTTTACATATAAAAACATAGTCACGAACACAGTGCAGTTGTATGTTGAGGAAACAAACAAACCAAACAAACCAAAGATATCTCTTACACATACAAGACTATGTTTACATGCATTGAGACACTAGGAGGATCCGATATCTGGTCCCCACCCCATTTAACTTCAGCGCAAAGACCTCAGGCAGTGGCCTTTCCCCATGGTGCCTTTGCAGCAGGTGCCCCAAGCTTTAGTGCCTCCCTCAGCATGTAGTGCCAGACCTTGGAGTGTGCCAGTCTGCAACACTCAGTCAGGATCAACTCCTTGATCTGGAAGGCCAACAGGCTTTGGGCAAACCCCAGAGAGTGTCATTCACTGAGTTTGTGGTCCTCCAAGAGCAGTCAATGTTTGTGTATGTCCCAGGGAACAAGAGTCCCTGTGTCACAGAGCTGCTCAGGATTACCTCACCAAAAATCTGCTGCATCCATCTTTCTTTGCATTGGCACATTCAAGAAGGAGTAACAATCCCAACCCCCCTCCCACACCCAACATAAATGGACTTTCTGAGGTCGCAGAAATTGTAGGTGTCCTGGGAGTCTGTGAGCTGACTCAACCAATGGTTGCAGAAGACTGCTGTGTGCAATAAAAACTTATTCAAAATCTCCCATGGAGAAAAGGAGGACTCCAGTCCAGAGAAGCTCCTCACCCTCCCTCCAGGTGTCTCTTTATATGTCTAAGGTTTTAGAGTAGATTTGTAGCTCGGGTTGTGGTTGGTTGTCTCACCGAGCTGGTTTGTTGTTCCACGAATGTTTCATTACCCTGCTGGATAACATCAGTGCAGCTTCCAATGAAGCGCTGTTGAGTTTTCCCACCTGGTATTTAAACCCTGATGTTCTTTGAGCTGGATTACCTCACTTCTGGTTTTCCTTCACAATGGAGTGGCGACACCCCACTCAATCCACTCAGTCCAAGAGTTCCTCATTTCCATCAAGACATAAGTATAGATGACGATGAGACCATGCTATCGTTTGACGTTACTGCCCTGTTTACATCGATAGACGTACCACTAGTAAGAGAAACAAAGGCAGCACTACTAAAGCAAGAACAAAACCACAATGACATCATCTCCACAACATGCTGAAGGTACTGGAACTATGCCTCACCACCCACTTCACCTTTAATGACCAAATATACGAACAGGTCAATGGGACACACATGAGATCACCAATCTTCGACTAAGAGCTGAAGTAGTGAAGCAGAGACTTGAAAGTACAGCCCTTCCACTAATCCAAGCGAAACCATAGATACGCTACGTGGATGGCACCTTCATCATTATTAATCAGATCAAGCTAGAGGAGACTCACAAACTAATAAACAACACTCTCGCTGGGATCAGATTTACCAGAGAAAAGGAGAAGAGCAAACAGCTCCCATTGCTGGACGTCATGGTGGAACACAGGACCAATGCAGAATTCCGAACAAAGGTACACAGGAAAGCCACCCACACCGACAAAATACTGAATTTACCAAATAACCACCCTCACGCACACAAATGAAGTTGCATGAGAACATTGTTTAAATGGGCAGCAACACACTGTAGCAACACAGAGCTACGCCAAGCAAAAGAATACCTCTTCCAAGTATTCAAAGATACCTGAAAAACTGGGTCAGAAGATGCCTATTACACAGACAACACCAGGAAGATACTACACGCCCTGACACACTCATCATGCTCCCTTACATCACGGACTCATCTGAACTGACCACAAGACTCCTACGACCACTGGGCATCAGTGTTACACACAAACCCACATCAACCCTACACCAACTGCGCTCCCGAACCAAAGACCCACTGCCCGCTATAGACAGTACTAATGTCGCATCTAAGATTCCCTGCAGAGACTGTGACAAACATTACATGGGACAAACAGGAAGGAAATGAACAACAAAGGTCTCCATCCCCACCTCTTTGACCTGTCTGCCTTCTCCCCACCTAACTTCTCCCCTACCCATCTTCTATCCTCCTCCCCCTCTCTCCCTATTTATTTCAGAAGCCTCTTTCCCTCCCCCATTTCTGGGGAAGGGTCTTGACCCGAAACGTCAAACTTTCCTGCTCCTCTGACGCTGCTTGGCCTGCTGTGTTCATCCACATTCACACCTCGTTATCTCTATACACAAACACCAGTTGGCAACAAAAAGACATGATCAATAATCACTCACCTCCATCCACATGGATAAGGAGAGCCACCAATTCGCTTGGGACAACACCAGGATCCTGGGACAAGCAATGTAAAGACAAACACGGGGATTCCTAGAAGCCTGGTACTCTGCGAAGAAAGACATCAACGAACACAAAGAGCTTGTGTTTACACTCCAATGCGAAGGAGAACCGGAAGTGAGATAATCCAGCTCAACGGACAGCAGGGTTTAAATGCCAGGTGGGAAAATGTGCCAACACTTCATCGGGTGCAGCACTGAAGATGTTACCCAGTAGGGTAATGAAACGTTTGCGGCACAATGAACCAGCTCAGCGAGCCAACCAACCACAGCGTCTCTTTATATGTGCTCAACTAATCATTTGATGTCTGCCCTCCTGTTTAATGTACAACTACTGAAAATCTTCTCATTGTCATTGGATCAGTAAGTGAAGAAACAAGTTAGGACACTCTCACTCAGCCAGTGATGGAGGGGACTGTGTGTCAAAGAGCGTGGAGAGGCAGTGACAATTGAAGTGGGACCTTACCTGAAGCTGTTGCAGTGCTGCATCAGTGTGGTATTCACCTGACAGGGACTGATCTAAAATACTTCCAAGCAACAATTTGGGAGACAGCGACATATTTGAGGAGAGTGAAGAAGCCAGGAAAATGGAGTGGTAATTTGCAGGTGTAGCAAGGACCTAACTGGGACATAGGATACAGGCAATAAGAGGTCGAGTTACTTTGGCAGTAGAAAGTGGGAATTATGAACACCATCTGTCTTGGACGGATTATAATAATATAGATTTTTGAGTGGGCTGTGCAGATGTTATTAAAATGCAAACTGGTTATGCAAGGTCCAGTTTTTCAGACAGAGAGTTGACGCTTCTTGTTGCTGCATACTGAGGTTATAGCCATTAAGGACTTGACAAAATTTTATCAGCGGCCATAAAAACACCAGGGACTGCTTCTTATTTCCGTTGTGTCCCACGTGTACCAATTTACAGGGTGTAATGGAGTGGGAACTTTGGTGGAGATCCATTCCCTTCGACCTGTGCCAAGCTTAGTGTTGCGTGCAGGTTTCTGGTTGCAAAATAATTGGAGGCAGGTGGAAGTTTGAAAGTGATGCGGCTGGGGGAGGGTGACACAATTTAGTCCTGCAATAGTTTTTCCTGTTCCAGCACCTTCCTAGTCACCTCAAACCCTTGTAACCACTCATTGGGACACAGTTCTGCCAGCCATATTCTGATCTGCTCAACCATTAGCTGACAAGTGGCCCTCTGTCACCTCTGGATTAGACATGATCCACGTGTCTAAATTCCTTTATGATTCCCTCCATGTTCAAAACCTCATCCAGACCTATACGCCTCCATTAGTCTAATGTGGTAATGTTATGGGTGGACTGCAACTATTGCCTTCAGTGACATTTTCCGAATGCTGAGACCCTCATTGTCTTGGAGAAACGAGCTTCTCTGTCATTACTGACCTTTGGCTGGCATGTTGTATGAAGAGCTCCAAGGTAGAGAGAGTGCCATCACACCGAAGGTATAGCGGTGGCCTTAGTTAGGTGGAAGTGAGGACCTTCCTGAGGAAGAAAAATTGCAGGGTGACTGCAGGAGAGCCAGCTCTGAGGAAGGGTCACCGGGCCCGAAACGTTAACTCTGATTGTTTTTTCCTTCACAGACGCTGCTGGACCTGCTGACCTTTTCCAGCAACTTCTGTTTTTGTACAGGAAAGCTTTCTGGACTCCATTCTCAATGCCAGCCATCTGTGGAAGGCTTGTGCCTGGCTCAGTTAACCGATTACAGCCTCCGATATCTTTCTGTAATGTGTAGGTTTAACTGCTCAGAAATGTGTGCACAGTGGCAAGCCCAGGCCCAGACCCTGCCTCCCTCCCTCCCTAGCTGCATGTCCAATCAAAAGCCAACTTGTGGAAGGCCTTGCCCTCATTGTCCATGCCACCTATCCCTGCCTCATAGTGGTGGTCTGCTGTTTCTTTTAAATTAATGATTTAAGAATGTTAACAAGAGGGTGCCCCGTGTTGAAGCACTATCTCAGTTACTTATCCCGTACTTCAGAGTGTTTTCTCTCAAAACCCAAAAAACCGTGAACAATCCAGTTTTGAGAGTCTGCCCAACACTCCTAACCTAGAAAACAAAATCCTTGAGGAGGTGGTGGCCTAGTGGTATTATTGCTAGGGTCCCATGATTCCAGAAACTCAGCTAATGTCCTGAGAACCCAGGTTCAAATCCTGCCATGGTAAATGGTAAAGTTCCAACATGAAAAATGAATCTGGAATTAAATGTGTGCTGATGACTGTGAAAAAATTGCCAAGTTCTGGTTCACTAATGTCCCTTAGGGAAGGAAACGCCCATCCTTATCTGGTCTGGCCTACATGTGACTCCAGACCCACAACAATGTGGTTGGCTCTTAACTGCCCTCTGGGCAATTAGGGATGGGCAATAAATGCTGCCTGGCCAGAGTTGCCCACATTCCGTGAGTGAATGAATAAAAAATGCCTGCAAGCCAATTAAAGGAACATGCCTGTGAAATAGCCACAGGCCAACTGAAAGGAAAGGATCGAGCCTCTCCAATTGCTCATTATGGTCTGTGCCAACGTTGTAAAATTCAGTTTTATAAGGGAAGTGAAAAACCGCTTATTTTTAGCTCGGCATTTTTCTTTTTCAAATAATAGTCTTCCTTCAAAAAGGTTCATGACCAAAGTGCACCAAGCAGATCAGTGCTAATATTGCTGGGTGTAACTTCAAGACAGGTCAAATTCTCCTCTTGGATGCTGAGTTTTTGACTACTTTCACAAACTAATGACTGAGAGGTCCTCAATTTGTTGCTCTTTGATCTTCAAGGCTTGAATTTGAAAGTGGCCTTGAGGATCAGCTGCAATTTTGTTGACTTCCAAGGATTCTGAGGTCAATGGGTTAACATAGAACATAGAACATTACAGCACAGTACAGACACTTCGGCCCTCAATGTTGTGCCGACCTGTCATACCGATCTCAAGCCCATCTAACCTACACTATTCCATGTACGTCCATATGCTTGTCCAATGACGACTTAAATGTACCTAAAGTAAAGCAAGCAAAGCGTTCCATTCCCTTACTACTCTCTGAGTAAAGAAACTACCTCTGACATCTGTCCTATATCTTTCACCCCTCAATTTAAAGCTATGCCCCCTCGTGCTCGCCATCACCATCCTAGGAAAAAGGCTCTCCCTATCCACCCTATCTAACCCTCTGCTTATTTTATATGTTTCAATTAAGTCACCTCTAAACCTTCTTCTCTCTACCGAAAACAGCCTCAAGTCCCTCAGCCTTTCCTTGTAAGACCTTCCCTCCACACCAGGCAACATCCTAGTATATCTCCTCTGCACCCTTTCCAAAACTTCCACATCCTTCTTCTAATGCGGTGACCAGAACTGTACACAATACTCCAAGTGCGGCCACACCAGAGTTTTGTACAGCTGCAGCATAACCTCTTGGTTACGGAACTCGATCCCTCTATTAATAAAAGCTAAAACACTGTATGCCTTCTTAACAGCCCTGTCAACCTGGGTGGCAACTTTCAAGGATCTATGTACATGGACACCGAGATCTGTCTGCTCATCTACACTACTAAGAACCTTACCATTAGCCCAGTACTTTGCCTTCCAGTTACTCCTACCAAAGTGCATCACCTCACACTTGTCTGCATTAAACTCCATTTGCCACCTCTCAGCCCAGCTCTGCAGCTTATCTATGGCTTGTGGGACTTCTCATTCTCGTGTCCTGTGGCACGAAAATGTCTTGTAAATCAATGTAAATTTGTCTTCATTAATGATATTACTGTGGAGTTCGTAAGAGTGGGGCAGTGCAGGAATTGCATTTATCAAATTTGTGTAGTAGTGGTACTCTAAGAAGTTAGGGAGTTTGGACACCCTGTTTGAATGACACACACCTTGGCCTTTTGTGTCGTCCATAGTGTATCCAATACCGGTTGGATTTCTGAGTAAAATCACCAGGAGCTCTGAGAATGTTTATTTTGATTAGAATTGTGGAATTTAGAATTGTGTTTATTGTCACATGTACTCAAGTACATGGATACAGTGTACAGCGAAAAGTGTATAACATCACCACTTCTAGTGCCATCTTAGATGCAAAGATACTCTGACCAACTTTTATCGATGTACCATAGAAAGCATTCTGCCTGGATGCATCACAGCTTGGCACAGCAACTGCTCTGCCCAGGACCATGAGAAACTAGAGAGAGTTGTGAACACAGCCGAGTCCAAATCGCAAACCAACCTCCTGTCCATTGACTCCATCTACACTTCTCACTGCCTCGGGAAGGCAGCCAACATCATCAAAGACCCCTCGTACTTTGGTTATAATCTCTTCCAACCTCTTCCTTCAGAAGATACCAAAGTTTAAACACACGCACCAACAGGTTCAAGAACAGCTTCTTCCCCGCTGTTACTAGACTGCTGAATGGACCTCTCTAATTTCAAATCTCATGTTGCTCTTTCTCTTTGTGCATCTTCTTCTGCAACCGCAACTTTGTATTCCACGCTCTTGTCGATCACCCTCTGATATTTGTATGTTATGATCTACCTGTATTGAACACAAAAAAAATTTCCACTGTACTTAGATACAAGTGACAATAACAGATCAAATCAAAATCTGAGGTATAAATTGAAAAAATGAAAAAAATAACAAGTTGAAAAGGCAGCATTAAAATCTTCATAAAGTTAGGTACAAATATGCTTAAGTACAATATGAATGTCTTGTGCTCCCGTAAGTATGATGGTTTGTCAAAATTTGTCCTCCTAATTCTTTTGACAATATTGGATATGATTGATCTTCTGCAATTCAATGCTATTAATCATTCATCTCCAGTACCAGTTTCCCTCCTGTCTCCCACACACTCCCCTCTGAGGACCTCACTCTGATCAATTCTTGGCCCCCTTCTGTTCTGCATTGGTCTGCTGCTGTTCCTCACTGACATCATATGCCAGCTGGAAGATGGCACTGATTATCCCAAACAAAGGCTCTCAGCCTTTTTTCACCACCGCCCTCCCCCCCCCCCCCTCCATTTTACTGAAGTTGGAAAGCATGGGGTTCATTTCATTCATGTGGTTTCTAAGCATTTCAATATGTGGGCTTTCTGGTAAATATTGTCACATTCCCAGAGATCCCCTGCAAATCGTCATTCACCCAGAGGAAGAATATTGCCGGAAAACATATTTATTTTCTCATCGTTTTCTCATTAACAGAAACAAGGAGGTCATTCTTAACCCTATCTGCCCAGGTGGGCTGCTAAAATTAAGTTGGTTACCTACCCACTCAAAATCTGACCGTTTCTAATGTTGACCTTGGGGGTTTTGTAGATAAAATGAAGGCAGTGGTAACCTGATGCTATAGATAAATCAATTCCCTAACTAACCCAGGGCCTGAGTGCGGAACTCTGTGATTTTGCCGCCAGAGCGAAGTACAGTTTTTGGAGTAGGTCTGTAGGCAGAATGGACACTTCACATCAACAGGAGTTTGCCCTTTGTGGTGCCAGAAGGCTGTTCCACCTACAGTAAAGATAACAGTCACAGTCTTCCTCCCCTTGTGCTCTTGCCGCCCACTGCTGAGCCAGAAGCTGGCACTTTGGGTCAACCCACAGCAGGTGCACTGCAGCGGTTCGAGAAGGCAGCTCACCACCACCTTCTCAAGGGGCAGCTAGGGATGGACAGGACTCATCCAGCGACACCCACATCCTGCAAATGAATAAACAGAAAAAAATCAAAAGGTCATGGTGTGGACTGTCCCTGCTGCTGTGTGTTGGTAACATAGCAACCAGACATAGGTAATGTGGTATTGAAAGATTTGACAGATATATATTACGTTCACAGTCACTTCGGTACCCAGGCTAATACTCAGCTATTTGGCCGCAAACAATTTCCCTCAGCATGTCCTGTTTCCAGTGAAGGTGACCCTCAGGTCACATGCAGTGATGATGTTACCAGCATGCCCCTGAAAGGCGTACTGCGGGAGATAACACCACAATGTCAGCACCTGGCTCTACCTTCACCTCTCCTTGGCATCTCCAGCTGCCGGGGAGCACTGGCACCATTTATCGTAGACCTGTAGGTTAAAACTGTCACAGCCTCCCCTGCCTGTGTTGAATGGGGCACTATCAAGTTATAAACTGTACAGCGTAGAAGCAGACCGTTCAGTCCATCTTGTCCATGTCGACCTGATATCCTAAATTAATCCAGTTCCATTTTCCAGCATTTGGCTCATTATCCCTCGAAACCCATCCCATCCATATACCCATCCAGAAAACTTTTAACTGTTGTCATTGTACCAACCCCCACCACTTCCACTGGCAATTCATTCAATACATGCAGCACCCTCTGTGTGAAAAAGTGGTCCCTTAGGTCCCTTTCAAATCATTCCGCTCTCACCTTAAACCTATCTCCTCTAGTTTTGGCCTCCCCCAAAGGGAAAGCCCTTGACTATTCATTCTGTCTATGCCCCTCATGATTTTATCAACTTCTATAAGTCACCCCTCAGCCTCCAACGCTCCAGGGAAAATAGTCCCAGCCTATTTAGCCTCTCCCTATAACGCAAACCCTCCGATCCTGGGGATTTGTTGGAGAGCACTTCAGTTAAAATGAATTGTTCCAGTAAAAGGCAGCCACATCTTGGCAAGCTAAGAGGGACTGCCTGGGATCATTGGCCTCTAAAATCCAAGTTTGAAAGTTTAAGTTACAAACATACTTATACAGTAGGTGAGTTCACTAACTAATTGTCTGAGTTGCTTCATTCTGCTCTTGCAAAAGCTCCAGGAAAGCCAACATCCCTTTATGTAAATACTGCACCATCTCTAGCATCAATCTTCATAAATCATAGAATCTCTACAGTGTGGAAGCAGGCTATTTGTTCCATCGAGTCCATACCAACACTTCTGAGGAACAGATCCCACCCAAAACCACTCCCCCTACCCATCCCTGTAACCCTGCGTTTCCTATGGCTGATGCACCCTAGCCTGCACATTCCTGGACACTGTGTGCAATTAACCTATGGCCAGTCCACCAAAAGCTACATATCGTTGCACTGAGCACCCGGAAGAAGCCCATATAGCCGCAGAGAGAATGTGCAACCTCCGTACAGACTGATGCCTGAGAGTAAAATTGAACCCAGCTCCCTAGCGCTGTGAGTTAGCAGTGCTAACCACTGAGCCGCCATGCTGTCAATGCTGCAGGCTCCCGCTGTGTGGCCTGGAAATCAAGTCATTGATAACCAAAGGTTAGCCTAGCAGAGTGAATGTGGGAAGACCATGAGACAGAGTAAACACTGGCCTTCATTCAGTGTTACCATGCTCCCATTTCAGGTGGCACATGCTTGGTTGACTTTTTGACTTTTATTTATTGATCGGTAGGATGTGGTCATTACTCAGTCATCCTGGAATGGCTACAGCCAGTGTTTGTTATTTACACTGCTGAGTATTGAAACCAGAGATCTTTAATGAGAATGGGATTACAAGGAAGCAAGTTTGATTGATGTGACTGAAGGCATTAAACAAAGCATGCATTTTCATTACCTGATGGATTTCAATGTAGGTACAGCTCCCTTGGTAGCACAAGGGAGTGGTGTACAGGCAGACTCACTGTATTACCATATTAAGTGGTTCGTGTACATAGACACTTAGGTTCTTCAATATGTGCACCCCTTTTGGAATTTAACCATTTGCTTTAAATTGCTTCTCTGCATTCTTCCTACCAAAATAAATTGCTTCGTTCTTCTCTGCCTTTCCTCTGTCACTTACCTGCTGTCCACCAATGCGCCTGTGTCCTTTTTAATTTCTACACTGCCTTCTTCATACCTTACAATGCTTCCAACATCTGTATTGTCCACAAATTTTAAAATTGTGTTTTGTTTACCAAGGCTTTGTTGATCACTATACATAGGTCAGAGCAGAGCTTCTAAAACTGATTACTCCAACTCCACTTCAACATTTCTGTACCCCACAAAACAACCATCAATCATTAAGCCATTTCCTGTCACTTAATCAATCACAGAAATATAGAAACATAGAGGATAGGAACAGGAGGAGGCTGTTCGGCCCTTGAAGTCTGTTCTGCCATTCTTCACGATCATGGCCGATCATCGTATCCATGTTGCTGTTGTCCCTTTTAATCCACAAGCTGTAGGTTTGTTCACATTGTGTTAAGTGTCCCTTGGAAGTCCATGTACATCACGTCAATACCATTACCTCAATCAACCCTCTCTGTTACCTTAAAAAACACCCCAGCAAGCGAATTAAGCAAAATTTGCTCTGAATAGATTTATGCTGGCTTTCCTTTCTTAACCTACATTTGCCCATGTGACCATTACTTTTACAACAGATTATAGTTTCTAGAATTTTCCCCAGCACTGAGGATAAAATGATTGGCATATGGTTGGCTTACCTACCTTTATAGCCTTTCTTTCACCAAAGGTGTGACATTTACAGTTCTCTGGTCCTCCAGAACTGCTCCAGAGTCTCAGGAAGTTCAGAAGGTCGTGATCAGTATGTCCACAATTTCTACTCTTGCTTTCCTTGGTATTTTCGATGTACCTCTTCTAGTGCCTATCAACACTTACTGCCAGACAGCTTTATCCAATGTTGCCCTTCAGGTGTCTGAACTAGCTCCGTTTTTTTTTACCGTGGCCATCGTCCATGGTAAAGACAGATTCAAATTGTTGATGAATACGTCAGCTGTCCCTACTGCCATCATGCATAAATCTCTTAGTTTGGTCTCTAATTGGCCCCATTTATCATACTCTTACCAGAGACGACCTTTGAATTCCTTATTCTATATTAGCTGCCAGTCTCATCTCATTCTCTCTTTTTGCTTTTTGTATTTTTTTCAATTTTCTTTTGAACTTACTGTGTGCTGCATATTTGCCAGTTGTACTATCTACTTAACATCAGTTTTAAGCACACTTTTTCTTTTGCATCGTTATCAATCTCTTTTTTTCTCACCCAGCGAACTCTGGATTAGTTTGCTGTACTTTGTTTCCCTTCACAGGAATATATCTTGACCGTGTCTGTTCTATCTCGTCTTTAAAGACCATTGTTTAGTTACAGTTGTGCTAGCCAAGTTTTGATTCCAATTCATTTGGACCAGATCCATTGAACAATGGAGCATATTATATAAACTGAAAACTGGAAGGAGGCAGCAGAAGGCCGGGTGAAGATGGTCATCCAGTTGCCAGTATTAATTTCGGGTCGGGTTCTCAGGAAGGGTCATTGGACCTGAAACATTAACTCTGAACTCTCTGCACAGATGCTGCCAGACCTGCTGAGCCTTTCCAGGAATGTCTGTTTTTGTTTCAGTATTAATTCTTCTGTCACCTAGAGTGAAGCGCTCTTGTTACAAACATTCTTGGAACAATCGTCAAAAGGTCACGCAACCTACGATACCCTGATTAGCCAAAATGATCTTTCCCTCTCCCGTCAGCAACATTTTTGTGAGTATCGGCAGATATGGGGAGAAAGCACTCCCTTATCTTTGCTCCCCTTGGCTGTTCACCTCACTGGTTTGCTTGCAGGAGGGTCTGCAAGATGAATGCTCAAGGCAGGCCAAACATGGAGGGCTTGACAATTCACATCTTCCAAGTTCCCCTTAAGTCCTCACAGGCCTTTTATATCTGTTGCACTTCTGCCTAAGTGCATTGATTTTGAGCTGAAGAATGGGTTTGCATGCCCGATAACTGAGATTGTAACCTTCCTAAGGGCTGGCGAATGGTTGGAGATTTGTGCCTGTCATCCCAGCAGGTAATATTTTATCTTTAAAATTGATTTAATAGGGAAGAGCAAATGCAGCCGAGTTAAGTGCCTCTGATTTATGACTAAGCCCTAAATACATCATCTCCAGCAATCAATATAGGAATATTTGTATTAATAAAGCTCTTGGTTAATGAAATCAGATTGACTTGTTGGCTAAATCAGGCAAGATGGAATAGGAATAGCATTCCCAAAACTGTTTGTTACAAAGCACGTTAGCTTAGCTATCTTTTTGCTGTCAATTCTTTTTAAGAGTTTTCACAGCGGCACTGTACATGTATCTGTCGAAAAATTAAATGATATCATTCCTGTGGAAGTTTCCAAAATGCAGTCGCTAACATAATCTTTCATCTTACCTGTTCCTTTCCATACTCCCTGCTCGTTGCCTTCCCTCCCTGGTCTCCTGAAGAAAGAAACACATGCGCTTATGCCGCACCTCTCTCAATTACAGGATACCCGAAAGTGCTTTTACAGTCAGCCAGGTAATTTCGGTGTGGGGGCACTGTTTTGATAGAGGAAATGGGCAGCAACTTTGTGCACGTCAAGCTCCCACAGACAGCAATAAAAATAAGTACATGATACGGAGGGCCAGTGTTGGATTGGGTGGGGGACAAAGCCAGAAGCCCACGACACCAGGATATAGCCCAACAAGTTTATTTGAAAACACAAGCTTTCACAGCACTGCTCCTTCATCAGGTGAAGTGCTCCAAAAGTGATTGTGATTTCAAATAAACCTGTTGGACTATAACCTGGTGTCATGTGACTTCTGACTGAATGAAATAAATGACCAGATGATGTGTTTTAGTGATGTGATGTGATGGTAAGCCTGGACAGCAAGGGGACTTTACCCGTCCTCTTCAAAGTAGTGCCCTAGGTTCTCTCGGGGCAGGTCAGGTCTTAGCTTAAATGCCTCAACTGCAAATATACAGCCCCTCCAACAGTGCAGTTTTGGAGCGTGACCTAACTTCGTGATCGGGGTGGGATTTGAACAGGCCACCTTCTGTTGTGGACAGAAGTGCCAAGTCACAACTAATCACTAAAGGTACTAAGATAGTAGGAACTGCCGATGCTGGACAATCTGAGATAACAAGGTGTGGAGCTGGATGAACACAGCAGGCCAAGCAGCATCACAGGAGCAGGAAAGCTGACGTTTCAGGCCTAGACTCTTCTTCAGAAATGGAGGACGGGAAGTGGGGTTCTGAAATAAATAGGGAGAGAGGGGGAGGCAGAAAGAAGATAGATAAAGGAGAAGATAGGTGGAGAGGGGACAGACAGGTCATGGAGGCGGTGTTGGCTCCGGTAAAGGTGAGTGTAGGTAGGGAGTTAGGGAGAGGGTAGGTCAGTCCAGGGAGGATGGACAGGTCAAGAGGTTAGTGGGTCAAGAGGAGATGGGGGTGGGGCTTGAGGTGGGAGGAGGGGATAGGCAGGAGGAAGGACGTGTTAGGGAGGCAGGGACGAGCTGGGCTGGTTTTGGGATGCAGTTGGGGGGAGATTTTGAAGCTTGTGAAGTCCACATTGATACCATTGGCCTGCAGGGTTCCCAAGCAGAATATGAAGTGCTGTTCCTTTACTAAAGGTAGTAAAGCTGTTTATAAAGGAAAGTACAGAATCAATAAGTGACGGGGCCATTTTTAATGCCTGATCCTTCATGGTAGCTGTAAATGTGTTTTACTTCAAAAGACAACCAGGTCCAATCCTGAGGGCTACTTGCATTCACTTTCAAAGGTGAGCTTTTCTGTTAGAAAGCATTAAACCTTGAAGGGAAGAGAATGTCCAGAGACAATGATGTTTGGCAGTTGTACCAAATTGTTCTCTCATTGCAAACAAAAGCTTAGAAAAACAGGTTTAAAAATGGAGCAACTGTGAACTAGGCTGAGAGCTGATATGGAGATATCCAACACCAGAACCATCAACGATGGATTCCTGCTCATCATTTAAGATAAGAGTCTCATGATAACCATGAATCCATTGTCGAATGTCAGAAAAACCCATCTGGTTCACTAATGTCCTTTCGGGAAGGAAACTGCCATCCTTACGTGGTCTGGCCCACGTGTGACTCCAGACCCACAGCAATGCGGCTGACTCTTAACAATTAGGGACAGGCAATAAATGCTGCCTAGCTAGTGGCACCCTCATCCCATGAATGAATAAAAACGATAAAAAGCAACTTATTCACTGGTAAGACAGCGTGAAACTGGAGGAACACAGCAGGCCAGGCAGCATCAGAGGAGCAGGAAAGCTGACGTTTCGGGTAGGGACCCTTCTTCAGAAAAATTCACTGGATTGCAGTGAAGACACATCTCTGGTTGTGTAGGGGATCAGAGGAACATTAACTTTGAGGGGTGAGAGGCAGCACCCAGGTGCTGCAGTTAAAGAGCAGGAGGCAGAAGAAGAGAGAAAGTCAGGAGGAAAGAAATATCATTGAGGGATGATTGTGAGGATGATTGTCAATAAATGACTTCAGAACAAAGTTGGTAGAACTTCGAGACATGAAACAGTAAAATGAAAATCCTATACAGTCTAAGATAACAAAGTGTGGAGCTGGATGAACTCAGCAGGCCAAGCAGCATGTGCTCCTAAGATGCTCTCTGATGAAGGGTCTAGGCCTGAAACATCAGCTTTTGTGCTCCTAAGATGCTGCTTGGCCTGCTGTGTTCATCCAGCTCCACACTTTGTTATCTTGGATTCGCCAGCATCTGCTGTTCCCATTATCTCTTATCTAATACAGTCCGTAGTCCTTGTTGTAATTTCTAATTCAACTGCAGGTTTTGCAGATTGTTCGCACATTGATAAGTCTTGAGTCCTCATAAAGTTTACAGCCCTATTCACCACTAAAAGCACAGCTGCCGTGAATAACACTAATAGAAATTCATAGAAAATCTCAGTGGCTCTGGCAGCATCTTCAGAACTGGATCTGAAATGTTAACTCTGATTTCGCTCCACAGTAGCTGCCAGACCTACTGAGCTTTTCCAGCAACTTCTGTTTCTATTTCTGATTTTCAGCATTGGCAGTTCTTTTGTTTTTTTTATCGAGCTGCTGTGAGTAATTATGCCTTGTCCACACTTAAGCGTATCTCTTTCAGTTGTGAAAAGTCTACATTTCCCTTGTTAGTGCCCAGTTCCAGTTGCCCTGTTACAAGAAGGATATTATGAAGCTGGAGAGGGTTCTGAGACGATTTGCTGAGTGTGGAAGCTTTGAGTAATAAATTAAGGTTGGATAGGCTGGGACATTTTTGCAATGGAGCAGAGGAGATTGAACAGTGACCTTTTAGAGGTTTATAAAACCATGAGGAGTATAGACAGGGTTAATGATAACTCTCTTTTCCATAGGATGGGGGATTTCAAGACTAGGAACCATATTTCTAAGGTGAGAGGTGAAAGATTTTCAAAAGATATGAGGGGCAATTTTTTTTGCACAGAAGTTATTTCAGGGTATTCCTGAAGAAGTGGAAGAAGGTTGCCTCAGATCTTGATCAGATGGGCCGATTGGCCGAGGAGTGGCTGCTGGGAGTTTAATTTAGATAGATGCGAGGTGCTACCTTTTGAGAAGGCAAATCAGGGCAGGACCTATACACTTAATGGTCAGCTCCTGGGGAGTGTTGCTGAACAAAGAGACCTTGGAGTGAAGGTTCATACTTTCTTGAAAGTAGAGTTGCAGGTAGGTAAGATGTTGAAGAAGGTGTTTGGTATGCTTGCCTTTGTTGGACAGTGCATTGAGTATAAGAGCTGGGAAGTCACATTGTGGCTGTACAGGACATTGATTCTGGTCTCCCTGCTGTAGGAAGGATGCTGTGAAACTTAAAAGGGTTCAGAAAAGATTGACAAGGATGTTTCCAGCGTCGGAGGGTTTGAGCTCTAGGGAGCGGCTGAATAGACTGGGGCTGTTTTCCCTGGAGCGATGAAGGCTGAGCATTGGCCTTACAGAAGTTTATAAAAACATGAAGGCATGGATAGGGTAAATAGCGAAGGTCTTTTCCTCTGGGTTGGGGGAGTCTAAAACTAGAGGGCGCAGGTTTAAGGTGACAGAGAAAAGATTTAGAAGGGATCTAAGGGGCAACTTTTTCACACAGAGGGTGGTGTGCGTGTGGAAGGAGCTGCCAGAGGAAGTGGTGGGGGCTGGTACAACTCCAACATATGAAAGGCATCTGGATGGGTATATGAATAGGATGGTTTAGAGGAAAATGGGCCAAATGCTCGAAAATTGGACTAGATTTTTAGGATATCTGGTCGGCATGGACCAGTTAAATCAAAGGGTCTGTTCCCATGCTGTACTTCTCTATGACTCAATGGTGAATGTGGGCATGGTTACAATGTTGAAAAGACATACATGAATAGGAAAGGTTTGGAGTAATATGGGCCAGGAGGGGGCAGGTGGCACTGGTTTCATTTGGGATTATGTTTGGAATGGACTTGTTGGACCGAAGGGTCTGTTTCTGTGCTCTATGACTTTATGAATCACAATGCCATGAAATACACAGGACCGGGTGGAGACCATTTAGTCTCTTGTACTTGCTGTATTATTCAGGTAAAATATGGCTGAAGTGAAACACAACATTTTCCTTTTGTTTTCTGTCCTATCTTCCCATGCCTGTCTTATTGTTACTTTTCTTTAAGGTGCTGTATTAAGAAGATCTGATGTTGCCAGGCATTGCAAGCGTGCATGGCGTAACTTCGAAACAGAACAGCAGCCAATCTGAATGATCACGCGCATTGTTAGAACTCCACCCAACCGCAATTCATGGCACAAAAGTTGACTTTGTCAGATTGGGTTGGAAAGCACAACTTTTCATGTCAAGGCATGTCAGTGTACAAAGATTGGTGTTTGGGAAGAATTTGTTTGTAGTGTGAAGGTTTTTCCAACCTCATAGTTCTCTCTCAGTCAACTCCCTGGCTGTGCAAAACAGCAAAGACTCCATTCTCAAATTGTCTGCAAGGTCCTCTGGTTTCTTGATGCTGTGTGGTCTTCACTTTCAAAGGATGAGTCATCTTGAGTCATGAAGAAATAGCGCCGCTATTAAAATCCACTCTCCTAGTCCATGCCAATGTTGAAATCAAGTAAACAGAAATGTTGTCCTTTGAATGAGAGCTTCTGTGAAATTTGGAAGCTTGCAGAGCCTCAATGGTGAGAGTTTCCGTCTTGGCTAGTATTGTATTGATCAGAGACCTGAACATCTTTTGTTGATTAAGATCGTTTTGGGATGGTAGCTTAAACTCCCTCAGGCTACTATCTCTGTGCAGCATTTTGCAATGTTTTTTAAATTGGAGATTAGAGTTCTATTGTGTTTTTGGTTCCCCCTATTCCTTTTAATTTCGGGGAATTATCAGTGACATCATACAGCCAGAAATTGCTGTTGGCAACATTGTGAAAGATTGCTGAATACATTCAGAGTCACACAGCATTGGAACCACAAAGAAAGCAATCATTTCACAACACAAGTGTACAAACAGAAGAGGGGTGCAAGTTAGACCATCTGATCCACTGACCCTCCTCTGCCATTCGATATAATCATCGCTGATCTTTGCTTTTGACTTCATTCCCCTAATCCCTTGATTCTGACAGACCAAAAATCCGTCTATAGCAGCTTAAAATGTTTTCAACAGTGGATCATCCACAACTCTTTGGCATAAAGAATTCCAAAGTTCTGCCACACTTTTGAGTACAGTACTTTCTCAGCTTTGGCAGCTTATCTTGAGACCATGCCCTTCAGTTTAGATTCCCTGACCAGAGGTAGTAATCTCTCAAAGCCTACCTTGTCAAGCCCCTTCAGAATCTTGTATGTTTTAACCAGAGATCCCTTCTCATTCTTTTAAAATACAGAGAATGTAGGCCCAACCTATGAAGCACCTAAGACAACCCCTCATTCCAGAGTGCAATATCCTGAACCTATGTTGTGCCTCCTTGAATGAATCTATATCCTTTCTTAAGTGTGGGAGAAAACGGCAAACAGTACTTCAGTTAGGGTCTCATCAATGTCTTGCTCAATTGTAAGAATACTTCCATAATTTTTCTTCTAAGTGTACTTTCATCTTGCAAACCAATGGCTTTCACCAATTAGAAGGACAAGGGCAGCAGATACATGGGAATGCCACCACTGCAGATTAACCCTCCAAGCCTCTCACCATCCTGACTTGAAGATATATTGCCATCCATTCAGTGCTGCTGGGTCAAAATCCTGGAATCCCCTCACGAAAGGCATTGTGGGACTACCTACAGCGGTTCAAGAAGACAGTTCATCACGACCTACTCAGGGCCACTAGGGCAGACAATAAATGTTGGGTCACCCGTTGAAGCCCACATCCCATGAGTGAATTGGTAAAGAAGACTTGTGCTACAGTTCCATTGCAATAAAACCCAACATGCCATTTGCCTCCTATTTGTTTGCTGTAACTGCACATTAACTTTTTGCATTCCTTGCATAAACACACCCAAGTCTCCTTGAATATCGACATTTCACAACTTTTAAGAAATATTTAGTTATTCAACTGCTACAACCAAAATGGATCACTACACAATGCCCTAAATTATAATTAAATTGCCATGTTATTGCCCACTTAGTTAAGCTGTTGTAACTCTTCGCGACATCCCTACAGTTAACCTTTGTACCTAGCTTCTGACAAGCCACTGTCAGACTGTTTTTCTGACAGTCAAACCACTATTCTTACACCTCAAATCCAAACTGTAATATTCTGTAATATCCCCAACTTTCCAAGTTGTTGCTCAGAGACCTGTAGACTCTTCTTCAGGTATGTTTTAAATCATGCCCAGGTAAACAAGAGTACTAGTTACATGTTCCCCATTGGTGGCATGACACTTGTCAAGGCTGAAGTTGAAAGAGAATGCAGAGTCTAACTAAACTGGAAGCTTAACCAATGTAGAGCAACAAACAGAGAACTAATAGAGCTGAGTCATCAAAAAATTTTACGTTGTGACCAAGCTGTACCGTGCGCTGGCCTGGGCTCGAAACATTAGCTTGTTTCTCTCCACGGATTCATTTCTGACTTCCAGCATTTTTTTGTTTTCAATACAGATTCCAGCATCTGCAGTGATTTGCCCCTAAGTCTTGGAATATCCATTGTGCAGTCACTGTTGCAATGTAAGAAAAGTACCAGCTTATTAAGATGGACAGCACTGACTGGGCCAGCGTTTATTGACCAACCTTAGTTGCCCTGGAGAAGGTGGTGATGAGCTGCCTTCATAATTTTGATGCAACAGTTCCCACAGGCAGCAACGCACCATGGCTTAGGATGTGGAATTCTCTGCAACAAACCAAAGTTTAAAAGAAGAGAATAGCCACGGGTGCAGAAAAATACGTGCTCCCCGTTCTTTTCAAAAAGTGCAGGAGAATCATTGATGGCCACCTGATAGAGCAGACTGGAGCTCATCTTAATGGCTTGCCTGACTGAGGGTGCCTCTGACAATGCAGCACTCCCACAGCCATGCACCAGCCTGCCAGTTCCCACAGTGATGCTCAAGTGGGAATTGATGCTGGACCGTCTGACTGAAGCAATGTGACAAATCAGGGAATTATCAACAAAGAACAATACAGCGCAGGAACAGGCCCTATATACCCCTCTATACCCTTCCTATTCATGTATTTGCTTCTTACGCTTTTCATAAACAGTGATCACCAAGCAAAGTAGAAACAGGGGAGCTTGGTGTGAATGTAGTCCTTGAGATCTTTGAGGAAGCAATCAAGGAGGAAAATATTAAGATGTTTCTCAACGGTTGAACTAAGGTGGGGATGTTGGGGGGAAATGGGAAGCATGTAGCTATCCACATCCATGACTATCCTGTTTTTTAAACATCGATTTGTGGCAGAGAATTCTGCAATTTGACCCTGGTGAATACAAGAGTATTTTTCTAACCTGTCTTTGATCATAACTGCAGTTTGTATCCTGCCATTGACATTAATCTGTTTAACACAGCTATTAACCTGTGGGTTAGAGAATCTATTGGCATACAGAACACAACTGGAATATAGAATTCTCTACAGAAAACCATTGCTGAGGAAGAGTTCATGGATATTTTCAAAATGCAGTTCCATATTGAACAAAGGAATGTGCCCAGTGTTTATGTTTTTTATTCCAAAAATGTATTTTGTTCATAAAAATATCTTTACACACATACATAGTCACTAAAGCAGTTCAGTTTTGTACGGTAGCAAACGAAGACACAAACAAACAATGGAGTTTGACTCTATTTGCAATCAAACCCAAGGTATTTGCTACTTTTCCAAGATTATATTGATATATATTTGAGGCATCGGGAGTCTGAAAACTGAACAGACCCCCATTTAACTTTGACAGACAGATCTTTGTTGGTGGTCTTTCCCCACTGCGTTTTGGCAGCAGCTGCCCCAGGCTTTCGTGCTTCCTCAGTGCATAGTCCTGACCTTGGAATGTGCCAATCCGCAACACATGGTGAAGGTCAACTCTTGCTCTGGAAGACCAAGTTTCAGGAAGAACAAATAGCGTCTTTCACTGCGTTGATGGTTCTCTCGGACAGTCGCCGTTTGTCTCGGTGTGCATCTTGGTGGAACTGACTGGAGAGCACATGCACTTCTGCATCATGGAGTTGCTGAGGGATGAACTCGACAAAAACCACTGCATCTTTCTCCGGGCGCGTTCCTTTGCAAAGGCACATTTCCAGCAGGAGATGTGCGAGAGTCTCTGACACCGCCCCCCCCACCTCCCACAGTCACTTCAAGGGCAGCATGCGGTGGCATGCAGAGTCCAGGCGTACATGAAGGATCTCAAGGTTCTCACCACCAGCCAAGTGATGTCTTGATGCTTGTTGGAAAGTTCTGGCCATGAGACATTCCCTTGGCAACAGTAATTTCAAAGCTGCACTGAGATATCCAGAGCTCACCATTTCTATCTGTGTTCTAAAGACATTGGTTTACAAGCAGTGGTGGTCAGAGGACATGTATCTCTCTGGGAAAGGTGAAGCGTATCACTACAGCATAAGACACTTCACAATTGATTTGAGCAACATCACAATCGGGCACCTTCTGGACAGCATTGACAGGGAGTGAGAATCCCTCTGGAGCTATCTTTCCTGTGTACGGTGATTCTGTGAGAAAAGTCAATACAAACGTAAATACTGAGGCCTTCCAATTCACTGACACCTGCAAACCTGTGAAAATGCGCTTAGCACATTGTTATTCATTAGCAAGTGCTGCTAGCCAGTGTTCAATGCAGGATGAACCTCCCAGAGCATGAAAGAATGGTTAAGAATATAAAGTGAGGAACATCTGTAACTGAACATCCATTTAAGTTGTTTTCTCCCTGGTCTTTGCAATTCTGATGCATGATACATTTTTATAGCATTCCTATGATGTGGAAGTAGACAATTCCACCCATGAGTCCTCTCTGACCCTCTAAAGAGCATCCAAGCCAGAGCCATACCCAGCCTATCCCTGTAACCCTGTGTTTCCCATGGCCAATCTGCACAATCTGACTGTAGGAGCAAATCCACTGAGACACATGGAGAGTGTGCAAACTCCACACATTCAGTCACCTGTGGGTGGAACTGGACCCGAGCCTCTGGTGAGTGAGGCAGCTGTGCTAACCACAGCCATCGTGTCACCCCAGGGTGCATTCCCTATTTTTTACAATTTTGAGTCGTACTGATACAAGTTGAATTTTGTTGAAGGTTTTTGTCTTGCAGTCATGAGGATATTTGGCAGGAGTACCAATTCGAGGGAAAAACCACTGTTTTTACTGTCTGAGAGGTGAATGCTGTCTGGTTGTCAGTTGGAATCTGGTTGAGACATTGCTAAGGTGAATGCACCCAAGAAAGATGACTGACAGTTGACATCCAGGTCTTGTCTAAATTTTAGTGCGAGTATGATTCCAACATGTTTGGCTATATGTTCCAAGTACAGGTGGAATGTACCAAACAGTACGACCCTCTCCCTGTTTGCAACAAAGAAGGTACTGACCTAAGCCAATCAGACCATAGATGAAAAACGCAGTATCTAACATTAGAGGTGATTCTACATTTGCCGAATAATTCTCAAGGTGCAAGGCATTATGTTGGCAACTAATAGAATAAAGAGCGAGGTTGACAGCGTCAGCACACATATATGTAACTTCTAGATACAGTTTAATGCACTGTCTTTGCACACAGCAGGAACATGTACACACTGTGCACCAGTTTCACCTAAATAAGATAAATGATAGCAATTCAATGGTTCAATTCTCAGGACAATGCCCTGAAGAATCAGAGTCAACATTCCTGGTTTAAAATTTCCACAAAGCCCGATTGTTAACCTTCAATCGTCATTTATGGTTATGTTCCCATTGCAATACCTCGAACACTGTGAGCCAACTGCTGACCAATCAGCACTTTCCCTCTTGCAGCATTAATGTTGGATTTCACTTTGAATTTTATCCTTGAAAAATGTCCTGGTGATTGCAAGATGAAGAGCTTCAATAAACTGTGCCTTTTCCAGAAACACAGTGGCTAGACGCGTAGACATTTACAATACAGAAGGAGGTCATTTGGCCTATTGTGTCCGTTTCAACAATTCAACAATAGCCTGATAACATTTTCCAGTTTTTGGCCCATTGCCTTGGAGGCTAAGTCAACATAAATGAATGTGTGAATACTGCTTAAATGTTCAGGAAGTTGTTGGCTGAACCACCGTTTCAGGCAGTGAGTTTCAGACTTCAACCAGCCCCTCAATGAAAATAATTCCCCTCCCTATCCCCAACCTATCAATGCCTCCCATGGATTTATTCACCTCTGTCAGATCTCCTCTCAACCTTCGCTGGCCTACGGAAAACACCCTTAGCCTATCCAGTCTTTCCTTAGAGCTCAAACCCTCTAGTCCAGACAGCATCTTGATAAATCTCCTTTACACGATCTCTACTGCAATAACATTTTCCTATAATTTGGGTGACCAGAACTGCACACAGTACTCTAGTTGTTGCCTCACCAGCATTTTATCCTGCATAAACTTCTTTGCTATTACATTCTCTGCCTCAGCTGGTGAAGGCAAGCATCCTCTATGCTTTCTTAACCACCTTATCGCCCTACCTTAGAGATCTGTGGATATGCAGTCTAAGGTCCCTCTGATCTTCAGTACTTCCCAGGTTCTTACAATTCACAGTATAATCCATTGCCTTGCTAGCCCTTCCCAAGTATATTTTATTGAACTTTTCTGAGTTGAGTTCTATTTGCCATTGCTCTGTGCACCTGACCAGTCCATTGATATCCTCCTGCAGTTTTTGGCTGTTGCCCTCACTTTTACCACTGTATCAATGTTGATGTCATCTGCAAATTTCTTGATCACAACCTCTACATTTAAGTTCAGATCACTAATGTACACCACAAAGAGGAAGTGTCTCAGCAGTGCAGAACCCCATTGGAACCAGACTTCCATTCACAGAAACATTGCTCTATCAACACCCTCTGCTTCCAGTCTCCCAGCCAATTTTGGCTACAATGTGCCATTTAATGTCCCATGGGCCAGTTTAAGCAGCCTGTCATAAGGGACCTTGTCAAAAGCCTTGCTGAAGTCCATGTAGTCCACATCGAATGACTTGCCTTCATCAACAATCCTGAAAACCTCCTCAAAATGTTTGATCAAGTTTGATCAAGTTTGTCATATGCAACTTTCTTTAAAGAAACCCTGCAAAGCAAGGGTGGTGTGTTGGCTTAGTGGTTAGCACTGCTGTCTCACAGCGGGTTCAGTTCTACCCATACGCGAATGTCTGTGCGGAGTTTGCACACTCTCCCCGTGTCTGCGTGGTCTTCTTCTGGGTTCTCCAGTTTCTTCCGACTGCCCAAAGATGTGCAGGCTAGGTGGATTAGCCATGGGAAATGCTGGGTTATAGGTTGTGGGATTGGGTAGGATGCTCTTTGAAGGGCTTGATGGGCTGAATGGCCTGCTTCCACACAATGGGGATTTTATGATGAAGCTGATGAACGACCAAATAATTATTTGTATTCTTCACAATTCTGTTGCAATTCATTGATTAAATGAGATACAAAGCATTGTCTATCTGACTAGTATATCAGGACATTTAGCATGGGGAAAGTCAAATTTGAATCTGACTGTGTTGTCTCTTGAAGTATGCCAGCACATACTTTGCTGCGGGCGGATTAGCAACAGCACAGTATAGGACTGCAAACTCCACCCTCTTTGAAGCTAGCCTAGAGCAATTGCAGAATTGAAGAGAGATGAGTTGACTGAACACAGCCTGGGTCTATCCACAGTCTGGATGCCTCAGTTACAGATCACACGGCCCAGTGGTCTTAAACAAAATCAGGTATTTAGAATAGTACCGATTTGGATTGTAGTTACATGGAATGGGGGAATTTGTGTTGTATCCATCAGCAAATTGACAACATGACAAAAAGGAGAAGAGCTGTATGCCATAGCGAAATGATAAGCAAACATTATAGATGACTTTTTTGTCATGCAATTCATAACACTGAATAACAAATCGGTTTTACTTCTTTATCCATGAGCACCAGATAAATCAATTTCCACAAGCTTCCATTGTTTCAAACGAGCAACTATATTGCTAATGATATGGATGAGTTCCTTAGAAAGATACATTTGTCACACTGCGCTGGGAAACCAAAGCAGGATCAATGGTACCTTATTGTTAGACAATGAGGCATGCTGCTATGGAGTGCTTTCATGATGATCTTATGCCCTTGATCTCCATGAACTGCTTTAGCTCTTGTCCAGGAGTGCATTTCTCACTGAGATAGACACTAAAGTGGCATGGGTAAAAATGGGCATTAGCAGTCCTGTTTGCCATTGTGAAGTCCAGAATTAAGGAACAGATATTGTTTTTAATAATTGAGGGTTGGATTTATAAGGCTATCCAACAAATACTTAACAACGTCTTATAGATTCTGTGGCCAGTCCATTAGCAAGCATCATCAATTTGTTACTGATCCAATAGTATACCCAAACAGTTAAGCCCCTGGGTAAGGAGGGATTAAACTGGCTCCCCTTCTTTACTCACTGCTCCCCTCCTGTTGATTGCAACAAGGCTAATGTTAAAAGAATCCCTTCCCCAATGGATACCTTCCTCACAGACCAAATAAAAATATTAAATCAAGAAAATTGAATCAGCCAATTTAACCAGGCGTTCTTGAATTAATAAAAGGACTACGTTAATGAATTATAATAAGCTAGAGGAAATACTAACAAAACACACATACAGATTAGAAATAAGTGTTAAAAAAGATATAAGCTTTTAAAAACACTGATAGACTTAACATAGAATCCCTACAGTGCAGAAGCATGCCATTCAGCCCATACCAACCCTCTGAAAAGCCTCACACCCAGAACCACCCCCCGCCCCATCCCCATAACCCTGTGTTTCCCATGGCTAATCCACCTAACCTGCACATCTCTGGACACTGCAGACAATTTAGCATGGCCGAGCCAACTAACCTACATATTTTTAGACTGTGGGAGAAAACCAGAGTACCCAGAGGAAGCCCATGCAAACCCAGGAAGAACGCACAAACTCCACATGGTTGCCCAAGAGTGGAATCGAATCTGGGTCCCTGACACTGTGTGGCAGCGGGGCTAACCACTGAGACTCTGCCAAATCAACAGTCTCTGAATGATTTACAAGGGGTAGATGGTTGAATGTTAAGCTGTTGCTGTGTAGGTTAATGGTAGTGTTGATATTCGTAGTTGAAAGAGTTCGTTTCATGATCCTTAGGTTTGGAGATTGGTTGAGAACACACACCAAAAGAGTTGAACCTGGCTTTTTGACCTCTGTCCTTGTATGGAGACTTGGCCGTAGGTTGGGCAGAGATAGTAGGAACTGCAGATGCTGGAGAATCTGAGATAACAAGGTGTAGAGCTGGATGAACGCAGCAGGCCAAGCAGCATCAGAGGAGCAGGAAGGCTGATGTTTCGGTCTTAGACCCTTTTTCATAAATTTCTGAAGAAGGGTCTAGGCCCGAAACGTCAGCCTTCCTGCACCTCTGATGCTGCTTGGCCTGCTGCATCCATCCAGCTTTACACCTTGTTATCTCTGTAGGTTGGGCAGGATTGGCAACTCAACCTTCCTGGTTTTGGGTTGTAGAGTCACGGTATCATACAGCACAGACAGACGGTCTTCAATCCATCATGTCTATGACATGCAACACACACCAGACTACATTAATCCTATTGCCCTGTACTTGGTCTGTAGTCTTCTGTGCCCTGGCATTTTAAGCGCTCATCCAAATACTGCTCAATGTTATAAAAGTAATTGACCTCACCACTGCCTCAGGCAATGCACCCCATATTTCTACCATCCTGCGGGTGATTTTCTTTTCTCTCATATCTCCTCTAAGCCACCTACTCCTCACCATCAACTTATGCCTGCTGGTCCTAGACATGTCTGCCATGGAAAAATGATTCTCACAATCTATCCTGTCCATGCTTCTCATAATTTTGTGTGCCTCAGTCAGATTCCCCTCACTGTCTTCTGCTCCAGCGGAAACAAACCCACTCTATCCAGTCTCTGTCTACATAACTGAGACTTTTTATCGCAGGCAACACCCTGATGAATCTTCTCTGCCAGAGTAAATATGTCCTTCTGATAGTATGGTGAGCAAACACCACACAGTAGTCCAGCAGGGGCCTAGATAAGGCCATCTAAGGACGAAGAAGTGAAAACCCAAAACTGGCAAGGACGCTATTGTCTGTGTACCATAGGAAGGCTACTTCGGACTGAAGAAGGAGGCAAAGCAAAAGATGTAAGAGACTCCAGCATAAATTTTCAAACCCTTTCTGGACATGGGTGAGATGCCAGAGGGCTGGAAGATTGGGTGGGGACTTGATGGAGGTGCATAGGGATTTGAAAGAAGGCACTTTTTTCTATTAGGTGAGGGGCCAGTAACCAAGAGGCATTGATTGAAGATGTGAGATAGGAAGCTAAGAGAGGAGTTGAAGAGAATTGTTATTCACTGAGTGTGGTGGGAGCCTAGAATACAATGCCTGAAAAACGGGTTTAGTCAGTAACTTCTATAACACTTAATCAGTATTTACATATTCAATTCAATTAGCATTGCCTTCTGGGCTAAAAGTTGGAAAATGGGAGAGGTATGATCAGATCGTGATGAGCTGAACAGTCTCCATCTGGGTTAGAAATGTTCATGATTCTATTTGATTCAGCCTGTCTGCATCTTAGAACATAGAACATTACAGCACAGTACAGGCCCTTCGGCCCTCGATGTTGTGCCGACCTGTCATACCGATCTCAAGCCCATTTAACCTACACTATTCCATGTATGTCCATATGCTTATCCAATGATGACTTAAATGTACCCAAAGTTGGCGAATCTACTACCGTTGGGACATAATTTTCAGGGGGTTGTTTGATATTGAGGAGGGGTCAACAGCCACTCATTATCTCTGCCTTTATAGTGATTATAATGGAGCCAGTCAAGTGGAGTTCCCTGATTAGAGCTGTAAATCTGGTCTAATCAGGGGGCCCTGGCTGATAGCTTCAAGAAAAAGGACCGTGTCAGTGATACTGCTTCTCTGAGACCTGACTCTGAAGAGGCGATACTAAAATCAAGTGGAGTTCTTAGGAAGGGCCATTGACCTGAAACACTAACTCTGATTTCTCACCATGGATGCTGCTGGACCTGCTGAGCTTTTCCAGCAATTTCTGTTTTTGCTACGAGAGATTTGGGCTGTTCGTGTGTAAATGAAGGATAATTTGGGGATAGGATACCAGCCTGTGTGGAGTTATGTCTGCCATCACAAGAGATCACATTACAGTATATATAACTTGCCTCTTACTTCCCACTACCAGATTTCAAAGCTTGTTTGAAGCTCCCTCCACATCTGTAGCTGTGTCAGCCTGTCGTTCTCTCTCTCTCTCTCTCTCTCTCTCTCTCTCTCTCTCTCTCTCTCTCTCCAGATAGACACTTAATTTACATCATCCTTCTTTTCAAAGAGCACATCCTCGAATTGCAAGTTAAAAATGTCCACATTACCTCAGGCTCAAATCCACATCCTTGACAGTACAACTGTGCAAAAGTCACATTTTGCATGCACGGGCGAAGGTTGGACTGTGTTGCATTGCTGTTAACATTCACCTTATGACAGAAATGTCCTCAAAAAAGAAGGAAACAATTGAGCCGAGGACATGAACTGTGCTCCAGGTTTGTTTCTCACAAGTTTTCTTCCCTCCTCCTCTGCGTTTCAGCCTAATGAGGCTGTATCGCATGGAAACATGGTTTTCTCGGGCACCAGCCACTGTGCAAAAAGCTCACCCAAGTTATCATACTTCCCATGTAAAGCTGAAGAGGTGCCAGCAAGGTATTTAAATGTGAAAGGCATCAGTCCTCTGGCAGTTCATTCCACTCTGCGAGAAAAAGTTGCCCCTTAGGTCTCTTTTACATCATTGACCTTTTGTGGTTTCTCCAGCTCATTGAAGCACTAGAGGAGACAGCATTTATACATCGAGGACATTGTGACACTGTTGTTGCAAGCTTGAGACTGCAAATCCTGAATTTAAAGATGTCTGTGATGTGTTATCCTGGTACACAACATTGTGCAGATGTGGCTGCAGAAGACTTCCAAAATATATAGGCTTGACAACTCCAGATTCAATATCCAACCTGTTCTGAGTCAACCATCTTAAGCTAAGGTACTGGATAAGGATAATCTTCTTGAAGGCAGTACTGCACCTTTGGTATGAGAAAAACATACCAAGGTTCTTGCTCCCAATCACAAAGCACATGTGCATAAAAGTTATGTTCACTGAGTGGGAATGAGGAAGATCACTTGCCTGTTGGATCACCATTCAGAGGAGAGAAGAGAAAATATTGAGGTAAAAATAGACAAATAGTTTTGTCTTTCTACAGAGTATCAGCACGTTGACTGCCATTATTGTCAAGAGATGTCAATAGACATGGCCTGACCTCATTACAATAGCTACATCCGTCTCCCTCTGAGCCCAAGGGCATAGGCCAGTTTTCTCTGGCAGCTCCTCCTGGACAGTTTTAGCACCGGGTCAGGTTCCTCCAACTCTCCCTCTGATACGCGCAACGTATAGCGCACAGTAGCTTGCCTCTTGTACCCAGATCATCTCGGGAGAAACTCATTCTCTTCTTCAAGTGCCATATCCATCTTAGATTCTGAGGTATCTTCGGCGCTTGACAGAGAGGGAGAACCCATCAGTTTTGGAACATTTGGGAAGGCTGTCAAGGAACCAGGCACATTTCAATTGACAGAGCTTGCATGGACAACAGAATGTAAATAGGCAGGGGTCTGTTTCATATCTTGTAATGTCAATAATAAATTGGGGAAGGGCATTGCTGGTTTGAGAATAACAGAGACCTCAATGTAATTATGCAGAAGTGAGATCCTATGAGTGTCTGAAATAAGAACACAAAATGCTGAAAATACTCAATAAGTCAGGCAGCATTTGTGGGGCAAGAAACAAACAAAAGGTTTTACTCAATGACCTCGATCTAATTCAATGACATCTGAAGTATTGGTATGCTTTGGGAAATATTTTATACTGTGCTTTGCTCTGATTATTCAGATTGCACTCAAATATTTTACAATGAATTAGAGCTTTAAGCTCTAACTGTCCTCAAAAACACTGAATTGCTTTTGAGCATCTCTTTGTCTTCCTGCTCATTTCAACAGAACCATCCCACTTTTAAAAGAGATGCCGGCATTCATATGACTCCTTTCAGTGTGTGTCTCAGCTCATGAGAAACCTCTTGAGTGTAGTCACAAGTACATTACTGAGAATTTCTGTGCAGCTAGGTCCGACAAGCATCAAAGTAATAATTACCAAATAATCTGTCTCAATGACGTTGATTGAGCAATAAATATTCAGCATAACACCAGAGAGCTTTCTGCCTTTTCTTAGTGATAAAACAATGTGGCCTTTACATCCACTAGATAGACAGACAATGTTTCCAGCTTATGTTCCCATCTCAGAGATCCACCTTTAACTGTGCTGTGCTCTCCCAGTACTGCCAAGAGATTTTGGTTTGGGGCTTGTTCAGTCTTTTGACTCAGAAGTAACAGTGTTTCTGATGAGGCAAAATGATGCACAAAGCAGTTTATGAACTGTGCAGTGATTTCAAACATGCTGTTCTTGTGGATGGCCACGCACTTATCATACAGTAGCTGATTGGAACCACATTCCTATGGACACGATTGGTGATTACTGTGATGGCTTGTTGATCCTGATGTCTACAGTACGGCCATGTTTTGGGGAACCCACCATGCCCATAGAGCCGTATCTGACGTGAGTTACTGCCTTCAGGGAATGAGGGACTGAGGGGAGAACATTGGAACAGAAATAAATGTGGTGCAGAGTTCAACACGGCAATTTTGCAAACAAGTTGGCATACTGGGTAGGATTTCTTTTAAAAAAATGATAGCTCAGACAGGATCTGGCAATCAAATCTTATCCCGTTTTAGACTAATTGCGCCTTTGTGATCTGTTAAATGGAGACGGTGTTTCGCATTCCTATTTTAAGCGTCATGTTATCCTCATAAAGTGTTGCTCATAGATTTTGTTTTTATCTGCTTCTCAGTCTGAGGAAAGTTCATGCATATTAAAGCATCTCTTGCCTTGAACAACAACTGTTCTGACTGTGGTAACAGTGGATATGAATATTGTCACCACAGCAGTGTTTCAGACAGAGAAACGGTCTAGAGCCCTAGGGGAACTATACCGTTTCTGCATATTCTGAATATAGTTCAATATGCGAAGATGCTTAATGAATCCAAATTATTATCGGTTTTGACAGCATATTAATTAAATTGTGGCTCTGCGTCCTTCGGGATATGGCATAAGACCTACTGAATCCATTTCATTTTAGATACCTAGACAGAAGGAGAGAGTAAAATGATTGACACAGGCTGATTCCTCTGCTTCAGTGAAGGCTTGCTGGATGGGGTACAAATCTAGCTTAGTTACAAAAACTGTCCTGCTTGACTAAAATTCCTGCAGTCTCAACATTAATTGAAAGATCGATTCAAACACTTGGTCATGCCGAGAGAGTCCCACAGCCTTCGTTTCTTCAGTTTGTCTGCTTGATTGGAAACTGCTTTGGGAAGTTTGCGGTCTGTTTTTTTGGATGGCAGATGGGAGTGGACACTTACGGAAATCGGAACTGAAATTGTGCCATTGTTCATACATGGGATTAGAAGCCTCAGCAGCTTTCATTAACCTTGAAAACTTGAAGGGAAGATTATTAATTTATTCCATTCTGGCTGGACATTTAGCACTGCTCAATGGTTGGAGTTTTGAATGAATCGACTCAGTACTTAATTCAAAGCTATCACAATCTGTGAACATTGCTGGAAGAACATGTGCATAAGAGGTATGTTCACTGAGTGGGAATGAGGAAGATCACTTGCCTGTTGGATCACCATTCAGAGGAGAGAAGAGAAAATATTTGGGCAAAAATAGACAAACAGTTTTGAGTACATAGTATCAGCTCGCTGGCTGTCATTATTGTCAAGAGATGTCAACAGACATGGCCTGACTGCATTACAATGGCTGCATCCCTGTCCCTCTGAGTTCAAGGACATAGACCAGCTCTTTGTCTTGTAGCTCCTCCTGGTGCATTTTGGTACTGAGTCAGGCTGCTCCAATGGTGTCTCTGTTACAGGCCGTGTATAACACACAGCAGCTCACCTCTTGTACCCAGATCATCTCGGGAGAAATTCATTCTCTTCCTCAGTTGGCAAAGGCATCGAGTTCAAATGATATCAAATTGTAATTGTAATGAGACAGTAGGAACTGCCGATGCTGGAATCTGAGATAACAAGGTGTAGAGCTGGATGAACACAGCAGGCCAAGCAGCATCAGAGGAACAGGAAGACTGACGTTTCGGGCCTAGACCCTTCTTCAAAAAATTTTCTGAAGAAGGGTCTAGGCCTGAAACATCAGCTTTCCTGCTCCTCTGATGCTGCTTGGCCTGCTGTGCTCATCCAGCTCTACACCGTGTTATTGTAATTATAATGAGTTGCTTTGATGCTGCAGCACATTGGTGCAGGAATGCATTCCACCAGAGAGTGATAGGATGTGGATTGTGTATCCACACATCGCTCACACGCTCACTCCTCCGTACCATTGAGGAAGGGTAAAGTGCAGAATGAGCCCTTCCAAAAATGGGTGGAGAATTAAGTCATGACAATGTGGCAATGTGTGGATAAGTACATGCTGCTAACCGGCTGAGGTATTAGCGCAGGACTAGATTGCTTTTGGATTTTGTTACTCTGTTTAGAATGAAAGTAATTGGTCTCTCTTAGCTCCCACATCTGAGGAAGGATTAATCAGTCCACAGGCCAGCGCTCTGCTGCTGCCATTATTTATAACAGATAACAGTGTTACATTGACGCTAACTGGCCCTAAGATATCGGTGTGCAGTTCTGTGGAATGCATTTTGCACTGAGCAGTTCTGTCGAGCCATAGAGATGTACAGCAATGGGAACAGATCCTTCGATCCAACTTGTCCATGCCAACCAGATGTCCTACCTTAATCGAGTCCCACTTGCCAGCATTTGGCCCATTTCCCTCTGAACCCTTCCTATTCACTTACCCATCCAGATGCCTTTTAAATGTTGTAATTATACCAGCTACCACCCATTCCTCCAGCAGCTCATTCCATACACGCACCACCCTCTGTGTGAAAAAGTTGCCCCTTAGGTCCCTTTTAATTCTTTCCCCTCTCACCTTAAACCTACGCCCTCTGGCTTTGGACACCAAGAAAAAGACCTTGAACAAAAATAAAGTTGCTGGAAAAGCTCAGCAGGCCTGGCAGCATCTGTGAAGGAAAAAACAGAGTTCTCGTTTTGAGTCCAGTAACCATCCGTCAGAACTGAGATTTTCCAGCAACTTTGTTTTTGTTCCTGATTTACAGCATCTGCAGTTGTTTCAGTTTTTGAGAAAAAGACCCTGGCTATTGACCCTATCCATGCCCCTCATGATTTTATAAACCTCTATAAGCTCACCCCTCAGCCTCCGACACTCCAGGGAAAATAGCCCCAGCCTATTCAGCCTCTCCCTGTAGCTCAAACCCTCCAACCCTGGCAACATCCTCGTAAATCTTTTCTGAACCCTTTCAAATTTCACAACATCTCTCCTATTGCAGGGAGACCAGAATTGAATTGAATCCAAAAGTGGCCTAATCAATGTCCTGCTCAGCTGCGGTATGACCTCCCAACTCCTATACTCAATGCACTAGCCAAGAAAGGAAGCATACCAAACACCTTCTTCACTATTTTGTCCACGTACAAGACAGCCAATCTGACAGGGTTGACAAGATTCCTGAGCAGGAAATTCCATCCAGCATTGCATCTTCTGAAGGAAGGGGAATGGTGGATCATTATTGGGCTGTTAGCATTCCGGGTGGGGGTGTTGGAAGAGGCACAGCATTCCTGAAAAGTGATGTCGTCATCCCAGTGAGACTGGATGAAGGTTCTTCTTCTTTATTTATGAATGGGATGAGGGTGTCACTGGCCAGGGCAGCATTTATTGTCAACCCCTAATTGCCCAGAGGGCAGTTGAGAGTCAACCACATTGCTGTGGGTCTGGAGTCACATGTAGGCCAGACCAGGGAAGGATGGCAGTTTTCTTCCCTAAAGGGCATTAGTGAACCAGGTGGGTTTTTTTTTCCTGACAATCAACAATGGATTCATGGTCATCATCAGATTCTTATTTCCAGATATTTATTGAATCCAAATTCCACCATCTGCCACAGTGGGATTTGAACCTGGGGTCCCCAGAGCATTGACTGGGTCTCTAGATTAGCAGCCCAGCCATAATACCACTAGGCCATTGCCTATTGGGAGATAGGATCAGGGGCACAGTGCTTTGTTGGGGAAAGAGAAAACTGCCCATTTTCTTGTCACCCTCTTTGCAAAGTCGCTGCAGATATGTGAACATTTGTTCAGTTTTTACTCCAATGTCTATTGAGAGAAGCAAATCCTGGAGTGATAATGAAAAAGATGGAGATGCATGATAGAAAACTCTTCAAATATTGATAGCACAGAATAAAACATCAGAACAAAATGCATTCCTGTTCTGTTAAGTTTATGTGATAACAATTACTGTCAGTGTTTGTTTGACATGGGCTTTACGTAATAAACCATTTTGTGATCTGACAGTGTCATTGTAGACGATGACCATATATGCGCTGCCTATTGATTATGTGAAATAATCAATAACACTGAAAGGTTAAGGGTTGTAGAGTGATATCAATAAGTAAGTCAGGTCATAATGAACAGTTTATAACTGAGTTTATAAATGACAGCAGTTACCTGTTCACTGAAGCAAAATGACACTAACTTTTGGAATCAAATGAGCCAGTGAAATCTTGCATCTGCGGAGCTCATTGGGGAATTATCCAGATGTTGAGTTTTGGAAGCTGTGTTGCGCCACTTAATTAATTCCCAATCTATAAAATCTCTTGTCAACCTTCAGAGAAATTATTATGGGAACAGTTCAGGTTAACCATCAGGGGTTACCATGACAACAGTCCTTTGGAGTCAAACAATTAAGGAGAGTGGTGGAAATGTAAGTCCAGTGCCATTTCATCTGGAGGATTTCAAAAGGGCAACTTATTTGGAAAGTGTTTATTAGGCGGTCAAAGATCTAATTCTTCTGTAAGTTATAGCACACTTAAAATTCTGCAATCAATCTTGCTCTTTCCCAAACCAAATTTCTGGAAGGTGTGCCAAAATATCACTTATGACACAAGTTTTAAGTGCTATGTAAATATTTAAAGGATATTTAATTATACCAATCGCAGCCTGCACTTTCTATCTGGTGCAGAATAACACTGCTGAGGCCGGTTTCTTGTCTGATTCAAGTTTGTGAGAGAGTAGCGTGCAATATATTGGAATCAAAGCCACTTATGAATTTAATTTGGCTGTACTTCCATTCAACTCAAATGGTTGTCAATAAGATCCTTGGAAAGAAATTGCCACATTTCCACAAACATATCTCAGATGTAATTTGCTTGAAACTTTGGATGTCAGTTGTTTACTTCAGATCAGTTCTTCCCCATGTGGGGTTCAGACCCCAAACAGGGTCACGAGGTGAAATGCCATGATTCTGAACTCTGAGACAGAAGGCTCTGTGGTGTTTTAATTTACTACAACTGCGGTCCTGCTATATAGAAGTTTGACATGCCCATTCTCACAAGCCCACAATTCTCTCTTGACAATTCCTGTTTGAGAGATCATGGTAATTGTCCAGCCTCAGCATGGGGTCACCGTGGGAAAGGTTGGGAAGCATTGGATTATGTATATCAGTGAAATTGCTAGTTTTTCTTTTGCATGTTTTTATTTTTCTTCTCCTGATATCCTGGACTCGTTTTGGAGCAGACCTCCATGGATATTTTGACACCTTTAGTACCTAAGCAAGTGGCATTTCATGAGCTTGTGTTGTAGCAACTGACTCAGTGCCCAGTACCACCCCTCTTGCTCCCACCACCATCACCTCTGTGCATTTAGAGTGCTGTTACCCATATCCCCTCTTGTATCATTCATCCTTCACCTCCGCATTCGCTGATATAGATTTAAAATTCTCTTCATCATATTCAAATCTGTCGATTGTGTCTCCAAGCTGGTCAGAGGAGGTGATGGCCTAGTGATGTTGTCACTGGATTCTTACTCCAGTGCCCTAGGTAATGTTCTGGGCACCTGGGTTCAAATCCCACCACAGCAGATGGTGGAATTTGAATTCAGTAAAAAAATTGAAATGAAGAGTCCAATGATGACCAACGATCAATTGTTAAGGAAAAACCCATCTGCCCTTTTGGGAAGGTAACAGTCATTTGCACCTGGTCTGGCCTATATGTGACTCCAGACCCACAGCAATGTGGTTGACACTTAATTGTGTCAATAAATAGGATCAGCAATAAATAGAACATAGAATAGTACATATCCTGCGGCCCACGATGTTGTGCCAAACGTTTACCCTCATCCTAAAGTCTATCTAACCTCCACCCCTACCTTATACTATCATATGCTTACCTAATAGCCACTTAAATGCCCCTAATGAGGCCGACTCCACTATCCTCTCCGGAAATGCATTCCACACCCCGACCACTCTCTGAGTAAAGAACCTACCTCTGATGTCTCCACTACATCTACCTCCACTCACTTTAAAACTATGCCCCCTCGTAACAGCTTTCTCCACCCTTGGAAAAAGTCTCTGGCTGTCCACTCTATCTATACCTCTGAGCATTTTGTTCACCTCAGCAATCTCAACCCATGAATGAATTAAAAAAAAACTCTGTAGCCTCGTCCAATCCTACAGCAGTTTTCAGCTTCAGGCTGAAATCTTCGATGTTGGAAATATTTGAGGCTCTGATGGGAGTTAGCCAATTAACAGAGCCCATCCATTCTCACGGTCCAATTAAGCGACAGTGATGCAAGAGTTTGGCAACTCTGCTGAAAGAAGTGGGCACTGCTGAGGTCACCTCAAACCAGAATCCGAAATAATGGCAACTGCAAATGCTGGAGAATCCAAAATAACAAAGTGTGGAGCTGGATGAACACAGCAGGTCAAGCAGCATCTCAGGAGCACAAAAGCTGACGTTTTGGGCCTAGACACTTCATCAGAGAGCCGCCTGAAACGTCAGCTTTTGTGCTCCTGAGATGCTGCTTGGCCTGCTGTGTTCATCCAGCTTCACACTTTGTTATCAAACCAGAATCCTCTGGGTTAGCTGTAATTCCATTCGAGGTTGTTGACTTGCTCGCCAAACTGGCTTGTTTTTGTCCAGATGTCTCGTCACCATGCTCCTAAGAACAAGACTTCAAGGACCACTAGGAATCGTGGTAGCCCACACGTTCACAGCCATGCCATGTCAAACACTCACAAGGATTAAAGACTCCATTCCCACAACATGCGGGACCAACGTGGTTTACAAAATACCATGCTACAACTGCCAAAAACATTACATTGGACAGACAGGAAGGAAACTAGCCATCAGAATACATCAGCTAGTGGCAAAACGGCACGATAAACTCTCCTTCATATTGGTACATTCAGACAATGAAGTCTATCAATTTAACTGGGACAGAGTAGCTATCACTGCCCAAGCCAAACATGGGAATTCCTAGAAGCATGGTACTCCATCCATACTTCAATCAGCAAACATATAGAACTGGACACCAATTACAAAGCCACACAGATCAAAACCAGAAATGACCGTACTCACCATAACGGACCAGACAGTATAAATTCCAAATGGAGTAGAATAACATCGCTTCATCGGAGGCTCCACTGATGATGCCACCCAGCACAGTGACAGAACATCTGAATGGGAACAAGCCAGCTCGGTGAACAAGCCAACAACCTCGCCCACAACCTGAGCTACAGCTCTTCACCAAAACTGTGATTGCATTTGGATCAGAAAACTGTTAAGGAGCTGTTAAAGCCATTATTGTGGAGGGGGAATTCTTAGGAATGGGTCTTTGGGGGCTCCCTTATTGGGGATTTGACTGCAGACTCCAACAAGCATCTTTCATATCATTTCCATGCTCCACATACACCAGTGATACTCATCAAGCACCAGGAAAGTTCTATCATGGTGGGACAGTGGCCCTTTTTCGAGCACCTCCCTGGAACAATGATTGGCCTGCCAATTCCTGTGGGAGCCCTACATTGGGAAAACTTCCCAGAACCAGGATGTGGGCTGCATACTAATGCCCGTACGGCACATATGGCTTCCTTTCGCGGCTCTACCAGTCTCTGCTTGTGCTCTATCTCAGTCCATCCAACACTGGCGTTTCACCCATGCTTTTGTCACCTCCAGTGTTGACTCTTCCTCGAGTTCTTCAGTTGGCCTCTCATCCCTTGCAGTCTGCGAACTCAGCCTCTACAGACACTTCCTGGTGTTTCCTGTCCCGTACCAACCTCCAAACGCTGCACATTATTTCAGTCCGACCGTGCCTGATCCCACAATACACTCAATTTAACACTCTGGTCATTCAGTTTAAGCTGCCTTGTCCCATCCTATCTCTGTAGCCACCTTCAACCGAAAGCTTTGCCATTAAATAACTTTTTGTTCCTCCACTTCCAGCCTTTTGTACATCTCTGCACACTCAACTGTTGGTTGTCATCCTGTCTGCCTCACTCTTGAATTTCTTCCCTCAACTCCTCTGCCTTCCACTCCATTATATCCTCTCCAAACCCATTTCTTCAACCAAATGTTTGACCACTTCTTATTTGTTCCTTCTCTAACTTGACATCCAATTTTAACTGCCCCCTCCCACGCCCCCCTCTGTATTTAAATTCCAACTCTTGCTCTTGGCTTCACAAAGATATAGGATGGTCAGGCTCACACTGACATGCAACCCCTCCCCACCCAAAAGATCGAACCCCAAACAGCAAGCTGCTCTTGGGCATCCATTCATCACAACTGTAGCTCAACAAGATGAGGTGTAATGGCGAAATGCCTTCGTTTTCCTGACTCACTACCGCCATCTTGTGTGTAATTGGATCACTCCATGCCGCACCCACTCCTATCCACACAAACTAGTACACACAGGCAGGTTGCAAAGTATGCATTCCTAAAGTAGCTCGCCGGGAGTATCGCTCCTGAATGTACCACAGCAGCAAGTAAAGGTGCTCCGATGAAGAGTCACCAGACTCTGAACGTTAACTCTGCTTTCTTCCCTCAGAGGTGGCCAGATGTGCTGAGTTTCACTAGCAATTTCTGTTTCTGTTTTGCTTCAGATTGCCAACATCCGCAGTTCTTTGTTTTATTTAAGGTGAAGAAAGGTAGCTCAAAAGGTGGCTCAATGAGAAACTAAGCAATGGCCTGTTTATTGTAGCATTAATGATCGCAAAACTGTTGACGTTCGCTGGTTCCTGTGCAAATGACAGCAGTTTGGTTAACCAGGATGTTATCGGGTGTGAAAGGTTTGAGTCATAGAGAAAAGCAGGATAGGCTGGGACTTTTTTCACTGGGGCATAGGAGTTTGAGAGACGACCAGATATAAGTTTGTACAATTTTGAGGGGAATAGATAGAGCTAATGGTAGTTGTCTTTTTTTTCCCAGGGCTGGCAGATGTCAAGACTATGGGGCACAGGAGAGAGAATTTAAAAAGACATGAGGGGTAAAAGTTTTACACAGAGGCTGGTTTGCGTGTGGAGTGAACTTCCTGAGGAAGTGGTGGATGTGGGTACAACGCTTAAAGGGCATTTGGATAGGTACATGAATAGGGAAGGCTTGGAGGGATATGGGCCAGGAGCAGGCAGGTGGATAATCTTCAGTTTGGGATTATGGTCAGCATGGACTGGTTGGACCGAATGGTCTGTTTCTGTGCTGTGTGACTCCATGAACCTTCATTTAACATCAAGTTCAACCTGAAAATCCAGAAGGCGCTGCGACATTTCTCCAATGAGGACCGTGTTGCAGTAATCCCCATGCCCAATCAATTAGAAATCACCGAGCTGACAATAATTTTGTCTCAGTATAAAATCCTGCAAAGAAGTTCAATTAATGGAATGAAGTGCGACTCTGTATTTAATGGCACACTACATTTAAGTATGGCTCGGTATTCTCTCTGACCTTGAGAATAAAAGAATTTTACAATTGTGGAATGGTAAATTTCTCCGTGATAAGAAATCGCTCACACTTCTAAAATGATAATTATCTAAAAATGTTTGTCAAGATAATGACCCAGATTTTTCAATGTCCAGACTGCCATTAGTCAAAAGTAGATGGGAGCTGTGCGAGGGGTCTAGCCAGGGAAATTGAAGATACCACAGGGCAGTCTCCCTAGACCTGGTACCCTCTAAGCGTCTCCACTTAAATTGGAGATTTTTGAGGGCTCTGTAAAATTAGGTAGATAATTACGCAGGAAAAGTTAAAACAATTAGCTAAGATAGCAGAGATGATAGCCTAATGGCACTAATGCTAAACTTCCAAGCCAGAAAGTCAGCTAATGTTCCAGGGCCCCTGTGTTCAAATCTTGCCATGGCAGATGGTGGAATTTGAATCAAATTTCCCAAACAGATTTGAAGTGAAGCATCAACAGATGACTATGAAACCTTTGCTGATTGTCCAGAAGAAGTTGTTTGGTTCACTAATGTCCTTCAGGGGAGGAAATCTGCCATCCTCACCTGGTCTAGCCCACATGTGGCTCCTCTAGACCCAAAGCAAAACGGTTGACTCTCAACTGCCCTCTACAATGGCCCACCAAGCCACTCAGTTCATGGGCAGCTAGAGCCGGGCAGTAAATGCTGGCCATCCAGCAACATCCTTGCCCTATGAGTGAATTTTTAAAAAAACTAAACACAGAGCATCCTACCCCTTCTCATCACTGGCCCTCACATTTGCCTCCCATTGTACCCTTCAGACCTGAATTCTCCCATCTTCCCAGCCCCACCAAACCTTTTTCCAGCCCCTCCAACCTACCCTAAACATTGCATCCCTTAATTGGTCTCCTTGCTATCTTGGACCCAGGTATTCTACCCACCCGGGACCATATACCCACCCCCATCCACTCTGCATCCCATCAACTGGGAATTCTACCATTGGGAAACTACCTGCTACCCACTTAGCATCTGAAACAACTGGCAGTCTGCACCTAACACCTTACTGTCCACCTCGTTGGCAATCTACCCAGCTGGCACCTTATTTACCTGGTATCCTCGCCTCACGTGGAGCTCATGGCCAGTGGTTAGCAATACAGCCTCACAGCGCCAGGGACCCGGGTTCAATTCCACCCTCGGGGCGACTGTCTGTGTGGAGTTTGCACATTCTCCTCGTGCCTGTGTGGGTTTCCTCCGGGTACTCTAGTTTCCTCGCACAGTCCAAAGATGTGCAGATCAGGTGGATTGGCCATGCTAAATGTTCATGGATGTGTAGATTGGGTGGATTACAGGGGGATGGGTCTGCGTGTGATCCTCCAAGGGTCAGTGCTGACTTGTTGGGCCGAAGGGCCTGTTTCCACACTGTACAGATTCTGTGATGATCATGTGCTTCCAGTGTGACTGCAACTGTCCGAGCGTCTGTCCGTGATACTGGAACTTTAAGTGCCCGAATATTGCTGTGAGAACGGGGCAATGGTCAACCTTTCTCTGACCATATCTGAAATATCAGAGTGGAAGTATGGCTCTGCATTTCATGAGCAGCCCTGAGCAGAATCTCCTCTCAGAGGTGCACAGCTCCATCCATTCATTAAAGGGAAAGGGTGAAGTGTTTTGATTTGATTTATTATTGCTACATGTACCTAGATAAAGTGAAATGTTTTGTTTTGCATGTATACCATATGAAATTCTTACAGTGATAAAACAGAGCAAGTGATACAATGTTACTGCTGTACAGGAGGTACACGAAAGTAAGATCAACATTAGATTTGAAGTTTGAGAGGTCCACTCATCAGCCTGATAACAGCAGGGAAGAAGCTGTTCTTGAATCTGTTAGGACGTGTGTTTAAGCTTTTGTATCTTCTACCCAATGGAAGAGTTTGGAAGAGATTCTGTTCGGGGTGGAAGGGGTCTGAAATGATGTTGGCTGCCTCGGATTGTTAGTGTTCAGTAAATTTGGCGGATTGAGCTTCCTGCATTAATCCCATGCGCGTATCCGATTTGTACATTTTATTTTCTGTAAAACTGAAAAGATTCACAGTAAGGGCAATCTGTGATTTCACATCATGGTTTGCAACCACATTCAAACGGATGTTGGGAAAGATGAGACCACACCTCCAACATCAGTTGATCTTTATCTGCGTCTTTGTTCGAGGTCAGCAGGGGATCACAGATGACATATTTACAATGGATTTACACGAGAGTGTCTTGCTCAGCTGGTCATTGCCAGAGAAGGTACTGCTTTGATCAGGCCCTGAAACCACAGCTAAGGACAACAGCTTTCCTTCCATACACAAACTGGATAAGTGTTTACTAACAGTCCAGAAGTTCTGTGATCACCATTATCAGAACTAGCTTTTAATTTCAATTTGTTTTAAGAAATTGAATTTATACTCACAAGCTGCCAAGATGAGATTTGAACTCATGAATCTAAGGGGTGACCTGATGGAGCTTTATAAAATCATGAGGGGCAATGATAGGGTGAATAACTAAGGTCTTTTCCCCAGGGTAGGGGAGTCTGAAACTAGAGGGCATAAGTTTAAGGGGAGAGGGGAAGGATTTAAAAGGGACCTAAGGGGCAACTGTTTCACACAGAGCGTGGTGTGTGTATGGAATGAACTGCCAGAGGAAGTGGTGGAGGCTGGTACAGTTACAACATTTAAAAGGCATCTGGACGGGTGCATGAATCGGAAGGGTTTACAGGCATTTAGGCCAAATGCTGGCAAATAGGACTAGATTAGTTTAGGATGTTTGGTCGGCATGGACAAGTTGGACCAAACAGTCTGTTTGCTTGGTATATGGCTCTGTGACTCGATGACTGCGTCACTGAAAAATTGTCCTGGATTACTACTTCAGTCACCATACCATTGTGCTACATTCCCCATTGTACATTTCTATCTCTGTAGCATTTACATTACCTCTGGGTTACTGAAAAGGCTGCTTGGTCCATCTACCATGTCTCCTGTCCTGTACAGATTAGACTCAAATTGCCTCATACACCCTACTGTCATATTCCAGCCTTTCACTATTCTGACAATATTTAGGATGAAGGGGCTGCACTGCTGAGGCAAAGATGTTCTGGGTGACATGTAAGCCCATTGCAACCAACAAGCCATGTCATATTTAACTTAGTTAAATAATATTTAATTCTTTAATCCCCTCAGAAAGGTAAATAACTTCAAGTCAAGCTAGCATGCAGATAAATTCTGCGAAATGTCTCTTTGATGGCCCAGCACCCTCCAGGATGCCTGTATCAATAAAACATGCATTACTCAGCCAGATCCTGTTGCGTTCTATATGCAACATCGCATTGCCTCAGTAACAGTTGGCCGACTAGCTCTGAAGATGATTGCATCATGCGTCTAAATGCATCCTTGCATCCTTTAACCTTGAGGAACTGGATGGCAACATCGAGTGAGACATGAAAATATTTGCAGAAAATTCTATACGCTTTGGTGACACACGACCCACGGGCGAAGACACATGAAGAGATATAAAGGTAATGGCGAACAAATGGGGACAGCAGACCGCAGGGATCACTATTCAACGCTTTACTGAAAGTCCTTACGCCATGACAGGTGAAGGCACCTGCTGGCATGGCGCTAATTCCATGTGGATTGAAGTTCCAAGGGTAGACTCTGAATCAGCACTGACTTAGCCAAAGATGTTCCAGTCAGCAGCGAATTTACTGAAACCAGAGAAAGGAAGAGCAGAATCACTCGCTTCCTACACTCGGGTTTCTGGCCAATGGACATGACATGAGCACAAAATCAGAACTAACTGTGATGGCCCCTTTGGAGGTGACAGCGGCCTGGTGTGGAGAGGGGTGACAGCGGCCTGATGTGGACCGGGGTGGACGGGGGCCTGGTGTGGAGAGGGGTGGACTGGGGCCTGGTGTGGAGATGGGTGGCAGCGGCCCGGTGTGGAGAGGGGTGACGGCGGCCCGGTGTGGAGATGGTTGACAGTGGCCCGGTGTGGAGAGGGGTGGCAGCGGCCTGGTGTAGAGAGGGGTGACAGGGGCCTGGTGTGGCGAAAGGTGGCAGCGGCCTGGTGTGGAGAGGGGTGGCAGCGGCCTGGTGTGGAGAGGCGTGGACGGGGACCTGGTGTGGAGAGGGGTGGACGGGGACCTGGTGTGGAGAGGGGTGGATAGGGGCGGATAGGTGCCTGGTGTGGAGAGGGGTGACGGCGACCCAGTGTGGAGAGGGGTGGATAGGGGCGGATAGGTGCCTGGTGTGGAGAGGGGTGGACGGGGACCTGGTGTGGAGAGGGGTGGACAGCAGCCTGGTGTGGAGAGAGGCAGCAGTTAGACCACATAGAGCCCCCCTGTACTGGTCTGCTTCAGAGAGCCTTTGCAGAGAAAATGTTTGTTTTCTTAACTTTGCTTCTTGTTTTTCCGACCTGTGGTTATTCTTTCTATCACTGTGATCGAACTTTTTTATTCATTTCTCTCCTACACCTCAGGATTGTACCTTCGTACATAAGATGGTGCTGTAAGTGGTGACTTTCAAACTGCTCACTGTACTGGCTTGAGTACATGTGACAATAAGGCTAATTCATTTCACTTCAGCAACAAATTGGCTATTCATAACTTTAACATAGAAAACCTTCCCAGGTTTGAGAGGAGGCCAGCAAGTGGAGAAACAATAAGTCACTTGGTGGCAATCCTTGTGGGTTGAAGGTGGCCACAGGGATAGGATGGGACAAAGTGACAACGCAGCTTAACTGAACGACCGGAATTTTAAATTGAACTCGTTGTGGGTTTACGTGCTGTCAGACAGAAACAATATACCGCACTTGGAAGTTGGTATGGGCCAGAAAACACCAGGAAGTCGGTGGAGACACCGAGCTCACAGGCTGTGAAGAGTGGCAGGCCATCTAGGGAGCCAGTGGGACGAGTCAGTTCTGGACGTGACAAAAGCATGGATGAAAACGTCAACAGTGGATGGACTGAGAGTGTTGGGGGGGGTGGCACCATGCGTTCCAAAGCAAGCAATCCAACTTTCTGACCTACTTTTCGAGGAGCTACACCTATCCCTTCACAACTATCTGTTGGGGCGCCCTGGCCTCAGTAACTGTTCAAAGGCTTGCTATAGACCTACAATCCCAACCCATCTTACTGCCTTTGTCAAGATGAGCAGATCAACAGACAGACAAATGTTAACCAGAACCACTGCCAACCCCATATATTTTCAGATGATAATTGGTATTTTGGCATCCAAGCAATTGGTTTACATGTCAGATTATTTTTATTCATATTGCATTCTGACACATATGTCCTTCACACCTTCCTTTGCCAGAGAGACCGAGTCTGAACTCATTTTGAAATGTGATTGAGATAGATTAACTTGAGATTAACATTTGGAGCTGTCAGTGGGGTTTGAACCTATGACCTTGTGGATGTTAACACTGCCCCAACATCAGACATTAGCTGTCTTAAGCTGGGATGATCTAAATATATGGCCATGATTTTTGTTTTTGGAATTTTTTTTGTTGAGTTCACACCAGGCGCCTGTCATATTAAAGATTTAGCATTTCCCTGTTGGAGGACTGCTGCAGCTGGAGCTGTTAAAGAGCTGAGGTCAAAAGTTTGTAAAGTAGAAGTAGGAACTCTGGTAACTGTGCAACTTTAACGCAAGTGGTGAACTTTCTGCTAATTCCACAAACTATCCCTCACACTCAGAATACTTTTGCTCTCTCTTTCTTCCTCTCTCTGTCTTTCTGTCTCTCTCTCTCACGCACATGAAAATACACACACACACACACACACACAATTCTCTTTCTCTCTTTCAGTCTTGCTGTTTCTCTCTCGCTTTCTTTCTCTCTATCCCTCAAACACAGAACAGTTCCATTCTCTCTTTCTCCCTCTCTCTCCTTCCATCTCTATACCTCTGTCACACACACAAAGCAGTTCTATTCTCTTTCTCTCTCCCCCTTTCTCTCTTCCTTGCTCTGTCTCTGTCTCACACATGCACAAAACAGTTGATCGGCAACAGTGACCATTGGAAGAAAAATGAGACCTATCACTTTTAATTCAGTCATTTGTATAGATATGATCAGGATTGGAAGGATCAGAAACATATATTTGCTGTGTCTGCAAAAATGCAGTTAAATTATTTTGTAGAGATCTCTTTTATTTTGTGCTTTCCCCATTAACTGTCTGCCTGTCTCCTGCCCATATCTGCATCGCATTCTCTCAGCCTCTTTCTAACTCCCTTACTCCTTAATTTTCACTTCTTGCTCACTGCCTCATTTACTATGACCCATCTGTCCATCTCTCTTTCCCTCCTACTGTTTTGGTCACTTTCTGTTCCAACCTGTTTTGTTTTCTGACCTATCTCTCTCATTACAATCACCTGCTTTGCTTTCTCACTCTCTGTTGGCTTAGTCTTTTTTTTCTTTTATCTCACTCACTCTGCCTCCTTCTCCGTCTTGTACTTTCTCTTTCTGTTGATGGAATAACGAAATTATGTAGAGTTAACAACATCTCCACACCTTTGGCTGTCTCTCCTTTACTCTTCAGCTTGCTTGCATCTGTTTCTGTTTTTTTTCTCTGTATTTGTCTCCCCCTTTCTGCTTATCTCTGTCTTTGCCTCCCTCTCTCTGCCTTGTGAAGCACACTTTATAAATGCAATATGCCTGTGTTTCTATTTTAGTCTCTCTTTTCTCTCCTTTCATGGCTTCCATCACTGTATTGCTTGATAGATAGTAGATGCAATATTGTTACCATTGATTAGCTTGTTACTTTACTTGGAAGAATGTTGCCAAAACTTAATTTAAAAGTTTGGAAAGTGAAAATCATTTAATTTTAATTTGCTGAAATACATATATATTGCTCGCAATTTTTTTAAATAATAGGGCACTTTTGCTAATATATTTAAACTAGATTAATTACTGAGTTGTGTGTGTAAATGGGAATGCCCTGGCTTTGCATAAAATGCCGTGGACATGTAATCTCTTCACAGGTCCACCCCCGTCGGGATGGTCTTAAGGCTCTCTGCTGCTTCGTGGAGCAAAGGCGTGAACCCACCACCACCCTCCTTCCCCGGCCCAGCCCATCCTCACCCTGAACAACTTCTGTTCTAACTCCGCTCACTTTCTTCAGGTCAGCAGGGGGCCACCACATGGGCCCCAGTTATGCCTGCCCCTTTGTGGGGTATGTGGAACACGCTTTATTCCAGTCCTGTTCTGGCCTCCACCCATATATCTGACAGCGGTACATGAATGATATCATTGCTGCTGCTTCCCTCTCTTGTTGGGAATTGGAAGAGTTCATCAATTTCGCTTCCAGTGTTTGCCCCGTTCTCACCTTCACCTGGTCCATCACTGACTCCTCGACATCTCTGTTTCCATCTCCAGGGATAGGCTGGCCACCAATATCCACTACAATCCATCGACTCCCACAATAACCTTTATTACACATCATCACTTCCTGTTTCCCGTCAAGAATCTATTCCCTTCTCCCAATTTCTCTGTTTCTGTCACATCTGTTCTGATGATGCCAACTTTGACAAGGGGGTCTCTGAAATGTCCACCTTCTTCCTCAACTAAGGATTGCCCAGCAGCGTTGTCGACAGGGTCCTCAACTGGGTCCGACCCATCTCTCGCACTTCCGCCCTCACCCCGTCTCTTGCCTCCCACATCATCCTTACCTACCGTCCCACCAACATCCACATCCAGAAGATCATTAGTGGCCATTTCCACCACCTCCCAGCACCAGACACACATTCCCCTCCCCTCCCTTGTACACCTTCCGCAGGGACCTTCCCCCACTGGACCACCCTAGTCCACACTTCCATCACCCCAACAACCCCCACAGCCCTTCGGCACCTTCCCCTGTAACCGGAAAAGGTGCCACATCTGCCCATTTGCCTCCTCCCTCCCCACTATCCAAGGGCCCAAACATAACTTCCAGGTGAAGCAACACTTCACCTGCACTTCCCACAATCTAGTCTTCTGCATTCGCTGCTCACAATGTGGTCTCCTCAACACTGGGGAAAAGAACCATAGACTTGGCGACCGCTTTGCAGAACATCTACATTTCGCCGCCAAAAATACCCTGAGCTTCCACCTGCCTGCCACTTGAACACACCACCCTGCTCCCTGGCCAACATCCCTGTCTAAGGTTTGCTGCAGTGTTCCAGAGAAGCTCAGTGCAAACTGGACAAACAGCGCCTCATTTTCCACTCGGGAACTCTACAGCTTCCGGACTCAATATTGAGCTTGATAATATTAAGGTTTGAGGCACCTTCACCCGCATCCTCAACCCAAAGCCCACACCCCAGGCCTCATTATCCCGGAGTTAATGTTTCGGTTCTGGTGACCTTAAGGGCGTGAACTTTGTTTTTTTCCTTCACAGATGCTACCAGACCTGCTGAGCTTTACCAGCGACTTTATTTTTGTTCCTGATTTACAGCATCTGCAGTTCTATTGGTTTTTATTTGCTATCCCATGGTCTGGTATTAAACACATTCCATTGTTAGCCCTAAATGCCCCCATTCGCTGCCAGTCATTCTAAACACACACACACACACACACACACACACACACACACACACACAAACACACACCTTCTGCATAAAAACCAACCTGTTCCTAGCTACCAAGATAACAAAGTGTGGAGCTGGATGAACACAGCAGGCCAAGCAGCATCTCAGGAGCACAAAAGCTGACGTTTCGGGCCTAGACTCTTCATCTGAGCTCTGATGTAGGGTCTAGGCCCGAAACGTCAGCTTTTGTGCTCCTCTGATGCTGCTTGGCCTGCTGTGTTCATCCAGCTCCACACTTTGTTATCTCAGATTCTCCAGCATCTGCAGTTCCCATTATATCACTGTTCCTAGCTACCATCCGTTCTAAGGAAGGGTCACTGGACCCAAAAGCGTTAACTCTGATTGCTTTCCACAGATGCTGCTGGACCTGCTGAGCTTTTCTGGAAATCTCCATTTGTGTTTGAAATAATCATACCTTGTTTTAAACCACTCATAGATGTGAAGGGCGTCTTTGATTTAGCAGATACTGTCTCTCTTGTGCAGGTGAAGTGTTGGCTGATTCAAATTGCCCAATTGTAAATCCAATCTTTCTTATTGCAGGGACTTAAGTGAGAACCGGATTCAAGCTCTTCCCCGAAAAGCATTCCGCGGTATTGTTGACATCAAAAACCTGTGAGTAAACCTGTGTTTTTTGTTCATACTTTGTCCTCTCAATTTCCATTGCAATATCCCTGAAATCTGTCAGCCAGGTAACCCTCAACCATGATAGATTTCCTTTGTGGCAATGTGGAGGTGCCGGCGTTGATCTGGGGTGGACAAGTTCAGAAGACTCCAGGTTATAATCCAACAGGTTTATTTGAAATCACAAGCTTTTGGAGCGGTGCAGCTTTGTCAGGTGAAGTGGGCGCAAATAAACCTGTTGGACTATAACCTGGTGTTGTGTGATTCCTGACTTTATGACAATGTAACATGTACAATGAAACCTTTAGCCTATTTCATGATGAACCAATTTACTCCACGTTCACCATGAGAGGACCTGACATGAAAATCTCACCATTGCAAATTGAGGTCTCCTGATTTTGGGTTCGTTGTGTGGAGAGTCCTTTATCCCTTCTGTTAACCCATCGTCTGCTTATACTCGGTGAACTCAAAAGAGTTAACACCACATCTAAACTGGGGAAACTGGCCAGGGCTATATTTGTTTCAGGAACAAATTACTGCAGACGCTGGAAACTGCAATGATTGCAACAAACACCGGAGATCACAGTGGGTCCGGCAGCATCCGTGGAGAGAGAGCAAGCTAACGTTTCGAGTCCAGATGACTCTTCATCAGAGCGGAGGGTACAGCATGGGCTTTGGGGTGTATGTGCAGTGCTGGGGGGAGAAAAGATGTTGATAGTTCAGATTATGTGATCAGAAAGTGAGAATGGCAGAACAATGGTGTGTCTAACTGTCGGACAGGCCCATTGGAGTAGGTGGAAGGGAAGAGAGAGCATCATTTAGAATCCCTACAGTGTAGAAACAGGCCCAACAAGTCCACACCGACCCTCAGAACATTGCACCCAGACCCATCCCCCTATAACCCACCTAATCTACACATCCCTGAACGTCGCAGGCAATTTAGTAAAGCCAATCCACCCTAACCTGCTCTTCTTTACGTGGAAACTGGAGCAAACCCACGCAGACACGGGGAGAATGTGCAGACTTCACACAGACAGTCACCCGAGGGTGGAATCGAACCCAGGCCCCTGGCGCAGTGAGGCAGCAGTGCTAACCACTGAGCCACCATGCAACCCACTTGCCGTAGCGAGCTCAAAGACGTGAGTTAATCTGAACTATCAATACCCTTTCTTCCCCACAATCCCCACCCCCCATTGTAACATCAATGTTGCCACCTCCACACTTCACTTCAGCTCTGATTGTAGAGTCATCTAGACTTGAAACGTTAGCCTGTTCTCTCTGCATGGATGCTGCCTGAGCTGCTGTGATCTCCAGTGTGTGTTGTTTTCACAGCTTTTTTGATATTGACTTTTGGTGTGAAATTAAAGGCCAATGCAGTCCCCTTGACTATCATCGACTGGAAACGAGAGCAGAAATATTTAAATAATTTGACGCAAGCACATCTGGGTATCACTTTGTAGAATTTGAATTCTTTACCCGTGCCACATTCGACTAGATATGGTCACTATTGCCTGAAGTGGGCAATGAGGAGAGAGTTGCGTTTATGTGGCACTTTTCATTATCAAAGGATGCCATAAAACATTTTACAGTCAATGCAGTACTTTAAAGGTGTATACACTGTTGGAAATGCTGCAGCTAATTTACACACAGTGAATAACCACAGATAATAATCTGATAATAGCCAGATGATCTGTACTTGGGCCATAAATAACTTGTCAGGAAGCTGGAAGTAACTCCCTGCTCTTCTTAGAAATGAAGCCATGAAATATTTCATGTCTGTCTGAGAGAGCTGATGATGCTTCAATTTAATGTTTCATCTGAGAGAAGCATCTCGAATGGTGCTGCATTCTCTCAGTACTGCACTAGATGGTAAGCTTCGATCTTTGGGTTTGAGTGGATGTCGTGAGATTTGAACCCATGATTTTCTGGCTCAGAAATAAGAGCTGAATCAATTTAACCATGCCCACTTGTAACGATTGATCCAAACCATATCTCTCTGGATCAGTTGGAATCTGTTGTATCACTTGGATGACTGATATTGTACCCCTGAACACTATGTGAATGGCCTGTGAAAATATTCCTGATCTGAATCAGTAAATTAGGACACATAAATTAAAACCATTAACATAGGCTGCAAAATACCAACCTCACTCATCAAATGGTTTGTGCAAAATGAAGACTGCTATTTCTCTTATCTAGCTTCTTAACTGCTGTTTTGACAGATATAAATGTTCACTGAAAGTAAAGAAAGTGTTGCATATAAGCACCCAAATGCCAGCCCCATATTTACTGGCATGTAGCACCCAGTCTTATTACTGTACTGAGGGCAACCATGACCCAGTTGTGTAGCTGTGCTTACAAGTATCTGAGATCCAGCTCTGTAAATGTACTTACAGGCACCTGAGTCCCAACCTATATTAGCAGGTACACTATATCAACACACAAGCAGTATCTACAGTCTGCTGAATCCCAGTGTTAGAACTGTACTTACAGGCATCCAAATGCTAGCCCTATAACTGTAGTAATAGGTAACCCCCCACCCAACCTCATTCCTAAGGCTACTTGGCTCATCTCCACCCTCCTCTTCCCTGTTCCTGTGTTTATTGATGTTTTACGACCCAACTCCAATGTTGTTCCCCCTTGCAAGCTCTGATGTTTTGTCGCTTGTATCTCGCAGGGTTCTGCATTGCCCTGCCTCTCCATCACAGTGTCACTGCTCAGCTCCTGTGTACCCAATGGAATTCCTATTCCATTGCCTGTCATAGAGACACACAGCGTGGAAACAGACCCTTCGGCCCAACGAGTCCACAGCGACCGTGCTCCCGAACTAAACCAGTCCCACCTACCTGTGCTTGGCCCGTGTCCCCCCAAACCATTCCTCTTCACGAACTTGTCCAAATGTATTTTAACTGTTGTAACTGTACCGGCATCTATCACTTTCTCTGGCAGTTCCGTCCACATGCAAACAGGTCTCTGCGTTAAAAAAAAGTTGCCCCTCAAGTCCTTTTTAAATCTTTCTCCTCTCACCTTAAAAATATGCCTCCTCGTTTTGAACTCGCCCACCTTAGAGAAAAGATGCTGGCCATTCACCTTGTCCATGCCTCTCCTGATTTTACAAACCACTTTAAGATCACTCCCTCAAACTCCTTCCTACAGTCCAGTGAAAAAAATCCCAGCCTATCCAGCCCCTCCTTATAACTCAAACCCTCCATTCCTGCCAACATCCAGGAGTCTTAGTGCTGCTGTTTCCTTGTCACCCACGACAGTTGATGGTGAAAAATTAAATAGTCAAATGATACTGTAACGCAAAGTGAAATGAAGGCAGATATCCCGCTCTTACCTTTTGGCTTTCCGTTGAATTGTCCCACAACAGTTGAGAGAAGTGGGTGACATCGCTATGTCCAAGAGGTGAGATGCCTTTCCTTTTATTCTTCAATTTAACAAGAGGGCATTTAAGACTCAAGGGAGCAATGGACTGAACTAAATCCATTAATCTGAGTGATTTTCCTGCAGTATGTAAAGTTGGGCCTGTCCAAGTTAACCTTTTTTAATCAATGTGTCGGAATTTGTGCTATGGATCCAATCCCTGGCTTCTTTCCTTAAAAAGTAATTCGACTGCAAAAACCCGAGGTCACTCACAGATTCTTGCGATGAATCAAACTCAGTCATGAAGGCTCATAAAAAGAAGCTAAAAGCCCGACATGGTGGTGAGTTCAATTGCTGTTTTTCTGATGTGGAGCTAAGTAAAACATTTGCAATGATTTATATTCCTTGAGTAAGTGTTTCACTGTGCCCACTCTGTTCGATACAAGAGAAGGGTAATTTATCATAAATTGCACCGTAATACTTAATTGGTCTTTCAAACAGCTTTATTAGAGCCGTGAACCCAGAATGTGTCATTCTGACAACATCCCCCTTTCACATCCATTTTAACATTCAGTTCCTTCAAAACTGCCTCCTTTTTTTCCAGCTTTTCATTTGCATTGCTTTCCATAACAAAAAGATTTAAAGTAGAACTTTCCTGGGACCCACGTGGTGCCATGAGATGTCTGAGTGTGGTTTGAAATGATGATTCTGAACTCACTGAATAAATTCCAGAGAGAGCGTTGAGATCTGCAGACTGCCGTGAGGCGGGTTTTTTGCGAACGAACACGCTGCAAGCAAGAAGGGTTCATTTCTCCTGGAGACGGTTTGCGAGCTCTCAGTTTGATGCCCAGCTGTCTTCACGCAAACGGGCGTTGCCCAACAGAGATTAATTGGCCGTGTTTCTCATTTTGTTTTTGCATGTGCCATGTGAAACAGGCTCCGAGAACCCACAGTGACAGAAATGCAATTCATCCATTGACCATGAGCACTCTGAAAGATGCAGTTATAGAGTCATAGAGGTGTAGAGCATGGAAACAATCCTTTGGCCCAACTCGTCCATGCTGACCTGATATCCTAAATTAGTCGAGTTCCATTTGCCAACAGTTGGCCCATATCCCTCTAAACCCTTCCTGTTCATACACCCCTCCAGATGCCTTTTAAATGTTGTAATTTTACCTGCTTCCAACATTTCCTCTTGCAGCTCTCTTCCCTTAAACCTGTGCTGTCCAGTTTTGGACTCTCTCAACCCTGGAGAAAAAAGACCTTGACTATTCACGCTATCTGCGCCCTTTATGATTTCATAAACCTCTATAAGATCACCCCCTCAATGTCTGACAGTCCAGGGAAAGTAGCCCCAGCCAATTCAGCCTCCCTCTATAGCTCAAATCTTCTAACCCTGGCAGCATCCTTGTAAATGTTTTCTGGACCCTTTCAGTTTCACAACATCTTTCCTATAGCTACTGAATTACAAACTATCTTTTTTTTCCCCTGATAAGTCCTAGTTCATATTTTAAGCAACTCACAGCTCGGGATGGTGAATATTTTGTTGTGACCTCAACTTTCCAGAAGTTGCAGGTCACCCTGACGTTTCCATGCCTGCATGCAGGCTCACATCTTTGCTTGCCAAAAGCAATTGACTCCCTGTGGCCTCTCAGACTATTGGACACGCCACATCATCGCAGAATTCTTTGCCCTGAAAATTGCTGCAAGCAGCTGGACCCTGCTATCACCCTCTGGTCCTCCAATGCCTGTCTACTCGTTTCATCTTATTCACTCCAGTGTCGCTCCTTCAGCCTATTAAGATTCTACCTTATAGAACCTCTTGTTTCCCCTTTGAACCTCCATATAGTTTTTTTATCTTCCTGCTCCAAAGGACCTCTTAAGTTTTTTTTTGCTGTTTAGCTTTCTCCTCCAAGTGTCTCTTTTACTTCCTGCAAGATTCAACTTTCACTAAACAACGGGAAGCTTTGCATTTCTATGGGGTTTTAACAAAATAGCATACATTGTTGTGCTTCACAGGAACATTATAAGTCAAATTTTGACACCAAGCCGCATTGAGCTATCTGATGAAGGATTCTGAGGTAAGATTACCGGACCCGAAATGTCCACTTTCTGCCCATAGGTAGTGCCAAACCTGCTGAGTTTTTCCAGCAACTTGTTTTTGTTGAAGACACCTTGGGGCAAATCATCACAAGCCTGGCTAAAGAGTTAGTTTTAAAGAGAGATTGAAACAAGGGGAATAGCTACAAGTGGAGAGGATCAGGGGATATAATGCAGAATTTAGGCCTGGGATAACTGAAGGTACAGTGATCAACGCTACTGCAATGGACATTGGGAATGTGCAGAGGCCAAGAGCTGACAGATGACTATTATCGGCAAGTCAGGCCCCCAAGTGAAATCTGACTTGATAGATCATATGTTTGATTTCATTTTACACAAAGTGATGGTCCATCACTGAAACATAGACTGCAGAGTTTAGAGTCAAGAGTCATAATCCCAAACTAAACTAATGTCCCCTGCCTGTCCTTGGCCCTTATCCATTTAAACCTTTCCTACTCATGTACTTATCTAAATGTCTATTAAATGTTGTAACTGTACCCACATCCACCACTTCCTCAGGAAGTTCCTTCCACACACGAGCCGTGCTCTGTGTAAAAAATTTACCCATCATGTCTTTTTTAAATCTCTCTCCTTTCACCTTAAAAATGTGCCCCCTAGTCTTGAAATCCCCTACCCTAGGGAAAAGATACCTACCATTAACCATATCAATACCCCTCATAATTTTATAAACTTCTGTAAGGTCACCTCTAAACTTCCTGCACTCCAGAGAAAAAATGCCCTGGCATATCCTGCCTTCCTTTAGAATTCAAACCTCCCATACCTGGCAGCATCCTGGTAAATCTCTTATGAACTCTTTCCAGTTTAATAATGCCCTTCCTATACCTGGATGACCAGAACTGGACACAGTTCTCCAGGGAAGACCTCACCATTATCCTGCACAACCTCAACTCAACTGTCTTCCCAACTCCAAGGACTGAACAATGAAGCCAAGCTTGCTAAACACCTTTTTAGCTGTCTTGTCTATGTGTAACACAAAGAATTGTGTATCTGAACCCCTAGGTTCCTTTGCTCTACAACACTACCCAAGGCCCCACCACTAATTATGTAAGGCCTACCCTTGTTTGTTGTTCCAAAATGCAATAACTTTATATATCCAGATTGAACTCCATCTGCCATTTTTCAGCCTATTGACCCATTTGATGAAGATCCCTTACCATGCCTTCTGCATTCCCATCTGAATCATTTATATAAATAACAGACAAAAAAGGACCTAGATCCGATCCCTGTGGGACACCGATGGTGACAAGCCTTTACCAACACTCTGTTTCCTGCATTAAGCCAATTATATATTCAGTTGGCAAGCTCACCCTGAATCCCATTCGACCTCACTTTACGAATTAGTCTACTGTGTGGGACCCTGTTCAAAGGCTTTACTAAAGTCCACATAAACAACATCTACTACTCTGCCCTCATCAATCTTTTTAGTAATTCCTCCAAAAAACTAAATCAGGTCTGTGAGATGTGATTTTCCTCGCTCAAAACTCTGATGACTATTCCTAGTCAATTTTTGCCTCTCTGAAAGTCCACAAACACTATCACTTAAAATCACCTCCAACAATTTACCCACAACCGAAGTCAGACTCACAGGTCTGACGTTCCGCTGTTACTCCTTACGGCCTTTCTTAATTTCGGCCACCTCCAGTCATCAAGCACCTCACCCATAGTTATAGATGATGCAAATATTTCTGCAAAGGGGCTCGCAATTTCCTCCCTTATTTCCGAAATCATTTTGGGATACATTAGATTAGGTCCTGGAGATTTATTCACCTTTATATTCTCTAACAACTCCAGAAATTCCACTTCTGTCATGTGAACTTCCTTTAAAACATCAACATTTATTTCTCTGCATTCCCTAGCCTCCATTCATTTCTCCACAGTAAAAACTGACATGAAATATTCATTCAGTGTCTCTCCCATCTCCTGGGGTTCAACACAAAGCCTTGAAATCCAGAACAGAAACTTATTGCATAGAAGAAAAATAAAGCAAAGCAAGCTATCAAAATATGGAGATAGTAGGAACTGCCGATGCTGGAGAATCTGAGATAACACGTTGTGAAGCTGGTAGAGCAGGAAAGCTAGACATTTCGGGTTGGGACCCTTCTTCAGAAATGGGGGAGGGGAAGGGGATTCTGAAATAAATAGGGAGATGGGGGAGGTGGATAGAATAAATCAAAATATAGAACACGGTTTGAGAGGTCTTAATAAGGCACACACAGCAAAACAGAATCTCATCCCATTTCCTGATACTGTCCATTACTTTGACTCAAAGCTGGAGAAATTATTCTTCTACATTAAACCTTTAAATTCAACCTAACTGATTCTCTCCTGTGAAATGTTCCTGTGATCTATGAAGTCTTTTTAAATTCACAAAACTGAGACCTTAAATATTCTAATCTTTCAATAATATGCAAAACTCTAACCAAATGTTCCTAGTTTGGAAATTTTACAACTGATCCTTTTTACTGAAGTATCTGTGCTTTCCCTGAGCTGGCCAAAACTGCTTTCCAGGAGAGAATTCTTCCAATTTCTCTAAATTGAGCTAAAAAAATTTTAATGTCCTCAATCAATCCTTCATAATTGTGTACTGGAGGTAAGAAGCTAATGTTTGCCTTGTTTTGTGCAAACTAGCCAAGAGAAACAATTTGCCCTTATCAGTCCTGGGGCATTTCTTGCCTCTCACACATACTGCCTTCAGTCACTGTTCCAGAAAGAATAGCTGACCTTGTTATTTTTAAAACATTTCAGAAAATTAATCAATTCCCTTTGCAACTGTATTTAAAATCCAAACTCTAAAAGTGGACATGAGTTATTTACAAAGTGTAGATATTTTATCATTAGTCAGTGGTTGCCCCACCAACAGGGATAGGCAAGGAATCTCTGAAACATATTTTCAGGATCAAAAGGCCCACTTGCATCATAATTCACTGGGCAGTACACCAGAAATCAAGCCTCATTATTCCCTGTGCCCGAACAAATATGAAATCATTTAGTCAAACTGACTCATCAGATTTCTGAAGTTAGAGTCATAGAGAAGTGCATCACCAAACAGACCCTTCAGCCCAACTCATCCATGCTGACCAGGTTTTCAAAATTAATCTCATCCGATTTGCCAGCATTTGACCCATATTCCTGTGCACCCTTCCCGTTCATGTCCCCATCCAGATGCCTTTTAAATGTTGTGATTGTACCAGCCTCCACCACTTCCTCTGGCAGCTCATTCCATACACACACCACCCTCTAAAGTTGCCCTTTAGATCCCATTTTCGTCTTTCCCCTCTCACCTTAAACCAATACCCTCGAGGTACTTACCAAGAAATTAACTGTTTGTTATGAGCAAATTGCCTTTAACCATTGGCAATTGGGAATTATGAATTGTCAACTTAAAACTTCACAATTTAAAATCTCTCCTGTCTTCTCAAGGAGGCAAATGCACAAAAACATGGATATTAAGTCTGGAAAAAGAAAAATAAAACAATCAGTGAAATGCAGCTTGATAGCAGCAGTGTGGACCGCAAAATTGAGAGTTATTTTCTTTCTTTTCCTTTAAATTTCCTTTTAGTTCTTTGCTTTTGCCAGTAGGTTGTTTGAACACCAATGCTCACTTTTATTCACTGGTTGAGAATCCATTCTTTCATCATTTTTGAAGGTGTTTTCTTCCTCTTTCAACAGGGGATTTGCAAAGTAAGTAAGTGAAAGACATTGAGCTGTTGTTCCCACCACATGAGAGAGACAAGTTTTTTTTCTAGTGCTGTTTCTTTG